>NC_086447.1:488820852-490020852 GCF_028390025.1 Pseudophryne corroboree
ATCGGACGCTGCCGTGCGGTGTAATGTGACTATCGGACTCTGCCGTGCGGTGTAATGTGACTATCGGATGCTGCCGTGCGGTGTAATGTGACTATCGGACGCTGCCGTGCGGTGTAATGTGACTATCGGACTCTGCCGTGCGGTGTAATGTGACTATCGGACGCTGCCGTGCGATGTAATGTGACTATCGAACGCTGCCGTGTGGTGTAATGTAACTATCGGACGCTGACGTGCGGTGTAATGTGACTATCGGATGCTGCCGTGCGGTGTAATGCAACTATTGTACGCTGCCGTGCGGTGTAATGTAACTATCGGACGCTGCCGTGTGGTGCAATGTAACTATCGAACGCTGCCATGCAGTGTAATGTAACTATCGGACGCTGCCGTGTGGTGTAATGTAACTATCGGACGCTGCCATGCAGTGTAATGTAACTATCGGACGCTGCCGTGTGGTGTAATGTGACTATCGGACTCTGCCGTGCGGTGTAATGTGACTATCGGACGCTGCCGTGCGATGCAATGTAACTTGCGATGTAATGTAACTATCGGACGCTGCCGCGCGGTGTAATGTGACTATCGGACTCTGCCGTGCGGTGTAATGTGACTATCGGACTCTGCCGTGCGGTGTAATGTGACTATCGGACTCTGCCGTGCGGTGTGATGTGACTATCGGACGCTGCAGTGCGATGTAATGTAACTATCGAACGCTGCCGTGCAGTGTAATGTAACTATCGGACACTGCCATGCAATGTAATGTAACTATCGGACGCTGCCGTGCGCTTTAATGTGACTATCGGACGCTGCCGTGCGGTGTAATGTGACTATCGGACTCTGCCGTGCGGTGTAATGTGACTATCGGACGCTGCCGTGCGATGCAATGTAACTTGCGAACGCTGCCGTGTGGTGTAATGTAACTATCGGACGCTGCCATGCTGTGTAATGTAACTATCGGACGCTGCCGTGCGGTGTAATGTAACTATCGGACTCTGCCATGCGGTGTAATGTAACTATCGGACCCTGCCGCGCGGTGTAATGTGACTATCGGACGCTGCCGTGCGGTGTAATGTAACTATCGGACGCTGCCGTTTTAATTTGTCATGCATGATAATCAATTGAATTCCGGCCAGTGTGTATACGGACACTACCTTGCGGTGTAATGTATCTACCAGACGCTGCCATGCGGTGTAATGTAACTATAGGATGCTGCTGTGTGGTGTAATGTAACTATCGGACGCTGCCGTGTGGTGTATTGTAACTATCGGACGCTGCTGTGCGGTGTAATGTAACTATCGGACGCTGCTGTGCGGTGTAATGTAACTATTGGACGCTGACTTGCGGTGTAATGTGACTCAGACACTACTGTGCAGTGTATTGTAACTATCGGATGCTGCTGTGCAGTGTAATGTAACTATCAGCGCTGCCTTGCGGTGTAATGTGACTCGGACACTACTGTGCAGTGTAATGTGACTATCAGACGCTGCCGTGCGGTGTAATGTGACTATCGGACTCTGCCGTGCGGTGTAATGTGACTATCGGACTCTGCCGTGCGGTGCAATGTGACTATCGGACGCTGCCGTGCGATGTAATGTAACTATCGAACGCTGCCGTGCGGTGTAATGTAACTATCGGACACTGCCATGCAATGTAATGTAACTATCGGACGCTTCCGTGCGCTTTAATGTGACTATCAGACGCTGCCGTGCGGTGTAATGTGACTATCGGACTCTGTCGTGCGGTGTAATGTGACTATCGGACGCTGCCGTGCGATGCAATGTAACTTGCGAACGCTGCCGTGTGGTGTAATGTAACTATCGGACGCTGCCATGCGGTGTAATGTAACTATCGGACGCTGCCGTGCGGTGTAATGTAACTATCGGACTCTGCCATGCGGTGTAATGTAACTATCGGACCCTGCCGCGCGGTGTAATGTGACTATCGGACGCTGCCGTGCGGTGTAATGTAACTATCGGACGCTGCCGTTTTAATTTGTCATGCATGATAATCAATTGAATTCCGGCCAGTGTGTATACGGACACTACCTTGCGGTGTAATGTATCTATCAGACGCTGCCATGCGGTGTAATGTAACTATAGGACGCTGCTGTGTGGTGTAATGTAACTATCGGACGCTGCCGTGTGGTGTATTGTAACTATCGGACGCTGCTGTGCGGTGTAATGTAACTATCGGACGCTGCTGTGCGGTGTAATGTAACTATTGGACGCTGACTTGCGGTGTAATGTGACTCGGACACTACTGTGCAGTGTATTGTAACTATCGGATGCTGCTGTGCAGTGTAATGTAACTATCAGCGCTGCCTTGCAGTGTAATGTGATTCGGACAGTACTGTGCAGTGTAATGTGACTATCAGACGCTGCCGTGCAGTGTAATGTGACTCAGACACTAGTGTACGGTGTAATGTAAATATCGGACGCTGCCATGCGGTGTAATGTGACTAGGTCACTACTGAGCAGTGTAATGTACAGTAACTGTCGGACGCTGCAGTTCGGTGTAATGTAACGCTGCCGTGCGGTGTAATGTGACTCGGACACTACTGTGTGGTGTATTGTAACTATCGGACGCTGCCGTGCGGTGTATTGTAACTATCGGACGGTGCTGTGCGGTGTAATGTAATTATCGGACGGTGCTGTGCGGTGTATTGTAACTCGGACACTACTATGCCGTGTAATGTGATTCGGACACTACTGTGCGGTGTAATGTGACTCGGACACTACTGTGCGGTGTAATGTAACTATCGGACGTTGCTGTGCGGTGTAACGTGTCTCGGACACTACCGTGCGGTGTAATGTAACTAGCAGAGGCTACCGTGCGGTCTCATGTGACTCGGACACTACTGTGCGGTGTAATCTAACTATCGGACACTGCTGTGCGGTGTAACGTGTCTCGGACACTACTGTGCGGTGTAATGTAACTAACGGGCGCTGAGGCATATCCCCTGCTCCCCTCTCCTTAATCCAATCTGCTGCAGCGGTACACAATAGGCCTTTCCTATATTTCAGCTCCAGGCCCATGTACACATTAATCTGGCACTGCTTCTTATGAGTGCTCCACACAGCTCCACAGCTCCCAGCAGTTCTTGCTGGAAGCGGTAGATCATTTTGTGTTTCTTCCCTGTACTGTAATGTGGTGCGGTGCTGGACACTGGCGCTGTGGCGCTAATAACACAGCCTGATGTACAAGTCTACAGGCAGGCACTGCCCAGGGGGCATACCAAGTAGCATGTCGCTGGTCATCAAGTACTGACTTCCACAGGAATAAAAAGGGACATTTGGGAGAAGCAAACCACCTCAACTCACATAAAAGATATAATTTTCAACATTTTTGTTACAACAAACTGAAATATGGGCCCAAGAGTGTAAATTAATCTTATATATCTCTGCTACCAAGGATTTTCCCAATCTGATCTTTATAATGGAGTAGAGGCTAGGACACGGGACTGGCTAATAATGTTGGACAGTTCTTGTTGAGATTCTGGTGGGAATTCGATTGTAGGTGAATGCATTTGCTCTGTTGAATCAGCGTGGCAGCCGCCACACTTTAAGGCAGTGTGATCTTGCACAGAAGTGTTCAGACGACCGGGCAAAGGATGAATTATGGGCTGCCGTTGCCAGCATAATACGCTGTGTCAAAGGCAATTTGCACCCTTTGCAGACAATTGAATTCCTCCCTCTGAATCATTACAGTCAAATCAGTAAGAAAGCTCATCCGCTTTCATGTTTTTGGAGATAGGATGGAAACACAAGAAAGAATTTAAAGTGAGAAAAAGAAAAATCAACTTTGTACTTGTTGTGTGTTGACTGCTTTGTGGAGGTATTACTGATGTATGTGACCCTATAAGGGGTGACATGAACAATTGCTCTTTCCTTTAATGAACTAGTGAAGCCAAGGTATCTCTCAAGAGCTCTACAACTTACAGGCAGGGGCTAGTGCCAGTTAGCTAAAACCTTTTCCGAATACATTTAAAGTTCCTTGGTCAAACTAATGCATCCTAAAATAGAAGTTGTAGCTCCCAAATGATTCAATTTTCTAGTGTTGCACAAAAACTTGTGGCAGAAGACAAGACAGGACAGCATCAGGACATAAGTACAGGTGATAAACTTGGGGAAAATCCTTATTTTAAGTTATGAATGTTGGGATGTGGTTCAGTACCTCTGGGACACTGCCCTGAATAACTAATTAGGCACTTAGAAGTTTTTAATTATTTTTAGTTGCCCAATAATGGCATTTCCTTGTTGGGGTGAAAAAGTGCAAAATTAGTGAAATTGGGGTACAAGGTATGGGACAGGTATACTGGGGTGCTTTATGAGTGGGAGAAGTGTTTTTAGACTTGCAGGTGGGAGTAATCGGTCTGTTTCCACTTTTTTCTTTAAATTCACTAAAATGACCCAAATATATACTAATACCCATTTTTATGTCCCTCGAATATAATTTCAGCACTTATTTTGATGAAAAAAACAATAATTTTTTTTCAAAATGCATATAAATAGTCATTCGACCCAATTTAAGTATCCCAAATACTTTTATTATGGCCAATAATACACTTATATACTGTTATTCTATGTTACTTTAGCTTTTTTGGGGTACAGGCAGATTTCCCCATTTTCCCCTACACTTTTCACTGCTGGCATGAATTTTTGCAGTAAACACGTTTTTGCGATTTTGTAATTGAATTGCAGGAGCATGCATCCCCGTGAAAAAATCAGTTTATGCAAAAAAGCCACGAAAATAGCAATCGCAGTAAACTGCTACAATTTCGCCGCTAATTGAATTAGGCCATATGAGGGTCGCTAAACTATAACCAAAACAACAGCAAAACAACATCCCAGCATGCTCTGGCAGTTTTGGTGTTTCCTAGTAGCAAAAGTGTAGAGGAGCATGCTGGGACTTGTAGTTTCACAACAGTTGGAGAGCCACAGGTTGGCCGTGCCTGATGAAGAGGTTGTGGCCAGTATGGCTATAATGGTTCCTATCTTTGTAAGCATAAAAATTACATTTACCCTGTCGTATTGCATGTTATATCCATCATGGCTACTTCCAAACACTTGATTGCAAGCTCATCAGGTACAACTAATCCCTTCACAAGATAATTCTTTATCTCTAATGCAAGTTCCGTATCTGGCTGGTTTTCCAACATAAACCGGATGGCATCTCCCATTGACAGGCGCTGTAAACCATATATACTGGTAAACATCTTGGCAACTGAAACATAAAGGAGAATACATTTAGAAATGAATAATGTGCCGGCTTATTTCTCATTGAAATTCATGTGCTCTACTTGCATCCTAACATTTATTAAATTTAAATGTTTCTGCTGACATAAATCTAAAAAGATTCAAGATAAAAGCATGTTATGTGCAAATGTTTATTCAGATGCTACACAAAACCATATTACACAGCATTGTACTGCATTCATGTAAGTCCCGGCCCCATTGGAGCTTACAATACAAGTATGTGTTTTAGACTCTAGGGAGAAACCAGAGTACTTGCAGTAGACCCATAAGAAAAGAACAAACAAACTCTCATAAGTGAAGAACATACTAACTCTCATAAGAGAAGAACATACAAACTCCCCACAAAAAAGTCCCTGGTCAGAATAAAACCCATGGTCTCAGTGCTGTGATGCAGCAATGATAATCACTGTGTCACCATGACTGATTGCAGCTGAAAACCAGTAGTATTTGCGCTAGGCATACATCAGGTGTAACATTATTATTATTATCCTTTATTTATATGGCGCCACAAGGGTTCCGCAATTACAATTACAATTACAGAGTACATAAACAAATAATCAAACAGGAAAACAGCAACTTACAGTTGATATTATACTGTGTATGATCCATGCAGAGGCGGAACTACCGGCAGGGCAAGCAGTGCGTTGCACTGGGGCCCGCCTCTGTCCAGGGGCCCAAGCATGTAATGAGTCAAACTGACTCATTACATGCCGCTGTGCGCTGCGGGCAACCGCTGCCCGCAGCGCACAGCTGCCCACAGAGGAGAAGAGCAGCGGCACGGACGGGGGAAGGAGGAGGACGGAGGTGAAGGAGGGAGCCGCAGCAGCGCTTTGTTACTGGTGGAGGCGCTGCTGCCCCTCTGCTTCACTATAGGCTGTCTTCCGAGAACAGCCTGTAGTGAAGCAGGGGGGCAGCAGCAGCAGCGCCTCCACCAATAACACAGCGCTGCTGCGGCTCCCTCCTCCACCTCGTCTACTGCCCGGGAATCGTCAAGCTGCACGAGGAGCCTGAGCCAGCGGAGAGGGTAAGTATGATTCTACTTTCTTTCTTTCTCTTTATTTCTTTCTTTCTTTCTGTCTCTTTCTTTCTTTATTTCTTTCTGTCTCTTTCTTTCTTTATTTGTTGGGACTGCCTGCCGCTATGTGTAAAAATGGGGGACTGCCTACCGCAATGTGTAAAAAGGGTGGACTGCCTGCCGCTATGTGTAAAAATGGGGGACTGCCTGCCGCAATGTGTAAAAATGGGGGACTGCCTGCCGCAATGTGTAAAAAGGGGGGACTGCCTGCCGCAATGTGTAAAAATGGGGAATCTGCCTGCCGCAATGTGTAAAAATGGGGAATCTGCCTGCCGCTATGTGTAAAAAGGGAGAATCTGCCTGCCGTAATGTGTAAAAATGGAGAATCTGCCTGCCGCAATGTGTAAAAACGGGTGACTGCCTGCCGCAACGTGTAAAAAGGGGGAATCTGCCTGCCGTAATGTGTAACAAGGGCACACTGTCTGCCGTAATGTGTAACAAGGGCACGCTGTCTGCCGTAATGTGTAACAAGGGCACGCTGTCTGCCGTAATGTGTAACAAGGGCACGCTGTCTGCCGTAATGTGTAACAAGGGCACGCTGTCTGCCGTAATGTGTAACAAGGGCACGCTGTCTGCCGTAATGTGTAACAAGGGCACGCTGTCTGCCGCTATGTGTAAAAAGTGTACGTTGTCTGCCGCTATGTGTAAAAAGTGTACGTTGTCTGCCGTTATGTGTAAAAAGTGTACGCTGTCTGCCGTTATGTGTAAAAAGTGCACGCTGTCTGCCGTAATGTGTAAAAAGGGGACGCTGTCTGCCGTAATGTGTAAAAAGGGGGACGCTGTCTGCCGTTATGTGTAAAAAGTGTACGCTGTCTGCCGCTATGTTTAACAAGGGCACGCTGTCTGCCGTTATGTGTAAAAAGTGTACGCTGTCTGCCGTAATGTGTAAAAAGTGCACGCTGTCTGCCGCTATGTGTAACAAGGGCACGCTGTCTGCCGTTATGTGTAAAAAGGGGGACGCTGTCTGACGTAATGTATAAAAAGGGGGACGCTGTCTGCAGTAATGTGTAAAAAGGGGACGCTGTCTGCCGTAATGTGTAAAAAGAGGAATCTGTTCGCTGTAAGGTGTAAAAGGGTCTCTACCTGGTGTAGTGGTGCTACTGTGCGGCATAATTTGAAGAATGGAGACTACTCTGCACAGTTTTAGGAATTGGTATTATTTTGTGGCCACACCCCTTCCCCGCGAAGCCACGCCACTATGTATTTTTGCGCACGCCTACGGCGCGCACTGCCCCTATTTTGCATGCAGGGGTGGGGCTCCGATGCCGTTTCTTGCACACAGTGCTAAAATGTCTAGTTACGGCACTGTTGCTAGGTATCCATTTCTCTGGCCCTGAGCAGGTCCCCTTCACCAGATCCTCTCAAGGGGTGAGGGGGTGGACTTGGATGGGATGGGGGGGGGCCCCAAAGCATTTTGTCGCACCTGGGCCCACCGCTTGCTAGTTCCGCCACTGGATCCATGATAGCGTTTAGATAGAGTAGAGAGTACAAAACACAAAGTAAATGAAGTAAAAATAACTACTGTATTCCCCTTTGTAAAACAAATAGGACTTATTTTCTGCATTCGTTTATACTGTGAATAGACAGCCCCAACTTCACATAATAGCACTGCATGCAAGTCACAACCAAACTGGAGACAGCGAATCACATGGCCCCGTGCAGTCTCCTGACGTTCAGGGCAGGCTGCAAGCTCTTGCATCGGCCTGGTCGCTTGGACCTGGTCTCCGGCCGGATCCATTTTTGTCAGTGCTTACTGTCACAACTGAGGGCTGGTGCTGACCAGGGGGAGCCTCAGTTGTAGGGGCTGAGGTATATGTGTACCTGGGAGGCAGTACAGGGTTCTTAGACAAGCAGGGAACCTTTAGAACAAATGCCCGAAGGCGTGACCAAGACAACGAAGGAAAGTTCAAAGGTTTATTAAACACAGTTCAGAGGAATACGGATGACTTGGTACAGGTAACAGGAATCACAGTTCAGAGAAATACTTGGGATCGATGGCGGAGCACCGATGGAGACTTGGGATCGATGGCGGAGCACCGATGGAGACTTGGGATCGATGGCGGAGCACCGATGGAGACTTGGGATCGATGGCGGAGCACCGATGGAGACTTGGGATCGATGGCGGAGCACCGATGGAGACTTGGGATCGATGGCGGAGCACCGATGGCGACTTGGGATCGATGGCGGAGCACCGATGGAGACTTGGGATCGATGGCCGAACACCGATGGTGACTGGGGATCGATGGCGGAACACCGATGGTGACTTGGGATCGATGGCGGAACACCGATGGTGACTGGGGATCGATGGCGAAACACCGATGGTGACTGGGGATCGATGGCGGAACACCGATGGTGACTGGGGATCGATGGCGGAACACCGATGGTTACTGGCAGGGCAGAGCACCGCTGGAAGCTAGAAGCCGGTCTCAGGTAACTGCCAGTCACAGGGAGCAATGTAGACACTGCAGAGTCAGGCTGTACAGCAGAGAAAGTCCATGGAAGAACTGCACACTGGAATCACTGAAGACAATTGAAGCACTGACAAAACTTTCCAGCCCAGGAACAAGATATTTATACCAGCTGGGAAACAGGGATTGGCTGGCTGATTAACCAGAGACCAGAGTGCAGCTGCTGGGTAATCAGGCTGAGAGCAGAGTGCAGCTGATAGGCTGAAAGGTATCATGTGATCAAAACAAACATGGCTGCGCCCATGTTTGAACTTGGAGGGAAAGACTGTTTGTAACTTCCATGTGAGTTTTAACCATGAAGCTGCCAGAATCACAGTAAGGAGATTAGAGACAATGAGATGCAGCGTCCTGCACACAGACAGTGCAGATGGAATCCAGGCTTGGAACACTGGGACAGTCTCAGGAGACATTTGGAAGGTAAATACTGATAAGGAATTACCTGGATCGTGACAGCACCCCCTCCTTTAGGAGTGGCCCCAGGACACTTCTTATAAATTCTTTACCTGAACAAACGGAAGGATCTAGATTGAATCCTGATGAACTTGAACTGGCTGGAACCAGATGAGACTGTACTGGACCTATGGACGAAACCAGATTGAGTCCAGACAAACTTGAACCGGCTGAGACCGGCGGAGACTTTGGGCCGACGGATAGGACAGGATTGAGTTTGGAGACCGTTGAATCAGCTGGAACTGAAGTAGTCTTTGGACCTACGGATGGAACCGGATTGGGTCCAGAAAAGCTTGAACCGGCTGGGACCGGAGGAGTCTTTGGATTGACATTCGAATCAGCTGGAACTGAAGGAGTCTGAATCCGGTTAGAACCGGAATGAGTGGTATCTGAGTGTTCAGTTAGACCATCCTGGACATGGTCCATGCTGGATGCCAACAGGGTGGTGCTCTCTGAAGACGGCAAACAGGAGTTCATAACTGCATCTGTAGCACAAAAATTTCCATCTGGGAACTTGGCTCTGGATACTTCCCTTGGGGCTGAAACTTTGGTGACCCCTCCTGGGATTGACGAATCAGACACCTCTCTCAGGGTTGTTTTCTCCAGCACCCCTCCTGGGGCTGACAGATCAGAAACTCCTTTTTGAGAAGACTCATATGCCCCTACTAGAGCTTGAACATTGGATACCCCTCCTGGGGTTGCAGAAACGAACGCCCCAACTTGGGCTGTAGACACAGACGCCCCTTCTTGGGCTGTAGACACAGACGCCCCTTCTTGGGCTGAGGAAATTTCGGACACTAGGATCTGGTACTGTACCAGATATTTACCGACTGTTTGTGTCCCCTGATGTAGCCGGAGGATATCAGAGGAGACTGAGGTCACACGACCTGGTTCATCAAAGGTGCACCTGAAGGTTGCCACGAAATCTGTGTATGAAGAGAGCAGGACATCAGACTTCTCCCATAGAGGTGATGCCCAATCGAGGGCGGAGCCACTGAGGAGGGAGATGATGTAAGCAACCTTGGTGCGGTCAGTTGGGAAACTGCCAGGCTGTAACTCAAAATATATCTCACACTGATTTAGGAAACCCCGACAGGCTTTTGGGGAACCATCAAACTTGGCAGGTGTCGGTAAATGGAGACAAGGAGCAGAAACAGGAATGGTGGGTGGGGATACCACCAAAGGTACTGCAGTCGGCACACTGGACGCCCCTGAACCACGGAGGGTTACTTGTATTCCATCCAGCCGAGAGGAGAGGTCCTGGAGACAGCGAATCACATGGCCCCGTGCAGTCTCCTGACGTTCAGGGCAGGCTGCAAGCTCTTGCATCGGCCTGGTCGCTTGGACCTGGTCTCCGGCCGGATCCATTTTTGTCAGTGCTTACTGTCACAACTGAGGGCTGGTGCTGACCAGGGGGAGCCTCAGTTGTAGGGGCTGAGGTATATGTGTACCTGGGAGGCAGTACAGGGTTCTTAGACAAGCAGGGAACCTTTAGAACAAATGCCCGAAGGCGTGACCAAGACAACGAAGGAAAGTTCAAAGGTTTATTAAACACAGTTCAGAGGAATACGGATGACTTGGTACAGGTAACAGGAATCACAGTTCAGAGAAATACTTGGGATCGATGGCGGAGCACCGATGGAGACTTGGGATCGATGGCGGAGCACCGATGGAGACTTGGGATCGATGGCGGAGCACCGATGGAGACTTGGGATCGATGGCGGAGCACCGATGGAGACTTGGGATCGATGGCGGAGCACCGATGTCACTGGGGATCGATGGCGGAACACCGATGGTGACTGGGGATCGATGGCGGAACACCGATGGTGACTTGGGATCGATGGCGAAACACCGATGGTGACTGGGGATCGATGGCGGAACACCGATGGTTACTGGCAGGGCAGAGCACCGCTGGAAGCTAGAAGCTGGAAGCCGGTCTCAGGTAACTGCCAGTCACAGGGAGCAATGTAGACACTGCAGAGTCAGGCTGTACAGCAGAGAAAGTCCATGGAAGAACTGCACACTGGAATCACTGAAGACAATTGAAGCACTGACAAAACTTTCCAGCCCAGGAACAAGATATTTATACCAGCTGGGAAAACAGGGATTGGCTGGCTGATTAACCAGAGACCAGAGTGCAGCTGCTGGGTAATCAGGCTGAGAGCAGAGTGCAGCTGATAGGCTGAAAGGTATCATGTGATTAAAACAAACATGGCTGCGCCCATGTTTGAACTTGGAGGGAAAGACTGTTTGTAACTTCCATGTGAGTTTTAACCATGAAGCTGCCAGAATCACAGTAAGGAGATTAGAGACAATGAGATGCAGCGTCCTGCACACAGACAGTGCAGATGGAATCCAGGCTTGGAACACTGGGACAGTCTCAGGAGACATTTGGAAGGTAAATACTGATAAGGAATTACCTGGATCGTGACAAACTCGGCCCAACGCTGTTTAGCTTCCAAGATCGGACGAGATCGGGCGCTGGCAGCGTGGTATGATAGTAGAGGATAGTATGATCAGCACGCCAATGAAAGTGCACCTATATATGAAATAATTCAGTAGGAGATGATAGAAAGAATTAGAAAAAAGAAAGAAAATGAGAAGATAAGTTAGAGTAGGTGGATCTGCTTTCCACGTTAGGCACGGTTCAACAGCACCCACTTTCGTGGCTCTGTGCTCCGTGAATCGAGGATGAGAGTCCACGAGACAGATAAAGAAGTAGAATTATTTCTTGGTTGATGTTTCTCGAGAATAGGGATTGAAATCCAAGATTAGAAATACATTTACATGAAGCAAAAAAAATTTGCTGTGGATAAAGTCAGTCACATGGAATGATCACCACAATAAACACGTACGAGTAAGGCTGCAATACAGTTATTGAAATCCCCTTAGGGAATATAGGTTATCTCAAAGTACAGTAGTATCGCAGAAAAAATTATAGATAATAAATGAACATAGGCATGTATGTTATATGCACAAAAGTTTCTTCGTAACAATGCTCAAATGCTCAAATAATCATTCCATTTCCAGCCATTCCAAGTAGGTTCTTTTTCACAGCCTCACATTTTTATTCTCACAATTCAATATATACATTTTTTGACACCTATTAATTCTGTTGATTACATTATGTTATATCCCCCCCAACATACTAGTTATCTGCCTCTAGTTATGCCATTTTAAACACTTGGACAGGGCCAGCTCGCTTGCCCACACTTTATCCCCACCAGAACCTCCGCATCCCCCAGTTTACATGGCGTCGAGGGCCTCACACTAGGTTCCCATACACGCCCCGATCCCCCTAACGCAATCCCAGCCCAAACCAGGCATCCCGGACCTTGCCAACCACAGGCCGGCATGCGCAATAGGTTCAACCTCTCCCCTAGCTACCGCGGGCGTGACCGCTTGAGCAGCGCTGCCGCCCGCCGTATTCACTCTCCATCAATAAAGGTGTCCCCACATTCAATATTCCCCTTTGCTAACAACCAAGGTAAACCCCCTTATTGCTACTTGTTTATACTATCATCCCTTTGCATGTCCCAATCGATTTCTACTTGGCAATCTTTCTTGACCATACCTTAATATACCCGGATTACTTTATCCCTTACTTAACATGGTGTCCTGGGCCTCGTCCAAGGTTCCCAAATATGCCTATATCTCTATCAATCCCATCCCTCTTCCAATATGGCGCGTCCAGCTCCGCCAGCTACTGATACACATGCGCAATACGTCGCTTTTTCTCCATAGTAACGGCAGGCGGGATCGCTCATGTAGCGTCTCCGCCCGCCGCGCCTGCCATTGGTCTGACGCACTAATAGAACTGCCCTTAAATATCCCTCTCCCTGCCCATACCTCCGAACCCGGAAGTGAACAAACCCTAGCGGGCGAAACGCGTCTTCTACACGGGGGTCCGTGCATGGAGTGACTGCTCGGCGCCAGCTCCCTGCACCTGACAATGCACTGATCCATTCTGCTGCCCACTGATTGGAGTGTCGTAAGCCCTCACTGCTCTGTGGTCACACAGGCAGCAATATCACACCCAGGCATCTCATTAATGCAAATGTATTTATTGCTGATTAGAGTTTATTATTTTCTTTATATATGAGCTCTGCCCTTTGATACGGGCTATAATCCTAGTCCCCAACAGTGGCCAGCACTTCTCTAATTTTTGTGCTTTCACTCAATACTTTGTTGTGTGGTATCTGACAGATATCGTCTGTCACTTTCATTCCAAATCACAGATCAGCTGTTTTTTTACCTCTTCCCATTCTGAATCAGAAATTTATGATTTATTGTTTCTGTTCAAACATTTGATCAATTTAGTTTGCGGATTTGTTGACATTTAAACACTGCTTGAGCATTGTTACGAAGAAACTTTTGTGCATATAACATACATGCCTATGTTCATTTATTATCTATAATTTTTTCTGCGATACTACTGTACTTTGAGATAACCTATATTCCCTAAGGGGATTTCAATAACTGTATTGCAGCCTTACTCATACGTGTTTATTGTGGTGATCATTCCATGTGACTGACTTTATCCACAGCAAAAATTTTTTGCTTCATGTAAATGTATTTCTAATCTTGGATTTCAATCCCTATTCTCGAGAAACATCAACCAAGAAATAATTCTACTTCTTTATCTGTCTCGTGGACTCTCATCCTCGATTCACGGAGCACAGAGCCACGAAAGTGGGTGCTGTTGAACCGTGCCTAACGCGGAAAGCAGATCCACCTACTCTAACTTATCTTCTCATTTTCTTTCTTTTTTCTAATTCTTTCTATCTTTTCCTACTGAATTATTTCATATATAGGTGCACTCTCATTGGCGTGCTGATCATACTATCCTCTACTATCATACCACGCTGCCAGCGCCCGATCTCGTCCGATCTTGGAAGCTAAACAGCGTTGGGCCGGGTTAGTACCAGGAAAGGAGACTACCTGTGAATACCTGGTATTGTAGAGTAGGAATTGTTTCCTCTCTGTGTGAGAAGAACACGCCAACAGCAGTATCACCACTATTTCTTTCTTATATCTTCTCATTTAGTCAGTGAATGCTCAGTGCAGATCAATGCTTTTTCCATTTACAACTATGGTATTTGTCGAATGACTCAGGTGCTAGAGTCTGGTAACCTCCAAACAGTTATATATCTACTCTATGCAAGTGATTATAGTTGGAGATTTACATATTTATGCTCTGACCACTCCTCGGTCCTATCAATACAGTTATCTGTACTGGTCAGGGGAAATGGTGGTATGACAATTCTGTGTCTACAAACCTTTCCAATCACTCTTTAATTGAAGAGACCAGAACATTTTAATATTTTTTCCTATTTTTTATTATTTTCTCATGGATCGTTTAGGTGGGTAAAATGTGATTATATTTCTATTAATAAAAGTTATGTTTTAACATTCTCTAATATACTATACACATTATAGGAACTTTTTTTCCTTACGCAGAGTGCGCCCACACAAGAGCCTTCTTTTTCTCCCTTGTTAGTCTATGTACTTTCTGGCTCTGGGCGCACCACCAATGAGGACAGCATATAGGAGAAAATCATAGATATTTTCTCGCTCCCACTACTAATGGGTAATCAATAGTCCGACTTTGGTTCTCTCAAATGTATTACAATTTTGTGACCTGTGCCCAATCGCCCTATGCTTTTGACATTTATTAAAGGGTCTGGAATAGCAATTGCTTTTATGCATTTATATACAAGGTGCTATAGTAGATCAATAAAAGAGGACATATACTAAGTAGGCATAGAAACATATTGGTCAGTAATGCACCCACATATCTAAAGGGTGTATAATGCAATAATAAGAAAAAATGAACATAACACATGAATCTGCTTTCTCCTGACTGTCCCTTCCTGAACTTCCCTTTGGTATGCAGATAACACCCTGGTCTTTGCAATCACTGACTGGGTAATGACAACTTAAAACAGCAGTATCACAAGGAATTTCACACATACCACACACAGCATTAGACAATACATCCCCCACTATAGTGCACTGATATTTCAGCGTTCATTATCTTCTGCATGCTATTGCTTGAAAGAGACTGCACTTTAAAAGGTTCCAATTGGCACTTTCAGCAACCCTGGTACTTGTAGTTCCACAAACTGATTCTTGGTGAAATCACACACTTGGTTAGCTACTATTTAGCGGTCTTTACAAGAAACATAACACTGTAAACTGTTACTTATCTCACATTCCTCCAAAGTGTGTCCCTCTGCAAACTGTCCTCTCCCGGGGTCAAAAAGGAAGGTTTGAAATGCATTATCCTCTGTAGGCCACTTAACTTCATCAGACTGGGGTCCCCCCTTTCAGTAGGGCTCTTTCTGTGCAGTCACGTTGACTTCTTCCCCAGTATTCTCCAGTCATTGTCAGCTGCATCTTAGCTATATCCAAGACATGGTTACTTCTCTCTCCTAGCCCATCTCCTCCTCCACTCCTCTGGAAAAAAAGCATTCCATTCTCCACTCCCCCCTCCCCATGCCCTGTTTCCCCACCCCCCGACAGCCTCTGCGTGTATATCCTCTGAAACCCAAGGCTGTCTGGGAGATGTAGTCTCTGAACACAAAATGGCCGGTGTCCAATTTCACATTTGCTGCCTGTCATAAGCGCTGGGCGCTACATACTCCCCCTGTGGGACTGGCGATCCGCTGACAAAGTGATGAGCCTGTTCCACACCCTGAAAAGGAATATGTGTTAAACCATTCTGTCTGTTTACACATCCACACATACCCTGACAAGCTCCTACGATGACAGGGGTGGGCCCCAAATAAGGCCAAGGGTAGACCCAGTGAGGGTGAACCACCCTAGGCACTTCAGTGGCCCTTCCTAACTCATCATAAGTAAATATCATAGGGGCCCTAGTGGTGCGTCTTGGTCGGCTAATAGCTGGAAGGGCTCCCTCATCTCCCTCTGATACTATTTCTGGTTGTTCAGCCTCTCCCCCAACATCTCTCTCTTCTGGTTGGTCCTGAGCCTGTCCCTCAGGTTCTCTAACTTCCACTGTTACTTCAGGTACGACCTCCTCCAACCTGCACACCTGTTCTCCTCTTGGCTCTCCTGTAGCTCTCTCAGTAGTCCTGTGGGGTCTAGTGACCTCATGACTTTGAATGACAGTCTCATTTTCCATAGTGGGAGAATCATACCCCCATTCATCCTCACTGCAATCTGTCTCTTTATAATCTCTAGTTTCCTCTCTCCATGTAGACCTCAGTCTTCCTGGCTTCTTCCAGGGCACCCTCTCGGTGGTCTCAACAGCTTGCTCGGTCTTGAACCTCACATCTCTCCCAATCGGTAATAGGTGTTGACGGTGATAAGTCTTTATGGGCCCTGTTTGTCCTTCAGGCCTTACACGGTAAACAGGTGCCCCAGACATTTTGGCCACCACTTCATAGGGTTCTTCTCTCCATCGATTTGCCAATTTATGCTTTCCTGGTATTCCCAGGTAGTGGAGCAGTACTCTGTCTCCTATCCCCAGTACATTCTCTTTCACTCGACTGTCATATCGAGTCTTGTTTCTCAAACCAGACTTCGTAGAAGCTTCTTGAGCCAACTTGTGAGCATGCCTCAGTTCTTCTCGCAGTCTCTGCACATACTGTAAATGTGTCTCCCCTGAGTGGGAATCCTCCATTATTCCAAAACAAATGTCTACAGGCAGTCGGGCTTCTCTTCCAAACAAAAGGAGGTATGGTGAGTATCCAGTTGACTCATTTTTTGTGCAGTTATATGCATGTAATAACTGACTGATGTGCCTACTCCAGTGTGCCTTCCTGGCAGTGCCCAAAGTGCCCATCATGTTGAGAAGGGTTCGATTGAATCTCTCTGGCTGCGGGTCCCCTTGTGGGTGGAATGGTGTCGTCCTCGACTTCTGTATCCCGCACAATTCGCAGATCTCTTTTATCAGCCGACTCTCAAAATCTCTTCCTTGATCAGAATGGATCCGGGCAGGAAGTCCATAATGCACAAAGAATTTCTCCCATAGAATCTTGGCAACAGTTGTGGCTCTTTGATCTTTGGCTGGGTAGGCCTGGGCGTACCGAGTGAAATGATCTGTCACGACCATAATATGTGCTGTGTTGCTTTCATCTGGCTCTACAGAAAGAAAATCAATACACACCAGCTCTGGTGGCCCATCACTCAAAATGTTTTTCAATGGTGCAGCTCTTTCGGGCAGTGTTTTACGCAGAATGCAAGTCCCACAATTTCTGCAATATTTTTCAATATCCGCCTCCATCCTTGGCCAATAGAACCGATCGGCAATCAACCCGCTTGTTTTCTCAACACCTAAGTGCCCATGTTGGTCATGTAGGGCATTCAGTATAGAATCACGATGTTTATTTGGCAGAACCAACTGTCTTCTTAGTCTACCATCTCGGTGGGTAGATTCCCTATAAAGGAGGCCTCCTCTGACCATCAGAAATTCTCTTTGCCTGTGCAGTAAGATGGCTTCTTCTGTTTTAAGGGCCTTTGGCCCCAACCTCTCATTGTTTTTTATCATCCAATAGACCGCTCCTAGGGACAGATCTTCTAGCTGATCACTTTTCAGCTGTTTCCTACTGATCCTCTGCAGATCACCCAGTTCAAACTGACTCAGCTAGCAATAATGTTTGGGCAGTGCCACTTCTGAAACTCCCAATGCAGTGACACATTCTCTCACAGGCGGCACCACCACTCTTCCTTCATGGCACATACCTCTTACTTCTGGAGCAGGCACTTCAACCCACTCCTCTTCAGGTGATTCAGCATGTCTTCCAGCCAACCTGGACAAAGCATCAGCATCAATGTTTCCTTTGCCAGGTCGGTACTTCAGCGTGAAGTCATACACAGCCAAAGCTGCCAGCCATCGATGTCCTGTGGCGTCCAACTTTGCTGTAGTCTGGATGTATGTCAACGGATTGTTGTCAGTATGGACTTCAAATGTAGCACCATACAAATAATCATGCAGACGGTCGACAATGGCCCATTTTAATGCCAAGAATTCCAGCTTGTGCACAGGGTAATTCTTTTCGCTGGGTGATAGGCCTCGGCTAACATAGTGCACAGGCCTCATCTGGCCTTCTTGTTCTTGGTAAAGTACTCCTCCGAGTCCATCAAATGATGCATCTACATGAAGAATGTATGGAAGGTCAGGGTTTGCATAGGCGAGCACTGGAGACTGGGTAAGGCCCTCCTTCAACCTCTTGAATGCAGTTTCACACTCTTCTGTCCATCTTTCCCCAAATAGGTCATTAACACGGAGAAAGTGTTTATTTCCTTGCTGGGTCATCCACCCCTTCACTGGTGGGTAGCCTTTGGTTAATTCTGTCAAAGGCTTGGCTAATTTCGAATAGCCTGGAACAAATCTTCTGTAGTACCCACAGAACCCCAGAAAAGACCTCAGTTCCTTTAGTTTTGTGGGCCGTGGCCACTCTGCCACAGCTTCTACTTTGGCTGGGTCAGTGGAGATCCCTTCTCTGCTGACAATGTGCCCAACATACTTGACTTGCATCTGGCATAGTCGACACTTTTCTAAAGTCCTCCCAAAAACAATCAAGTCATCCAGATACACGATTACTTCACGGAAATTCATGTCTCCCACTGTCTCATCCAGGCACCTCTGAAAGGTGGCTGGGGCACCTTTTACCCCCTGTGGCATTCTCGTGAACTGAAAGAACCCTCAGGGCATATGAAGGCTGTCTTCTCAGCATCTTACGGACTCATCAGAATCTGGTAGTACCCACTCCTGAGGTCTAGCACAGAGAACCATTTGCTTCCTTGCAGACAGTCAAGTGCCTCATCAACTTTAGGCACTGTGTACTGGTCTGGCACTGTTCGCTTATTAAGAGTTCGGTAGTCCACACACATCCGGATATCACCATCCTTCTTACGAGCCACCACTATTGGAGAGGCATAGGGACTCTCTGATTTTTCAATGACATCATTCTCCAGTAGACCTTTCAGATGACTTTTTACATCATACAAATCCGCAGGGGCCAATCTTCGTGATCTTTCTCGAAAAGGTTTTTCATCAGTAAGACGAATCTTATGTTGGACCCCTCTAGCCAGCCCTAGGTCCCAATCTCCTAGGGAGAAAACATCTCTCATCTCTAACATTTCTTTGATCAGTCTGTCTAGATCGGCTTTCATGGCATCTGTACCTTCAAAGCATGGTTGGAAACTGTCTGCAACCAACACACTCTTTTTCTGAGCTTCTTCTGCCTCCTTTTTTCGATAGGCAGCCAGGCATACAGGATGAATGGTGAGCGTCTGGTAATATTCCTTTCCACCCTCCTCTCTGCACCATTGGGCTAGTGTATTGAACAAATGGGCATTGGTTCCTATGATAACTTGCACATCTCTATCCTCTTCTTCTGGATTGGGACACACAAGGGCGACTACTTGCACTTCTTTTTCAATCATAGCCACTTCTCTTGGGAACTTGAGGTCCACTGTGATGTATCCGAGATATGGGTAGCTCTGTTCACTAATGCCCCAGATGGTCAGCCCAGACAATGGATGTACCTTGACATCAGACAGATTCTCACGAAACCACTTCTCGAACACAATGGACACCTGGGAACCACTATCCAGTAGAGCCTTACACTTCTGTCCATTCAATAAGGCAGTCACATGAGGCGCTGGACCGACTAGGCCAGGTGGCAATATATTCCAGGTAGCAGGTGAGTTCCCCACAGCATTGGTACTAACTTTCTTTAGGGGGCCAGGGTGGGGTCTTCTGGTCCCCATTTCTCGTTTCCCGAAGGCTGTTCAGGTTGTGGGGATTGCTTATATGATGACCTCTGATTCCATCTGGCTGGACACTGTCTAGATATATGTCCAGGCCGACCGCACTCAAAACATCTTCTGGGGTCACCTCGACTCTCTAGTTGTATTGGAGATGATGGATGCGAAGGCCTTGGGGACTCCCTAGCTGTCTGAAGGGCTAACAGACGGTCTATCTGTTCCTTCTGCACTTGAAGGATCTTCAGCAACTCCACCTCTTTTGTACTGGTTTCCTGCTTCAGGCTAACAGTCTTTATCTTTTTGGCCACACCATCTCTAGCTTCGATTATAGCTTCCTCTTGTTTGACTTCATCGATTAGCTGGTTGAAAGAAAGAGCTGGGTTTCTAGTAGAGTCTCCCCGGAGCTTCAATGCAACTGGGTCTAAAGACAGTGCTCATCTTAGTAACTGTTGCATGCGACTCCCATCTACTTCACTGAGGGTCATTCCCCCTTTTTCCACAATGCGGTAAATTAGCTTGTCCAGGCGGTATAGATATTTGGACGATCTCTCCCCCGGCTCTTGACAGGTGTTTCTTAACTTGTAAAGGAGGTCAGCGGCATCTTCTGATGTTCCAAACTCTCTATCCAGAGCCGCTAGATAGTTCCGTGCAGTAGCATTAGGGTCACTCCGACGAGTGGCCTGCACAATCTCCATTGCTGGACCACGTAAACTCTCCACTATCCGTTGTCTCTTTGCAGTCTCAGGACAGTGCCACTCTTCCATGTACTGGATTGCAGTGTCTTTCCACACCTCATAGGCATCTTCTCCAGTTGGAACAGGTTGGACACCTGAGAAAGGTCTCAATCTCCTATATCCACCATCATACTGGTTTCTTCCCAGTTGCTCCACGAGTTTATTCATAGCGACCAAAAATAACTGACTCTGCGTGTCAGAAGCTCCATCTAGGCCCAGAGGTGAATCATCTTGTCTTTGAATGTCAGGGGACTGTACAATGGGGCTCCTTGCCCTCTCTTCAGTAGGACTTGATGTTTGGGCAACTCTCATCCCCTCACTCGGCTTAAGAGGCAACACTACGCTCCAACGTTTGCTTCCCTCATAGGAAAAGACAGCAGGGATCAATCCTCTCTCCAACACAGCATCGCTCTCTAGCAGCACAGCATCATCCCTCCTGCCCAGTACATTTGGCCTCTGCATCCCTGTCCGATCTGCAATTATCTTGGTAACCTCCTCATCTGTAACTTCATGCAGTTCACCGCACAAAACAAAACAGCATTCTGAATCTTTGGATAGTTGTTCACACCAACCATATACTTCTTCTGGCTTCAAACTAGCCATGGCGCCCGCCTGGTAAGCAAATTCTGAGTTAGCTGTACGAATCTCAGCAGTGCACTCCACTGTAACACCCCTTTACCTGGGTTTTCTGGGTAATGGTGTGTATTTAAACTCTTCCCGCTTTGCAATGCTTCTCACCTTGTACTTCTCTTGGTATTAGTGCCTCCACCCGAATCTTGACGTGACGTGCTCTTCTGGGACGTGTTCAATTTCAGGAACACCAGAGGGAGATCGGGAAACCCCCTGCCCACCACGTGCTTAGACCGCCCCCACTACGGAATATATCACACGGATATGTTGCAAAAGCCACCCTGGCACATTTATTAAAGGGTCTGGAATAGCAATTGCTTTTATGCATTTATATACAAGGTGCTATAGTAGATCAATAAAAGAGGACATATACTACGTAGGCATAGAAACATATTGGTCAGTAATGCACCCACATATCTAAAGGGTGTATAATGCAGTAATAAGAAAAAATGAACATAACACATGAATCTGCTTTCTCCTGACTGTCCCTTCCTGAACTTCCCTTTGGTATGCAGATAACACCCTGGCCTTTGCAATCACTGACTGGGTAATGACAACTTAAAACAGCAGTATCACAATGAATTTCACACATACCACACACAGCATTAGACAATACATCCCCCACTATAGTGCACTGTTATTTCAGCGTTCATTATCTTCTGCATGCTATTGCTTGAAAGAGACTGCACTTTAAAAGGTTCCAATTGGCACTTTCAGCAACGCTGGTACTTGTAGTTCCACAAACTGATTCTTGGTGAAATCACACACTTGGTTAGCTACTATTTAGCTGTCTTTACCAAGAAACATAACACTGTAAACTGTTACTTATCTCACATTCCTCCAAAGTGTGTCCCTCTGCAAACTGTCCTCTCCCGGGGTCAAAAAGGAAGGTTTGAAATGCATTATCCTCTGTAGGCCACTTAACTTCATCAGACTGAGGTCCCCCCTTTCAGTAGGGCTCTTTCTGTGCAGTCACGTTGACTTCTTCCCCAGTATTCTCCAGTCATTGCCAGCTGCATCTTAGCTATATCCAAGACATGGTTACTCCTCTCTCCTGGCCCATCTCCTCCTCCACTCCTCTGGAAAAAAAGCATTCCATTCTCCACTCCCCCCTCCCCATGCCCTGTTTCCCCACCCCCCGACAGCCTCTGGGTGTCTCTCTGTATATCCTCTGAAACCCAAGGCTATCTGGGAGATGTAGTCTCTGAACACAAAATGGCCGGTGTTCAAGTTCACATTTGCTGCCTGTCATAAGCGCTGGGCGCTACATATATATATATATATATATATATATATATATATATATATATATATATATATATATATATATATATAGCAAGAACAGCAGGTGCGGCACTCCAATGATTTGAACACACGTTATTCAAGAGTTACAACGTTTCAATGCCCTTTATTATGTGGCATTTTCGTCAGGTGCCACATAATAAAGGGCATTGAATAAAGGGCACCTGCTGTTCTTGCTGACTATCTCCCTGTGAAGGCACCCAGTGTGGTAACTATTTAAGTGGCTGTGCCGGACCCCTGCCGCTTTTATATATATATATATATATATAATATGAGGCAAGCAGCACTCATTACGGGTGGTATTCATGTGACCGGCGGTCGGGAGCATCATTTGCCCTCGCCACACTGTCGGTAAGCCGGCGGTCGGGCTCCCGGCGCCGGTATGCTGGTCGACCGCCGGCCAGCCGTAGTGAACCCGATTGGACATGTCACAGTATAATGGTATATGTCACTGCATGATGGCTTATGTGACTGTATAATGGGACATGTCACAGTATGATGTATTATACTGTATGTTGGTGCATGTCACTGCATGATGGCTTATGTGACTGTATAATGGGACGTGTCACAGTATGATGTATTATACTGTATGTTGGTGCATGTCACTGCATGATGGCTTATGTGACTGTATAATGGGACATGTCACAGTATGATGTATTATACTGTATGTTGGTGCATGTCACTGCATGATGGCTTATGTGACTGTATAATGGGACATGTCACAGTATGATGTATTATACTGTATGTTGGTGCATGTCACTGCATGATGGCTTATGTGACTGTATAATGGGACATGTCACAGTATGATGTATTATACTGTATGTTGGTGCATGTCACTGCATGATGGCTTATGTGACTGTATAATGGGACATGTCACAGTATGATGTATTATACTGTATGTTGGTGCATGTCACTGCATGATGGCTTATGTGACTGTATAATGGGACATGTCACAGTATGATGTATTATACTGTATGTTGGTGCATGTCACTGCATGATGGCATATGTGACTGTATAATGGGACATGTCACAGTATGATGTATTATACTGTATGTTGGTGCATGTCACTGCATGATGGCGTATGTGACTGTATAATGGGACATGTCACAGTATGATGTATTATACTGTATGTTGGTGCATGTCACTGCATGATGGCTTATGTGACTGTATAATGGGACATGTCACAGTATGATGTATTATACTGTATGTTGGTGCATGTCACTGCATGATGGCTTATGTGACTGTATAATGGGACATGTCACAGTATGATGTATTATACTGTATGTTGGTGCATGTCACTGCATGATGGCTTATGTGACTGTATAATGGGACATGTCACAGTATGATGTATTATACTGTATGTTGGTGCATGTCACTGCATGATGGCTTATGTGACTGTATAATGGGACATGTCACAGTATGATGTATTATACTGTATGTTGGTGCATGTCACTGCATGATGGCTTATGTGACTGTTAATGGGACATGTCACAGTATGATGTATTATACTGTATGTTGGTGCATGTCACTGCATGATGGCTTATGTGACTGTATAATGGGACATGTCACAGTATGATGTATTATACTGTATGTTGGTGCATGTCACTGCATGATGGCTTATGTGACTGTTAATGGGACATGTCACAGTATGATGTATTATACTGTATGTTGGTGCATGTCACTGTGACGTTATGCAGATGTGGTTGCAGTAGCTATCGCTGCTGCTTCCTTGAGGCTATGTGATGTGATCTCTAGTAATCTGCAGGCTGCAGCAGGATTTTTAAAAGAGCATTTGCTTCACTGTACCATTGGTGCTACCCGCTACTTTCTTGTTCCTCCTCCTTGCCCCGCTCACTCGCTTCCTCCAATCCAAGCTGACAATGTTGTCTATCACATCATCATTTGTGGCAGCCTATGCCCGGGATGCATTCAATAAACCGGCTGTCAGGATCCCGGCATTCAGGAGACGCTGGAATCCTGACAGCCGGTGAAATCCTGACAAAAACGCTGGGGATTTCCACTCGGATGGTGGGTCCACGCCACCAACCAAGTGGGAATACAACCTGTGGCAAGCGAAGTGAGCCAACGGAACCAAAGTGGAGCGCTCGAATTGAGCCCGTAAGGGGACTCGCTGCCGGGATTCTGGCAGGTGGGATGCCGCTGGTGGTGTAGTGACAGCCGGCATCCCGTCTGCCGGGATATCATACGTATTGCCTATGCTCTGCACTCCATGGGAACAGTCCAATGCTAGTGATGTAGCTGTGTGTGGGGGGCCATCTGATTGTGAGGGTCCCTGGGCGGCTTCCCCAACTGGCATTCTGTTAATATGCACTAAAATCGTTATAGATATTTGTCAGGAATACTATTAGAAATGTGATCTTGATGATTTATGCACAATCTAACCTGAAACTGTGGAATCTCATAAAAATAGTGTTTTATTTTTATATTCGAGCCTGTTTCCAAAGCTGATATATTTCAACAACTTTGGAAAATATGTACTTACTTGTAGTTTTTCCAGATTTGGGAGGTCCGACAACTGCAATTCTAATTGGCACTGATGGATTGGGTTTCGGCTGACGTATAAATTTAATAGGGTTTTTCATAAAAGTGCCTCTGTTTTCTTTTGTTGAGAAGAAGTAAACATATTGCCGGTAGAGTAACGGGAAGCCAGGATTTTCTTGGTTGTTGAATGGCTTAATTACTTCTCCTTGACTCAGCTAAAACATTTTTAAAATAAGAAAGTCTGGGTTAAAAAAAACATTAGTAAGGACTAATTTATTGTTATATTATGTTTTTCGACCAACATGCTTCCTTACTCCACACTTGCGTCATGTGCTGCATAATTTGTTACTAAGATTATAACAGCAAGTGACTAATTCAGTTTCATTGTTTGTAAACAGGTCAGTCTATTCCATGTTTCTACTGATGTGTTTGTCCTTCTTTTCTAATGATTCCAATACTAGCTACAATTATTTCTATAATCCATTATAAATTGTTGGTGAATTTTGTCATCACCACAAACTGTGTCAAAGATCAGTCCTTATGGTAAGGAATTACTTCCTAAACTCATGATTAAACAGTCTTTTGTCCATTCACTAATTATGACCCTTGTCCTATGGTTCTCGGTATGAATAGTTTGCTACACATACCTTTGTATTTGATGAATTAATATATTTATTAATGTTTATTGTGTCACCTCTAAGCAGAGGCGTCACTAGGGATGGTGTCACCCGGTATGGTAACTCATGGTGTCACCCCCCATGGTCCTGAAATGTCGCCATTTAGCCGAATACACATACACATATAACACACACATGTTCCACAGCGCTGTACAGAGAATATTTGGCCATTCACATCAGTCCCTGCCCCAGTGGAGCTTACACTCTATGGGGGTCATTCCAAGATGATCGCACGTAGCAACTTTTTGCTGCTTGTGCGATCAACTAGACGCCACCTATGGGGGAGTGTATTTTAGCATAGCAGGGCTGCAATCACTTGTACAGCCCTGCTATGCATTAAAAGTTTTAAGCAAAACAAGAGTAGTCCTATACCTACTTACCCTGTGCGACGGATCCAGCGATGCAGGTCCTGGATTTGATGTCAGACATCCGCCCTCAAAACGCCTGGACACGCCTGCGTTCGCTGGACCACTCCCATAAAACGGTCAGTTGATGCCCCGACACACCTTCCTCCTGTCAATCTTCTTGCGGTCGCCACTGCAACCGCTTTCCTCGTTCCCGGCGTCATTGCCCGGCGCCGGCAACGCCGCGCATGCGCACTTCCGACCTTATCGCACCACTGCGAGGAAGTGCAGCGTGCGATCGGGTCGGAATGACCCCCTATATTCCCTACCACATATACATGAACACACATTCACACTAGGGTTTATTTTTTGTTGGAAGCCAATTGACCTACCAGTATATTTTTGGATTGTGGAAGGAAACAGGAGAACCTGATGAAAACCCATGCAAGCACAGGGAGAATATGCAAACTCCACACAGTTAGGGCCGTGGTGGGAATTGAACACACGACCTCTGTGCTGTTAGGCAGTAATGCTAACCACTACACCATCCGTGCTGCATCTTGTATCCATATTACAAGGAGGGCAACAAAGCCTGCAGTACTGCAAATACGTAAAAAGCCAGATCCACATTAAAAATGAAAAACACTGAAAAAGCCAAATCCACATAAAATACATTGCAAAAGATAGATCCACATTAATAAAAAAATACTTAAAAAGCCAGATCCACAAGAACAAAAAAACCTTGTAAAAGCCAGATACACTTAAAAAAAATGAACAGTTACAGTACTGTACTCACCACTGGCTGAAGACTTATTGTTATGCGGGTCCCTCACCGTGGAGATCACAGACGGGCAGGCTGCGGGAGACCAAGCAACAGGAACGCGAAGCTGCAATGCATTAGGCTATCGGGATGAGGATAACCAGGCAGAGCGGTGGGCGGCCAGGAGCCATTTTTAATGTGGCGCCTATTTGCGAACCAATAGGAGCTCGCAGTCCGGCAACGCTCCTGATTAGCTGTCGATCCACAAGCTTAGAATGGCTGGAGATCGGCGCCTCATTTGAAGGGTTATCACTCAGCGCTATTATCCATAGCTGCCCAGCCCTTGCCTGACCGGTTGTGTCTATGTTCCCTTCGTGATCAGGACTAGGAAGTGACAGCACGAGAGGGCAGAAGATAATTTCCGCCCTTACAGCACCTACAGTAAATGTTTTCTCTGTTCTCCATTAATTTGAGGTTATTTCATTTTATGTATGCACCATTGGACCCTCACGGCCTCGCTTCGCTCGCCACGCTTCAGGCTCGGTGTCTCGCTCCGCTTCGCTCGCCACGCTTCAGGCTCGGTGTCTCGCTCCGCTTCGCTCGCCACGCTTCAGGCTCGGTGTCTCGCTCGCCGCAGGTTACTATTCCAAATAGTTTGTGACATGGACCCAGGGGGTTATGGGAAAGGTCCTCTCCATGAAGGGTAACTAGACACTACCCTGCCTGACCGCATGCCCGGCCCCCTCCTCACCACGTTCCCAGCCACCTCCTCATAGTGTTCCCGGCCCAGGTCGCCAGGCACCAATACCTGGTCGCCATGACGTCTTGGCCCCCAGAATTTTTCATGCCATGCAATACACACTTATAAAATCTAATCTAATTTACCTTTTAATATTCAAATAAACATTTATTGAACTGCATTTAGTATATCAGATTATCAGTATTAATGTACAGCAGTCACATAGACTGCACAGGACTCAGGAGGTTACAGTTACATCAACTTACTTAGCTCCAGACGAACAGACAGGCCAGCCCTTCCCCTGCTGCTTTTTGAGGGTGCGAGCTGCGCCACAGGACACAGCTACACTCACTCTCAGTTTGTCCCGCAGAGTTCCCGCCCGCTCCTCCCAGCCTCCCAGCCTGAAGCCACAGCCGCTGCAGTGCAGAGAGAGAGAGAGACTCGCGAGATGATGATGTCATCATCTCGCGAGTCTGCTCTCCGTCCATAGCTCCGCAGCGGCGGCTACAAGACAGTGTGACCGAGACGCAATGCAGTGCCGGACGGACCCCAGTGACAACCCCGGCGGCGGTGGCGGCGCACCCGAAGCACGCTGTCCGCGGCGCAGGGGTATATGTTTGTCTAGTAGTTAAACATAGCGGGCGACAGGCGTGACTGTGGCCCGCTATAGGAGGAGGGGGTGCGGACGAGAGAGTGGCTCTATTTGGTGTCACCCCATTGAAAGGTGACACCAGGGTGCGGGCCGCACCCCCCGCACCCCCCAAGTGACGCCACTGCCTCTAAGGTGCTTTTCCAACGTACAGTAATTCATCCAAGGATTTTAGGTTTGCCTGTGTTATTGCAGCAAGTGATGGAGAGCATACATATGTGGACACAAAATGGTTTTCAAAGTTGTCGAATATAAAATGTCTATAGTTATAAATGATTAATTAGGTTTATTTAGTATGTATTGCTGTTTTAAATCCAACAGTCACTTAATCAACGACTTTGCAAACCTGCTATATATTAAATATACCCCAATGTGCTAATAAGCAATTAGCAATTGTCAGTGGCGTCACAAGGGAGGTGCGGGGGGTGCAGCCCGCAACCGGGTGTCACCCGCCGAGGGGTGACACCAAAATACCATTACATTATGTGCAGCACTCGGCTCCTGTCACTGAGCAGGAGCCGACACTGCACAAAAAGCACTCCGCGGGAGGCAGCACTCACCTCACGAACCCCCCCAAGTGGCGAAAAACGGGGGTCGGGAAGTGAAGCCCCCCCCCATGAAGACACGCCCCCTCTTTGAAGCCACGCCCCTTTAATCTGGCGGCGGTGCACAAGGCGTAAGCGACGCCTCTGGCAATTGTCTTCCCTCACTATGTTCTAAAACACCAGCAATGACCTATATGAACAAAGGGAGAAAGTAAATGACTGCATGTTACTGGGCTCCCAATCTATGAACCAAAGACCAATGCATTTAATGGTAAACTCACATAAATGGGAAATTTACAAATTTTGTTTAACTGTACAATACCTTGACAGGATCCCATCGCCCAAAGATACTGGGGTGTTTGTATGATACATGTAGCATCTTGTTAGCAAGAGGTAAGTTAATTGGATAACTTTTTTCAAAGAGACTCTCACGATTTTCCACTATATGCTTTAGTTTCTCATATAACTGGTAATGTACAATGTGTGGTTTGCGGCCCGCGTTGATTGTAACACACGGTATCAATAGACTCTGAAGTTCTTCCTGAAAATGAATAAAAAAAGTAGAAACAAATTTCCTAATACTGCAGTTTCATTGGGTCAATAAGATCTATGTTTTAATGCTACTTTAATGCTAATTCTAACAGTTCTAGAGGTAGATGTTTTGAGGTGACTCACTCATTTCTGATAAAATGGTAGAAAATATTATTTTACCCTATTCTGAATTAAAATTTCTAAATAAACATGTTTATCAACCATGAGACTTAGCGGACATTCAATATATGTGCTGTTCATTTCAAAGTGAGTATTTATAGAACTTACAGCTGTAAATGGCAAAAATATTTGGGGCAAAATTGGAGTCTTGATAATAATAAATAAAATAAAGACTTGATAATACCCCTTTCACACCACACAAATAACCCGGCATCAACCCAGTATATTGCTGGGTCAACACGGTATGCTGTGCGATGTGAAAGGTCCCATGGCAAATTCCTAGGTCACCTGACCCGGTAGTTCAACCCGGGAATAAAGCAATGTTATTCCCGGGGTGAATACCGGGTCAGTGGCAGTGTGAACGGTTTGCCGGGTCGATGCGACACGAGACCCTTTCACTACAACAGGGAGAGGAGGCGCGGAGATGATCTCATCTCCAGCGCCGCCTCCGCCCCCGATGACGCCGCAGTCCCTGCCCCCGGATAGCAATCCAACCCGGCATATTGCCGGGTTGGGTAGGCAGTAAGTAGGGTCCAATGCCGGGTCTCACTCGGGAAGAACCCGTTTCCAATTGCTGGGTGGGACCCGGCATTGGCGATGTATAAAGGTCTCTACAGGGGTGGTCTTCAGTATGCCGGCTGTCGGGATCCCGGCGCACAGTATACCGGCGCCGGAATCCCAACAGCCGGCATACCGACACTTATTCTCCCTCGTGGGGGTCCACGACCCCCCTGGAGGGAGAATAAAATAGAGTGGCGCGCATAGCACGCCACCGTGCCCGCAAGGGGCTGATTTGCACTTGCCACACTGTCGGTAAGCCGGGAGCCCGACCGCCGGCCTACCATACTACACCCCTCTACAGATACTGAAACATAGATAATATATAACAATATATAAGCCAAGTTTATGTCTGTATAAAGATCCTGACAGTGCAGCTGTTTTGTGAAATTTGCATACACAACTACCATTGTCATAATTAAATATTATCCTATATTGCTCACAAATAAATGAAAACATGTCTTTCATTTGACAATTATTGGACAAAACAACTAAAAGTGTAGATTCCAGGTGATTCTTTCTTCCGGGCCATTACTCAACCCCAATGGATATTATGATCAGCCAATTATGACAGTCTGGTTGGTTCCAAGTTACCAGGTTATTAATACTTGTTGTTACCAGACATTTGAGGTATTAATTGCTCTCCCCAAAATTAATATTAGCACATTCCAATAATTCATAGATGACATTGTGAAGGAAGGACAGGGGCCACAGAGCTATGTATTCTGCTGTATGGTAGCCTTTAGCCATAGCATTAGTCATCTGCATGACTAATATCAAGTATACATGTTAAGAGGATTCAGGAGATGCTGCTCTATCAGCTCATGTGACATTTATGCTGCAATTATGGGGCTAATGCGGAGCTGGACACATTTATGTTGGAAAAAAAAAATTCTTAAAGCTGCAGCAGCACCAAATCTTCATGTGGACGAAGAAGTATGTTTTTTTTGGTCACCAAATACATGTATTGAGCAGATACTGGTAGAGGATATAACAACAAAATGTAGACAAATGCTGTGACTGAGGAGCGTGGTCTTAATGACTTTGATTATTATTATTATTATTATTAGTATTATGTCCCAAAAAATATTAGTTTAATGAAATAATGTGGGTGGGTGTATTTCAGGATAGGCCCAGCATGAGTGGAAGCTTGTAGGCAACGAGGAGAAGTGCAGTACAGGTGCAAGTACTTGGCATATTGTAAAACATGACTAGTTAGTTACAGAGAATAGTGATGTAGGAGGACACTGCGTTTTAGGAGATTTTGTATATAAATAACAGAATTTTAAATTAAATGAGGCCACTGTGATGAATTGCCACCACCTATGGAATCATTATAAGAGTTTAGACTGGAGAAAGATAGGTCTGGGGAGGTAGCCTATAAGATGAATCAACATATTTCAGAATCAGATACTTTGAATCTAATCCGGTATGACCTCTTACTTCAGCATAACTGGTTTGCTCATCATTGTACTTGTCTACATATCTTTGGTAAAGGAATAAACAAAGGTGGACTACATGCAGTAACTAAGGAGAAAGGGAGGTGTGTTTTGCAGTCCAAAGAAAAGTAGACAATTATCTAAAAGCACAAATTTAGTAAAACAGTACTTCAGGTGTTGTGGAAGATGTTTTATGGGATGATATTTTGCAGCATGGAATGCCTTGTAAGTAGGCTTATCATCAGGGTTGGACTGGCCCACAGGGGTACAGGGGAAACTCCCGGTGTGCCCCACTGCCTCGGTTCCTACACTACATTACCCTGGTGGAATTTTCATGCCCCAGTCTGACACTGCTTATCATACATTACTGACATTCCATGGGAACTAGAGATGAGCGGGTTCGAATGTAACGCCAGAATTAATGCCAGTTCGGTTTTATCCGGATTTTTTTTATTGGCAATCCAAAACATGTGACATCCGTGAGCCAATAAGATGCCGTTTTGAGAACCGAGTAAATCCGAGTAAAACCGAATCCGCTCATCTCTAATGGGAACATAAATATATGGGTGGAGTGTTTGCAGAGTATCTATCTATCCAGGTTATAAACATGGCAGCACCAGTCAAATACTGTTTCCTCTAAACAGCAGTGCCTAGAAAACATAACTTTATACTCTTTTATTATACAGAGTGTTATATAGATCACTTCACCTTCACTGCCTGTAAAGATTCAGCATCTGCTTCACACTTTTCTCCAATTTCAGTTTTCATTCTTTCAATGGCATCTTCCTCCTGTTCTTCATCCTCCGGCTCCTCCTCTTCTTCCTCTGGGAACTCTTCTGAAAGAATCAGCTCAATGCTGTCAGCTTCTTCTTCTGCCTCTTCCTCCCCCTCCTCATCATCCAGATCCTCAGGATCCTTCTTGCCCTAAACAAAACACATCTACAATCAACATCTGAAGGATTAACAGCTAAATACTGCATTGAAAACAGGAATACATGGTTTGCTTCCATAGGAAAGATTATCCTCTGCTGCTCAGTAATACTTGGAAACAGTCATCCTTTGAAAAAAAATCATAATTATTTCATATAACAAGTGTAGCTTACAGCATTTCTTACTTCAGAAACCATTGCTCAAGTCAGTGCTACTGTATTGAAAAACTGGCCGCAGGCATGGTAATGCCTTTCCTGATAGTTGAAGTTTTAATTGCTGCCACAATAATAATTACTACCACGTCTCCAACAATTTATAGATAATTTTGGTGAGAAAGGACAGTGGCCACAAATCTATGTCTTCTGATAAGTAATAGCCCAAAAATATATAGGCGTTACCTCTTATGGACAAAAACAGACGTATCTACAGTTACTTTCTCTCTCTCTATCTATCTATCTATCAGATAACAGAAACAGTGGTCCTATATATCTCTCTTTATAAATATGGTAATAAATTATATAGTAAAACCAAATATTTTGTATGTGCGTACCACAAAGATGTGAAAAAATTGCACATCAAAGGGTATTTAATATTCTCTCCTCTGTATTCCTCTAAAAAGGCAATAAATAAGCATTCATAGTAACACCTCCTGAGGAAGTTTGGACAATAGACGAAACGCATTAAGAAAAACCTATGGTCCTAACACTGAATAACTGTACAGTGGTACCATCTTACGATTCTCCTCCAGCTGCGGGTAAAGTACCCCACCACAACTACATTTACGAGGTGGAGCACAGCGCTGGGATAATCTGCACGGGACACGGTGTTCTCCCTCAGCTGTCAGCTACTGCTGTGGTTCGTATCATTATTGTTGTGGAACAAATACAAATATGAGGTGGAGCATAGCACAATTCAACTTCAGCGCCCTCCCTCCAGAGACTTTGAAACTAATAAGCTCTGTAAACACTGACTTTGTTACAACTGTTACATAAAAAGAACTGAAACTATTGTGCAAACAGCACTATCAGTATTTCTTGCTTACTCCTCAGCTATAAAGGGTTTAGAATTATATAGGAAGGGGATGTGCACAGATTTGTGTAATTTTAAATTATAATGTTACAAGTGTGTATATGCTGATATTGTATATTATATAAATATATCTCTTTTTATTAAATATATGACAAATTCAAAGCGCTCCCTTGGTATGTGAATACCTTTCTTTTTATTATTTCTTTAAAACCTTTGGCATTTTGTTATTGCCATTGTGGGAGCAGCTATCAAGGAGAGAGGTATATATATTTATATGCTTATAAAAATACATAATCAAATAGGCTTAATGGCTACTTATACCGCTAGGGACTTATCTTAGTTCATAATTCCAACATTATCCCACTTGTCCTAAATTGGCTACACTATGTTCTGTTCTTTACCAATTAATTTGAGGTATCACTATCTAATGGATTACAGGGAGAATACGAAAGACCCTTTGATGAGAACTTTTTTCGAACTTTGGTACACACCTAAGAAATATTTGTTATTACTATATAATTTATTGGGTTTAATGCACTATACTAAATTGTTCTTAATCTGATTGAACATTTCTGCAAATAAAAAAGTATACTTATCAGTATAGTGATAGCAATCAAACAGCTCACCATTCTCTCCTCATCTGTTTTGTGTTCAGCTAAAAGTTCTTCTCGTCTCTTGGCAATCTGTTTGTCCTGTGATAATTCATTAGAACAGCTTTGTTAATCAACTTGCAGCTAAAAACATCCATTTAGTTATAGCTAGAATTGAAAGATAGATCACAAAATAGAATTCAAATTTTTACAATAAACACATTTTATAAGACAGAATATGCAATGTACAAAATAAATACATGGTCAAATTGCATCAAAATATAATTTGAAATACTGTAACATACTAAGTACATTACATTTTGGAAGCTTTCTGGGGGGGGGGGGGGGGGCGTTTTCCAGCTCTTTGAAAGAAAAACACTCCTATGTCTAAACATAATTCATCCTACAGTATGTCTATCCACAATTAATTCAAATTGGCAAAGCCAAGCAGTTATTCTAAAGGTAAACTAGGACTTTTTTTTATAGCCTCTATTGAAACCATTGCAATGTAATTAAATTAATAAATCTTATTTATAGAGAATTTTTAACATATTTGGAGCCTTCTTATCAAGCTTTTCCACCCTTTAAATATATGGAAACTACTGTTTGTATGTAATAATTGCACTTGGGGACGATATTTAACAAGATCCGAGAACCACTGCTTTTTGGACCTACCATATACTGTATGTGTATGTTAGGCTGTTATATTAAATAGAGCCAGGGCCAGATTAACAATTGGGCGGATGGAGCTACAGCACCAGGCCCCAGATAAAAATAGGCCCATCAACATGACAGCATGATGATGATTAACTGCCCAGTTGGTCACATAATTTCCATAAATTATAAGAATTTAAATTATAATTCTGATTTCCTCACAAAGTGATAATGTTTTTCTACTTTTACGTATTTTGGGAGACATTGGGGCTTATAGTTTAGTGTACATGCCCATATGTCACTGGCCACACCCACACATTAGCCACACCTCCTCAACTTCTCACAATAGGCACTTAATCATTTTCAGCACCAGGCCCATGCGGATCTTATTCCGGCCCTGAACAGAGCAGCCCTGCTGGAAAGGGATCTTTCGTTCCCTCTCTGATGGTCTGTGGGAGATCGTAATGTACAGTACAATGCATTAACCGGATAGTAGCTCATGTGCTGTAGACCATCTGGGTCCAAAGCCCGGTAGTAAAGTGATCGCTTTACTTCTTATTGATCATCATAACAGGCTCTTAATGGAAACCTGTACTTTCCCCCGAAAAAAAGAATAAGTATTGTTTATAATAAATCTGCCCCAAAGTAATAACAAAGACACAGTATGAAATAGGCAAGCCAAACTTAGCAATGATTATGCAGTGCCTTAAAATCATTATTAAAAAAGGAAATACATATACAGTAGTTAGTTGGAATAAACTACATTATATAAAAAGCAACACAATCTGATTGCTATTTTCTTGATTTAAGTATAAGCTATACCTATACAGTAGTTGTTAATATTGCATATGAAATTTGATTTATAAATCAAACAGATCAGAATTACATTGTTTTACCAGAAAAAATAAGATGACTAATGCATACAAAACTAATCCATTTTAAAGAATCTGAGATTTTATCTCCATTAGATACAGTGGAGAGAGGCATGTTGTGAACTGAACCTTTATAAGGATTCATCATATAAATTAACTAGGAACCAGTGACATAACTGAGACTCTTAAAGCGGTATATTTTATGACTTTTTGACCACAAAATAGATGGCTTTATTGTGTATAGGTAACAAGCTCATATTATTCTAGAATATATAATGGATACTAAAATATATATGCAATGAGTATTTAGAAGGCTGCTAGGATTACTAATATAATAGTGTCCACTCAATACTCCAAATGTGAGACCAAACTACCCAACACTCCAAATGTGAGACCAAACTACCCAACACTCCAAATGTAAGATCGAATTACCCAACACTCCAAATGTAAGATCGAATGACCCAATACTCCAAATGTGAGACCGAACTAGCCAACACTCCAAATGTGAGACCAAACTACCCAACACTCCAAATATAAGATCGAATTACCCAATACTCCAAATGTGAGACCAAACTACCAACACTCCAAATGTAAGATCGAATTACCCAATACTCCAAATATGAAACCAAACTACCCAACACTCCAAATGTGGGACCGAATTACCCAATACTCCAAATGTGAGACCAAACTACCCAACAACTTAAATTTGGCACGGTGACCGTGCAATGGTTAGCTTGCTTGTGCACAGCACTGATGTCTAGGGCTCGATTCCCTCCAAGGCCCTATGTGTGAAGTTTGTATAATTTACCATGATTGTGTGTTTCTTCCAGGTGCTTTGGTTTCCTCCCACAATCCAAAAATATACTGTACAGTATATGTAGGTTTATCTGATTGTTCATGTGTGTGTGTATTGTACATGTGGTAGTATAGATTGTAAGTCCATTCGGGCAGAGACTGATGCAAATAACTTAATATTCTCTATAAAGTGATGCATAATATGTGTGCCCTATATAAATGCTAATAAATCAAATAACTAATGAAATATATTATACTGTACAATTTCTAACATATCTTTTTTTGTGCAAAGACATTTATGCTATATCATTGAAACATATACTGTAGCTTGTATTTAATGTAAACTTCAAGAAACATCGCAGCTCTCATTTACATTACAGAATACAGATATATAAAGAAATCTGTTTTTCTCCATAATGACCGACAAACATTTTGCAGCACAAATATGGAGAAATGCGGTAACTTGCAAATAGGGTCAATATTTCCTTTATACATAATGTAATTACACTGAAAACATACCCTAACACTTTTCTTCATATCTCTAAGTTTTTGTTCACGTTCTTCCTTTTTTCTTTTTCGTTCTTGCCACTTAGCTAAGCGAGGGGGCAGTAATCGATCACAAATGTCACTCTCCTCTGCTTCAAGCAAGACAGCAATGTCAGGGAAAAAGCCGCATTCTCCTATATACTGGACCTCCTCCACTGTGTTGGGGAAGCCATCTAGGACAAATCCAAGGGAGCTGTAATATATAAATGAGAAGAATGATTCTAAGCTAGCACCCATCTATTGCAGAATATTAGTAAGAGCTGGATTATAGAAGAGGAAAAGTGACTGTGTGGGCCTATTGGTTGGGTTGTTACACACCACCTAGGCTGTGTGTAAAACACTGGTATTTACAGAAGCTGTGCGCACGACTTGTAGGGAGCTCCCAGTTTGTTGTGTTACAATAAGAATACTCAAAAAGTTGACAGCAGCTGCAGTTGTCTCTCACATCTTTTGGTCAGTGCACTACACGTATATAAAACACATGCAGGATCTCATGCAGTAAGAAGAGGGGAATCTAGAAGGTATCAGGGGGGAGACACAGAGTGAGGTTTGGGTGCCCGGCTCAAGGGAGGGAGCAGCATGGGGGATGAGTGGTGCCTGCATGTCTGTGTGGTTGTGTCTATGTTGCCTTCGTGCTAAGGACCTGGACGTGACAAAGGTCTCTTCCCACCAGGGAGCGCCAAACGTCTTTTTTGTTTGTGTGCATCTTTTGCCGCAAAAATGCATCTTAAATGCAATGTAATGCAATAGGATGCACAAGCAGCTTCTGTTGATTAAAATGATATGCAGCATGCCTATATTCTGTGTGTGACTGCGACTGTATTTGCATACAAAATGATATGCTACAGTGTTCTCCTGGAAACACTGTAACGTTTCATTTTGGGTACAGATAGAGCTGCTGTAAGATGAAAAAAAATTCGCTTGGCGCTACCGAGCCCCACTAAGGCATGGCGCGACTTGAAGGGCTGTTTAGCGTGACTGCAGCAAGAATGAAAGAGGACACATCTGTGTATACTTAAATAAATGAATGACCGGTGGATGGTTTCCATCAAGTCTATCTGCATACAGTATCTGGAGTGCATGTATAAGTCAGTGCATGCATGTGTGCTCTCGTGCCTGTGCAGTAGGTGTGGGGCATTACATATAGCTGTACACCTCCCATGTTCCGGGTAAGATTCTGTTGGTTGCAGGGTAAGGATCTGTTGGGATGTAGGGTAAGGATATGATTGGTTGCAATATGGGGATCTATTGTGGGGAAACCCCAATGTTACCGAACCAGGCATCCTTGCACCCTGCTGCTAGCCACCTCCAGGCCCACGAAACTGCCTGGACCCTTCCCAGGTCAGCCACACAGGACATAACCCTCACAAGGAAATGCGCCACCCAGGCCCCAGTGCAAAAATAAAAAGTGAGAGGGAGCATGCCTATAGCAGCCGGCAATATTATGGTATTGCTGCATTAACACATGGTCCTAGTTATGCCATAGTGCAGTAACACATTTACACTTACAGCAAAGCAAAATGCTTGTTATATAAAGTGTACCTGTGACCACATTCTACACTGGCTTTTTATTGCTATTTGGCATATTTATCAATTACTGGGACTTTCTTAGCTTCGCTTATCGCAGCAATAATATCATATGCATCATTGGAATGTAGAATTCTTCACATCCAGGACAGGTGCTCGGATAGGAGCCCATCCCTGTGATGTGTAAAAGTAAAGTGATCACTAATGTGATGACCTTACTTCCAGGTTCAGGACATGGCCATGCTACTGCGCGTGAGCGGTCAGACTGCACAATCGGCATGTGACGAGGTGGGATCCTGCAGATCCCTCTCTCTGTATATGTTGTGAAGTGTAACCCATAGGCTATAGGTATGGAAGCCAAGCTCTTGAAGTAAGTCCCTAATTCAGTAAGGATCGCAGAAGCGATCCTCACTGCATTTTCCTGATGTTTGGAAACTGCACACACGCTGTACACATTCTGCGCATGTGCAGAACGGGTCCTTTGATCACATCACAGGGATATGAACGCCTCTGCCAGATGGACTGGCAGAGATGTTCCCGGGGAGGGATGGGGGCGGGCAGCTGGCGTTACCGGAAACGGGGAGAGAGGGGCGGGGGGGGGGGGGGTTTGGGGAGTCGCCCGCCATTTTTCAGGAGTGGTGAGGCCAAGGACTGCATCATGGGTGCAGTTTCTTGGACAGGTAGAACCCACATATGTTTTGGCTCAGCGTAAAGCTGCAAAGGCAATATTTATGTGGATACAGCTTGTGGTATTATCAGCGAAGTTATGCTTACAGTACATCCCACTTCCAGCATGAGCATCTTAGTGTTGTTCATTTTGTTCTTCTTGGACATTACAAATATCTACTGTGCTTGGTGTACAATTGTATCCACAAGCACCTGAGTACTGTATCATGTACAAGAGCAACAAAAATGTGTGTCTGTTTGATATACATGATTTGCCGGGAAGCACAAAGATAATGCATTTAGTGTAAGTAAAAGTTGGAGGAGGACGGGTACAAAGCAATAAATTCAAGTTGTCTGAAGAGGGGAAAGGGCGTTAAGGTTGAAAGACAAAAAGTCCTATAAGAGCTGCAACTTAAAATTGAAGGTTGTCTTGCAAATATTGAATCACAGAAAAGAAAACAGATAACAAATATGTTATAATTATATGCAACTGGCCTGGGATTATAGTGTCTCTAACAATGTCCATTCTATGACACTATATAGTCTTATGTCACATTTACCAAGCTTAAAGAAACATTAATATCTTTTCAAAATACCAAAATGGCTCTTTAGTCCACCACTCTGCTGCAACCTGGTCCAGCACCTCTGTTGGCAGAGGCTCATTGTCCGCTAAATAAGACCTGACTGCTTCCTCTTCTGGCGTCAGAACCACCTCTTCCTATATAAAGTAAAGTAACGCTGTATTAATTAATTCAATCATTTTATTCTACAACATGCTGCTAAGTGCTTATTCATTGCTGTACCAGATGTGCTACTATAGCTACTATGCAGGAACACATATATACCTTTGAATTCACAATATCTTCCTTCTGGCTTCCATCCATGTTTCCATTTTCTAATCCAAGCAGAATGGCTTCATCAGTTGAATCTTCTTCAGCGCTATCATCTTCAAATTGAGGTCCAATCTTTTTCTGCAGCTTAGACAACATGATTTCCTGCAGGCGCTCTTGAAATTGAATGTGAAAAATGCCTAATTTTTCTGCTAACCATCTGGCATTTACTGTTTTCCCAGTACCACTTGTGCCAATCAACAAAACTCTCAATGGTGGAGGCTGAGAGATAAGAGGAACAGAACGGGAGAGACTAAGACAAAAGCCATAGATTTTTAACAGCCTATCTACAGAGTGCCCTGAGAACTTTGTATGAGTCACTTATAAAAGTTATAGAACAGTATATCCTATATAATAAAAGGCTAACGCTGCTCCTCACCTCTATGGGGGGAAATTCAAGTGTTTTGCAAACCGGCGGCCACTAGATGGCCCTGACGGAGCAATTCAAGTGTTGCTCCGTTCGGGCACACACCGCCGCCGGTGCTGACATTACTGTTATTTTGACGGGCTGGTATTTAGTGTATTTGATATTGCATTAGCATATAGACACCAATAAGCATAGTACAAAATAAAGTATATTATATTCAGTAATTTATGCAGCACAGTGGCATGATAGTTGGTATTGCTGCTCACAGTACTGGGGTCATTAGAGTGACAGTTTCGGGCCATTAGATTGATGTGGAATTTGTATGATCTCCTTGTATTTGTGAGGATTTTAACCTTCTCAAACATTCCAAAACCCGACCAGGAAAATTCCCAGGACTTGCAACCTGGGTCAGTGCCCTAGATTGTGTGTGAAAGGAATGACCCGAGTCATGCCTAAAAGAAATAAATTGTCCAGGACAGTAGCGTTTGGAGATGACATCATCTACAAGCATCCACTGTAAGCCGGAAGACCTGGGTCAGGTGTGAAGAGATGACAACCCGGGAATAACTAGTGTCGTCACTTATGTGTGAAGGGGGATAAGTACAGAAAACCTGACCAGTGTTTGCGCAGGGTTATAGCCGAGGTTAATTTCTGAAAGGAGTATTAATAAAACAATGAGGGACATTTATAAGAAAAACACCTACTATAAGCTGCAACAATGCAAAGTGACTTTTTAACATTGTTATCAGGGCCGGTGCTAGGGTGTTCGGCGCCCCCCTGCAAACTATAGCTTTGCGCCCTCCCATATTTAACAAAGGGTCAGCGCTCACAAGGAAAAGGGGTGTGGTCTCACAAGGAGCATGGCCACATAATAGTACCCCCATTTAAAATTACGCCACACAGTAGCACAATCTTATTAATCTTATACGTAATGTCCCATCCGTAATAGTAGCGTCCTTATATGTAATACACCCCAGTAGTAGTAGCATCCTTATACATAATGCACCCACAGTGGTAGTAGCATCCTTATACGTAGTGCACCCCCAGTAGTAGAAGCGTCCTTATACCTAATGCCCCCCTAGTAGTAGTAGCGTACATATACGTAGTGCACCCCCAGTAGCAGAAGCATCCTTATACGTAATTCCCCCCTAGTAGTAGTAGCATCCTTATACGTAATGCCCCCCCAGTAGTAGTAGCGTCCTTATACATAATGCCCCTAAGTAGCAGTAGCTTCCTTATACGTAATGCCCCCCCCAGTAGTAGTAGCATCGTTATACGTAATACCCCCCCAGTAATAGTAGCATCCTTATACGTAATGCTCCCCCAGTAGTAGCGTCCTTATACGTAATGCCCCCTCTCCCAGTAGTAGCATCCTTACACGTAATGCCCCCCCCCCCCCCGTAGTAGTAGCGTCCTTACATGTAATGCCTTCCCCAGTAGTAGCATGGTTATACGTAATGCCCCCCCTAGTAGTAGTAGCGTCCTTACATGCAATGCCCCCCCCCCAGTAGTAGCGTTGTTATACGTGATTCCCCCCAAAAGTAGTAGTAGCGTCCTTATAAATAATGCCCCCCCAGTAGTAGCGTCGTTATACGTAATGCCCCCCCCAGTAGTAGTAGCGTCCTTACATGTAATGGCCCCCCCAGTAGTAGCGTCCATAATGCGTGCGCACACAGACATACCTCACACACACAGTTCACACATACACACCCACCATACACCCCCCCCCCCACCATACACACACACCGCCACCTTACATGTAATGTCCCCCCCCCAGTAGTAGCATTATTATACGTAATGCCCCCCCCCAGAAGTAGTAGTGTACTTACATGTAATGCCCCCCCAGTGGTAGTGTCGTTATACTTAATGCTCGCCCCTGTAGTAGTAGCGTAATTACATGTAATGCCCCCCCCCCAGTAGTAGCGTCGTTATACGTAATGCCCCCCCCCCCGTAGTAGTAGTAGCGTAATTACATGTAATACCCCCCCAGTAGTAGCATCGTTATACATAATACTCCCCCCCCGTAGTAGTAGTGTACTTACATGTAATGCCCCCCAGTAGTAGCGTCATTATACGTAATGCCCCCCCCCCCCAGTAGTGGTAGCGTCCTAACATGTAATGGACCCCCCAGTAGTAGCGTCCATAATGCGTGTGCACACAGACATACCTCACACACACAATTCACACATATATACACACATACACACACACACCCCCACCATACACACACACCCCTACCATACACATACACATACATTTCTCTCTCACCCTCCACTTACCTAAGTCTGGATTGCCGCCACTGTAATTACTGTCCCTCTCTCTACAGCAGCCTGGTCCGTTTAGCTCCGCCCATTCAGTCTCATTTAGCTCTGCCCCTTCTACCCAGTGTAGCTCCGCCCCCTCCTCTGATCCGTACACAACCGCTGTCACACAGGTGAGGGGAGGGGAGTGGGATTTTCATGCTGCCAGCGCCGCTGCCTGTCATACAGTGACAGGCACAGCAGCTGGCAGCAGCAGCAGGGGGGACAGGACGGTGCAGCAGCAGTGAAGGGATGCAGAGCAGGGGGAGCGTCTCTCCGTCCCAGTGTCTCCCTGCACTGCATCCCTTCGTTGAGCGGGTAGCGCCGGGCCTGATTGTTATATATTTATAGCAGCATTTGTGTATTTTAGTTTATGATTGTACTTTGTAAATGTCAAAAGGAAGAATAGCTAAAACAGAGCTAAAATGTGCTTGCTCTATAACATTAACACATAGGTTCTCAAACTCGGTCCTCAGGATTTTTAAACAGGTATTTCAGGTACTTCAATCTTTCACCCCACTACAGCTGATGATTATGCTGTATCTTTATTTTTGTCATACCAAGATGCACTTAGAGAATATCATGACGCAGATTCATACATTTACAGTGTATTTTGAAATATACAATTAAGAACAAGCTTACATTCAAGCTGCAAAATTAAATTATGAAGATCTTAGTCAATTAAATAACTTACATTGTTTTTGCATGGAAAACAGCAAACATACTAAGGAACCCTTGTGTTACAATATAAACCTTAAGTAAGCTAGAACTCTTTTATTGATAGCCTATATTTTTTATTACTTATATTATATCCAGATATGACACCCTCTGCGGGATGTAATGGAGTCCGAGATCGCCGGAAGTGCGGGATGCAGGCCGATTTCTGACATTTTTTAAAGGGTTTTTCCTTGTAAGTGATTGCCACTTTAACAAAACGCCAGAGATCGTCCGGCATCCCGTATCTCTGGCGATCTCGGACTCCATTACACCCCGCCAAATGTGTATTACTCTATGATACTTCTTATTGTCCTATTTATGTTATTGTGCTTTGTATACCAATTTTAGTCAATAAAAACAGCATGAAAATCAAAACAAAACATTACTTGTAATGGCTCATTGTGAGCAATATCGTTTTCAGGATTCTCAAGAAACTTCTTTCTTGCTTCAGGACTTGAGCAGTAGTATGTCTTCTCCCTGTATATGGCAGCATTATCCTGAAGTCCTGGCTGTAGTATAAGCTTGTCTTTTAGAGCCACTGGACAGAAGTGCTTGGAATCTCCATAATGTTTCTTCTTTTCACTGATAATATCATCGTCCTACGTGCAATAAAAATTGCATACATTACAAATTAATGTTCTCATCATTATTATGCTTCCTAGAATGTAAAAGTACATACAACTTCTACAAATCTTAATAAGAACTTGAATAAACAAAATCACAAAGTCAATTTCAGAATCTGTGCCACTAGGTTTGTGTATTTAGGGGGTCACTGCAGGCTTAGAGAACTTGTGGTAATTGAGAAAATAAAAACTTTGGTTTAATAGAGGGGACACTTAGGGCTGTTTCACACTGGCCGGGTAGCGCCACCGGCTTTTTGCCGTGGCTGTCCTGCAGAGACACATGAAGAGTAGTGTGTCAGTTCACACGGCACGGCACCGGCACAGTTTGCAGCCGGAAATATCCACTGAAAGGTCCGGCTGCCGGCCGGGGCTGTGCCGTCCTTGTAAGCAGTGAACCGTGTGTGTGAATGGGAGCTTTCACACACAACGTTTTTTTTCCAAGCCGGTCCTGCTGCTGCGCATGCGCACAACATTAAACACGGCTCTAAGCTGTTGTGTGTGAAAGACCCTGCCGGATGGCAAAAAGCCGGACAAAGTTTGTCCGGCTTTTTGCCATCCGGTGAAAACCGGTGTGTGTAAAACAGCCCTTACTGTATGTGCTCAGAAAGTTTGTAGAGAAAAGACACATATAAAAGTATATTCACATGCCAAAGGCATATTAACCTTTTGCTGGCTGCATCATCTGCGGTTTTATGTTTTCGGAAGATGGAGCATGCAGCACACTGCCAAACAGTGCACCACACAACCTGTACCCATTATAGATATGCTAGTGCCATGCATATGTTAAGCCAGATGTACCTCAAGATGCATGCAGTTGAAAAAGCATGTGCACCAGCCCATAACCGGTGAAAAACCAGTGAAAAAAAGTATGCAAATTTTTTAACCAAGATACTAGCAATTGTCTAAATCAGGGATTCTCAACCTTAATTCTCCTGGTGTAAAGAAAACATAGATATGTGACTTTAGCATGTATGTAGTGCATGCTAAAGTCAGATCACCCTATCTGTAGACAATATAGTAATGTCAAGAAGGTATATCATCTGGACAATGTTGTATTAGTTATTATTCGTTACGTTTCATATAAAATGTAATGAAATACAAAGAGAATCTTATTTCCTGTAATTGGGTCATAATTCCTTAAAAATGCATTTGTACACATATATGTGGGGGTTTTACTTAGCTGCTGTGATTTACCATGGGCTAATTGATCCCCTGGGGCTATTCAATTAGCCCCGAAGGTAGCCTGCAGGCTGCAGTTAATGGGGATTTTTTTTGAGCCTCAGCAGACTTGAAAATAAATCCTCGATAAATAGACTGTTTTCAGACACACAGGTGCGGGAAATTATCCCAAATTCTATGTGTTAATGCCTGTTAACAGTTAGTTACTGGGCGAGATAAACGGGCTCTAATTGAATAGCCTGGTCGTTAAAGCCCAAGCCTACCACCCTTTTTCACCCCCACTTAATTAATGGGGCTAAATGAATTCCCACAAGGGTTGGGTATCTGCACACTCACTTTATATATTTTTTCTAATAGTGCGAGTGTATGTGAGTCATCACCATACAATCACTATATAAAACCCCTTTTACACTATCTTAATGATGTTCAAAATAAAGGAAGGGGGTGCTGTCAATTACAGTAAATGTACAACGGGGTTGGGGGAAAGAAGGATAGAAGAAAACTGTATTTATGACGCACTAGAAGGAATTAATCAATCCTAAAATGTAACCTTTATTGAATATATATTAAAATGTATAATTTCATTGACCCAGACTACAGTGAAACATAAGAGTTAAAATCAAACAGACTGACATATATGTGAAACCTACAAGATAGGAAATGGTGAATAAAGAATTTTAAAAAGCGTATCCTGCGTGTGTTGTATATATCACCCCTTTATAGGTATGATTCTGTTTAAATAATGGCTGTTACAACAAATATTAATAGCTAGCACTCTCCGGTTAATAATCTTAGAGTGTCAGAACTTATCTCATATATATCCTAATTCACTCTACAGAAATATCCCCTGGGGAATCCTCCCAGATATGGGGACTGTGAGTGTCAATAGAAATAAATAGATAGTTATTTCGATAGTATTTCTAAATCAAGACCGCTGAAAAAATGGATATCAAGGCCTCTAAATTAATCTTAGCACAAGGTATATTAACCCACATTCATTGTCGCATTACTAATTCGATGATATGTAGTGCTGATCGTCGCCAATATACTTATATATAATATGCTTCTGAATCAATGGTTCGCTGCAAAATAGAAATCAAGATCTCTGAATTAATTTTGGCACAAAGACATATTATCCCACACTTATTATCATACATATAGTTATCCGGGCATGTGTATGGGGAAACAGAGAAGAAGTTTTCTTTATACTCAAGGGATATGGCAGTCCCCACTTCATATGGATTTTTTAAGGGATATAGCAGTCCCAGTTTAAAGCTCCAATAATCCACATATATTTCTTTCTGGATATTGCAATTCAGATTTGCTTAAGGGATATAGCAACCCCCATATCTGTATGGGTCTCTTAAAGGAATATGGCAATCCCCAATAACCCGCATATGATCTATGTACTGCAATATGTCACAATAACTTGGGCTCATTCTCTGTTTATTTAATTTGAAGATATAAAGCTATTATTCAGGAAGATAGCGCTCCTATTCATAATATGTATTAACCCCATACACAGTATCGTGTCCCTTTTATAACAATTTCGTTGTATGATTAAACCTGCAGTGTGGGGTAGCGCCTGTGTAAAGGTGGTGTTTTTTATCCACTCACATGTTATATATCATAATTCAGGGATGCATTAAATACCCCCTGGAGACTAATAGAATGTATAGTCCCCACAAATCATGGATTATCACAGTAGTGATTATTTCAGTATTCCATTGATTCATGCAGCTCCTAATGAGTATTGCCTTATAATATTGGCTATAATATAGGATGCTTGTATCGTATTTTTTTCAGTATTCAGTCATACACCTACCATCTTGTTTTCAAATGTTACAACATTGTTTGTTACAGTATAATATATTAGGTATTATCACTGACACTGTCCAATCATTGCCTTATGACAGCTTTAGTGTAGAAATAGCATAGCTGAATTATTTTAGCTGGTGTCTAAAGCAGTGGTGGTTTACTTTAGACACCAGCAAAAATAATTCAGCTATGCTATTTCTACACTAAAGCTGTCATAAGGCAATGATTGGACAGTGTCAGTGATAATACCTAATATATTATACTGTAACAAACAATGTTGTAACATTTGAAAACAAGATGGTAGGTGTATGACTGAATACTGAAAAAATACGATACAAGCATCCTATATTATAGCCAATATTATAAGGCAATACTCATTAGGAGCTGCATGAATCAATGGAATACTGAAATAATCACTACTGTGATAATCCATGATTTGTGGGGACTATACATTCTATTAGTCTCCAGGGGGTATTTAATGCATCCCTGAATTATGATATATAACATGTGAGTGGATAAAAAACACCACCTTTACACAGGCGCTACCCCACACTGCAGGTTTAATCATACAACGAAATTGTTATAAAAGGGACACGATACTGTGTATGGGGTTAATACATATTATGAATAGGAGCGCTATCTTCCTGAATAATAGCTTTATATCTTCAAATTAAATAAACAGAGAATGAGCCCAAGTTATTGTGACATATTGCAGTACATAGATCATATGCGGGTTATTGGGGATTGCCATATTCCTTTAAGAGACCCATACAGATATGGGGGTTGCTATATCCCTTAAGCAAATCTGAATTGCAATATCCAGAAAGAAATATATGTGGATTATTGGAGCTTAAAACTGGGACTGCTATATCCCTTAAAAAATCCATATGAAGTGGGGACTGCCATATCCCTTGAGTATAAAGAAAACTTCTTCTCTGTTTCCCCATACACATGCCCGGATAACTATATGTATGATAATAAGTGTGGGATAATATGTCTTTGTGCCAAAATTAATTCAGAGATCTTGATTTCTATTTTGCAGCGAACCATTGATTCAGAAGCATATTATATATAAGTATATTGGCGACGATCAGCACTACATATCATCGAATTAGTAATGCGACAATAAATGTGGGTTAATATACCTTGTGCTAAGATTAATTTAGAGGCCTTGATATCCATTTTTTCAGCGGTCTTGATTTAGAAATACTATCGAAATAACTATCTATTTATTTCTATTGACACTCACAGTCCCCATATCTGGGAGGATTCCCCAGGGGATATTTCTGTAGAGTGAATTAGGATATATATGAGATAAGTTCTGACACTCTAGGATTATTAACCGGAGAGTGCTAGCTATTAATATTTGTTGTAACAGCCACTATTTAAACAGAATCATACCTATAAAGGGGTGATATATACAACACACGCAGGATACGCTTTTTAAAATTCTTTATTCACCATTTCCTATCTTGTAGGTTTCACATATATGTCAGTCTGTTTGATTTTAACTCTTATGTTTCACTGTAGTCTGGGTCAATGAAATTATACATTTTAATATATATTCAATAAAGGTTACATTTTAGGATTGATTAATTCCTTCTAGTGCGTCATAAATACAGTTTTCTTCTATCCTTCTTTCCCCCAACCCCTAAATGAATTCCCCCATAGACATAGGTGTACAAATATTGATGCATGTGCTCAGCATTAAAATGTAAAACTTACACTAAAAAACATTTATATCTACTCTAAATTAGTCTCTTTGTGAATTGAGCTGTAAGAAGTAGTGACATAACGCTTACTTCTTCTTCTGCCTCTTCTCTACCAAATTCTTCCTCTTCCTCCCCTTCTTGTTCCTCAGCTTCCAGCTCTGCCTGCATGTCTTCTGCTTCTTCATCTATGTCCTGTGAAGTTACTTCCCAGCCGTGATACTGAAATGGTTCTGAAATAATAAATATAAAATACAGTATATATATATTATGATAAAAGCACTGATAAGGTTGTACATGGGTGATATATTTGACCCAGGTTTCTGACCTATAGTATTTAAAACCCCAGCAACAAGTCTGTTTCTGCAATAAGATTTTGGGCTTTAGTAAAAGCCGGTTAAGGGTATCTGGGGTTATGGATGGAGAGTGAGGGCAGGCTCCATCCATTAGGCCCACATCAGGTCTTCAGGTTTTCAGCCTGAAATCAGGCTAATTAATACTTGCACCTGTGGAGGCTAATAAAGGTGTGTCAGGGCTTTACTCTGTGTCTCACTACTTGGGGAAACAGACTGTGATTTTCTGACCGTGAGTCCTGTGCATATGCTTATGTTGGTGGTATTGGCATTAGTTCCTACCACTCAGAAAGGGAACCTGTGATTTATTTTTATATTTTATGTTTTCTGTACTGCACAATAAAATAGTTACCTGCTAGACTGCATGAAAATTCTGGACTGGTGTGCTGTTTCCTGGGTGCTGTGTGCCCATCTATCCCAGGAGAAAGCACCCCTATCTTGATCTCTCTCTAAATATATATATATATATATATATATATTTATATAAAATGAAAAATAGAGGAATATGGCACCCAAGGATTATATCAACCCCAGAAGATTAAAGGATCCTCAAAGTAATACACAGTTTAAGCTAAACAAGCTTTAAAATATAAGAAAGAACTGTTCATTTACAAAAATGTATTACAAAAATACAAAGGCATGCATAGTATCCATCATATTACATAGGCAACAAGATGTAATTCTCCTATGCTTAGTGGAAGAATGTAGGTACATTTCTGCTGTGTCCTTAATCTTCCTTATTGTATTTTCGGAGAAAACATCAGAAAACAGAGTAGTAACCCAACGTGTTTCGTCTAATATCAAAACTTCATCAGGGTTGTGTCTAAAATTATAGGACAACTAATCAATGCATTACATTTATACAAATATTATAAAATACAATCAATATATAATACAGATTAAAAAATGAACAGTACAAAAACAAAAAAATGGGCAAGACATGGTATAACAGAGCGAGGAATAATTACTAGAGTCAACAAAGTCACAGAGAAGAAAACGGCAAAGAAGACAAAGAAAATCCAAAGATATTATAATTCAACACAGAACATACCTCTGATCTTTGATTAATAATGACAAAAAATTATTTTTGAAGAACCCAGACAGTCAATCAGGGGTGTTCATAAGGAGAGTTCGACAGCCACTAATGTGGTAATATCAATCCAGCCTAATTAAGATATATTAATTAAAGTTATAATTAAATATATTATATTTTATAGGCTATTTCATGTATCTAGATAATACACCACATACCTCTAGGGACAACTACCCAGATTCAAAACACCCTTGTACGGGAAGTTCAACAGAGTAATAAAGTCGGCAAAATCCAACACAAAAGGACCTAATGGATCAATTAATTGCCCACTGATTAGTATTTATGTGTGTAGTACCTATTCAAAGCTCCTAGGAGTTTATAGTATTAACAATCTTTCTGAAAAATGCCAGAAAGGCACTTTTCAAGTATCACCAAATAATTTATACATTCAATCTCCAATGATTTATGAACTTAATATCAATCTAATATGGTTATACTATAATTAAACTTAAGTATAATTTTCAAATTTCCTATAAAAGGCACATGATAACATACCTCAAGGGTCAGCTTAAAAAATGGAACTCATGTAAAGAGAAACTCCTTGTATAAACGGATGGATATGGAATCTAAAGATTCAAGTGGTATGTGTCAATTGGCATAGATTATTAGACTTAAAAAAAACTTAAAAGAGGTTTCCAAAGGGGAAAGCTGTTTAATTCAGTCTAAGTGACATAAACATATATATATGTGTGTAGAAAACACAACTGGAGTATACAAGTATAAATTCAAACTGCTCATAAAATAACAGTCATATATTAAACATGATGTTAACATCAATTGACAAATGACTAATATGCACCTAAATTACAGAAAACTTACACAGCTGTGTATGATAAATTAAATGGACCCTTGTTCTAAATGTTGTATGTGGGAAACTTACCCTCCAGAGGATTATCAGTGAATGTCCAATATCCATGCAATGAAGCATGGGAGCCAGAACCTGACTTATATAGGGGGAGGAAGATGACATCACTACCTTAATGAGTCTTAATAATACTATACTAATTAGTAAAAAAAAACTCTTAAAAGAGTGTGGATGGATTAGACCCTTATAAGTATCCTGCATTATAGCTATTAAATATGGATCAAAAGGACATATATATTTCTAAATTACTAAATTAGAATATACCAAACTAACTTTAATTGATTAATGAACCCATATTGCACTTCATGGGTTAAGTTAGTATGTGGTTGTAACTATTAAGAGTGATAGTATAACCTACCAATGGGCGTAGTGGAGGGCGGGACACTAGTCCCTTATATCACTAGGTTTTAAAAAAACCAAAAAAAAACCAAAAAAAAATACATTTATTTAATATAGCTAGTAACTTATAGTGGGGATTCAAAAGCCCCAACCAGTCTTGAAGCTGCACTCTTTTAGTCCAGCTAACGATCTGTTGACACTGGAGACGGAGGTAACACAGTGTAGCGCTGTCAGTGTTTGCTAGACACCGGGAGAGCTGCTTGCATCACGTGACTATATCACGTGACCCGGAAGCTCGACGCTGGGGCGCAGTAGCTTGCGCTCCAGCGCCATGACTACATGCGCCTCACCTGACTGGAGAAGCACTACCCTGATGTAGCTAGTCACATGGTTCTACCGGACCAATGGGGAAGGGGCATGAAGTACTAACAGAAAATATATAACAGAAAATATATGTGATTCGAGTGATTAGAGTGTGAAGTGTTGAAATTATTACAGCTTTAAAGTGTCAGTCTTGATAAACAACGATCTAAAAGTGAAGCATAATTTACTAAAGTCAGTAATGTGTGAACATAATAGTTAGTGCAAGTATATCAAAACGGGCTCATTAATTTAATTATTTGATACAACGTACCCTACTAATCCTAATCAATTAATACACCTATTATGCATTTCAAGAGTAGATGACAGTGTATGGTTATAATTAATTAAAGTGACAGTGAAATTGGTGAGAGGAGGGGGGCAGAACTCTGATCCCTCACAGAAATATAACATAGCTATCCGATACGCTTATCACGTGACATATAGTGAGGATTTTTAAACCACACTATAGTTACGGAATAACACTATTCTAATTACCTGAGCTGGAAACCCTATAAACCGGTACCTTTAATGTTTTACATTAACAAGTGCCGGGGGAACCGTACTAATCATATAGGAACATGAAGCTGGAATATCACAGCTTGTGTTCCAGCTCCATGACACCCTACCCGTCACGGTGCCTAACTGCACCAGTGGATGCCTCCCTGGTATAGCTAATCTCACGACCCCACTGACAATAGGGAACTGGCATAGGAAACCAATAGAATTGAGGGGTTGAAACTGTGTTACATAATATAAAAATAAAAAGTTAAACATATTCGCTTCTAGCTGCAATTAAAGCCCCTATAATTAAATTAAACTCTAAAAAAACACTACCATAATTGTTATCCCAGAATAATTCTTAATATTTTAGAAAAATAAAATACAAGATATGATCCTCTTGTATGTATATTCTATTATCTGGATGAATGAATCATTCCAACCATAATAGCATACAGTAGAGTAAAAGGCGCCATTTATTACAAGAACACACACTTAAAAATGTTTTAGTATAGAAAACAGGAAAACTTATTCCCCCCAACAAAATTCGTATTGACCATGTAACTTGGAATTTACCCACCAGAAAAAGCCTTAGACTTCCTAATGAAAGAAATAATCCATATATATCTCCTGCCGTCATAGTCCCCCCTAATTGATATTATGGAGGAAATTACAAAAAACGGGGGTAAGCCAAAAGAAAGGGAAGGTGAAGCTAGTTCCCTATAACCATATGCCATATCTATGCTTTCATTAAACCCATTGGGCATAAGAGTATTCAAGGTGTAAATCCAATAGGATTCTCTTTGGGCCAAGTACAAATCTCTATCGCATCCCCTCTTGTTTTACAAGATATGCTCAAGGACAGTAAAAGTCAGATCATGGACTTCGGAATTGTGTCTTTCCTGAAAGTGTCTGGGAAGACTGTTAATCTGAACTTTGTTTCTGATGTTTCGTAGATGTTCCTGCATTCTTGTTTTTAGACTCCTCTTAGTTTTGCCAATATATGAAAGCTTACATGCACATTTAATTTTGTAAATGACGTAGTTAGTGTTACACGTAACTGCAGTCTTCAACCTGTGTGTTCTCATCCTATCGTCTTCCCAAATTAATCCTTTTTTATCTATATGACGACAACAATTGCATTTATTGCAGGGAAACAGTCCTGTTCTTTTCATAATGGGATGTTCAAACGTAACGTCCCTAATCGGTTGGCGAGATTGTAATTGGCTCAGAGCCAGGATGTTTTTAAGGTTCTTTGACTTTCTAAATACTATATAGTTTTCCTGTTTTCTATTCTAAAACATTTTTAAGTGTGTGTTCTTGTAATAAATGGAGCCTTTTTCTCTACTGTATGCTATTATGGTTGGAATCATTCATTCATCCAGATAATAGAATATACATACAAGAGGATCATATCTTGTATTTTATTTTTCTAAAATATTACGAATTATTCTGGGATAACAATTATGGTAGTGCTTTTTTTAGAGTTTAATTTGATTATAGGGGCTTTAATTGCAGCTAGAAGCGAATATGTTTCACTTTTTATTTTTATATTATGTAACACACTTTCAACCCCTCAATTCTATTGGTTTCCTATGTCAGTTCCCTATTGTCAGTGGGGTCATGGGATTAGCTATACCAGGTAGGGGATTCACTGGTGCAGTTAAGCACCGTGACGGGTAGGGTGTCATGGAGCTGGAACACAAGCTGTGATATTGCAGCTTCATGTTCCTATATGATTATTACGGTTCCCCTGGCACTTGTTAATGTAAAACATTAAAGGTACCGGTTTATAGGGTTTCCGGCTCAGGTATTAGAATAGTGTTATTCCGTAACTATAGTGTGGTTTAAAAATCCTCACTATATGTCACGTGATAAGCGCATCGGATAGCTATGTTATATTTCTGTGAGGGATCAGAGTTCTGCCCCCCTCCCCTCACCAATTTCACTGTCACTTTAATTAATTATAACCATACACTGTCATCTACTCTTGAAATGCATAATAGGTGTATTAATTGATTAGGATTAGTAGGGTACGTTGTATCAAATAATTAAATTAATGAGCCCGTTTTGATATACTTGCACTAACTATTATGTTGACACATTACTGACTTTAGTAAATTATGCTTCACTTTTAGATCGTTGTTTATCAAGACTGACACTTTAAAGCTGTAATAATTTCAACACTTCACACTCTAATCACTCGAATCACATATATTTTCTGTTATATATTTTCTATTAGTACTTCATGCCCCTTCCCCATTGGTCCGGTAGAACCATGTGACTAGCTACATCAGGGTAGTGCTTCTCCAGTCAGGTGAGGCGCATGTAGTCATGGCGCTGGAGCGCAAGCTACTGCGCCCCAGCGTCGAGCTTCCGGGTCACGTGATATAGTCACATGATGCAAGCAGCTCTCCCGGCTAGAGATGGGCAACTCTGCTCTTTTCCGTGAGCGGCTCTGAACGGTTCAGCTCATGGAAAAGAGCCGGTTCTTTTGAACGGCTCTCGGCTCACTAATTACATTAATATTGGTATTCGGTATACCATACTTGTAAGTGTCCCTTTTCAACATTGTTTAGCCATATAGTAGGTGACCTGCACAACTTCCCTGTTTGGTTAACCTAGTCTCATTCCTCTCCTCCCCACCCAGGGGTCTAATCTTACAAGACCTTACATTTGTGCACCTGGGAAACCCAGACCTGCGTCACTGAGTCACTCACAGTCACTAACAACACCCGGCGACGGAGGCGCGCATGCCCTGTTGAGATCATGATGACTCATGAGAAGAAGAACGGACTCGCAGCGCTCCTCCCGGCTCCAGGCAGGAAGTGGAACAGAGCCGGCGCAGTGATCTGCGGTTCTTCACTGAGTCAGTGTGTATAAGAACCGCAGCTCACTGCGCCGGCTCTGTTCCATTGACTCAGTGAAGAACCGTGCAGCTCACTGCGCCGGCTCAGTTCCACTTCCTGCCTTGAGCCAGGAGCGAGTCACTCACTCCGTTCTTCTCATGAGTCATGACATGCAAATTAGCTACAGACAGAGGGAGCTGCTGCTCAGCTGACAGTGACACAGCCTGGTGAACTGGTGAGTGAACCGCCGCTCACTTGAAACGGGTCACGGCTCACCCGGCTCACTCCGTAGAGCCGGCTCAAAAGAGCGGCTCAATAGTGAGCTACACATCTCTAATCCCGGCGTCTAGCAAACACTGACAGCGCTACACTGTGTTACCTCTGTCTCCAGTGTCAACAGATCGTTAGCTGGACTAAAAGAGTGCAGCTTCAAGACTGGTGTGGGTCTTTTGAATCCCCACTATAAGTTACTAGCTATGTTAAATGTATTGGTTTTTTTGTTGTTGTTTTTTTAGACCTAGTGATATAAGGGACTAGTGTCCCGTCCTCCACTACGCCCATTGGTAGGTTATACTGTCACTCTTAATAGTTACAACCACATACTAACTTAACCCATGAAGTGCAATATGGGTTCATTAATCAATTAAGGTTAGTTTGGTATATTCTAATTTAGTAATTTAGAAATATATATGTCCTTTTGATCCATATTTAATAGCTATAAAGCAGGATACTTATAAGGGTCTAATCCATCCACACTCTTTTAAGAGTTTTTTTACTAATTAGTATAGTATTATTAAGACTCATTAAGGTAGTGATGTCATATTCCTCCCCCTATATAAGTCAGGTTCTGGCTCCCATGCTTTATTGCATGGATATTGGACATTCACTGATAATCCTCTGGAGGGGTGTAGTACGGCTGACCGGTGGTCAGGAGACTGCCGGTCAGCTTACTGACGCCGGGATCCCGGCAGCATACCGATGCCATGATCCCGGCGGGGAGGGGCGAGTGCAGCAAGCCCCTTGCGGGCTCACTGCGCTCGCCACACTGCGGGCTCAGTGGCAACCTGCGGTCGCCACGGGTTCTATTCCCACTCTATGGGTGTCGTGGACACCCACGAGTGGAAATAGTCCCTGTTGGTCGGCATGCCGACCATCGGGATAGTGAGCCGTCGGGATGGTGGAGGAGGTCATGTGACTGTCGGTCAGCTGACCGGCGGTCACATGAATACCACCCCTCTGGAGGGTAAGTTTCCCACATACAACATTTAGAACAAGGCTCCATTTAATTTATCATACACGGCTGTGTAAGTTTTCTGTAATTTAGCTGCATATTAGTCATTTGTCAATTGATGTTAATTTTCTTACTTTGTAATGAATCCTATTGGACTAAGGTTAAAATCATGTTTAATACATGACTTATTTTATGAGCAGTTTGAATTTATACTTGTATACTCCAGTTGTGTTTTCTACACACATATATATATATGTTTATGCCACTTAGGGGTCTATTTACTAAGCCATGGATGGAGATAAAGTCGCTGGAGATAAAGTACCAGCCAATCAGCTCCTAACTGCCATGCTGCAGGCTGTGTTTGGAAAATAACAGTTAGGAGCTGATGGGCTGGTACTTTTATCTCCAGTGACTTTATCTCCTTCCAAGGCTTAGTAAATAGACCCCTGTGACTGAATTAAACAGCTTTCCCCTTTGGAAACCTCTTTTAACTTTGTTAAAGTCTAATAATGGATGCCAATCGACACATACCACTTGAATCTTTAGGTTCCATATCCATCTGTTTATACAAGGAGTTTCTCTTTACATGAGTTGCATTTTTTAAGCTGACCCTTGAGGTATGTTATCATGTGCCTTTTATAGGAAATTTGAAAATTATACTTAAGTTTAATTGTAGTATAACCATATTAGATTGATATTAAGTTCATAAATCATTGGAGATTGAATGTATAAATTATTTGGTGATACTTGAGAAGTGCCTTTCTGGCATTTTTCAGAAAGATTGTTAATACTATAAACTCCCAGGAGCTTTGAATAGGTACTACACACATAAATACTAACCAATGGTAATTAATTGATCCATTAGGTCCTTTTGTGTTGGATTTTGCCGACTTTATTACTCTGTTGAACTTCCCGTACAAAGGTGTTTTGAATCTGGGTAGTTGTCCCTAGAGGTATGTGGTGTATTATCTAGATACATGAAATAGCCTATAAAATATAATATATTTCATTATAACTTTAATTAATATATCTTAATTAGGCTGGATTGATATTACCACATTAGTGGCTGTCGAACTCTCCTTATGAACACCCCTGATTGACTGTCTGGGTTCTTCAAAAATATTTTTTTGTCATTATTTATTAAAGATCAGAGGTATGTTCTGTGTTGAATTATAATATCTTTGGATTTTCTTTGTCTTCTTTGCCGTTTTCTTCTCTGTGACTTGTTGACTCTAGTAATTATTCCTCGCTCTGTTATACCATGTCTTGCCCATTTTTTGTTTTTGTACTGTTCATTTTTTAATCTGTATTATATATTAATTGTATTTTATGATATTTGTATAAATGTAATGCATTGATTAGTTGTCCTTGTCCTATAATTTTAGACACACCCCTGATGAAGTCTTGATATAAGACGAAACACGTTGGGTTACTACTCTGTTTTCTGATGTTTTCTCCGAAAATACAATAAGGAAGATTAAGGGCACAGCAGAAATTTACCTACATTCTTCCACTAAGCATAGGAGAATTACATCTTGTTGCCTATGTAATATGATGGACACTATGTATGCCTTTGTATTTTTGTAATAATTTTTTATAAATGAACAGTTCTTTCTTATATTTTAAAATAAGAATTTACTTACCGATAATTCTATTTCTCGGAGTCCGTAGTGGATGCTGGGGTTCCTGAAAGGACCATGGGGAATAGCGGCTCCGCAGGAGACAGGGCACAAAAGTAAAGCTTTTCCGATCAGGTGGTGTGCACTGGCTCCTCCCCCTATGACCCTCCTCCAGACTCCAGTTAGGTACTGTGCCCGGACGAGCGTACACAATAAGGGAGGAATTTTGAATCCCGGGTAAGACTCATACCAGCCACACCAATCACACCGTACAACTTGTGATCTAAACCCAGTTAACAGTATGATAACAAAAGGAGCCTCTGAAAGACGGCTTCCTACAACAATAACCCGATTTTTGTAACAATAACTATGTACAAGTATTGCAGAATAATCCGCACTTGGGATGGGCGCCCAGCATCCACTACGGACTCCGAGAAATAGAATTATCGGTAAGTAAATTCTTATTTTCTCTATCGTCCTAGTGGATGCTGGGGTTCCTGAAAGGACCATGGGGATTATACCAAAGCTCCCAAACGGGCGGGAGAGTGCGGATGACTCTGCAGCACCGAATGAGAGAACTCCAGGTCCTCTTTTTGCCAGGGTATCAAATTTGTAGAATTTTACAAACGTGTTCTCCCCCGACCACGTAGCTGCTCGGCAGAGTTGTAATGCCGAGACCCCTCGGGCAGCCGCCCAAGATGAGCCCACCTTCCTTGTGGAATGGGCATTTACATATTTTTTGCTGTGGCAAGCCTGCCACAGAATGTGCAAGCTGAATTGTACTACAAATCCAACGAGCAATAGTCTGCTTAGAAGCAGGAGCACCCAGCTTGTTGGGTGCATACAGGATAAACAGCAAGTCAGATTTCCTGACTCCAGCCGACCTGGAAACTATATTTTCAGGGCCCTGACAACATCCAGCAACTTGGAGTCCTCCAAGTCCCTAGTAGCCGCAGGTACCACAATAAGCTGGTTCAGGTGAAACGCTGACACCACCTTAGGGAGAAACTGGGGACGAGTCCACAGCTTTGCTCTGTCCGAATGGACAATCAGATATGGCTTTGTGAGATAAAGCCGCCAATTCTGACACTCGCCTGGCCGAGGCCAGGACCAACAGCATGGTCGCTTTCCATGTGAGATATATCAAATCCACAGATTTGAGTTGTTTAAACCAATGTGATTTTAGGAATCCCAAACTACGTTGAGATCGCCCAGTGCCACTGGAGACATCAAAAGGGGGTTGTATATGCAGTACTCCCTTAACAACTTCTGGACTTCAGGAACTGAAGCCAATTTCTTTCTGGAAGAAAATCGACCGGTCGAAATTTGAACCTTAATGGACCCCAATTTGAGACCCATATACACTCCTGTTTGCAGGAAATGTAGGAATTAACCTAGTTGAAATTCTTCCGTGGAGCCTTCCTGGCCTCACACCATGGAACACATTTTCACCTAAGCAGTGATAATGTTGTGCGGTCACCTCCTTCCTGGCTCTGACCAGGGTAGGGATGACCTCTTCCGGAATGCCTTTTTCCCTTAGGATCCGGCGTTCACCCGTCAACGCGGCTGCGGTAAGTCATGGAACAGACATGATTCTTGCTGAATCAAGATCCTTTCTAGTATCTCTTGAAGTTCCGGGTACCAAGTTCTTCTTGGCCAAACCGGAGCCACGAGTATAGTTCTTACTCCTCTCCTTCCTATCATTCTCCATACACTGGGTATGAAAGGCAGAGGAGGGAACACATACACCGACTGGTACACCCACGGTGTTACCAGAGCGTCCCAGCTATTGCCTGAGGGTCTCTAGACCTGGCGCTTCATGTGGGACGCCATCATAACCACCTTTGGTCTTTCCCAACGGTTTACAAACATGTGGAAACTTCCAGATGAAGTTCCCACTTTTCCGGGTGGAATTCATTCATGCTGAGGAAATCTTCCTAGTTGTCCACTCCCGGAATGAACACTGCTGACAGTGTTATCACATGATTTTTCGCCCAGCGAAGAATCCTTGCTGTCATTGCCCTCCTGCTTCTTGTGCCGCCCCGTCTGTTTACGTGGGCGACTGCCATGATGATGTCCTACTGGATCAGCACCGGTTGACTTTGAAGCAGAGGTCTTCCTAGGCTCAGAGCATCGTAAATTGCCCTTAGCTCCAGTATATTCATGTGGAGAGAAATCTCCAGACTTGACCACACTTCCTTGGAAATTTCTTCCCTGTGTGACTGTTCCCCAGCCTCTCAGACTGGCATCCGTGGTCACCAGAACACAGTCCTGAATGCTGAATGTGCTGCCCTCTAGAAGATGAGCACTCTGCAGCCCCCACAGAAGAGACACCCTTGTCCTTGGAGACAGGGTTATCCGCTGATGCATCTGAAGATGCGATCCGGACCATTCGTCCCGCAAATCCCCCTGAAAAGTTTTTGCGTGAGATCTGCCGAATGGAATCGCTTCGTAAGAAGCCACCATTTTTCCCAGGACTCCTGTGCATTGATGCACTGATACTTGGCCTGGTTTTAGGAGGTTTCTGACTAGGTCGGATAACTCCCTGGCTTTCCCCTCCAGGAGAAATACCTCTTTCTGGACTATGCCCAGAATCATTCCTAGGAACAGCAGACGTATCATCGGAAAACAGCTGCGATTTTTGGAATATTTAGAATCCACTCGTGCTGTCGTAGAACTACTTTAGATAGTTCTTTTCCGACCTCCAACTGTTCTCTGGAAACTTGCCCCTTTCAGGATATCGTCCAAGTAAGGGATAATTAAGATGCCTTTCTTCTTTTAAGAATCATCTTTTCGGCCATTACCTTGGTAAAGGCCCGGGGTGCCGTGGATAATTCAACGGCAGCGTCTGAAACTGATATTGACAGTTCTGTATCACGAACCAGAGGTACCCTTGTTGAGAAGGGCAAATTTGGACATGGAGGTAATCCTTGATGTCCAGGGACACCATATAGTCCCCTTTTTTCCGGTTCTCTATCACTGCTCTGAGTGACTCCATCTTGATTTGAACCTTTTTATGTAAGTGTTCAAAGATTTCAGATTTAGACTATGTCTCACCAAGCCGTCTGGCTTCAGTACCACAATATAGTGTGGAAGACTAATACCCTTTTCCTTGTTGTAGGAGGGGTACTTTGATTATCACCTGCTGGAAATACAGCTTGTGAATTTTTTCCCAATACTGCCTCCCTGTCGGAGGGAGCCGTTGGTAAAGCAGGCTTCAGGAACCTGCGAGGAAAAAATGTCTCGACTCTCCAATCTGTACCCCTGGGATAATACTTGTACGATCTAGGGGTCAACTTGCGAGTGATCCCACTGCGCGCTGAGACTCTTGAGACTACCCCCCCACCTCACCTGAGTCCGCTTGCACGGCCCCAGCGTCACGCTGAGGACTTGGCAGACGCGGTGGAGGGCTTCTTTTCCTGGGAAGGGGCTGCCTGCTGCAGTCTACTTCCCTTTCCTCTATGTCTGGGCAGATATGACTGGCCTTTTGCCCGCTTGCCCACATGGGAAACGGAAGGATTGAGGCTGAAAAGACAGTGTCTTTTTCTGCTGAGATGTAACTTGGGGTAAAAAGGTTGGATTTCCCAGCTGTAGCCGTGGCCCCCAGGTCCGATGGACCGACCCCAAATAACTCCTTCCCTTTATACGGCAATACTTCCATGTGCCGTATGGGATCTGTATCACCTGACCACTGTCGTGTCCATGACATCTTCTGGGAGATATGGACAACGCACTTATCTTGATGCCAGAGTGCAAATATCCCTCTGTGCATCTCGCATACATATATATAGAATGCATCCTATTAAATGCTCTATATCAATAAAATATTTTTAGTCAGGGAATTCGACCAAGCCAACCCAGCACTGCATCTCCAGGCTGATGGCGATCGCTGGTCGCAGTATAACCACCGTATGTGGGTATATACTTTTTAGGATATTTTTCCAGCTGCCTATCAGCTGGCTCCTTGAGGGCGGCCGTATCTGGAGACGGTAACGCCACTTGATAAGCGTGTGAGCGCCTTATCCACCCTAAGGGGTGTTTCCCAACGCGCCCTAACTTCTGGCGGGAAAGGGTATAACGCCAATATTTGCTATCGGGGTAAACCCACGCATCATCACACACTTCATTTTATTTTATCTGATTCAGGAAAAACTACAGGTAGTTTTTTCACTCCCACATAATACCCTTTTTTGTGGTACTTGTAGTATCAGAAATATGTAACACCTCCTTCATTGCCCTTAACGTGTGGCCCTAATGAGGAATACGTTTGTTTATTCACCGTCGACACTGGATTCAGTGTCTGTGTCTGTGTCGACCGACTGAGGTAAATGGGCGTTTTTTTAAAAACCCCTGACGGTGTTTCTGAGACGCCTGGACCGGTACTAATTGTTTGTCGGCCGTCTCATGTCGTCAACCGACCTTGCAGCGTGTTGACATTTTCACGTAATTCCCTAAATAAGCCATCCATTCCGGTGTCGACTCCCTAGAGAGTGACATCACCATTACAGGCAATTTCTCCGCCTCCTCCAACATCGTCCTCATACATGTCGACACACACGTACCGACACACAGCACACACACCTGGAATGCTCTGACAGAGGACAGGACCCCACTAGCCCTTTGGAGAGACAGAGGGAGAGTTTGCCAGCACACACCAAAAAACGCTATAATTACATAGGGACAACCTTATATAAGTGTTTCTCCCTAATAGCATCTTTATATATATATTTATATCGCCAATTAGTGCCCCCCTCTCTGTTTAAACCCTGTTTCTGTAGTGCAGTGCAGGGGAGAGCCTGGGAGCCTTCTCTCCAGCCTTTCTGTGAGAGAAAAAATGGCGCTGTGTGCTGAGGAGATAGGCCCCGCCCCTTTTCCGGCGGGCTCGTCTCCCGCTCTTTAGTGAAGTTTGGCAGGGGTTAAATATCTCCATATAGCCTCTGGGGGCTATATGTGAGGTATTTTTAGCCAGTATATAGGTTTACATTTGCCTCCCAGGGCGCCCCCCCCCCCAGCGCCCTGCACCCTCAGTGACAGCGTGTGAAGTGTGCTGAGAGGAAAATGGCGCACAGCTGCAGTGCTGTGCGCTACCTTTAGAAGACTGTCAGAGTCTTCAGCCGCCGATTCTGGACCTCTTCTAACTTCAGCATCTGCAAGGGGGCCGGCGGCGCGGCTCCGGTGACCATCCAGGCTGTACCTGTGATCGTCCCTCTGGAGCTGATGTCCAGTAGCCAAGAAGCCAATCCATCCTGCACGCAGGTGAGTTCACTTCTTCTCCCCTCAGTCCCTCGTTGCAGTGATCCTGTTGCCAGCAGGACTCACTGTAAAATAAAAAACCTAAGCTAAACTTTCTCTAAGCAGCTCTTTAGGAGAGCCACCTAGAATTGCACCCTTCTCGGCCGGGCACAAAAATCTAACTGGAGTCTGGAGGAGGGTCATAGGGGGAGGAGCCAGTGCACACCACCTGATCGGAAAAGCTTTACTTTTGTGCCCTGTCTCCTGCGGAGCCGCTATTCCCCATGGTCCTTTCAGGAACCCCAGCATCCACTAGGACGATAGAGAAAGCTTGTTTAGCTTGAACTGTGTATTACTTTGAGGATCTTTAATCTTCTGGGGTTGATATAATCCTTGGGCGCCATATTCCTCTATTTTTCATTCTATTCCTATGTTTAGTTTCCTCTAAAAGGGAATTTAGTGGAATCAGGCAGCCAGTATTCTAAATATTTCATATGTTCCTTATATTATAACAGAACAGCACAGGAGGAGAGTATTGTTTTTGTGTATATATATATACAATTATCTTATAACCACATTCTTCACAAAACATGCAGTAAAAAGAGGATTTTGGTACTTACCGATAAATCTATTTCTCTGAATCCACTCGGGTTCACTGGAATACTAAGCAGCTGGGGATGTGAAGAATGGAGACCGGAGGTGGCACAATATATGTAAATTAATTTGCAGTGCACAGCTGGCTCCTCCCCCTTGATGCCCCCATCCCTCCAGTTTGAAAAATGTACGGCGAGAAGAGGGAACATGAAATAAACATTCAGGAAGGAACCAAATACGCCATGGCGTAAAACGTTAATTAAGAAACTATCAAACTGTTATCTGACAAAAAACTTGATCGAACCAAATTAACAAGAACACGCAGGCAGGCAGCACCGAGGTAAGCATCCAGTGTTTCCGAGTAAATTCAGAGAAATAGATTTATCGGTAAGTAACAAAATCCTCTTTTCTCTGTCATCCACTAGTGGACACTGGAATACTAGACAGCTGAGTAAGTCCCAAAGATACTCCAATGGGCAGGAGTGCTGTCTGAAGTCTGGTAAACCAAACGGGCAAAACTAGAATCTTTATCCGCTAAACGAGTGAATGTGTGAGCAGAGGACCACGTTGCAGCTCTACTAAGTTGTCCCGTAGAGGCTCCTCTGGCAGCCTCCCAAGAAGCTCCTACCGACCTGGTGGTATGAGCAGTCACACGGAAAGGAACTCTCTTACCACTACAGACATACACCTGTCTAATTGTGAGTCTCATCCATCTGGACAAAGTTTGTTTTGTAGCCGGCCAACCTTTTTTTGGCCCATTATACCGTACAAACAAAACATCTGACTTTCTAATGGAACTAGTTGCCTGTATGTAAACCCTTAATGCCCGGACCACATCCAGAAAACTGTCACCATCCAACATCTGAAAAGAGGGGACCACAATAGGTTGGTTAATGTGAAAGCTTGAAACCATCTTAGGTAGGAACTCTGCCTTAGTACGAACTTCTGCTCTATCCTCATGAAAAACCAGAAAAGGACTCTTGCAGGATAGGGCTCCTAACTCTGATACTCTCCTTTGCCGAAGACAATGGAAGTAACAGAACTGTATTCCAGGACAGATATTTAAGGTCTGCTCTTTCCAAAGGTTCGAAAAGGTTAGATCTTAAAATTTCTAAAACCAGGTTTAAATCCCACGGAGTCGTGGGATGACGAAAGGGTGGTTGTAGCCTAAACACTCCCTGCAAATATGTCTGTACCTCCTGTAAAATGGAAAGGGCCGAGACTTGAACCTTTAAGGATCCCAACCTCAAACCTCCGTCCAAACCAGCTTGTAGAAAGCGCAACAATCTGGTAAGACGAAATTGTCTGTGGTTTCAACCCCTAGGCTGGCACCAATCCATGTATCTTTTCCAGATTCTATGATAGTGTGCCGCAGTAACCGGCTTCCTTGCCGCCAACATTGTAGGGATAGCTGAACTGAGAACGCCCCTTTCCCTTTGTATCTTGGTCTCAAGAACCACACCGTGAAATGTAGGCGGTTCAGATCTGGGTGCAGGAATGGACCCTGTGACAACAGATCTTCCCTCTGCGGCAACCTCCAAGGCTCCTCCGCTAGGAGACCCCTGAGCTCGTACTAGACTCTCCGCTTGAAGAAGCACATTGTAGATAGATTGGAGTTCCAGCACATTTATTGGGAGACTGCTCTCATACTGGGACCATCTCCCCTGAATTGGTGGTTGTCCAGTACTGCACCCCAACCTCTGAGACTTGCATCCGTCGTCAAGATGATCCAATACCAGATTCCAAAACGCTTTCCCATTGCTAGGTTTCTCTGGATTGACCACCAAATCAAGCAAATTCTGTTTTGAGACGACAGGTGAATTTTCCTGTGAAGAAACAGATCTGCCCCCCTGTGCGATCAGGTCCACCTGAAATGTTATTGAGTGAAGTCTGCCGTACTGAATCGCTTCGAAGGATGCTCCCATTTTCCTCGGAAGCCTTATGCAAAAGTGTAGAGACACCCTCTGATTTAGCAAGACCTGTTGAACCATGTGCCTGACGTCTTGGATCTTGTCTTCTGGTAGAAAGACCTTTAGCTGAGTCCTGCCCAGAACCAGACCCAAGAACTGAAGTCTTTGGGATGGAAGTAAGTTGGATTTCTTCAAATTGACCATCCAGCCGTGTCGAGTCAGGACCTGATGAGTCAATTTTGCATCCCTGATAAAATTTCCGGAGACGGGCCCTTGATCAAAAGATCGTCCAGGTACGGTATTATAGTTAACCCCATAGATCATAATTTTGCTACCATGACCGCCATGATCTTTGTGAAGATCCTTGGAGCTGAAGACAGAACGAACGGTAGTGCTCTGAATTGATAGTGGTCCTTCTCCACAGCAAACCTCAGATACGCTTGATGGGGCTTCCAAATTGGAACATGGAGGTACGCGTCCTTCATGTCCATAGACACAATGAATTCCTGTTGTTCCAACCCTGCGATAACTGACTGTATCAATTCTATCTTAAACCGGTAAACTGTTAAAAACTGGTTTAACACATTTAGGTTTAGAATGGGTCTGACCGAACCATCTGGTTTGGGTACCACAAAAAGATTTGAATGAAAACCTGTCCCTCTCTGTGGCACCGGCACCGGAACTATCACCTCTGACAGAATTAACCTTTGGATAGCTGATTTCAATACCCTTGCCTTTTGAGGGCACTGAGGTAGACCCGTAGTAAAGTATTGACTGGGAGTGCGTATGAAAAAATAGGATTTTAATTACCTACCGGTAAATCCTTTTCTCGTAGTCAGTAGAGGATACTGGGGTCCATTTAGTACCATGGTGTATAGACAGGTCCACTAGGAGCCATGGGCACTTTAAGAATTTGATAGTGTGGGATGGCTCCTCCCTCTATGCCCCTCCTACCAGACTCAGTCTAGGAAACTGTGCTCGAAGAGACGGACATACTTTAAGAGAAGGATAGATAAGGATAGTGGTGAGATTCCGAACCAGCACACACAAGAGGAAAGCCAAGCTAACCAAACTTGAAACAGGAACAGCAACGGCTGAAACAACATTACTTAACCAAGTAACAGTGCAGGAAGAACGAAGCACAGGGCGGTCGCCCAGTATCCTCTACGGACTACGAGAAAAGGATTTACCGGTAGGTAATTAAAATCCTAGTTTCTCTTACGTCCTAGAGGATACTGGGGACCATTTAGTACCATGGGGATGTACCAAAGCTCCCAAACCGGGTGGGAAAGTGCTGCGGTTCCTGCAGAACTGATTGACCAAACTGTAGGTCCTCAGAGGCCAAAGTATCGAACTTGTAGAACTTAGCAAACGTGTTCAAACCTGACCAAGTAGCTGCTCGGCAGAGCTGTAAAGCCAAGACACCCCGGGCAGCCGCTCAGGAAGAACCCACCAACCTAGTAGAGTGGGCCTGTACAGATTTTGGATGCGGCAAATTTGCCGTGGAATAAGCATGCTGGATAGTAAGTCTGATCCAGTGTGCAATTGTCTGCTTTGAAGCAGGACACCCAATCTTATTGGGATCATAAAGAACAAACAGCGAGTCCGTCTTTCTGTGATGAGCTGTTCTTTTCACATACATCTTCAAAGCCTTTACAACATCCAAAGACTTTGACATAGCAGAGGTGTCGGTGACAACTGGAACCACAATAGGTTGGTTGATGTGAAATGCGGACACCACTTTAGGAAGAAATTGCTGACAAGTTCTGAGTTCAGTTCTGTCCTCATGGAAAATTAAATAGGGACTTTTATGAGTCAAAGCACCCATCTCCGACACACGTCTTGCTGAAGCCAAGGCCAACAGTGTGACGGTCTTCCACGTAAGATATTTTACGTCCACCTCCTGTAACAATAAAAACCAGTCCGATTGGAGGAACTGCAGCACCACATTTAGAACCCAAGGTGCCGTGGGAGGCACAAAGGGAGGTTGGATGGCAGATACCTTTCAAGAACGTCTGGACCTCAGGGAGATAAGCCAATTGTTTCTGAAAGAAAATGGACAAGGCCAAAATCTGGACTTTTATGGAGCCCAGACGCAGGCCCACATCCACGCCTGCCTGTAGAAAAAGCAGGAAACGTCCCAGATGAAATTCCACCGCAGAATAATTTCTGCTCTCACACCAAGAGACGTATTTCTTCCAAATACGAAGGTAATGCTTAGACGTTACCCCCTTCCTGGCTTGGATCATAGTCAGGATAACCTTGTTAGGTCTTCCTCTCCTGGCTAGAATCAGCCGTTCAACTTCCATGCCATCAAACGTAGCCACGGTAAGTCCTGATAGACGAACGGGCCCTGTTGCAGAAGATCCTCGCGAAGAGGTAGAGGCCACGGATCTTCGAGGAGCATCTCCAGAAGGTCTGCGTACCAGGCCAATCTTGGCCAGTCCGGAGCAATGAGTATTGCTTGAACCTTTTCCCTTTTTATTTGTTTTAGAATTCTTGGGATCAGAGGAAGTGGAGGAAACACGTACACCATCTGATAGACCCATGGAGTTGTCAGGGCGTCTATTGCTACCGCCTGTGGGTCTCTCGACCTGGAACAATACCGCCTCAGCTTCTTGTTGAGACGAGAGGCCATCATGACGATTTGTGGATATCCCCATAGACTTGTCAAGCACCTGAACACTTCCGGGTGAAGGCCCCACTCCCCCGGGTGCAGGTCGTGTCTGCTGAAGAAGTCTGCTTCCCAGTTGTCTACTCCCGGAAGAAGACCACTGACAACACCACAGCGTTTCTTTCTGCCCAGAGGAGAATTCTTGACACCTCTGACATTGCTGCTCTGCTTTTCGCTCCGCCCTGTCAGTTTATGTACGTTACTGCCGTAACATTGTCCGACTGGACCTGAATTGCCCGATCTTGAAGAAGATGAGAGGCCTGCAGAAGGGTGTTGAATATGGCCCTGAGTTCCACAATGTTGATTGGAAGGATGACTTCCTGACTTGACCATCTTCCCTGAAACTGCACACCTTGAGTGACTGCTCCCCAACCTCTGAGGCTTACGTCTGTGGTTAACAGAATCCAGTTCTGAATTCCGAACCTCCGTTCTGCGATGATGTGAGAAGACTGAAGCCACAACAGAAGGGAGATCCTGGCCTTTGGCGACAGACGGATCCTCTGGTGCATGTGAAGTTGCGATCCGGACCATTTGTCCAACAGATCGAGCTGGAAGGGTCTTGCGTTTAACCTTCTGTATTAAAGTGACTTGTAAGAGGCCACCATTTTCCCCAGAAGGCGAATCCACAGATGCACCGACACCCGGGTTGGCTTCAGGACATCCCGAGCCATTGACTGGGTTACCAATGCCTTTTCCAATGGAAGGAACACCTTTTGTGACTCCGTGTCCAGTATCATTACCAGGAATGAGAGCCTCCGTGTTGGCTCTAGGTGAGATTTTGGAAGGTTCAGAATCCATCCGTGATCCTGGAGGAGTTTGGTTGAGAGAGCAATGCTGTCCAGCAACCTCTCCCTGGATGGCGCTTTTATCAGGAATTCGTCCAGGTACGGAATTATGTTCACTCCCTGTTTGTGGAGTAGAAACATCATCTCTGCCATCACCTTGTTGAACACCCTTGGTGCAGTGGAGAGACCAAATGGCAGGGCCTGGAACTGGTAGTGACAGTCCTGCAGGGCAAACCGGAGATAAGCCTTATGGGGCGGCAAGATCGGAATGTGAAGGTATGCATCCTTGATATCCAGAGACAATAGGAATTACCCCTCCTCCAGACCTAAGATCACTGCTCTCAGAGACTCCATCTTGAATTTGAACACTCGTAAGTATGACCTGAGTCTGTACCAGTTTTTGGATGGCATGCTGTAAAGTTATACTTGCTTGTGAAACTGACAAGCCTGATTTGAAGAATCTGTGAGGTTGGAGCTTTTGGAGCTCTAGTCTGTAGCCCTGGGAAATAAGATCTATGACCCAGGGATCCTGGCACGAATTTGACCAGATCTGACTGAAGAATTGTAGTCGGGCTCCCACCTGACAGCCTTCCAGGCATTGCGGTCCACCATCATGCTGAAGTCTTTGAGGAAGCAGAGCCTGAGCTCTGTTCCTGAGCACTGCTGTTGCTGGTTTGCATGGTTTACCTCTTGCGCCGCTGGAGGACGTATAAGAACCTCTGGATTTGCCCTTGAACTTGGCCGTCCAAAAGGATTGTAACTTAGAAGCTGAATAGGTCTTCTTGGTTGTGGGGGCTGCTGAATGAAGATACGTAAACTTACCCGCAGTAGCTGTGGAGATCCATTTGTCTAATTCATCTCCAAACAAGGCCTCTCCTGTGAATGGTAAGCCTTCCACGCCTTTCCAGGAGTCCGCGTCAGCAGTCCACTGGCATAGCCACAAGCCCCTGCGTGCTGAAACTGCGTTAAGCACGCCTATTTCCTTTATGGCTTCCACCATAAAGTTCGCCGAGTCCTGTATATGCTGCAGGAGTAAGACAACAGCCTCCCTAGATAAGGAATCTAACTCCTAAATTAGGTTACCTGGCCATTTAGCAATGGCTTTAGTAATCCAAGCACATGTAATAGTGGGTCTTTGGACCACCCCAGCAGCTGTGTACAATGATTTGAGTGTAGTCTCAATATTACGATCAGCTGTGTCTTTCAGAGAGGCTGCACCAGGAACAGGCAATACAATTTTATGTGACAGCCTAGAGAACAGGCAATACAATTTTATGTGACAGCCTAGAGACTGATGCGTCCGCTATCAGTGGATTTTCCCATTTTTTCCGGTCCTCCAGAGGAAAAGGAAAGGACTAGAGCAACCTTTTAGGGATCTGAAACTTCTTACCAGGATTAACCCATGGTTCTGCAAACAGGGTATTCAATTCCTTTGACACAGGAAAAGTAACTGAAGACTTCTTTTCTACATTAAAATAAGATTCCTCACACTCCTCTGACACCTTATCAGGACTATGCAGAACATCTCTGATAGCCTCTTTAAGAGCCTCTATTCCCTGTGACAGAGCTGCACTCACCCCCTTCCCCCTGAATCCACCTCCCTCTTCTCCATGTCTGACTTGTCAGCGTCAGAGTCAGACTGCAGGGTATGGGCCAGAGATCGCATTTGTGGACAAATGGGAGGGGATTGAGACGCTATTTTGGGGACTGAGGGGTAAATTTACTAAGATGGGAGTTCTATTTAAGATGGGATGTTGCCCATAGCAACCTATCAGCTTCTACTTCTCATTTATCTAGCACCTTCTAGAAGATAATACCTGGAATCTGATTGGTTGCTATGGGCAACATCCCTTCTTAAACAGAACTCCCATCTTAGTAAATTTACCCCTGAGTCTCTTTTCATAAACTCATCCAGTGTCTGTTTTAAGAATTGCGTCTCTTTCTCATTGCGGGACAATTTTACAGAAAGAGTGGAGATCACTCCTTTAAGAGAATTAACCCACTCCGGTTCAGCCCCGCTATTCTGTGAACCCTGAGTACCCAGTAGTGAGCCCCCTGGTGAAGAGGAACACTCCGCTGTACAAGAAACACACTCTTTGCCTGACATAATGTAAATGCGACAGAGCACACACACACACACACACACACACACACACACGAAAAGGTTAAGCACATTTAACCCACAAAGAGCCCTTCAGGGAGACACAGAGTTGTTTGGAGCCAGCCCCCACAGCGCCCTTACCGCTAAAGCCAAGCTTAGCTGGGTCGCAGACTAAGTACCCTGATAGGGGACTTAGTACACTTATGTCGCTCCCCCCCTGCTATGACCCACTGGTACCGCTGAGGTAATTTGGAGTCACACCGGATGAGCTGTGCGACCCTGTCAGTCAGCGTCTGTGTCCACTGCAGAGGGAAAAATGCGCTGGTGAGCTTCTGGGTCCTCTCATAGTGAAGCCCCGCCCCTTCAATGGCGCGCAGTCTTCCCGCTTTTCTAATACTGGCTGAGGTAATCTTTGTGCTTAAAATGAAGCAGAACCGTTTTAAGGCTGTGTTTGCCAGTTTGGGTACTGTGTACAGTGTACTGAGACGCAGTTGTGTACTGTGTCTGGAGACGCATTCCGCCCCATTTAGAAGCCGTGCATCTCTGTACCATAGTACCGCCTTAATGGCCGGCGCCCGCTAACTGGGACGCCATCTCAGTACTCACCACTCTTCATTCTTCTGGCTCTGTTAGGGGTGGCGGTATGCTGCGGGAATGTACGCTCGCCGTGGTGGGGCTTGTGAATAGTTCCCTCAGGAGCTCAGTGTCCTGTCAGCGGGGAATGGGACAATTAACTCTTCAAGAGGTTGGACCGTTCCTCCCCCCCCCCCCCCCCCCTAAGTCCCACGAAGCAGGCAGAAAATAAATGCAGAAAACTCTTCAGGAGCTTCCTTCAGCGTGACCGGCTCCTCCGGGCACATTTTCTAAACTGGTAGGAGTCTGGTAGGAGGGGCATAGAGGGAGGAGCCAGCCCACACTATCAAATTCTTAAAGTGCCCATGGTTCCTAGTGGACTCGTCTATACCCCATGGTACTAAATGGATCCTAGTATCATCTAGGACGTAAGAGAAATTCTATTTTGTAGCCCTGGGATATAATATTGTTGACCCAGACATCTGGAGAGGTTTTGGCCCAGACTTCTGGAAACATTGTCAACCGGGCACCCACCTTGGGAGACCCAAGATGAGCTGGGAGACCGTCATGCCACTGATTTTTCCGTGGGCTTAGAGTTCTGTTTTCGGTTTGCTGACTGGGGACGACCTCTTCCTCTGTTTCCGTGTGATTGTCCTCCAAAACCTCTACCTCTGGCACGAAAGAATTGAGCTTGAAATGAAGTGAAGGTCGGTCCTGAATAACTTCGTCTGACAGCCGGTGTGGTTCTAGGGTATATAGTAGGCAAGAAAGTCTATTTTCCAGCCATGGCCTGTGAAATCCATTTGTTTAATTCTGGACCAAACAAAGTATTCCCTACAAAGGGAATGGCCTCTATGGCTTTCTTAGAGTCCGAATACACCTGTCAATCTCTGAGCCATAAAATACACCTTGCAGACACTGCTGAAGCTGAAAGACGTGATGCTATCCTACTAGCATCTTTTGCGGTTTGGCAAAGATAAGTGGCCGACTCATGGATATGCTACGCTAAGCGAGAAATCTCCTCCTGTCACTATACTGACTATTTGACAAGCCCAAGCCACACCAGCCTTACTGACCCAGGCACTCACCAGCGTCGGTCTGTGTGATGCTTCAGCTGCCAAAAAGATGGACTTAAGTGCTGTGTCTAACTTGCGGTCTGAAGCAGTCTTTAATGTAGTTACATTTGGTATAGGTAAGATTGTCTTTTTTGACAATCTAGCTAAAGATGCATCCACATTAGGTGGGATTTCCCATTTTGTCTTGACCCCTTTAGGCAAGGGATAGTTAACGGTAAATGTCTTGGGTAATTGGAAACGCTTATCTGGTTGTTTCCAGGCTTCACCCATCTGTTCCTGAAGTGTCTTAGGAATGGGGAATACTGCCGTCTGTGGTTTTTGAGACTCAAACAGGTCGAAAACCTCAGGTTCCTTGACTTCATCCTCCTTGATGTTAAAGACCTGTTTAACTGCTTCAATAAAGGATTCTAACCCCTTAACCTCTGAATCCTCCTCTGGAGGGGAAATCTCAAATACCTCCTCCCCCGACTCCCTGTCCTCATCATCTACCAAGAGACCCTCTTCTTCCTCTGACTCCTCTTGCAGAACAGGAAGGGGTCTCTTTACTGATTTTCGGACAGGTTTGTCTACCTGTGTAGGAGGCGTAAGTTTAACCAGGAATTCTTCTATAGTTTTAGAAAATCCAGGCAGCCCATTCTAAATGTTGCTTGCGAGACTCCACCATTTCTCTGGACAAATCAGCTAAAGCATTTTTCCAAGATCCAGATGGACCACTACTCCCGGCCTGTGCGTCCAGTCCTAAACATGTATCGCATTCCCCGTAGCTGCCAACACTTGTGCTCTTTTTTTCACATTTTGAACACACATAGCAAATTTTTGTGTTTTTGGTTGGTACTTTAGAAGCCATGTTTGTAGTACACGTTCACACACACACACACACACACACACACACACACACACACACACACACACACACACCACAAACAGCAGTCCCGTCACTCTATTGAATTAGAGGGAGACAGACTGTAGGGATAAAGAAGCAATGAACAACTGGGAAGATGCTGAGTTCGTTCTTTCTATTAAAATTAAAATCAGTAGTATAAAAATAAATAAAAACAAAAATCTGTACCAGCCCTAGGTTTACAAACCCCACACCACCAACTGTTATTGCAGGATGATTCAGGTTTGTTTGACTCCCTTGTGATTCCTCTTTTTGTTTCTGATGCTTCCCTCTGCAGGACCCGTCAGCAGCGTCCTTTGGGAGATAATATAAATAATAGGAATTTAATTACCTACTGGTAAATCCTTTTCTCGTAGTCCATAAGGGAAATTGGGGAGACTTAATACGATGGGTACAGACGGGGTCCAAAGGAGCTGGTGCACTTTAAATTTCTTCACTGGGTGTGCTGGCTCCTCCTCTCTATGCCCCCTCCCACAGGCAGTTATAAGTAAAACAGTACCAAAGGATAAACGACATATATGAATGAAGGAACATAATAACAGGGAGTGGTGAGATTTATACACCAGCACACAACAACCAGTAACGGCTAGTAACAATAACAGCAACAGCTGAACAGGTAACCACAGAAAAGAGAACCTGCAGAAAAGTCAACGCACTGAGGCGGGCACCCAATATCCCTTATGGTCTACGGTAGGTAATTAAAATCCTATTTTCTCTAGCATCCATAAGGGATATTGGGGAGACTTAGTACGATGGGGACGTCCCAAAGCTTCCAGAACAGGCGGGAATGTGCGGAGACTGCTGCAGCACCGCCTGCCCAAACTGGGAATCGTCTTTGGCCAGGGTATCAAACCTGTAGAACTTCATAAAAGTGTTCTTCCCCAACCAGGTAGCAGCTCGGCATAGTTGCAAGGCTGAGACTCCACGGGCAGCCACCCAGGAAGAGCCCACCGATCTTGTAGAGTGGGCCTTCAGAGACTTAGGAACAGGTAAGGCTGCCGACATATATGCCTGTTTGATAGTCAGCCTAAGTCAACGAGCAATGGACTGCTTCGAAGCAGGACAACCCTTTTTTCTGCGAATCATAGAGCACGAACAAGGAATCCGTCTTTCTGATCCAAGCCGTTCGCCTGACATAGATCTTCAAGGCTTGCACCGCATCCAATGTCTCCGAAGGAGCAGAAGTGCCAGAACTTGACGGAACCACAATAGGTTGATTCAAGTGGAACGTAGAGACTACCTACGGCAGGAACTGCTGTCTAGTCCGGAGATCTGCTCTGTCCTCGTAAAAGACCAAGTAGGGACTTTTACTTGATAAGGTCTCCAAATTTGATACATGTCTAGCAGAAGCCAGGGCCAGCAACATCACCGTGTTCCACATGAGGTACTTGTCTCCTACCGTCGTCGGAGGTTGAAACCAGGAGGACTGTAGAAATTCCAACACCACATTCAAATCCTAGGGTGCCATAGGCGGCACAAAAGGAGGTGTATGTGGAGTACCCCTTGCAAGAAGGTCTGAACGTCTGGCAACACTGCCAATTTCTTCTGAAAGAAAATTGAGAGAGCTGAAATCTGGACCTTAATGGAACCCAGACGTAAGCCCTTATCCACACCAGCCAGCTGGAAACTTAAGAAACTTCCAAAGTGGAACTCTGCAGGTGGATACGTGAGTTCCTCGCACCAAGAGACATATCTTCTCCAGATATGATGATAGTGTTTTGATGTCACAGGTTACCTGGCCTGAACCATGGTAGCAATAACCATCTTGGAAAGGCCCTTGTGAGCTAGGATGTTCCGCTCAACCTCCATACCGTCAAACGAAGTCGCCGTAAGTACGGGTAGATGAACAGTTCCTGCTGAAGAAGATCGCTTCTTAGTGGTAGAGGCCAAGGGTCTTCGACGGATATTTCCAGAAGATCCGCATACCACGCCCTACGAGGCAATCAGAATTGCCTGGACGCCTTGATTTCTGTTTCGCTTGAGCACCCTTGGGAGCAACAGAATCGGAGGAAACAGGTAGACCAGCCGGTAAGGCCAAGGCTATGTCCTGCATCCACTGCCCTCGCCTGAGGGTCCCTGGTTCATGAGCAATACCAGTGAAGCTCCTTGTTGAGTTGAGAAGCCATCATGTCTATTTGTGGACAGCCCCACCAGTGGATGATCTGCTGGAACACCTGATGGTGGAGTCCCCACTCCCCCGTGTGGAGATCGTGATGATTCAGGAAGTCCGTTTCCCAGTTGTCCACACCCAGTATGAAGATTGCTCTTGCATTTCTTTCCGCCCAGAGGAGTATCTTTACCACCTCTCGCATGCAGGCTCTGCTTTTTGTCCCTCCTTGCCGATTGATGTACGCCACCGCTGTGGCGTTGTCCGACTGAACTTGGATTGCGTGATCCCTGAGCAATGGAGAGGTCTGAAGCAGAGCATTGTAGATCACCCAAAGTCCTAGAATGTTGATCGGAAGGAGGGCTTCGTGGGCTGACCACCTGCCCTGGAACTGTGCCCCTTGGGTGACAGCTCCCCATCCACGCAGACTCGCATTCATCGTGAGGAGGGTCCAATCCTGAATCCCAAAACTACGTCCATCCACTTGCTCAGGAGATCCAATTGAAATGTTCTGGCATGGAACCTCCCATATTGGATCACCTCGTATGAGGCAACCATCTTTCCCAACAATCTGATGCAAAGATGGATGGACACTCGAGCAGGTCGGAGCACCATGCGGACCATATCCTGAAGTTTTCTCACTTTGTCCTCCGGGAGGAACACCTTCTGGGCCACTGTATCCTGTAACATCCCCAGGAACAGGAGCCGCTGAGTTGGCTCCAGGTGGCACTTCTATAGATTGAGAATCCACCCAAGGCATGACTGAAGTTTGATAGTGTAGTCGATATGGAGCAATAAAAGCTCCCTGGATCTTGCTTTTATCAGAAGATAGTCCAGGTAAGGGACAAAATTGACCCCCCCGGACCCGGAGTTGGAACATCATCTCCACCATCACCTTTGTGAATACCCTTGGAGCCGTGGACAGGCCAAAGGGTAGTGCCTGGAACTGGTAGTGATCGTCCAGTAGGGCAAATCTCAGATAAGCCTGATGAGGTGGCCAAATGGGAATATGAAGATAGGCGTCCTTGATATCCAAGGAAACCAGGAATTCCTGTTCTTCCAGGCCTGCAATCACTGCCCTCAGGGATTCCATTTTGAACTTGAAAACCTTTTGGTAAGGGTTCAAGGACTTTAGATTCAAAATGGGTCTTACCGAGCCGTCCAGCTTCGGTACCACAAACAGGTTGGAGTAATAACCCCTGCCTCATTGTGGTATTGCTACTGGGACAATGACGTGGGACTGGACCAACTTTTGTATGGCCTGTTGCAACGTAACTTGCGGATCCTCCAAAGCTGGCAAGCTTGATTTGAAAAATCGTTGGGAAGGAGCATCGTCGAACTCCAGCTTGTAGCCCTGAGAAATGAGGTCCCTTACTCAGGTATCCTGGCAGGAGTTTTCCCAGATGCGGCTGAAGTGACGAAGTCGAGCTCCCACTTCGAGATGTCCTCTTTGGGCACTGTCGTGCTGAGGACTTAGTGGAAGCAGAACTGGTGCTCTGTTCCTGAGAACCGGTGGTTGCAGGTCTTTTTGACTTACCTCTGGTGCCTCTATTTGCATTGGAGGCACCTCTGGCCCTAGATCGAAATCTGTCGCCCGGGTAGGAACGCCCAGCCGGCGGGGCCCCAGAGGGGAGAAACGTGGATTTCCCAGCAGTGACTTTGGAAATCCACGTATCCAACTGAACCCCAAAGAGCCATTCCCCAGAAAAGGGGAGGGATCCCACACTGCGCTTGGATTCAACGTCTGCTATCCACTGACACAACCACAAAGCCCTGTGTGCCGACACTTCCATGGCAGAAGTCCTAGCATTAATATTGTCCATCTCTTTGAGTGAGTCATACAAGACGCATGCAGTGTCCTGAATGTGCTTCAGGTGAGTCACCATAGTGACCAGAGGCATATCCCCGGAGAGGCCCTCCTGAATCTGAGTAGCTCATGTATGAATAGCATGAGACATCCACCATCCCGCTATGACCGGCCTTTGCGATACACCAGCTGCTGTGTAGATAGACTTTAGTGTAGTCTCTATTTTTCTGTCCCCAGTGTCCTTTATGGTAAAGGAGCACGGGGCATGCAGCACCGCCTTTTTAGACAGTCGGGAGACTGATACTTCAACCCCCGGGGGTTCTTCCCAGAATTTCCTACCTTCAGAAGCAAATGGGAAAGTGTGCAAAAATCTTTTTGACACTTGGGGGTAAATTTACTAAGATGGAAGTTCTATTAAAGATGGGACGTTGCCCATAGAAACCAATCAGATTCTACATTTATCTAGCACCTTCTAGAAGATAATACCTGGAATCTGATTGGTTGCTATGGGCAACATCCCATGTTAAATAGAACTCCCATCTTAGTAAATTTTTTGTCTAGATTTTTCCAGGCTAATTTAAATAGGTCATCTAACTCTGCAGAATCAGGGAAAGTGACATTAGGCTTGTTTTGTGTAAAGAAAAACGGCTGCTGTGACACAGCGTCCTCTAGAGGGAGCCTTAACACATCCCGTATAGCCAGAATGAGGGGTTCAATACCCTGAGCAGCAGTGGAATCCCCACTAACGGGATCCAAGTCATCCCCATCCTCCTGTATTTCCTCATCTGAATTAAAGCGTAGAGCAGGCAAACCACGCTTTTGTTGTCCTGAGCTAGAGAGGGGGGCTGTATAACATCTGCCCTAGCAGCTAAATCTGCAACAGCCTGCTGTAGTAGCTAAGTTTTCTGAACATTAGCAGTGAGTTGCGATCACATATCAGCACTGGTGTTTCTATAATGGGTGCAGTGTGTGCGGTGCACACAGGCCCGTGAGTCCAGAGGGGGCCCCCACCACACACACTGCACCCATTTTTAAAATACTCACCCCTCCGAAGTCCAGCACCGGCATCCGCAGCGCATTTAGAACTCAGTGAAAATGGCTCAGCGGCCATTTTCACAGAGTTCTGCGCATGCGCAGTAGAGAAATCTCAGGGAAAATGTCCGCTGCTCCATTTTCCCGGAGATCTGCGCATGCGCAGTAGAGTCTGAGCCCTCTAGTGCTCAGACTCTACAGCGCTCCGGGCAGAGGGGAGGGGCCCCGAACGGAGGAGGCTGAACACGGGCCTCCTCCTCTCTTAAAACGCCCCTGCATATCAGACATCATAGTCTTAAGAGCCCGTAACCAGGAGGGCTCTGGACCCTCTCCCCCAGCCCCCCTCACTAAGTTGTGAAGATTGGCTGGATTGTTACATGAAACCGAATCAGATGATAAGAGAGAGACTCTGGTGTGGCAGACACTGCATAGCTTGTGTTTACCCATGTTTACAGTAATCACAATTACATACACAGACAGTAATACTGATCAAGCCTGCCCTTACTGTATGTGAGAGGAGACACACACAGAGAGACACCAGCACACCCCTGCTGTACAGCCCCAGTGAGGCTGTCAGATAACTATAACAAAGTGAAACACTAATGATTTCTGTCCTGTGTAGGACATAGATTGTGTACAATAGCGGCTCTCCCCCTTTCCTACACCCTGTACTAGTTTCCCATTGTGTCTTGTGAGTTAGGAAGAGCTGTATGTGCTTGCTGCTGCTCCATTAAGCAGAGGAAGGTGCCAAAATGCCTCTGGTCCCGGTCTGAGGTAGCTCGCCCCCCCACTCCCCACTGGCGCCAGAGCTACAGTGATTTTTATACTGGCAAGGTCTCCTATTCTGCTTAAAAACATCACACAAGCGCTAGTTTAAGCTATTCCAAGCCAGTTTACATGGGGGGCTCTGGCGGGTCCCCCCAGGAGGGTCCTGTATGCCGCACTCGCGTTCAGCCGCACTGTGAATCAGGGGACCCCCCTAGTGGGGCCCCCGGTTTGTACTCACCACAGATGTCACCTTCAGGCATATGTTAGGGGTGTGCGGCATGCTGCGATTGCGACAACTAAGGCGCAGTGCCCCGCTGAACAAACAACCTCTAAGGACGGTGGTCCTGCAGCGGGGAAGCAGCTCTGACACCTCGCAAGGCCAGTGACCATCCCCCCCGCCAAACTCCCACGGTGCAGGTATGCTGTTGTCCAGGTTGAGATCTTAAATCCACCCGATTTCTTCTTACTTCCGTTCCACGCTCTGTACGTAGAGTATAAGATCTTGGTGCTACTTGTGCTTGCACAATACCTTTCTGCACCCAAATACCTTTCTCGTGATCTCTGAGAAAGACTTGGTCACCCGATTTTAGATCAGATAAGCTTTTTGCTCGCCTGTCATGGAACAGTTTCTGTTTCGCCTGTTGATGTTCCTTAGTCAGTCTGACCAATGCTGAGTTATGTGTATTAAGCAGTTCATCATGTATCGGGAGATTTGCTCTAATCCTCCTTCCCATCAGCATTTGTGCAGGAGAAAGTCCATTCTGTAAAGGTGTACTGCGGTAGATTAAAAGACTTTTGTAGAAATCTTCTTTACCTTCCTGAGCTTTTTTCATGAGACTCTTTACAGTTTTTACTGAACTTTCCACCAACCCATTTGAGAGTGGATAGTGGGGACTTGACGTAGTATGGACAAATTCCCACTCATCAGCAAATTGTCTAAATTCAGCACTGGAAAACTGAGGACCATTGTCAGTGAACACTGCCATAGGAACACCATGCCTTGCAAAGATTGACTACATGCAATTGATTACGGCTTTACTAGTAGTTGTATATAGTGTCTTCACCTCAGGATAGTTAGAGTAATAATCAGTCACGACAATGTACATTTTCCCATTACAATCAAACAAATCTGCGCCAACTTTCTGGTACGGTCTCTCTGGCACTGCGTGAGGACTCAGTGGCTCGATTTGTTGTTTTGGTCTATACGTAAGACATAATTCACATGTAGCTGTAGACTGTGCTATGTCTTGGTTCATTCTTGGCCAATACATAACTTCACGCGCTCTCCGCTTACATTTTTCTTCTCCTAAGTGGCCTTCATGTATCTTGCACAGCATAGTTTTTCTTAGTCGTACAGGTATGACAAACCTATTGCCTTTGTAAATAATACCATCGACAACTGTAAGGTCACTGCGGTACATCCAATAATCATGGATAGACAGCGGGCACGCATGTTTTTCTGCTGGACAACCTTTCAGAATGACATCTTTCAACACTTTCATTGTGTCACCTGTCTCAGTTTCTTTCCTAATCTGTTCTTGTCTTGCAAGAGACACTTGTAGAGAAGCTACGATCAAATTAACATAGGCTTCTATCTCTTCATCCATCAGACTTTTGGAACCTTCACTTTTGTCCACAGCACGAGAAAGTGTATCAGCAATGTACATGTATTTGCCGGGCCACAAGTACAGCAAGTGTACATCATATTTCTGTAGTCTGATAAGCATTCGTTGAATTCTCATGGGACAGTCATGTAATGATTTAGTCATGATAGCTACCAATGGCTTGTGGTCAGTTTCCACTGCAAATGTTTGACCATACACAAACTGATGAAATCGCTCACATGCATATGTGATCGCTAGAAGTTATTTTTCTATTTGAGCATACCTTGTTTCAGCACTTGTCAGTGCTCTTGAGGCATAGATTACTGGTTGCCATGTATCCTCATGTTCTTGTAACAGCACTGAGCCTAGGCCAAATTGCGAAGCATCTGCTGAAATTCTTATTCTTTTCGCAGGATCAAAGAATTTTAGCACTGGTTGCCCTGTAATGATCTGTTTCAAGTTTTGTCAACTTTCTTCTTGTTCATGTGACCACATCCACTCGTTATCTTTGTCCAACAACCATCTAAGAGAGGCTGTTCGTTCAGAGAGTTGAGAAATAAACTTTCCGAAGTAAGTAATCATTCCTAGGAATCTTCTGACGTCGTCTTTGTTGTTAGGACGTTCCATGTTCACTATGGCTGATATTTTCCTTGTGTCTGGTTTTACACCTTGATCCGAGACCACGTCGCCCATAAAGGTAAGTGTATTCATGCCAAATTCACATTTCTCTTTGTTTAGCTTTAGATTCACTTTCTTGACAAGTTTCATTACTTGTCTCAATCTAGAATCATGTTCTTCCTTTGTAGATCCCCAGACAATAATCCTTCCGCAGTCAGTTTTCAATGTTATTATAACAAACAAAAAAAAGTGCATATAGTGATGTACCGTAAAAAACATTTAATATACAATCACATAAAACATGACAATGGTTAAAACATAAAGTGCATGGAATCCAAAGTGCAGAGAGTGTCCAAAGTGCGTAATTACCAGCAGCAGGTTAATTCAGGCAGGAGGTTTTTTGTCAAAAAGGCTTTTTTATCCAAAGGAGACCGAGTGTGACAGTCTGCAGGACAGCCAAATGAGGAAGTGACACTTGCAGTTGCCGTGGAACAAAAAACCTCCTGCCTGAATTAACCTGCTGCTGGTAATTACGCACTTTGGACACTCTCTGCACTTTGGATTCCATGCACTTTATGTTTTAACCATTGTCATGTTTTATGTGATTGTATATTAAATGTTTTTTACGGTACATCACTATATGCACTTTTTTTCTTTGTTATAATAACATTGAAAACTGACTGCGGAAGGACTCTGAACCATCATTTAGTCCCTTCTCTGGGCGCTTGTATGTATGATCACATCATTTTGCAGTTCACTTGAGATTATTCTCTGGGTGGAGGTACACATGAGAGTTACCTCTGTGTGATTAATACACTAACTAGCTGCCTTTCTTTAGCGCACTGAGAATTATCTATCCTTTTGTTTCCCCAGACAATAATGTCATCCATCATTGTTTCAACACCTGGAATATGTTCAAAAATCATGTGTATCTTTTTGTGATATACTTCCGGAGCAGACAATATTCCATATGGTAGTCGAAGAAATCTGTATCAACCTTCTGTTGTATTAAATGTACTAAGCTTTGAGCTGGCCTCATCTATCTTCATTTGCCAGAATCCTGAAGATGCGTCCAATTTACTGAACCATTTTGCTCCCGCAAATTGCGACATGATTTCATCTCTGGTTGGTAGTTTGAAATGTTCTCGTTTAATAGCTTTGTTTAAATATCTGGGGTCTAGACATATTAGGAGTTGTCCATTTTTATTTTCAACAATTACTAAGGAGCTTACCCATTCAGTAGGCTCATCAACTTTCTGTATCACACCCAAGGCTTCCATGCAATTTATCTTTTGTTTCAGTTTTTCTCTCAGCGCAAACGGCACTTTTCTACAGGGGTGTATCACTGAAGAAACTTGCGTGTCTATATTTATATTATGCTCTCCAGGCAAACAACCTAGACCTTCAATCAAGTCTCTGTATTCTGTAAACATCGATTTGCAGTCATCTTCTACTTGTGATGTCACCATAAAAACTTTCTTTAGCAAGCTTAGTTTCTCACAGGAACTTAATCCTAGAATCGGTTGCACATTTTTATCCACAATCAGTAGAGATGTTTTAAACTGTTGTCCCTTATATTTCAGTGTCACTAAGCATGTACCTTTCACAGGAATTTCCTCCCCAGTGTACCCTGTAACTTTCACTTTGGCTGGATGAATTTTAGGTTTTACTCTAAAAGTCTTATAGTCTTGAAACAATATTAAATTCACCTGCGCGCCAGTATCAAGCTTAAAGGGAATGACAATCTCGTTCACAGTTAAAGGGACAATCCATTCTTTCTTATCTGCACTGCAAAGTTCAATGCACTCCACAAAGAATTCCTCTGTTTGTTTAACAGCATGCACATTGGTTGTTTCACTTTTCATTTTACAGCATTTGGCAAAGTGATTAAGTCTACCACATTTCATGCAGGTTTTACCATAAGTCGGGCACATTTTAGGATTGTGAGTATTTCCACATCTACTACACATTTCCTTATTAGACTGTGGCTTAGACTGCTTAATTCTTGAGAATGGAAGTTTGCTTGGCTCTGTTTTCTGCACTACATGGACAGCAGCATCAACTTCCTTGTATAACGTTTTGGCTTGGAATCTAGTTATTTCTGCAGATCTACACATAATCACTGCCTTGTCTAGTGTTAGGTCTTGGTCTCTCAGCAGTCTCTCTCTGAGTCCATTATCAGGTATTCCACAGACAATACGATCTCTAATCAGTGAATCCTTTAAATCACCAAACTCACAGGTTTTACTGAGTGATTGCAGCTCTGTAACATACTGATCAAATCCATCTACAGAATTCTGATCACGTGAAAAACTTATATCTTTCATATGTCACATTTTTTCTTGGCACAAAGTAATCTTCAAACTTTTGCATTATAGAAGATAGCACCATATTCTGCCCCCAGCAAACTGAAAACTATTATAAATGTCCAGCACATCCTCTATTATAAATGTCCAGCACATCCTCTCCATGGAGGAAAATGGATGCCTTAGTTTTGTCAGCCTCTGTATCAGCTCCACATGCAGCAAGATATATATTAAACCTTTGCTTAAATCTTTCCCAGTTATCAGACAAGTTACCAGACATCAGCATGCCGGTTGGAGGAGCCAGTTTATCCATGGTTACTCACTGTTTGAAGAGAGGAGCACACGGCAGGCTTTGCAGACACTGAGTATCACAGCCTTACAGACTTCTGCAAGATTCTTTCACACTCTGAGAGCACTAGCAGTCCAAGTTAAACTTCTTACACCATGTTTTGTTCATATGTTTGTAAATCCAGTTATAAGGACACAGAGACATGTGAGTTCACTGCTGTGCTGTTTTATTTCATCATCAACTCCAGGCACACTGCACACTGGACCACCCACTTCCCAGCATCCCCCTGGTCCCAGGGACCATCACTGAAGATTCAGGCTTACACATTAGTAAGGGAGTGTCTATAAATGTTAAGCATTCTAATACACTAACATCACACATGTGTTACTAAATGCTTCTAAATGCCAGGCATCCTCCGTGTCTGGCCTGCTCTAAATGCCAACTACTTTTACCAGTAATGTGAAAATACACTTTCTCTCTGCTCACAGTGGTACATATCACACATCCTAAATAACAGCAAATCACAATTCTCCTTCTTCCCTCTGACAATGAACTTTAGTAAATTTCCCCCAAACTCACTTGTCATACAAGTGACAGCTTCTTGTAGAAGTGTTTCTGGTGATTTATCAACCACTTCCAGGTAAGCAACATTTACTTGAGATGCGTCAGTGAACACTGGCTCCAGAAGTTGCCACTCTTCATTAAATGTGTTTACGAACGCCTTCAGTGGTTCTATTTCGGGTACATCTGGAAATCCCCCCTCAGGAACCTCAGGTAAAGTGATTTCTGGGTACAAATGAAAATCTAACATTGTAATTGTTTGATTACAAGCAATCTGTGCACAAAAGAGAAAAATGCCATAAACCAAATTTAAGACACAGCTTATTTCATATAGTAAGTCACCAGATTTATATATACCATAGGGTAGATTTAGTAACCTGCGGTTGCCACAACTTCCACTGATCCACAGCAATGACCGATGAATTTAGAACAACAACTCTAATAAATGCAAACAAGCATGGTTTAGCATTTAACACAATTGCCAATTTAAATCCATAGGTCAAAGCTGCGGATCATCAAGGGTTTGTAAATCTCCGCCATACATGTGGTAACTTGCAATCATATCACAAAGTAGATGACATCAATTTTCTTTTGAGAGAGCAGAATAGCTACAAAAAGGAATGGTTTCACTGTGCTGTGTGAATGTTTCCTACATTATTATAAATTGGGGAAGCAAGGTACTGCCCTTTTAAAATGATGCTTATTATTTAGTTATATTTCTTTTGTTTTTATTGGGAAAGAGATCATGCAATACAAACAGAGATATAGTAGAATGAAGCAATGCAGGGCCGTAACTAGGTGGGTGCCGATGGTGCATTGCCCACAGCGCAACTGCAGTGGAGGCGCACCATCTGGCAGCACACCCCCACGTACGGCTGTTATATTTCGTAGTAGTGGAAGTTCCACTTTCCGCAGGTGCCTGTGTCCCGCCGCCGCCTCTGTAAGGTCCGGGGACACAGCCTTATGCGGTAATGCCGCCTGTGAGAGCTGCCGACGCCGCCTCTGTGATGAAGAGGCAGTGTGAGCGCTACAGCAGGCGTCAGCTCCTAGATGTGAGCCGCTGCTGCCTCTAATTCCGCCCGTGCACACATGCAATGGAGAGGGAGCGGTACAGGTCCCATAAGTGAGCCAGCGCTGTCAGTGGTCATGACGCCTGTGAGAGCCACTGCAGCTGGATGGCAGAGCATCTGTACAGGTGATAAAACACACGAACAAAAACACACACACACACACCCCACCCCCCTCTCTCCCTGACTCTGCTACCTAATGTCTCAAAAAGGGGGGACTCTGCCTGCTCTGCCATACTGTGTAAAAGGGGAATTCTACGTGCCATACTGTGTACAAGGGGGACTCTACCTGCCTAATGTGTAATAATGGACTCTACCTGCCATATTGTGTAAAAGGGAACTCTGCCTGCCATACTGTGTAAAAGGGAGCTCTGACTGCCATACTGTGTAAAAGGGAGCTATGTGGCCACACCCTTTCCCCATGAAGCCAAGCCCCTATATTTTTGTTGCATGCCCACTGCGCGCATTGGCCCTGTTTTATATTTGGTGGTGGTAATGAAGGGGGAAGCGCCGATCCTCTTTCTTGCACACAGCACTAAAATGTCTAGTTATGGCACTGAAGCAATGTATCAAATAAGGTTATGGAACAATGAATGGTTAATACCATGCTAACATACCAGGTGGGGCACAGTAAATTTGATTAAATGAGAATTTTGACACTACGAGTGCCACGGCTCTGAGCCATTACAACATAACAGTGGAGGAAAACACAAAGGTAATAACACAGCCAAACATTGAGAAAAAAAGGGGAAGCTGTCTGGTTCGTGGAACTCAGGAACCCTCAAGTTGGTCTTCAGAAATAGCCGAAGTGGGTCAGTAAGGTGAGGTAAAAGATGCAGCATTAGAAGAGGCAAACACAGTTAACAGTTAACAATATGTTTAACCTCAGAGGAAGGGGTATGGGTTGTTGGGTCGGCTCAACTTAGGTCGACCACTGAAGGTCGACATGCATTAGGTCGACAGGGGCAATAGGTCGACATTGTCATTATGTCGACATGTACTAGGTCAACAGGTCAAAAGGTCGACATAGGTTTTTGGACTTTTTTTGGTGTCGGTTTCTTCGTAAAAAGTGACGGGGAACCCCAATTAGTGCACCGTGTCCCCTCGCATGGCACACTTTGCTCGCCATGCTTCGGGCAAGGTGCCTCGCTCCGCTACTGCTGCGCTCGGCACAGGTTACCATTCCCAATTGTAGTCCACGTGGATCGTAAAGTATGAAAAAGTCCAAAAACTGAAAAAGAATGTGAAAAACTCATATCAACCTTTTGACCTGTCGACCTAGTAAATGTCGACCTAATGACCATGCCGACCTATTGACCATGTCGACCTAATGCATGTCGACCTTCAGTGGTTGACCTAATGACTGTCGACCTAAGTTGTGTCGACCTAACGACTGTATCCCAGAAGAAGGGGGGGGGGCGCTTTGAAAAACATCTCAAAATTGTACCAGGAGGTTAGGCAAACAGCTCTTATAGTGAATTTTATTGGCCTGAGGTCATAAGTTTAGGGCAAGGTCTAATTATTAAAACAAAAAAAATTGACCCAGTAGTTCTAATGGTAACCATGGGGAACTCGTTTAGAACCCCTGAATGGCTGATAAAACCTTTGCATGTAGGGTTCTGTTACTAGAAATTGTCAAAGTGATCTTATTTAGCATTCTAGCTTTTATTTTATTTTTATTTCTGAACTGCAACCATATCTCAAAACATAATTCATTATCTATTCAATATTATATGGACAGATATTTACAAAAAGTATAGTATATGAGTAGTAAAATTATTAATATAAGGAAACAATAGTTTCAAATATGGGATATCTCACTGAGAAAAAAATAATTAGCCAACCTGGTTCTGAATCCAATGGCAGGTCCAGATCTGTTTGTGGGTCTGTCTCCACAACACTGGTCTTTGATGTCTCTTTTACAGAAATGGTTTCTTGGGAATCAACTTGATCCGTTGGAATTTGGTCACCAGTATCTGCCAAAAAAAAAAAAAAAAATGTTACATTGACTCTGTCACCATATAAAGTTATGCTGGTGTCCTTGATACACGTAAATTTTGTACAAGTTTTTAATTCCTACCCAAAACAAAATAAAAATGGCAATCTTTAATTTCAGTCTACTAGAATGTCTGCCTACCCTTTATTTGTGTATAATGTAAGATGCAAAATAAATGGTAAGGTAAATAAGATCATAACTGAATAAAAGCAGGATATGAACAAAGCGACACATTGACAAATGTAATAAAACATGACACCTATGGATTTTACTGGGCTATAAATATTAACTGCTCTGATGTACACAATGACTGTGTTGAAATGAGTAAGCTTTTATATATATTGTAACAGACCAGACCAAGCATTAGAGAACAGTAGACAATTTGAACAACTGGAAATCTAATTTTGGGTAATATTATCACAACTCATCTATGCTTGTTTATTATGTCATATACCTACTTTTGAGCATGTGTAAGCACATGGATGTGCGGACCAAGATGGTGACATGAGCAGGAAAAAAGTTTGCATCATATATAAGGAGGAGTTAAGCAGATTGGAGAATTTCTAGGTTTACAGTATATAAATAAGGTTACATTTTCCAGGACTGGATTCTATAAACAAACTGATGGAGGCTAGGAAGTGTTTTTCATTTTATGTGGGCACACAGCCTTGCTGGTGAATGTGGTGGGTAACGATATATTGCGCTGCTGTATCGGTCCTCGGGTCGGCTGGGATACACATTGTCCTAATGTGTTACCCAGCCATAGGCTCTTTAGCAGTAATACAATTACAGTTCTGGTGAGCATACGTATGTTTGGAAATAAACCTTATGAACTTGAAAAATGACAAAATGTCCATTATCAGTCTATTTTTCACACTAAATAAGCTGAACCTTGACAGACTCTCCTCCCAGGTTACACCATTAATTAGCCATATTAATGTATTTGCAACATTTCCTTATTCTGTGGCAAATCTCATATCATGTATCTAATGGGCCCTATACACTGGGTGAGAACACTGAAAGATATGAACGATCTTGTTCATTAATGAACGAGATAACGTTCATATCTTTCAGTATAGAGGCACCAGCGATGAACGATGTGCGGCCCTGCGCTCGTTCATCGCTGGTGCCCTGTCGCTTGTGCATGCAGGCCAATATGGACGATCTCGTCCATATTTGCCTGCACTGCTATGGAGTCGGGTGACGGGGGCAGCTCAGCGGCAGATCGACAAATGTGTAGGGCCCATTATTCTCAATGTTGAATGGATTGGAAGAAAAGATTGTATATTTAGATTATGGAGTGCTTTTTATATTAATTTAAACTGTATGATATACCTTACATTTAATTTCATATTTACTGTATCATTGGGGTGAAGCTAGTCACCATCAGACTACACAAAATGTAAATTCTGTATAAATAGCATTACTATTAATTCAGCAGCATTATGCTGGGGAATGTAATCATTGAACTAACCTTCTGTCTTGTCTTCTCTGTGTTGTGACTCTTCTAGCCTTTCCTTTTGTTTGTCTTGAAATTTCATTATTTCTTGCTGTTCTTTTCTAAAAATATATGATACAGTTTGCTATTTTAGCTGTTTTGCACATTTAATAATAATAAATGGAACATGCTAGAAAAAATGTTATAACAAAGTTCTGATATGTTGATAAGTGGTGAAACAATTATTTATCCATTACCCAGAGATTATTAAGACCTCATGGCAGATACTGAGATCATGGACCAGTTCCCTCACATACCGACAGGGATAAAAAGCATGCTCCAGCTGCGGCACTCACAGGCTAATAACAAGCATCACAATGCACTGTTTACTTAGCCAACGTTTCAATGATATTTTATTTTCGTCAGTGCTAACCCTGGAGTATGCCATATATTGTATAGAAATGTAGGCATCTTGAGGGTCATTCCAATGTGGTTGGAGTTGCTATGTCCGTAGCAAAGTACCAATTTTTTTTACTGAATTGCCAGTACTTTGCGCATGTGTAGGACCCGTTCTGTGCGTGCACGGATGGGTCCTGTGAAGATGGACGCATAGTGACATCAGACTATTAGTGACTGACAGTTTGATGTCATTTAAGGGCGGGGATGGGGCAGCGATGGCCCCCTTTTATCCAAACTCAGGCATGTCCCTGCTGTTGCTAGGGATGGAAGAGGCCAGGATCTCCGTCAGAGGATGGAGATTTCCTGGCCTCTATGTAGCAGCTGTGCTGGCCTGCTTGTGTGACCCCACAGGTCAGGCAGCCAGCTGGTAGTGTTAAGAGATAATCTGATTCTACATCCTAGGATGCAGCTCGGGTCAGTAATGCATGCAGCAGTCGTGACGTCTCCTGCTGCGTTACCATAATAGTGCTATCACTGCTTCTTCTATGTAAGCAGCAGCAACTCCAACCGCAACTGAATGACCCCCATTATATGCCAATTTTGTCCAATAAAGGAGTACAAGACTTACAACACTATAGTAGGCGCCACCTTAGTGTTGTATTGTTTGTTATATGGGGTGCGATACGGGATGTCGGCGGTCAAATGACCGACACCGGCATCCCGAATATGAAAATGCAGACAGGGGACAGGGTAATTATTTTACTCCTCCCCTACTCAAACGCACGTGTGGTGGGGGCTAGGGCTAAGACTCAGGGGGTGGGGGGGGGGGGGGGTTAATGGCTAGGGCTAACCCGTCCCTCTAGTGCAGGCTTTTTCAACCAGTGTGCCGTGGCACACTACTGTGCCGCGAGCAGTTGCAAGGTGTGCCGCGGAGACAGAGCAGCTTCCTGCACCTTCAGAGTGAACTGTTGGCCCGGGCTCTTCTTAGAGGATTAGTAGTGCTGATATCATAGGTCACGTCCGCCACGTCTCACCACCCAGCCAGCCCACTCGCCTGCATACACATCTTCCAGGTCCTGCCTGCATACACAGCTTTCCTTGCCCACCCACACACACCTGCCTGACCGCCCGCTGCTCAGTATTCGCAGCACTCCACTATGAACAACCCCCGCCACTGAGGAACAGGAAGGAGGACAGTTGACCAGTAGGGGCTAATATTTATTTTATTTCTCCTGTGGGGAACAATAGGATTTATGTGGGGAGAATAAGGATTTATGGGGGGAGAAATGTGATTGATTTACGTGTGAGCAACATGATTTTTGTGGGGAGCAATGGGATTTATGTGGGGAGCAATAGGATTTATGTATTGAGCAACATGATTTATGTGGGGAACAATGCGATTGTTTTCTCTGTGTAGGCCAATGTATGTGTGGATTCTTTTTACTGTGAGGGCCAATGTGTGTGGTTTTTTTTTCTGTGGGGAACTCATGGTGTGCCTTGGCAATTTTAAAATATTGTTTGCTGTGCCACGAGTAAAAAAAGGTTGAAAATCACTGCTCTAGTGCCTAAAATCATCTACTTGAGTGGTGCAGTTATTGGACAGATGACTAGGTCAATACAGGTTATAAGCAGTGAGTGGGGTATTCAGAATGCAGAGGATTCCAGCCAGGCAATCTATGATATGTGAGTTGTTGTTAATTCAAAGTACGTTAATTTCTGTTATTCATTAAATTTAATGCAATCGTGCTTCTCTACTCTGCATCCCCTTTTTATAGAAAGATTATTCTACTAATGGGTGTGGATCATAGGGTTGACAGTAGCTAGGTCGACAGTCATTAGGTCGACCACTAATGGTCGACAGTAACTAGGACGACACCAGAAATAGGTCGACACGGTCATTAGTAGACATGAACAAGATCGACATGGAAAACTGTTGACATGAGTTCTTTACATTTTTTTTGGGTGTTGTTTTCTTTGTAAAGTGATCGGGAACCCCGATTAGTGCACCATGTCCCCTTTGGGCAAGGTTACTATTTCCAATCGTAGTCCACTTGGATCGGAAAGTATTAAAAAGTTTAAAAAATGAAAAAATTGTGAAAAACTCATGTCGACCTTTTTCCATGTCGACCTATAGACCATGTCCACCTAATGCATGTTAACCAATAGTGGTCAACCTAATGAGTGTCGACCTTAGTGCAGTCGACCTAAAGACCGCATCCCCTACTAACATGCATATTGGATTACCTTTGCACATGGTAATATAACATAATATAATTTCTGTGCTAACATATAATATGCGGAACATACACACATATATATGTATGTGTATTTATACACATATATATATATATATATATATATATACCATATAATGTTATAATGTTGGCAACTGTCACAACAGAGGCCACAGAGACAGCCAATGAAAGTTGAAATCACTGGGTCAGCAGCAGAACTGTGCAGATTTCAGTAGATGCCCCAAATCACCCCGTTCTTGGTGTAATGACTCCTCAGCACTAACATGTAATTTCCCACTGATCTCCCACTAATTTCCTACAAGTACATGTATCACTGTGTAATATTAGTGGAAAGATTATGCTGGTGTAAAGCACGGCCATCAGCAACTGCCATCACCAACTGCTGCCCACATGCCACATTTGAATTCTCCATGGCATAAAACCCCGGCACACAGCAAGATCACTGATATTTGTTGAGTTGAAGTTGTTACTGACGAATGACAAAGAGCCTCAAAGAGAAATCACGTCTGCTCATTAGCATTTGCTGCCAGTGACCGAATCTCAGCGCACAATCACATCTGTGCTTTTTCTTACGCTCTTTTTTTTTTTTTACAGTACTATCACCAGCTACAACAGAGACGAAGGGAGTTAGCCCAGCTGCTTGGAAATGGAGGAACAAACCATAATATCAGTGAGACATAGCTGAGTTCAAGATGCCGCAGACCATCCAATGGTGGACCATCATCAGGAAGAACGACACCATCATCGGGAATAGAAAGTGCTGGACCATCATTGAGAAGAAAAAGAGCTGGACCATCATCAGAAAGAGAAAGAAATGAGCCCAGTGCCAGTGAAAATCGTGCAGCTCATGGAGGACAGCACTCCTGAGGCTGGAGGACATCCTGAGGCCCATTCTCTCCAGTATTCCCACCTATGCCAGACGCACTGTTGCAGAAGAAGAGGATGTAGTACTGTACCATCAGCATGTCTAACATTGAATTTGGAATGGAAATGGCTGCATCATCCTGCCACCATACCATTCATGTCCCTTGTCTGACACAATGGCTACAGATGAACAGCGTTTGTCCTGTGCTACGACCTAGACATTTTTCCCCAGCTTACCTGAGGGACATCAAACAGAAGCAGAAGCAGAGGACCCAATCTAAACATCAAATGTATATAGCGGTGAGCTTGTTCCTTTTTTACTTTGTTGTAAGATCAATACATTTGTTTTAAATAGTATATATATATATATATATATATATATATATATATACGATCCAGTTTCAAACATAGTTTGTTTTCTGAACAATAAACATAATTGATACATTTTTCTTTAAATAAATCTGTAGATTTACACTTACAGAACATACAGTACAATATTACATTCACTGCTTTCTCCCTTCTTTGAGGAGACACACACATCAGAACTGGCAAGATTGCAGCCGGCACTTTTTGTGCAGGCCCTTTGTGGGATAACACAAAGGGCCTGATTCATGTTTGTAAGTAAAGCAAAAAAGCAAGCAACTGGGCTATACCAGTGTAAAAATAAAGCTTTCTAACATTTGTGGGTTACATTCAAAAGCAGTTAGTATTTACCCTGCACAGAAAAAATATAACCCACTATAATCAAACAGAAAGGAAGGCTGGGGATTAGGGCTACCAGCGACACCCCCCAAAAAACAAAACAAATGACATTAGGCAGCCACCTCATGGGTGTGTTGGAAAAGCTGCTAAGCTGCTATTTACTTTTTAAAATGTTGACAGTTACATCCAACTATTTGATAACTTAAGTACTTGAAAATGTCAAATAGTTAGAATTCTCTAGCTTTCTATGTAAGGGCAATGAATAGAGTGTTTGACTGCTATGCCACATGCAGTGGGTATGAATCCTGGGTTGTAAAAAAAACAAGGCTAAAATAATAAAGAAATACCTTGCTTCCTCTTCTTCCTGCAACTTTCTTGCTCTTTCCTTCTGAAGCCGTTGTAGTATATTATTATTTATCTCTTCTTCGTTCAGCAGGTACAGTCTGTTCAGTAAATACTTTCCTAAAATGCACACAGTTTAAAAAAAGACAGCAATCAAACTGTCTACACCTAGCAAGAGTAAATAACACCTAAACCAAATGGAAACTGATGCAAAATGTGGATTGTGGAGATGACCTTTCTGAATAAGTCAATGTTACGTCCATGTCTGAGGGAGGTCTTATTCAGATGTATTCCATGGTACAGTCAAGTGAGTATTCCATTAATAGTCCAATAGGGCCACTGTTCCATTGTAGGAGTCTCAGGTTTGTATTTCATTTTTGCCTGGGCCCAAATCATCTCTGTATTTAGAGAACCAGATTGCCTACAATATGTATTATCTCAGTTTACTAGAATGTTAATAGAAAAGATAAACTCTTCTGATGCAATTTCTTAATAATTGTGATTTCTTATCAAAACTGTTAATAGAAGAAGTAAGGATTCACAGTGGTTTTGTATATATACTGTAAATGATAAACACAAGAGTCAGAAAGCTGATGTTCAAATACATTTTACAGGTATAAATGTGCTCAAGTCTAGGCAGAGCCTGATTTAGTCCTCATGGGGACCTAGGCAAGATACCGAATTGGGGCCCCCTCCCTCAAACAATCAATAGCACTATACTGTATTTTTGTTACCGATTCGTGCCCTTTACATTATTACGGCATTTTTCCTCCTGATAGTGATGCCCCTTATACAGTACATTATGCCACACACCGTAATGTCCTTTACACATTATGCTACACACCGTAATGCCCCCCTAACACATTATGCTAAACACTGTAATGCCCCTTACACATTATGCTACACACCGTACTGTCCCTTACACATTATGCTACACACCATAATGCCCCTTACACATTATGCCAAACACTGTAATGCCCCTTTTACACCACACACAGTAATCAGGGGCAAGTACAAGTTAGAGAAAGAGACATGGAGAGAGACATGGAGAGAGAGTGACATGGAGAGAGACAGAGAGAGAGACATGGAGAGGGAGACAGAGAGTCAGAGAAAGACATGGCATACCTACCAACTTCTGAACTTGAGAAGGTTCAAGTGGAAAGCTGAAACAACCTTTTGCTGTAACATAGGGTTGTCCGAAGAACTGCCCTATCATCATGGAATATAAGAAAAGGCAGCCTGCAAGACAAAGTACCCCACTCAAAGACCCGCTGATATGAGGAAATAGCCATAAGGAAAACCAGTTTCCAAGTAACGAACTTAAGGTCCACCGAATCCAAAGGCTACAGAGGAGCTTGCTTGAGAGCCAAGAGAACAAGGTTCAAATCCCATGGAGCCACCGGCAGAGAATGCAGAGACTAAACTTGCAACACTCATTGTAAAAACATGCAAACCTCAGAAATCAGTGCCAGACGCAGCTGGAAATAAACCAACAGAGCTGAAATCTGCCCTTTTAAGGAACGCAGACAATAACCAGTGAACAAGCCATCCTGTAGGAAAGCCAAGAAACGGGAAAGGCGAAACCTGGAAGCATGAACCCCACACTTTTCACAAAACAAGATGTAAATTCTCCAGACCCTGTGGTAATTGCGCTAAGAAACTGCTTTCCGGGCCTGCAACATAGTACGGACAATTGACAGAGAGGAACCCTTGGCCCTTAAAAACCCGGCCACAAAAGCCAAGTCGTTAAAGCCAACTAAGGATAGTCCTCGTGCAAAAATGGACCCTGCCGAACAGATCCAGTCTGAAAACCGTCTCCATTGAAAACAGATGCCAGTTTGAGAACCGTCTCCATTGCTCCCACACTCTTGGTGCCACATCTGGGGCACAGAGCACCTCCAAACCAGCTCAGTCAAACCACCTCCCAGTGCACCACACAAATTTAAGATAGCAGTGATGTGTTATAAAGGATCAGATAAGTGAAATCAGCTACTCAGTGTTAAGAGTGTTACAAGCGTGAAAAATGTGTGAGAAAATACACATAGATAAAAAAAACAAATAAAGTGATATAAAATGTTAATATAAGTGTTAAGTGGTGATGCCATGAAGTGGCCCAGCTAAAGCAGCTCAGGGGGCCCCACGCCCCAATGCTCACCCAAGAACTGACACTATATAAAGGACTTACTCATAATTATGCCTTAACAAGACCTGGCACTGAGGGAACCGACGCAGCTGCGGCCCTTGATCCGCATGCTGAAGCGCCACCAGCTGCGCTAAATCAGAAAGTGATCTTGCCAGCTCTCGAGGCCATGCTAGCTCCACCACGGCAGATGCATTGTCCCCCATCGACAATGCGTCATCGGTCACCGCCTGACAGGCTACATACAAGGCATCCGTGTCTTTCCGTCCACATGGCAATAATAAAGTAAAATACAAAGCAGTACTGCCACCCTTAGTCTTAGTGGCAATGTTTTTACTAGCTATGTCTTGCTAGTAAAAGCACTGCCCTTTTAAATATTAAGCATTAACACAATCAGAAGCACCGATTTCTACAACCCAACGCTTTGCAAATAAACCTCTAAGTTGAGTTTCTCTTCATGTAAAATTAGAAAATATTAACTAAAAGGGTGATAACCCCTAATTAGCAAACAAATTGGATAAACGCATGAGATCCTCAGATTTAGGGTGACATTCATTAGATGTAGCTACTGCATCTCTATACATTAAAGCCTGACATAGGGGCCGATTCAGACCTGATCGTTAGGCTACGTTTTCGCACGGCGGGCGAGCAGGTCCAAACTGCGCATGCATATGCACCGCAATGCGCAGGCGCGATGGAAGGTTACAAAATGGATTGCCGGCTAGCGATGGGTTTGTGCGAAGGATCCCTTCACACGGGCGATCGCAAGGAGATTGACAGGAGGAGGGCGTTTGTGGGTGGCAACTGACCATTTTCAGGGAGTGTTTGGAAAAATACAGGCGTGTCCAAGCGTTTGCAGGGAGGGTGTCTGACGTCAATTCCGGTCCTGAAAAGCCTGATGTGATCGCAGCAGCTGAGTAAGTCCTGGGCTGTGCAGAGACTGCACAAAATCAGTTTGTGCAGCTCTGCTACACATGCGATCGCACACTTGCACAGCGAAAATACCCTCCCCCTGTAGGCGGCGACTATCTGATCGCAGGGCTGCAAAAATCGCTGCCCAGCTATCAGGTCTGAATTACCTCCATAATTTGAATTAATAAGTGCTCTGTGCAAAGTTTTTAATGGTCCAACCACAACTGGTTGGGGGTGCAGCATTCATTATTGGTTGAAGGTGTTTGCAGCACTTCTTCAGCTTATTCAGAAATACAAAAGACGAGTATAAACTGTTTGCTCTGACCATAATATCAAGAAAAAAACATTAATATCTAGCATAAAACATTATTTTCCAATGTAACATTTAATTTATATTTACAGAAAATGTATATGGGCCCTCATTCCGAGTTGTTCGCTCGGTATTTTTCATCGCATCGCAGTGAAAATCCGCTTAGTACGCATGCGCAATGTTCGCACTGCGACTGCGCCAAGTAACTTTACTATGAAGAAAGTATTTTTACTCACGGCTTTTTCTTCGCTCCGGCGATCGTAATGTGATTGACAGGAAATGGGTGTTACTGGGCGGATACACGGCGTTTCAGGGGCGTGTGGCTGAAAACGCTACCGTTTCCGGAAAAAACGCAGGAGTGGCCGGGGAAACGGTGGGAGTGCCTGGGCGAACGCTGGGTGTGTTTGTGACGTCAACCAGGAACGACAAGCACTGAAATGATCGCACAGGCAGAGTAAGTCTGGAGCTACTCTGAAACTGCTAACTCGTTTGTAATCGCAATATTGCGCGTACGTCGGTCGCAATTTTAAGAAGCTAAGATTCACTCCCAGTAGGCGGCGGCTTAGCGTGTGTAACTCTGCTACATTCGCCTTGCGAGCGAACAACTCGGAATGAGGGCCATAGTGTAAGAAAATCTACAACTGTCAAGAGTAAACCTAAACATGACAAACACCTCTTTTTACAGTTGGAAAAAGATTTCGTCTAATTTAAATATAAAATTGAGCATAACTGAAAATATGAAATTTGCTGATATACCAGCAATGGCACAAAATGCAAATTGTGTATGCAAATTTAGAATGAGCTAATGCACCATACAATATCTCCCACGTTAAAATTAATTCTAAATGAAAATCCACATTGGCAGCTTAATTATGCATGAGTCATCTTTCTTGCAACTAATTAAAGTGTTCTAACAAAATTGCCGGAGACATAATGGAATTAAAATGGAAATTAAAATGGAAAATAAAAACTAAACAAGCAAAAAAAAATATTACAGCTGTCGCATGAATCGCTTGAATAATTCCTCAAAGTTGCTTTATCTTAATACATAAGCTTCATACAGCAGAGGTGATTTAGAGTCGCAGATAAAAGATGCCTATTTGCTAATGGGAAAATATGCATCTGCATACATAGGGGTCTATTCACTAGTGATGTGCACCGGACATTTTTCGGGTTTTGTGTTTTGGTTTTGGATTCGGTTCCGCGGCTGTGTTTTGGATTCGGACGCATTTTGGCAAAACCTCCCTGAAAATTTTTTGTCGGATTCGGGTGTGTTTTGGATTCGGGTGTTTTTTTACAAAAAACCCTCAAAAACAGATTAAATCATAGAATTTGGGGGTCATTTTGATCCCATAGTATTATTAACCTCAATAACCATAATTTCCACTCATTTTCAGTCTATTCTGAACACCTCACACCTCACAATATTATTTTTAGTCCTAAAATTTGCACCGAGGTTGCTGGATGACTAAGCTAAGCGACCCAAGTGGCCGACACAAACACCTGGCCCATCTAGGAGTGGCACTGCAGTGTCAGACAGGATGGCACTTCAAAAAAATAGTCCCCAAACAGCATATGATGCAAAGAAAAAAAGAGGCGCAATGAGGTAGCTGTGTGACTAAGCTAAGCGACCCAATTGGCCGACACAAACACCTGGCCCATCTAGGAGTGGCACTGCAGTGTCAGACAGGATGGCACTTCAAAAAATAGTCCCCAAACAGCACATGATGCAAAGAAAAGAAGAGGCGCAATGAGGTAGCTGTGTGACTAAGCTAAGCGACCCAAGTGGCCGACACAAACACCTGGCCTATCTAGGAGTGGCACTGCAGTGTCAGACAGGATGGCACTTCAAAAAAATAGTCCCCAAACAGCACATGATGCAAAGAAAAAAAGAGGTGCACCAAGGTCGCTGGATGGCTAAGCTAAGCGACACAAGTGGCCGACACAAACACCTGGCCCATCTAGGAGTGGCACTGCAGTGTCAGGCAGGATGGAACTTCAAAAAAAATAGTCCCCAAACAGCACATGATGCAAAGAAAAATGAAAGAAAAAAGAGGTGCAAGATAGAAATTGTCCTTGGGTCCTCCCACCCACCCTTATGTTGTATAAACAGGACATGCACACTTTAACAAACCCATCATTTCAGCGACAGGGTCTGCCACACAACTGTGACTGAAATGACTGGTTGGTTTGGGCCCCCACCAAAAAAGAAGCAATCAATCTCTCCTTGCACAAACTGGCTCTACAGAGGCAAGATGTCCACCTCCTCCTCCTCATCGTCCGATTCCTCACCCCTTTCACTGTGTACATCCCCCTCCTCACAGATTATTAATTCGTTCCCACTGGAATCCACCATCTCAGGTCCCTGTGTACTTTCTGGAGGCAATTGCTGGTGAATGTCTCCACGGAGGAATTGATTATAATTCATTTTGATGAACATCATCTTCTCCACATTTTCTGGAAGTAACCTCGTACGCCGATTGCTGACAAGGTGAGCGGCTGCACTAAACACTCTTTCGGAGTACACACTGGAGGGGGGGCAACTTAGGTAACATAAAGCCAGTTTCTGCAAGGGCATCCAAATTGCCTCTTTTTCCTGCCAGTATACGTACGGACTGTCTGACGTGCCTACTTGGATGCGGTCACTCATATAATCCTCCACCATTCTTTCAATGGTGAGAGAATCATATGCAGTGACAGTAGACGACATGTCAGTAATCGTTGGCAGGTCCTTCAGTCCGGACCAGATGTCAGCACTCGCTCCAGACTGCCCTGCATCACCGCCAGCGGGTGGGCTCGGAATTCTTAGCCTTTTCCTCGCACCCCCAGTTGCGGGAGAATATGAAGGAGGAGCTGTTGACGGGTCACGTTCCGCTTGACTTGACAATTTTCTCACCAGCAGGTCTTTGAACCTCTGCAGACTTGTGTCTGCCGGAAAGAGAGATACAACGTAGGCTTTAAATCTAGGATCGAGCACCGTGGCCAAAATGTAGTGCTCTGATTTCAACAGATTGACCACCCGTGAATCCTGGTTAAGCGAATTAAGGGCTCCATCCACAAGTCCCACATGCCTAGCGGAATCGCTCTGTTTTAGCTCCTCCTTCAATGTCTCCAGCTTCTTCTGCAAAATCCTGATGAGGGGAATGACCTGACTCAGGCTGGCAGTGTCTGAAATGACTTCACGTGTGGCAAGTTCAAAGGGTTGCAGAACCTTGCACAACTTTGAAATCATTCTCCACTGCGCTTGAGTCAGGTGCATTCCCCCTCCTTTGCCTATATCGTAGGCAGATGTATAGGCTTGAATGGCCTTTTGCTGCTCCTCCATCCTCTGAAGCATATAGAGGGTTGAATTCCACCTCGTTACCACCTCTTGCTTCAGATGATGGCAGGGCAGGTTCAGGACTGTTTGCTGGTGCTCCAGTCTTTGGCACGCGGTGGCTGAATGCCGAAAGTGGCCCGCAATTCTTCGGGCCACCGACAGCATCTCTTGCACGCCCCTGTCGTTTTTTAAATAATTCTGCACCACCAAATTCAATGTATGTGCAAAACATGGGACGTGCTGGAATTTGCCCAGATGTAATGCACGCACAATATTGCTGGCGTTGTCCGATGTCACAAATCCCCAGGAGAGTCCATTTGGGGTAAGCCATTCTGCGATAATGTTCCTCAGTTTCCGTAAGAGGTTGTCAGCTGTGTGCCTCTTCTGTAAAGCGGTGATGCAAAGCGTAGCCTGCCTAGGAACGAGTTGGCGTTTGCGAGATGCTGCTACTGGTGCTGCCGCTGCAGTTCTTGCTGCGGGAGGCAATACATCTACCCAGTGGGCTGTCACAGTCATATAGTCCTGAGTCTGCCCTGCTCCACTTGTCCACATGTCCGTGGTTAAGTGGACATTGGGTACAACTGCATTTTTTAGGACACTGGTGACTCTTTTTCTGAGGTCTGTGTACATTTTCGGTATCGCCTGCCTAGAGAAATGGAACCTAGATGGTATTTGGTACCAGGGACACAGTACCTCAATTAAGTCTGTAGTTGCCTGTGAATTAACGGTGGATAACGGAAACACGTTTCTCACCGCCCAGGCTGCCAAGGTCTGAGTTATCCGCTTTGCAGCAGGATGACTGCTGTGATATTTCATCTTCCTCGCAAAGGACTGTTGGACAGTCAATTGCTTACTGGAAGTAGTACAAGTGGTCTTCCGACTTCCCCTCTGGGATGACGATCGACTCCCAGCAGCAACAACAGCAGCAGCGCCAGCAGCTGTAGGCGTTACACTCAAGGATGCATCGGAGGAATCCCAGGCAGGAGAGGACACGTCAGACTTGACAGTGACATGGCCTGCAGGACTATTGGCTTTCCTGTGTAAGGAGGAAATTGACACTGAGGGAGTTGGTGGTGTGGTTTGCAGGAGCTTGGTTACAAGAGGAAGGGATTTAGTGGTCAGTGGACTGCTTCCGCTGTCATCCAAAGTTTTTGAACTTGTCACTGACTTATGATGAATGCGCTGCAGGTGACGTATAAGGGAGGATGTTCCGAGGTGGTTAACGTCCTTACCCCTACTTATTACAGCTTGACAAAGGCAACACATGGCTTGACACCTGTTGTACGCATTTGTGTTAAAATAATTCCACACCGAAGAGGTGATTTTTTTTTGTAATTTGACCAGGCATGTCAAAGGCCATATTCGTCCCACGGACAACAGGTGTCTCCCCGGGTGCCTGACTTAAACAAACCACCTCACCATCAGAATCCTCCTTGTCAATTTCCTCCTCAGCACCAGCAACACCCATATCCTCATCCTGGTGTACTTCAACAGTGACATCTTCAATTTGACTATCAGGAACTGGACTGCGGGTGCTCCTTCCAGCACTTGCAGGGGGCGTGCAAATGGTGGAAGGCGCCACCTCTTCCCGTCCAGTGTTGGGAAGGTCAGGCATCGCAGCCGACACAATTGGACTCTCCTTGGGGATTTGTGATTTAGAAGAACGCACAGTTCTTTGCTGTGCTTTTGCCAGCTTAAGTCTTTTCATTTTTCTAGCGAGAGGATGAGTGCTTCCATCCTCATGTGAAGCTGAATCACTAGCCATGAACATAGGCCAGGGCCTCAGCCGTTCCTTGCCACTCCGCGTCGTAAATGGCATATTGGCAAGTTTATGCTTCTCCTCAGACGCTTTTAATTTTGATTTTTGGGTCATTTTACTGAACTTTTGTGTTTTGGATTTTACATGCTCTCTACTATGACATTGGGCATCGGCCTTGGCAGACGACGTTGATGGCATTTCATCGTCTCGGCCATGACTAGTGGCAGCAGCTTCAGCACGAGGTGGAAGTGGATCTTGATCTTTCCCTATTTTACCCTCCATATTTTTGTTCTCCATTTTTTAATGTGTGGAATTATATGCCAGTATCAATAGCAATGGCCTACTACTATATATACTGCGCACAACTGAAATGCACCACAGGTATGGATGGATAGTATACTTGACGACACAGAGGTAGGTAGAGCAGTGGCCTACTGTACCGTACTGCTATATATTATATACTGGTGGTCAGCAAACTGTGCAAAACTGAAATTCATCACAGGTATGGATGGATAGTATACTTGACGACACAGAGGTAGGTAGAGCAGTGGCCTACTGTACCGTACTGCTATATATTATATACTGGTGGTCAGCAAACTAAGCAAAACTGAAATGCACCACAGGTATGGATGGATAGTATACTTGACGACACAGAGGTAGGTAGAGCAGTGGCCTACTGTACCGTACTGCTATATATTATATACTGGTGGTCAGCAAACTGTGCAAAACTGAAATGCACCACAGGTATGGATGGATAGTATACTTGACGACACAGAGGTAGGTAGAGCAGTGGCCTTCTGTACCGTACTCCTATATATTATATACTGGTGGTCAGCAAAATTATGCACTGTACTTCTACTATATACTACAATGCAGCACAGATATGGAGCGTTTTTCAGGGAGAGAACGTATAATACTGGTGGTCACTGGTCAGCAAAACTCTGCACTGTACTCCTCCTATATAATACTGCTGGTCCCCAGTCCCCACAATAAAGCAGTGTGAGCACAGATATATGCAGCACACTGAGCACAGATATGGAGCGTTTTTCAGGCAGAGAACGTATAATACTGGTGGTCACTGGTCAGCAAAACTCTGCACTGTACTCCTCCTATAATACTGCTGGTCCCCAGAATAAAGATATTTGCAGCCCCCTGAAAGTTCTGAAACAAAGTGAGAGGACGCCAGCCACGTCCTCTCACTATCATTTCCAATGCACAAGTGAAAAATGGCGGCGACGCGTGGCTCCTTATATAGAATCCGAATCTCGCGAGAATCCGACAGCGGGATGATGACGTTCGGGCGCACTCGGGTTAACCGAGCAATACTGGAGTATCCGAGTATGCCTCGGACCCGTGTAAAATGGGTGAAGTTCGGGGGGGTTCGGATTCCGAGAAACCGAACCCGCTCATCACTACTATTCACTAAGCCTTGGATGGAGATAAAGTGGACGGAGATAAAGTACCAGCCAATCAGCTTGTAACTGTCATTTTTCAAACACAGATTGTGACATGGCAGTTAGACGCTAATTAGTAGGTACTTTATCTCCATCCAAGGCTTACTAAATAGACCCCTTAGTTTTCCATGTCTGTACCCTGAGTAACACACATGTTCAGACATGTGCAACCTTAAACCAGAACACATACTAACTCAAAGAACAAAGCACCAGATACGCAGATAAGAACACCCATATACAAAAGACTACAATACATACCAACAATATATGACCAAACTACACCAGAACAAAAGGAAAGAACGAACAGAGGAGGTAAAGCAACACACCGAGGACGATACTGACTTAGACACAACAGCGAATACATCTTTCTCGACTTACAGCATAGACGAAGAATTACATTACTAAACAATAGCCAGAGAATCCCTAGAGAAAGGAATCAGCATTGCTGAGACAGAAGCCACTGACACCAGCACAGCACAACAACCATGGAGCACAAATTTGTTAGAGTTAGACGCAGGAATTCGGCCCTGCGAGAAAAAAAAAAAAGCCAACCGAACAAACGAAAACTAGACCAAACAAGAGAGGCTGTAGAGGAGGTGGAAAGAACAATAAAAAAGCCAAACAACAAGTCAATTCACGACAAGACGGGATCATCAACCTAAGCAGCACCACACTTACAACTAAACAGACAGAATTATTAAACAAAGGGCTGAAATTTGCATCAACTAGAAGAATCAACAAATTTGAGACGTACCTGGATCTACACAAATTCATAAGGAAATTAACACTTACCAAATATCATGCAAACAAGATGCATTCACAAGAACCACCTAAAGATACCTACAGACATTCAGATTTGAAACCTAAATCAAAGTTCTATCCACAACACCTAAAAGTTCATCTAGTAGACACATTTGAAGCATTAGTCACCACCGACTTAGACAAAATCAACATTAAGAAAAAAAGACCAGTAAACATCACCAAAGCTGAAGCAAAAGGATTACAAGACTTGAAAAAGAACATGAACATAGTCATCAAACTGGCAGACAAAGGGGGAGCATTGTAATACTGAACACAAAAGACTACAATAAGGAAGCAATGAGAATACTTAATGATAAGGATACATATGAAAAACTAAAGAGGGATCCTACCGAACAATACCAGAATGCCATCAAAAAACTACTACAGGAAGGACGAGACCAAGGGATCCTAACAGACAAAGAACATCAGTTTCTCAACATAACACACCCCATATACCAGTCTTCTATTAACTTCCCAAGGTTCACAAAAGCACAACTGAACCATTGGAAGCCCGATCATATCAGGGATAAACTCCATCTCATCAAACCTATCCATGTACATAAACACATTTCTCCAGCCCTACGTAAAAACACAGGTGTCATATATACAGGACACAACGGACATACTAAATACTTTGGAGAAAATCTAATGGAAGGATGACTATTGGCTCTGCACCAGTGACATAACTTCACTTTATACTGTCATTAACCATGAACAAGGATTAGAATCCATTAACTATCACTTATCTCGAGATGAAGAAACACAAGCAAGTCAGAACCACTTCATATTTAATGGGATCAACTACATACTGAAACATAATTATTTCTGGTATGGAGGAACATTCTATCGTCAGACCACTGGGACCGCTATGGGGACTAGATTTGCGCCGAGTTATACAAATCTCTTTATGAGCCATTGGGAAACCAAGAACATCTGGTCCATGCATGAGTTCGACACAAATCTGGTCCTCTGGCGAAGATACATAGATTATATAAACTTTATTTGGCAAGGAGATGAGTCAACACTGATCAAATTTCTGGAATACCTGAACAACAACCATCACAACCTTAAATTCACCACAGATTATAGTCAAAAACAAGTAAATTTCCTTGATATTAAAATATTTATTGATCAAAATGAAATACACATAAAAAAATACCAAACACCAGTGGATGTCAACAGTTACATTCTTTCCAGCAGTGGACATCACCCGAACTAGCTACACAGCATCCCCACTAGTCAATTTAAAAGAATCAGAAGGAACTGTTCACATATAGAACACTACCATGCACAAGGGGAACTATTGAAAGAACAATTCATCAGCAAAAATTACAACACTGATATGGTGGAAGAGGTCTTCAACAACACAGGCAAGATAGTAATATCGTCACTCCTTAACAACAAAAACAAAGAGAATACAGAAGAGAACAATAAAATATTCAAAACAGCCTTCATTGCACAATACAACCAGGACACCAGACAACTGCAGAAGATCATCAACAAACATTGGCACATATTACTCCAAGATGAGATTTTAGCCGATATATTGCCAGAGAAACCGAAACTCATCTACAGGAAGGCACCAGACCTAAAACAGCTGGTAAGAAGTAATGTAAAAGAAAAAGAGAAAATACAAAGTGTATTAACAAATAACCACATAACAGGAGGAGTCTACCATTGTGGCATTTGTAATAATTGTAAACTATGCAGCAACAGTACAAAGAAGGTGAACCATTTCACTTCCTGCTCTGCCAATACCAAATACCCTATTAAACACATGACCTGCGAAACCACAGGAATTATCTACATTATGGAATGCCCCTGCAAACTTCAATATGTAGGGAGAACTACGAGGAAATTGAAAGTCAGGATCGCAGAACATATCAGAAATAAAAGAAAGGAATAGAATTCCACAACCTATCACATCACTTCAAACTACATCATAACCAAAATCCGAGAGGTATGACCTTCCTGGGCATCCAGAAAATATCCAACAACTGGAGAGGAGGCGATTTTGAGAAAACCATAAACAGAGAAGAATTGAAATGGATTTACACACTGAAAACGTTCAGACCACAAGGCCTAAATATTGACAATGAAGTGAAAACCGTCATTCTAGGTTAATATGTTAGACCAATGAACATAGCTTGAAATATGCCATCGTCATGCAACCAACATTTCCATAAATGCATCAGAACCCCTGAAAAATTCAATGCAATACCTTCACAACATTCATTCACTATACATTCCCATAATCAAAAGTCTTCAATCATAAAATAAATAAACTCCACAACTAACATGATACTTAACTTAACATAGATAGACAACCTTACATTAAGGTAAATATGTGGGATACTTCACTACAAAAACGTCTAATTAGATCTAGGCAATTTTAGACATATGGCCTACAGAGGGTTAAACTTTCTCATTTGCAAGATTATAATTGGCAGCACCACAGCCATAGATTCTGTGATACAACCATCAACAGGTGTCACTATTAGGAGTACCATTAGTATGCAAGGCAGGGCAAGATTCCACCAAGCCCCTGCCCATCAACAAACGATCAACCAATGAAATCAGCTCAAGGCACTTATAAATATCTGACCACAACCAAGATGGCTTATATCACACTCTCTGAGGAAGGCCCATTGGGCCGATACGCGTTAGAGGATCAAGCAGCTACATACATTTGCCTGATATCTACTACCCTCTTGACGGCACCCCAAGTCTCCTCTCCAGCAAGCAGAGTTGAGCAGTCAGCACGCTGAGGGACCATAAGGAACAGCGTGTTCTCGTAAAAGCACGTAGGACCCGAAAGTCTCGTGGCTGCTGGCGGTCCTGGGCTGTGTGAAAATGGGTGTGCAGGTCTGCACACACCGCCACTGGCTCTCAGCAGAAACAGGGACGGGGAAACAGGAGACCACACAGGAATATTATCGGCTGCAATCACCGCTCACCAGCCGCAGAGAAGAAGGGTAAGTTTTATGCAGCTGGCGGATGCGGGACGCCGCTCCACCAGGACATAGAACCCCTACATCCAGCATTCTTTTTGATTAATCAATTCTTCATTTGAACTGTATTGACGGAATATCCATATTAACTCATTAACTCTTTAACCTTTTAAACTTTATTTGAGTGCAATCATTGATTCATCGGGATTTGTACCCACACCAATCATATGAAGCATTGTGACTTCAGTATCGAATAAAACCTTTATATTTGTATTATACTCATAATTGTCCACTTTAACCTTTATATATTCACTTTTGTCTGCATAAACTGTGATCAGTTATTGCACCAGACCACCCAGCAGAAGAGTTGCACAGCACTAGTATATTATACTAATACCACTTAGCGTTGACCTCCATCAACTTATCAGTTGATACCTACTAATATTGTTCTGTGAGTTAATTGGGTAACCCTAAGGTCTAGCAGCTGAAATACAATCCCCCAGTAGTACTTGGAAGCGCTGTCTAGAGATGAGCGCCTGAAATTTTTCGGGTTTTGTGTTTTGGTTTTGGGTTCGGTTCCGCGGCCGTGTTTTGGGTTCGAACGCGTTTTGGCAAAACCTCACCGAATTTTTTTTGTCGGATTCGGGTGTGTTTTGGATTCGGGTGTTTTTTTCAAAAAACACTAAAAAACAGCTTAAATCATAGAATTTGGGGGTCATTTTGATCCCAAAGTATTATTAACCTCAAAAACCATAATTTACACTCATTTTCAGTCTATTCTGAATACCTCACACCTCACAATATTATTTTTAGTCCTAAAATTTGCACCGAGGTCGCTGTGTGAGTAAGATAAGCGACCCTAGTGGCCGACACAAACACCGGGCCCATCTAGGAGTGGCACTGCAGTGTCACGCAGGATGTCCCTTCCAAAAAACCCTCCCCAAACAGCACATGACGCAAAGAAAAAAAGAGGCGCAATGAGGTAGCTGTGTGAGTAAGATTAGCGACCCTAGTGGCCGACACAAACACCGGGCCCATCTAAGAGTGGCACTGCAGTGTCACGCAGGATGGCCCTTCCAAAAAACCCTCCCCAAACAGCACATGACGCAAAGAAAAAAAGAGGCGCAATGAGGTAGCTGTGTGAGTAAGATTAGCGACCCTAGTGGCCGACACAAACACCGGGCCCATCTAGGAGTGGCACTGCAGTGTCACGCAGGATGTCCCTTCCAAAAAACCCTCCCCAAACAGCACATGACGCAAAGAAAAAAAGAGGCGCAATGAGGTAGCTGTGTGAGTAAGATTAGCGACCCTAGTGGCCGACACAAACACCGGGCCCATCTAGGAGTGGCACTGCAGTGTCACGCAGGATGTCCCTTCCAAAAAACCCTCCCCAATCAGCACATGATGCAAAGAAAAAGAAAAGAAAAAAGAGGTGCAAGATGGAATTGTCCTTGGGCCCTCCCACCCACCCTTATGTTGTATAAACAAAACAGGACATGCACACTTTAACCAACCCATCATTTCAGTGACAGGGTCTGCCACACGACTGTGACTGATATGACGGGTTGGTTTGGACCCCCCCAAAAAAAGAAGCAATTAATCTCTCCTTGCACAAACTGGCTCTACAGAGGCAAGATGTCCACCTCATCTTCACCCTCCGATATATCACCGTGTACATCCCCCTCCTCACAGATTATCAATTCGTCCCCACTGGAATCCACCATCTCAGCTCCCTGTGTACTTTGTGGAGGCAATTGCTGCTGGTCAATGTCTCCGCGGAGGAATTGATTATAATTCATTTTAATGAACATCATCTTCTCCACATTTTCTGGATGTAACCTCGTACGCCGATTGCTGACAAGGTGAGCGGCGGCACTAAACACTCTTTCGGAGTACACACTTGTGGGAGGGCAACTTAGGTAGAATAAAGCCAGTTTGTGCAAGGGCCTCCAAATTGCCTCTTTTTCCTGCCAGTATAAGTACGGACTGTGTGACGTGCCTACTTGGATGCGGTCACTCATATAATTCTCCACCATTCTATCAATGTTGAGAGAATCATATGCAGTGACAGTAGACGACATGTCCGTAATCGTTGTCAGGTCCTTCAGTCCGGACCAGATGTCAGCATCAGCAGTCGCTCCAGACTGCCCTGCATCACCGCCAGCGGGTGGGCTCGGAATTCTGAGCCTTTTCCTCGCACCCCCAGTTGCGGGAGAATGTGAAGGAGGAGATGTTGACAGGTCGCGTTCCGCTTGACTTGACAATTTTGTCACCAGCAGGTCTTTCAACCCCAGCAGACCTGTGTCTGCCGGAAAGAGAGATCCAAGGTAGGCTTTAAATCTAGGATCGAGCACGGTGGCCAAAATGTAGTGCTCTGATTTCAACAGATTGACCACCCGTGAATCCTTGTTAAGCGAATTAAGGGCTGCATCCACAAGTCCCACATGCCTAGCGGAATCGCTCCCTTTTAGCTCCTTCTTCAATGCCTCCAGCTTCTTCTGCAAAAGCCTGATGAGGGGAATGACCTGACTCAGGCTGGCAGTGTCTGAACTGACTTCACGTGTGGCAAGTTCAAAGGGCATCAGAACCTTGCACAACGTTGAAATCATTCTCCACTGCACTTGAGACAGGTGCATTCCACCTCCTATATCGTGCTCAATTGTATAGGCTTGAATGGCCTTTTGCTGCTCCTCCAACCTCTGAAGCATATAGAGGGTTGAATTCCACCTCGTTACCACTTCTTGCTTCAGATGATGGCAGGGCAGGTTCAGTAGTTTTTGGTGGTGCTCCAGTCTTCTGTACGTGGTGCCTGTACGCCGAAAGTGTCCCGCAATTTTTCTGGCCACCGACAGCATCTCTTGCACGCCCCTGTCGTTTTTTAAAAAATTCTGCACCACCAAATTCAAGGTATGTGCAAAACATGGGACGTGCTGGAATTTGCCCATATTTAATGCACACACAATATTGCTGGCGTTGTCCGATGCCACAAATCCACAGGAGAGTCCAATTGGGGTAAGCCATTCCGCGATGATCTTCCTCAGTTGCCGTAAGAGGTTTTCAGCTGTGTGCGTATTCTGGAAAGCGGTGATACAAAGCGTAGCCTGCCTAGGAAAGAGTTGGCGTTTGCGAGATGCTGCTACTGGTGCCGCCGCTGCTGTTCTTGCGGCGGGAGTCCATACATCTACCCAGTGGGCTGTCACAGTCATATAGTCCTGACCCTGCCCTGCTCCACTTGTCCACATGTCCGTGGTTAAGTGGACATTGGGTACAACTGCATTTTTTAGGACACTGGTGAGTCTTTTTCTGACGTCCGTGTACATTCTCGGTATCGCCTGCCTAGAGAAGTGGAACCTAGATGGTATTTGGTAACGGGGGCACACTGCCTCAATAAATTGTCTAGTTCCCTGTGAACTAACGGCGGATACCGGACGCACGTCTAACACCAACATAGTTGTCAAGGACTCAGTTATCCGCTTTGCAGTAGGATGACTGCTGTGATATTTCATCTTCCTCGCAAAGGACTGTTGAACAGTCAATTGCTTACTGGAAGTAGTACAAGTGGGCTTACGACTTCCCCTCTGGGATGACCATCGACTCCCAGCGGCAACAACAGCAGCGCCAGCAGCAGTAGGCGTTACACGCAAGGATGCATCGGAGGAATCCCAGGCAGGAGAGGACTCGTCAGAATTGCCAGTGACATGGCCTGCAGGACTATTGGCATTCCTGGGGAAGGAGGAAATTGACACTGAGGGAGTTGGTGGGGTGGTTTGCGTGAGCTTGGTTACAAGAGGAAGGGATTTACTGGTCAGTGGACTGCTTCCGCTGTCACCCAAAGTTTTTGAACTTGTCACTGACTTATTATGAATGCGCTGCAGGTGACGTATAAGGGAGGATGTTCCGAGGTGGTTAACGTCCTTACCCCTACTTATTACAGCTTGACAAAGGGAACACACGGCTTGACACCTGTTGTCCGCATTTCTGGTGAAATACCTCCACACCGAAGAGCTGATTTTTTTGGTATTTTCACCTGGCATGTCAACGCCCATATTCCTCCCACGGACAACAGGTGTCTCCCCGGGTGCCTGACTTAAACAAACCACCTCACCATCAGAATCCTCCTGGTCAATTTCCTCCCCAGCGCCAGCAACACCCATATCCTCCTCATCCTGGTGTACTTCAACACTGACATCTTCAATCTGACTATCAGGAACTGGACTGCGGGTGCTCCTTCCAGCACTTGCAGGGGGCGTGCAAATGGTGGAAGGCGCATGCTCTTCACGTCCAGTGTTGGGAAGGTCAGGCATCGCAACCGACACAATTGGACTCTCCTTGTGGATTTGGGATTTCGAAGAATGCACAGTTCTTTGCTGTGCTGCTTTTGCCAGCTTGAGTCTTTTCATTTTTCTAGCGAGAGGCTGAGTGCTTCCATCCTCATGTGAAGCTGAACCACTAGCCATGAACATAGGCCAGGGCCTCAGCCGTTCCTTGCCACTCCGTGTGGTAAATGGCATATTGGCAAGTTTACGCTTCTCCTCCGACAATTTTATTTTAGGTTTTGGAGTCCTTTTTTTACTGATATTTGGTGTTTTGGATTTGACATGCTCTGTACTATGACATTGGGCATCGGCCTTGGCAGACGACGTTGCTGGCATTTCATCGTCTCGGCCATGACTAGTGGCAGCAGCTTCAGCACGAGGTGGAAGTGGATCTTGATCTTTCCCTAATTTTGGAACCTCAACATTTTTGTTCTCCATATTTTAATAGGCACAACTAAAAGGCACCTCAGGTAAACAATGGAGATGGATGGATTGGATACTAGTATACAATTATGGACGGGCTGCCGAGTGCCGACACAGAGGTAGCCACAGCCGTGAACTACCGCACTGTACTGTGTCTGCTGCTAATATATAGACTGGTTGATAAAGAGATAGTATACTCGTAACTAGTATGTATGTATAAAGAAAGAAAAAAAAACCACGGTTAGGTGGTATATACAATTATGGACGGGCTGCCGAGTGCCGACACAGAGGTAGCCACAGCCGTGAACTACCGCACTGTACTGTGTCTGCTGCTAATATATAGACTGGTTGATAAAGAGATAGTATACTCGTAACTAGTATGTATGTATAAAGAAAGAAAAAAAAACCACGGTTAGGTGGTATATACAATTATGGACGGGCTGCCGAGTGCCGACACAGAGGTAGCCACAGCCGTGAACTACCGCACTGTACTGTGTCTGCTGCTAATATATAGACTGGTTGATAAAGAGATAGTATACTCGTAACTAGTATGTATGTATAAAGAAAGAAAAAAAAACCACGGTTAGGTGGTATATACAATTATGGACGGGCTGCCGAGTGCCGACACAGAGGTAGCCACAGCCGTGAACTACCGCACTGTACTGTGTCTGCTGCTAATATAGACTGGTTGATAAAGAGATAGTATACTCGTAACTAGTATGTATGTATAAAGAAAGAAAAAAAAACCACGGTTAGGTGGTATATACAATTATGGACGGGCTGCCGAGTGCCGACACAGAGGTAGCCACAGCCGTGAACTACCGCACTGTACTGTGTCTGCTGCTAATATATAGACTGGTTGATAAAGAGATAGTATACTCGTAACTAGTATGTATGTATAAAGAAAGAAAAAAAAACCACGGTTAGGTGGTATATACAATTATGGACGGGCTGCCGAGTGCCGACACAGAGGTAGCCACAGCCGTGAACTACCGCACTGTACTGTGTCTGCTGCTAATATAGACTGGTTGATAAAGAGATAGTATACTCGTAACTAGTATGTATGTATAAAGAAAGAAAAAAAAACCACGGTTAGGTGGTATATACAATTATGGACGGGCTGCCGAGTGCCGACACAGAGGTAGCCACAGCCGTGAACTACCGCACTGTACTGTGTCTGCTGCTAATATATAGACTGGTTGATAAAGAGATAGTATACTCGTAACTAGTATGTATGTATAAAGAAAGAAAAAAAAACCACGGTTAGGTGGTATATACAATTATGGACGGGCTGCCGAGTGCCGACACAGAGGTAGCCACAGCCGTGAACTACCGCACTGTACTGTGTCTGCTGCTAATATAGACTGGTTGATAAAGAGATAGTATACTCGTAACTAGTATGTATGTATAAAGAAAGAAAAAAAAACCACGGTTAGGTGGTATATACAATTATGGACGGGCTGCCGAGTGCCGACACAGAGGTAGCCACAGCCGTGAACTACCGCACTGTACTGTGTCTGCTGCTAATATAGACTGGTTGATAAAGAGATAGTATACTACTAATATTATATATGCTGGTGGTCAGGTCACTGGTCACTAGTCACACTGGCAGTGGCACTCCTGCAGCAAAAGTGTGCACTGTTTAATTTTAATATAATATTATGTACTCCTGGCTCCTGCTATAACCTATAACTGGCACTGCAGTAGTGCTCCCCAGTCTCCCCCACAATTATAAGCTGTGTGAGCTGAGCAGTCAGACAGATATATAATATATATAGATGATGCAGCACACTGGCCTGAGCCTGAGCAGTGCACACAGATATGGTATGTGACTGACTGAGTCACTGTGTGTATCGCTTTTTTCAGGCAGAGAACGGATATATTAAATAAACTGCACTGTGTGTCTGGTGGTCACTCACTATATAATATATTATGTACTCCTGGCTCCTGCTATAACCTATAACTGGCACTGCAGTAGTGCTCCCCAGTCTCCCCCACAATTATAAGCTGTGTGAGCTGAGCAGTCAGACAGATATATATAATATTATATATAGATATTATGATAATAGATGATGCAGCACACTGGCCTGAGCCTGAGCAGTGCACACAGATATGGTATGTGACTGAGTCACTGTGTGCTGTGTATCGCTTTTTTCAGGCAGAGAACGGATTATAAATAAAACTGGTGGTCACTATCAGCAAAACTCTGCACTGTACTGAGTACTCCTAATGCTCCCCAAAATTAGTAAATCAAGTGTCTCTCTAATCTATTCTAAACGGAGAGGACGCCAGCCACGTCCTCTCCCTATCAATCTCAATGCACGTGTGAAAATGGCGGCGACGCGCGGCTCCTTATATAGAATCCGAGTCTCGCGATAGAATCCGAGCCTCGCGAGAATCCGACAGCGTCATGATGACGTTCGGGCGCGCTCGGGTTAACCGAGCAAGGCGGGAAGATCCGAGTCGCTCGGACCCGTGAAAAAAAACATGAAGTTCTGGCGGGTTCGGATTCAGAGAAACCGAACCCGCTCATCTCTAGCGCTGTCCCGACCACTTTTTTTTTTCATGTGCAACCTTAAGCCTAGTATACATATTCATACACAGCAAATATATACACAACAGTCTTCAACATCAACTTGGAAACTGTACCTGTTTTGTATGTGGTTGTTAAAGAACATGATTTAAATACAGTGCATCTATGAAGTATTAACAGAGCTTCACTTTTTCCACATTATGTTATGTTTCAGCCTTATTCCCTAATGGAATAAATAATTTTTTTCCCTCAGAATTCTACATACAATACCCCATAATGATTTCTTAGTTTTTTTTTTTTTTATACAATTAGAAAATAATCTCAAAAAAAACCTTTTTTCACATTGCCATTATTGGGTATTGTATGTAGAATTTTGAGGGGGAAAAAATAGGATTTTACTTACCGGTAAATCTATTTCTCGTAGTCCATAGTGGATGCTGGGGACTCCGTAAGGACCATGGGGAATAGACGGGCTCCGCAGGAGACAGGGCACTTTAAGAAAGAATTTGGATTCTGGTGTGCTCTGGCTCCTCCCTCTATGTCCCTCCTCCAGACCTCAGTTAAAGAAACTGTGCCCGGAAGAGCTGACAGTACAAGGAAAGGATTTTGGAATCCAGGGCAAGACTCATACCAGCCACACCAATCACACTGTATAACTTGTGATAAACTTACCCAGTTAACAGTATGAACAACAACGGAGCATCAGCTCAATCCTGATGCAAACAATATAACCCTTATTTAAGCAATAACTATATACAAGTATCGCAGAAGAAGTCCGCACTTGGGACGGGCGCCCAGCATCCACTGGGGATTATACCAAAGCTCCCAAACGGGCGGAAGAGTGCGGATGACTCTGCAGCACCGAATGAGCAAACACAAGGTCCTCCTCAGCCAGGGTATCAAACTTGTAGAACTTTGCAAAAGTGTTTGAACCTGACCAAGTAGCCGCTCGGCAAAGTTGTAATGCCGAGACCCCTCGGGCAGCCGCCCAAGAAGATCCCACCTTCCTTGTGGAGTGGGCTTTTACTGATTTTGGTAGCGGCAATCCAGCCGCAGAATGAGCCTGCTGAATCGTGTTACAGATCCAGCGAGCAATAGTTTGCTTTGAAGCAGGAGCACCCAGCTTGTTGGGTGCATACAGGATAAATAGAGACTCAGTTTTCCTGACTCTAGCCGTTCTGGCTACATAAACCTTCAAAGCCCTGCCCACATCTAGTAACTCGGAATCCTCCAAGTCACGAGTAGCCACAGGCACCACAATAGGTTGGTTCATATGAAAAGATGACACCACTTTTGGCAGAAATTGTGGACGGGTCCTCAATTCTGCCCTGTCCATATGGAAAACCAGATAGGGGCTTTTATGTGACAAAGCCGCTAATTCTGACACACGCCTAGCCGAAGCCAAGGCTAATAGCATGACCACCTTCCACGTGAGAAATTTTAAATCTACGGTTTTAAGTGGCTCAAACCAGTGTGACTTCAGGAAACTCAACACCACGTTAAGATCCCAAGGTGCCACCGGAGGCACAAAAGGGGGCTGAATATGCAGCACTCCCTTTACAAACGTCTGAACTTCAGGAAGAGAAGCCAGTTCTTTTTGAAAGAAAATGGATAGGGCCGAAATCTGGACCTTAATGGAACCCAATTTTAGGCCCACAGTCACTCCCGACTGTAGGAAGTGAAGGGAACGGCCCAGCTGGAATTCCTCCGTAGGGGCATTCCTGGCCTCACACCAAGCAACATATTTTCGCCATATACGGTGATAATTTTTAGCCGTCACGTCCTTCCTAGCCTTTATCAGCGTAGGGATAACCTCATCCGGAATGCCTTTTTCTGCTAGGATCCGGCGTTCAACCGCCATGCCGTCAAACGCAGCCGCGGTAAGTCTTGGAACAGACAGGGCCCCTGGTGCAACAAGTCCTGTCTTAGAGGCAGAGGCCATGGGTCCTCTGTGAGCATTTCTTGCAGTTCTGGATACCAAGTCCTTCTTGGCCAATCCGGAGCAATGAGTATTGTTCTCACTCCTCTTCTTCTTATGATTCTCAGCACCTTGGGTATGAGAGGAAGAGGAGGAAATACATAGACCGACTGGAACACCCACGGTGTCACCAGGGCGTCTATAGCTATCGCCTGAGGGTCTCTTGACCTGGCGCAATACCTCTGTAGCTTTTTGTTGAGGCGGGATGCCATCATGTCTACTTGTGGCAGTTCCCACCGACTTGCAATCTGCGTGAAGACTTCTTGATGAAGTCCCCACTCTCCAGGGTGGAGGTCGTGCCTGCTGAGGAAGTCTGCTTCCCAGTTGTCCACTCCCGGAATGAACACTGCTGACAGTGCTCTTACGTGATTCTCCGCCCAGCGAAGAATTCTGGTGGCTTCCGCCATCGCCACCCTGCTCCTTGTGCCGTCTTGGCGGTTTACATGAGCCACTGCGGTGATGTTGTCTGACTGGATCAGCACCGATTGGTCGCGAAGCAGGTTCTCCGCTTGACTTAGGGCGTTGTATATGGCCCTTAGTTCCAGGATATTGATGTGAAAGCAAGTCTCCTGACTTGACCACACCCCCTGGAAATTTCTTCCCTGTGTGACTGCCCCCCACCCTCGGAGGCTTGCATCCGTGGTCACCAGGACCCAGTCCTGAATGCCGAATCTGCGGCCTTCGAGAAGGTGAGCACTCTGCAGCCACCACAGCAGAGACACCCTGGCCCTGGGGGATAGGGTGATCAGCTGATGCATCTGTAGATGTGATCCGGACCACTTGTCCAACAGATCCCATTGAAAGGTCCTCGCATGGAACCTGCCAAAGGAAATGGCCTCGTACGATGCCACCATCTTTCCCAGCACTCGAGTGCAGTGATGCACCGACACCTGTCTTGGTTTTAAGAGGTCTCTGACCAGCGTCATGAGTTCCTGAGCCTTCTCCGTCGGGAGAAAAACCCTCTTCTGGTCTGTGTCCAGAATCATGCCCAGGAAGGGCAGACGCATCGTAGGAATCAGCTGCGACTTTGGAATATTCAGAATCCAGCCGTGCTGATGTAACACTTCCCGAGAGCGTGCTACGCTGATCAGCAACTGCTCTCTGGACCTCGCCTTTATGAGGAGATCGTCCAAGTATGGGATAATTGTGACCCCTTGCTTTCGCAGGAGCACCATAATTTCCGCCATTACCTTGGTAAATATTCTCGGTGCCGTGGAGAGACCAAACGGCAACGTCTGGAATTGGTAATGACAATCCTGTACCACAAATCTGAGGTACGCATGATGAGGTGGATAAATGGGGACATGAAGGTATGCATCCTTTATGTCCAGAGACACCATAAAATCCCCCCCTTCCAGGCTCGCGATGACCGCTCTAAGCGATACCATCTTGAACTTGAACTTTTTCAGGGATATGTTCAGGGATTTTAAATTCAATATGGGTCTGACCGAACCGTCCGGTTTCGGTACCACAAACATGGTCGAATAGTAACCCCCTCCCTGTTGAAGGAGGGGAACCTTTACCACCACCTGCTGAAGATACAATTTGTGAATTGCAGCTAACACTATTTCCCTCTCTAAGGGGGAAGCTGGCAGGGCCGATTTGAGGTAACGGTGAGGGGGCATCTCTTCGAATTCCAGCTTGTATCCCTGAGACACAATCTCTATAGCCCAGGGATCCACCTGGGAGTGAACCCACCTGTGGCTGAAATTTCGGAGACGCGCCCCCACCGGGCCTAGCTCCGCCTGTGGAGCCCCAGCGTCATGCGGTGGATTTAGTGGAAGCCGGGGAGGACTTCTGTTCCTGGGAACTAGCTGTATTGTGCAGCTTCTTTCCTCTACCCCTGCCTCTGGCAAGAAAGGATGCACCTCGGACTTTCTTGCCTTTTTGTGATCGAAAGGACTGCATTTGGTAATACGGTGCTTTCTTAGGCTGTGAGGAAACATATGGCAAAAAATTTGACTTTCCAGCCGTAGCTGTGGAGACCAGGTCCGAGAGACCGTCCCCAAACAATTCCTCACCCTTGTAAGGTAAAACCTCCATGTGCCTTTTTGAGTCGGCATCGCCTGTCCATTGCCGAGTCCACAGGACCCTTCTGGCAGAAATCGACATTGCATTTATTCTAGAGCCCAGTAGGCTAACGTCTCTTTGAGCATCTCTCATATATAGGACAGCGTCTTTTATATGCCCCAGGGTGAGTAATATAGTATCCTTATCCAAGGTATCAAGTTCCTCAGATAAGGTATCTGTCCATGCTGCTACCGCACTACACATCCAGGCCGACGCAATCGCCGGTCTTAGTAAGGTACCTGAATGTGTATAAATGGACTTCAGGATACCCTCCTGCTTTCTATCTGCAGCATCTTTGAGGGTAGCCGTATCCTGTGACGGCAGGGCTACCTTCTTGGATAAGCGTGTTAGAGCTTTGTCCACCCTAGGGGAGGCTTCCCAGCGTAGCCTGTCCGTTGGCGGGAAGGGATACGCCATAAGCATCCGTTTGGAAATCTGCAGTTTCCTATCTGGAGATTCCCAAGCCTTTTCACATAACTCATTTAACTCATGTGAAGGGGGAAGGTCACCTCTTGCCTTTTTTCCCCATACATATAAACCCTCTTGTCAGGGACTGGGGTTTCCTCTGTGATGTGCAACACATCTTTCATTGCTATAATCATGTAACGGATGGCTTTAGCCATTTTAGGCTGTAACTTTGCATCATCGCCATCGACACTGGAGTCAGAATCCGTGTCGATATCTGTGTCAACAATTTGGGATAGTGGGCGCTTCTGAGACCCTGACGGCCTCTGCGACATAGGATCAGGTATGGGTTGAGACCCTGACTGTCCCAAGGCTTCAGCTTTATCCAACCTTTTATGCAAGGAATTAACATTATCGTTTAAAACCTTCCACATATCCATCCAATCGGGTGTCGGCGCCGTCGGCGGCGACCCCACATTCATTTGTTCCCGCTCTGCTTCCACATAGCCTTCCTCGTCAAACATGCCGACACAAGCGTACCGACACACCACACACACACAGGGGATGCTCTATTTGAAGACAGTTCCCCCACAAGGTATTTTGGAGAGACAGAGAGATAGTATGCCAGCGCACACCCCAGCGCTATATGACCCAGGAATGACACAGTAACTTAGTGTTAACCCAGTAGCTGCTGTATATACTGTTTTTGCGCCAAATTTATGTGCCCCCCCTCTCTTTTTACCCTCTTCTACCGTGATTCTGCAGGGGAGAGCCTGGGGAGCTTCCTCTCAGCGGAGCTGTGGAGAGAAAATGGCGCTGGTGAGTGCTGAGGAAGAATCCCCGCCCCCTCAGCGGCGGGCTTCTGTCCCGCGTTTATGTGTAAAAATAATGGCGGGGGCTCATGCATATATACAGTGCCCAATTGTATATATGCTGCTTTTTTGCCAAGAGGTTCTTAATTGCTGCCCAGGGCGCCCCCCCCCTGCGCCCTGCACCCTACAGTGACCGGAGTGTGTGGGTTAGTGTGGGAGCAATGGCGCACAGCTGCAGTGCTGTGCGCTACCTCATATGAAGACTGGAGTCTTCCGCCGCCGATTTTGACGTCTTCTTGCTTCAGACACCGGCTTCTGACTTCTGGCTCTGCGAGGGGGACGGCGGCGCGGCTCCGGGATCGGACGACCAAGGGTGCGATCCTGTGTACGATCCCTCTGGAGCTAATGGTGTCCAGTAGCCTAAGAAGCAGGACCTATCTTCGGTGAGTAGGGCTGCTTCTCTCCCCTCAGTCCCACGTAGCAGAGAGTCTGTTGCCAGCAGATCTCTCTGAAAATAAAAAAACCTAACAAAATACTTTCTTTCTAGCAAGCTCAGGAGAGCTCACTAAGTAGCACCCAGCTCGTCCGGGCACAGACTCAAACTGAGGTCTGGAGGAGGGACATAGAGGGAGGAGCCAGAGCACACCAGTATCCAAATTCTTTCTTAAAGTGCCCTGTCTCCTGCGGAGCCCGTCTATTCCCCATGGTCCTTACGGAGTCCCCAGCATCCACTAGGACGTTAGAGAAATAATTTATTCCATTTTGAAATAAGGCTGTAACATAACAAAATGTGGAAAAAGTGAAGCGCTGTGAATACTTTCCGGATGCACTATATATGTGTAAGCCAAAATAAGATACATCTCAAAGGGATGGCTTAACTTGTGTCAGTGTGAACTCCTTAATCTGCCCAGAGCCGGATTAAGGCTATGGGGGGCCTGGGGCACTTCAAACAACATGGCCCCTAACAAGGAAGCAGGTGAATTTATTTATATACATATATAATTTATAACACCCATGGACGGCGGCACTTCGGTAATAAATCCACAAACTGCAAAACACTGCAACGTTTCGATGTATTAATTACATCGTCGTCAGGCACATGTGCCTGACGACATCGAAACGTTGCAGTATTCTGCAGTTTGTGTGTTTTGTTACCCAAGTGCTACCGTCCATGGGTGTTGTATATGGGCTCATCAGTGTGAGTACCTCCAGAGGGCACTGGGACTTTACTTGTAGTTAATGGTTGTGCTGCCCGCATCCAGTATATATATATATATATATATATATATATATATATATACATATATATATATATATTATACACATACATAATCATGCATATACAGTATATGTTTAAACACACGCACACACACACACATATATATATATATATATATATATATATATATATAAAAACAAAAAACCAATGGAGGCACTCAGAAAGAAAAAGACGACACACCGCTGGATAGGTCGACGTTTCAGGGACGAATCCCTTTTATCAAGGTGTCTTGATAAAAGGGATTCGTCCCTGAAACGTCGACCTATCCAGTCGTATGCTCTGCGAGAGGTCGCGCACCAGAACAAGCTGACTGAAGTTGAACAGAGAGTGCCGGACATATGGTATTTATATATATATATATGTATATACACACACACCACATATTTACATACTGTATATATATATATATATATATATATATATATATATATATGTACATATATATGTATAAACATGCACACAAACACACATTACACATACACACCAAGCCACAGAACTAAACATTCCAATTTAACAAAAGAAAAAGTGAAAAAGAAAAAAAAAACAATACAGCCAGCTACTTTTTTCTCTGCTGCTGGCAGGCTGAAAGTGACAGGAGAGTGAGTGCTCGTTTATTCATTCACGCACTCTCCGCTGGGGGCTCCACACAGTCCACAGTTTTTACATGCACTGCAACCTGCGCGCCCAGCCAATGACTAAGCCGCAGGCTGCAACTTTACACTCCATTGGACAGCTGAGCCGTCGCTCAGCTGTCCTGCACTTCTGTACAATGCCGATGCCGCAGCTGTTAGGTTGCCATGGCAACCTATGGAGAGCCGCCGGAAGCGCAGCGCCGCAGATCGGAGGTCCGATCTGTGTGCGGGCACAGGGGGGCCCTTTTAGAAAGGGGGGCCTGGGATAGTAACCCCCAGGGCCACCCCTCCCTTAGTCCGTCTCTGCATCTGCCTATCCAATAAGAAGAGGCTGCAAGTGGCAGATATGTGCAACCCAAGGTACTACTCAGTGCTGTGGAAATCTACACAACTCAGATATATTTGTGTTCACCCTTGAATCACCCTCTGTATGTGTAGGTTGTGAATACTAATGTTAACTACACAGAGCCGGCCCCAACCAATATGATGCCCTAGGCAAGATTTTGGCTGGTGCCCCCTAGCACCAACGCTAGCTCTGCAGGGCATGCCTGGCATGAGTCAGCTGGCAGCTCTGCTAACGTTGGGGCACCTTTTGTTTATGAAAATGCGTCTTATTTGCATTACTATGTGGCTGGATGCACAAGTAGCTTCTGCTGATTAAAATGATATGCAGCATGCCTATATTCTGTGTGCGACTGCGGCTGTATCTGCATACATTACAGTGATTTCCAGGAATACACTGCGACGTAGCATTTCATATGCAGATACAGCCTCAGTTACACACAGAATATAGGCATGCTGCATATCATTTTAATCAGCAGAAGCTGCTGATGCCCCTAAGCATAGCAAATGCCCTGGGCATTTGCCCAGTTTGCCTATGCCTAGGGCCGGCTCTGTAACTACACATTGGAAAGCTTTCAACATGAATTTCCTTTTCAGTAAAATAATGTGCTGTTCCACTTATTACATTGTCGTGTTTTAGACAATGTTGAGTTCAGCAAAGGAGTGACAACAGTGCTGCTAGCACTAGCCTATGAGGAGATATGGTCATTAGGTCGACCACACTTAGGTTGGCAGTCATTAGGTCGACTACTATTGGTCGACATGCATTAGGTCGACGTGAAAAAAAAAGTCGACATACGTTTTTCAAATTTTTAACATTTCTTTCATACTTTACTGTCCACGTGGACTACGATTGGGAATAGTAACCTGTGCCGAGCGCAGCAGTAGAGGAGCGAGGCACCTTGCCCGAAGCATGGCGAACGAAGCAAGCCAAGCAAGGGGACACGGTGCACTAATTGGGGTTCCCCGTCACTTTACAATGAAAACGACACAAAAAAGTAAAAAAAAACTCACGTCGACCATTTTCCATGTCGACCTAATGACTGTGTCGACCTATTTCAGGTGTCGGCCTAGTCACTGTCGATCAAGAGTGGTCGACCTAATGACTCTCGACCTAATGCATGTCAACCCCCGATGAGAGTCTGGGCTGGTGACACTACTATTGGGAAATCACTGTATCAAGTTCCCCTGTGAACATCAATCAGGAGGATGCCCAGCATGGGGATGAAGTGCAAAAAAGCATTACAATTGCTAAAGATGAACAACTGTACTGTATCTAAAATATGATTTTCATGTACATTTTAATTTACGGTGCATGGTGTAAAAATGAGTAATACTGTAGGATATATCTGCTAGATGTTTTCAAAGGATATCCCAGTTATACTCACCATTACTTACTGCGTTTCTTAAACAAATGACAGTGTCTGGAAGAAGTCCCTTTTCCATTAATGGAATCCAATAATTTGGTGAATTAGGGAAATTATCTACCACCCATCCTCCAACAGGTTGGGAACCAGGAAACTGCTCTTTCCTTTCTTCATGGAACTATGCACAGTAAATAAACATATGTTAAAGGACCACAGCTTCACCCACAGTCACTACATTCTTATATGGTCACATATTATATGCCTTTTAATTAGCATAATGTAAATATAATAGAATTCTATGTATAACATATCAACAGTAGGTGACTGAAGATATGGTTACGTCTCAAAGTTCCATGAATGTATAAAAACTGTTACTTAGCAGTATCCTTTCATTCAGAGACTGAATGCTGAGATTTGTAGTGCAGCTCTGTAATACACTTGTCCACACGTGTTCCTAACAAATCTTTTCCATGAAAAATGGAGAGCCTCTATTTAAAATACTGACACCAAAAGTTATACCCTTATATGGACTTATGCTTTAATTTAAATTTCCATTTTATACAGTTCTTGTTTCGCCAATTATCAACCTTTCCAAAATAGAAAAAAAGCAGGATTCTATGTGTATGTTTTGACAAAAAAATGTTTGTTGTCTTCATGTAATGCTTCCTGTGTGTAGGAAGAATAGGGTAGCCCAACAAGGCCTACCATTTCTAAAACCAGGCAACCTACCAAATTGAATGAGGGACAACCTCTTTTTATTTGACTCAAGATCGGTGACATATGAGATTAAGAGGGTGTGGATCATTAGATCGACAGTGTCTAGGTCGACCACTATAGGTCGACAGTCACTAGGTCGACAGGGTTGGAAGGTCGACAGGGTTTCTAGGTCGACATGTATTAGGTCGACAGGTCAAAAGGTCAACATGAGTTGTTTTGGGGGGGTTTTGGTGTCGTTTTCTTCGTAGAGTGACCGGGAACCCCAATTAGTGCACCGTGTCCCCTCGCAGCTTCGGGCAAGGTGCCTCGCTCTGCTAAATCGTAGTCCACGTGGATCGTTAAGTATGAAAAAGTAAAAAAAAAACACACACCTCATGTCGACCTTTTGACCTGTCAACCTAGCACATGTCGACCTTGAAACCCCGTCGACCTTCCAACCCTGACGACCTAGTGACTGTCGACCTATAGTGGTCGACCTAAACATTGTCGACCTAGACAGTGTCGATCTTCAGATCGGAACCCGTTTAAAATCCCCCCATCTTTAGAATATTTTTTTTTGTAGTTTTTGTTTACGGTTTTCACACAATAGCTACTAAGGGGGCACATCATTTAAAAGAGAAGACTTTCCTCCTTCAAAATAAGGTGCCTTTATGTGTCTGCGGGCTAATATGGGGGAGATAGGGCAAAATATGCCACTCCACCATCTATAGAAAATTATTGTTTTCCCGTATCGTTGGGATAGTCTGGTGATCAACAGGCAATAGCTGCTAAGGGGCCACATAATTTGAAGAGGGGACTCACTTATTTCATATTTGAGATACCACACACATTTAAAGTTGTAATTATTAGCATTATTCTGGGCATCCATATATGGAAAATTCTGCTTTCCATAGCTCAGCAATAGCTACTAGTGGGCCAACATCATTCAAATATGGCTGCCCACACAGTTGCCAGTATTATTATGGGGGGTGAATGAGCCTTAGTGCCCAACTCCTATATATGAAAAATGTATGTTTTCCGTAGCGCAAGGTAACATATCTGGTGATCAAGTGTGGGGGACACATGATATGATAGAGGTGACACCACCCCATCATCTGCAGTTTTACTAACTATACATGTGGATGATGAGCGAAGGATTTAAAGTTGTACATACAGTATTGTGCAAATTTAAGTTTAATGCAGGTATGGAAAAAATGCTGCAAAGTAAGATGCTTTCAAAAATAGAAGTGTTAATAGTTTATTTTTATCAATTAACAAAAGAACCCTGATCTCAACATCATTAGTCTGTCTGGGATTACATTAAAAGACAGAATGATTTGAGCAAGTCTACATCCACAGAAGATCTGTGGTTAGTTCTCCTAGATGTTTGGAACAACCTCCCTGCTGAGTTCCTTCAAAAACTGTGTGCAAGTGTACCTAGAAGAATTGATGCTGTTTTGAAGGCAAAGGATGGTAACACCAAATATTGTTTTGATTTAGATCTATTTTCTGTTCATTCACTTTGCATTTGGTTAATTGATAACAAAAATAAACTATTAATACTTCTATTTTTGAAGGCATTCTTACTTTGCAGCACTTTGGGCCGGCCGCTGGTATGTACGGCTGCAGCATTACAGCATTGGCCATGTGCTATTGCCAAATGTACAGGGAAGTCCAGATGTGCGGCCCCACCCCCTCTCTAGTCTCTATGCCTCCATCTCTCCTCCCCTGCCTGCTTTTGGAGGGCAGCGCAGCCATCGTCATCCAGGCACCTGCAGTTATTGAGGATCTGCCAGCACCACGGCATGCCTGGCCCCAGCAGTACCCAGCTCTCTGCTTCTAATCCCCAGCTTCATGCCTGTTCCTCCTGTCCATGGCTCCCTTTTATCCCCCTTGTCCCAGGTACCCCTCAAGTTTTAATACCTGGCTTCCACTTCTTCCTCCTGTCCCTAGCACCCCAACTTTGCCCCCTGCTTCCAGCACCTCACCTTTGCCTCCCATCTCCAGCATCTCACCTTCCTTTAGTCCAGGCTTTTTCAACCGGTGTGCCATGGCACACTAGTGTGCCGCAACCAGTTGCAAGGTGTGCCGCGGAGCCAGAGCAGCTTCCTGCACCTTCAGAGTGAACTGTTGGCCCGGGCTCTTCTTAGAGGATCAGTCGTGCTCCGGCTGTGACGTATGCCTTGAAGACGCGGCGGTGTGATATCATAGGTCACGGCCGCCGCGTCTCACCACCCGCCTGCATACACATCTTCCAGTTCCTGCCTGCATACACAGCTTCCTTGCCAACCCACATCCACACCTGCCCGACCGCTGCTCAGTATTCGCAGCAATCCACTATGAACAACCCCCGCCACTGAGGGACAGGGAGGGGAACAGCTGACCAATAGGGGCTAATATCTGGGGGGGGGTTCTTCTGTGGAGAACAATAGGATTTCTGTGGGGAGAATAAAAATTTATGGGGGGAACAGTGTGAATAATTCATGTGGGGAGCAATGTGATTGTTTTTTCTGTGTAGGCCAATGTATGTGTGGATTTTTTTTTACTATGAGGGCCAATGTGTGTATTTTGTTTTTTTCTGTGGGGAACTGATGGTGTGCCTTGGCAATTTTAAATATTGTTCGGTGTGCCGCGAGTAAAAAAAGGCTGAAAATCACTGCTTTAGTCCCTAGCACCTCACCTTACCCATGCCTCCTGTCTGTCCTCGGCACCTCACTTTACCCCTGCCTTCTGTCCCCAGCACCTCACCTCTTCTTCCTGACCTCAGCACCTCACCTTTGCTTCCTGTCCCCAGTACCCCACCCATGCCTCCTGTCCCCAGTATCTTACCTCTTCCTCCTCTCCCCAGCACCTCACTCTTGGCTCCTGTCCCCAGCACCTCACCCCTGCCACCTGCCCCCAGCGCCTCACCTCACTCCTGCCTCCTGTCCCCAGCACCTCACCTCAGCCCTGCCTCCTGTCCCCAGCACCTCACCTCACACCTGCCTCCTGTCCCCAGCACCTCACCTCACCCCTGCCTCCTGTCCCCAGCATCTCACGTCTTCCTTTTGTCCCCAGCACCTCCCCTTTGCCTCCTGTCTGTCCCAACCAACTCACCCCTACCTCCTGTCCCCAGCACCTCACCCCTGGCTCCTGTCCCCAGCACCTCACCCCTGCCTCCTGTCCCCAGCACCTCACCCATGCCTCCTGTCCCCAGCACCTCACCTCACCCCTGCCTTCTGTCCCCAGCACCACACCCATGCCTCCTGCCACCAGCACCTCACTTCTTCCTTCTGTCCCCAGCACCTCGCCCATGCCTCCTGTCCCCAGCACCTCTTTCTGTCCCCAGCACCTCACCTCTTCCTTCTTTTCCTTGCTGCCTACTTGCTCCGAATAAAATAGGACAGAAGTATAGGTCAGCTGACAATGCGGTAAGAACCCCCGCATTTAATGTCAGATCTGTAATACACCATATTATTAATATATCTCACTTCGGGGGATAACTGTAATAGGGTGCGAGGAGCCAGAGATCTGGGATTTAGTAGTGAAAGGCCGTATGTTTAAATAAACAATCCTTTACAAGGCAAAAACCACATTGGTTTTGCTTTGTAAATGAATGCTGCTTTAAAATTACACCCCATTCTCGGATTCAGGGGGTAATTCTGAGTTGATCGCAGCAGGAACTTTGTTAGCAGTTGGGCAAAACCATGTGCACTGCAGCTGAGGCAGATATAACATGTGCAGAGAGAGATAGATTTGGGTGTGGTGAGTTCAATCTGCATTCTAAATTGCATTTTAAAAATAAAGCAACCATTATTTACCCTGCACAGAAACAAAATAACCCACCCAAATCTAACTCTCTCTGCAAATGTTATATCTGCCCCCCCCCCTACAGTGCACATGGTTTTGTCCAACTGCTAAAAAATTTCCTGCTGCAATCAACTTGGAATTACCCCCTAAATCCTGGACCTTCGGCTTCCTGCACCCTATTACAGTTAACCCCATATGTCTCTAATTTTATTCTCTTTGTTTTTTTGTATTTCTTTTTTAACATCTCCAAAATGGCACTATATATCACATCAATGCGAGGTATAGTAAAGTTTGGTAGCTATTCAGGAAAGCTTACCCTTCTTCTAATAAACGGCCCCTCTGAGATCCTGATGAGCCTTGTGGAGAACGCATTACTGCAATACCGGTAATTGTGTTTAACAGAGTGAGCCTGCCGTGGGAGGAGTAATGGCAGCAGGCTAGATTGGGTATGGGCTACACAATATGCCGGGTCACTTCTATATAAACTCAGAGACCCTTTTGTGTCAGTCTGTGTTGCGATCAAATGGGGAGTAGGAAGCAGGCAATAATTTTTTATCCACTTTCCTAATCTAGACTAGATTAGGTTGCTTTAAGGATGGGCTGCAACTCATGGGCAAGTGCTTTCCTAAATTGTTCCAAATATGTAAACAATTAAAAAATAACTTAAAACCTGCAAAGGTAAAATAGATGAGTTGTCCTCTACAGCAGTGGCTTAAAATTTACAGATCACAATTCAGAGGGTCCAGGAAGGGTAGGGGCAGAGACCATAGGCTAACTTAGCCACACAATTTAGGTAGCTCAAATTAGATATTAAGGTAGGTAGGTCCCTTCTTACCACCCATAATTATACAGTGCATCTGGAAAGAATTCACAGCGCTTCACTTTTTTCACATTTTGTTCTGTTACAGCCTTATTCCAAAATGAAATAAATTAATTTTTTCCCTCAAAATTCTAAACACAATACCCCATAATGACAACGCCAAAAAGTTTTTTTGAGAGTTTTGCAAATTTATTAAAAATAAAAAACTAAGAAATCACATGTACATAAGTATTCACAGCATTTGCCATGAAACTCAAAACTGAGCTCAGGTGCATCCTGTTTCCACTAATCATCCTTGAGATGTTCCTACAACTTAATTGGAGTCCATCTGTGGTAAATTCAGTTGATTGGACATGATTTGGAAAGGCACACCCCTGTCTATATAAGGTCCCAAACTTGACAGTGCATGCGTGAGCACAAACCAAGCATGAAGTCAAAGGAATTGTCTGTAGACCTCAGAGACAGGATTGTCTCGAGGCACAAATCTGGGGAAGGGTACAGAAAAATATCTGCTGCTTTGAAGGTCCCAATGAGCACAGTGGCCTCCATCATCCATAAATGGAAGACGTCCGGAACCACCAGGACTCTTCCTAGAGCTGGTCAGCCGTCTAAACTGAGTGATCGGGGGAGAGGGGACCCTAGTCAGGGAGGTGACCAAGAACCCGATGGTCACTCTGTCAGAGCTACAGCATTCCTCTGTGGAGAGAGGAGAACCTTCCAGAAGGAAAAATATCTCTGCAGCAATCCACCAATCAGTCCTGCATGGTAGAGTGGCCAGACGGAAGCCACTCCTTAGTAAAAAGCACATGGCAGCCCATCTGGAGTTTGCCAACATGCACCTGAAGGACTCTCAGACCATGAGAAACAAAATTCTCTGGTCTGATGAGACAAAGATTGAACTCTTTGGCGTGAATTCCAGGCGTCATGTTTGGAGGAAACCAGGCACTGCTCATCACCAGGCCAACACCATCCCTACAGTGAAGCATGGTGGTGGCAACATCATGCTGTGGGGATGTTTTTCAGCGGCAGGAACTGGGAGACTAGTCAGAATAGAGGGAACGATGAATGCAGCAATGCACAGAGACATCCTGGATGAAAACCTGCTCCAGAGCACTCTTGACCTTAGACTGGGGTGACGGTTCATCTTTCAGCAGGAACCTAAGCACACAGTCAAGATATCAAAGGAGTGGCTTCAAGACAACTCTGTGAATGTCCTTGAGTGGCCCAGCCAGAGCCCAGACTTGAATCCAATTGTACAACTCTGGAGAGATCTGAAAATGGCTGTGCACCGATGCTTCACATCCAACCTGATGGAGCTTGAGAGGTGCTGCAAAGAGGAATGGACGAAACTGCCCAAAGATAGGTGTGCCAAGCTTGTGGCATCATAGTCAAAAAGACTTGAGGCTGTAATTGCTGCCAAAGGTGCGTCAACAAAGTATTGAGCAAAGGCTGTGAATACTTATGTACATGTGATTTCTTCGTTTTTTATTTTTAATAAATTATCAAAAATCTAAAAAAAACAAAAACCTTTTTTCATTATGGGGTATTGTCTGTAGAATTTTCAGGGAAACATTAATTTATTCCATTTTGGAATAAAGCTGTAACATAACACAATGTGGAAAAAGTGAAGCGATGTGAATACTTTCCGGATGCACTGTATGACAGAATGGGGACCAGATTGATGATAAAAGGTAGCAGTTGAAGTTCCAAGAGGTGATTTGCATGACAGAGCTGCCAAGGATTTATGATTTCCATTGGACTAATATGTGACAGAAATCCAGAAGCCCGTGGACTAGCAGTGCTATCTGCGCATGGTGGAATCCTGCTGGTCTACATTGCAGCGTGCTGACAGAAGGCCAGACTCCTGCTTAGCAGGCCGAGGAAAGGATGGGTTAATGGTGGATGCGTGATCCTGTTGTCACAAGAATTGGCTAAAGGAATTCGATGTACTACAGTACCTAATGTGGTGTGATTGTGAATCGTGTTTTAAAAGAGCAATAATTCTGCTGTGATAATGTAGGATATGGATATCAAATATTTGCCTGCTTGTGTAAAAACCACGGTACATGAGGTAGGTATTATGCATAAAGGTAGTTCAGTGAATGCTGAAATTATGCATAAGTCAATTCAGTATATCTCTGGGTACATCAACACCAGTTGGAGTGAGTAAATAATCTGAGACACCACGGTATGGTATTTTCTGCATGATGAGTTATTCTTGCTTCTTTAGTTAAGAAAACACATGGTGGTGTTGCAATTGTGTAATTATGTAGGAAGTCATAAGGAACAGTGACAAATGAAACATGTGCAGCAGCTTTTCTGCCAATGATCTGGTATGTAATACTTTATCATACAGTATGCTGTTCAGAGCTGTAACTAGAAATGTTAGCACAAAGGTAAGTTAAGGCCCATATAGATGGGCCGATACGGGAGAGATGTGTGCAGTCGCTCTGTTGATCGGAAAATGATTGACAGGAAGTGAGTGTATCTGGGTGGTAACTGAGCGTTTTCCGGGAGTGTGCTAAAAAACGCAGGCGTGACAGCAGAAAACGCAGGAGTGGCTGGAGAAAATAAGAATTTACTTACCGATAATTCTATTTCTCGGAGTCCGTAGTGGATGCTGGGGTTCCTGAAAGGACCATGGGGAATAGCGGCTCCGCAGGAGACAGGGCACAAAAAAGTAAAGCTTTTACCAGATCAGGTGGTGTGCACTGGCTCCTCCCCCTATGACCCTCCTCCAGACTCCAGTTAGGTACTGTGCCCGGACGAGCGTACACAATAAGGGAGGCAATTTGAATCCCGGGTAAGACTCATACCAGCCACACCAATCACACCGTACAACTTGTGATCTAAACCCAGTTAACAGTATGATAACAGAAAGAGCCTCTTAAAGATGGCTCCTTAACAATATAACCCGAATTTGTTAACAATAACTATGTACAGTATTGCAGATAATCCGCACTTGGGATGGGCGCCCAGCATCCACTACGGACTCCGAGAAATAGAATTATCGGTAAGTAAATTCTTATTTTCTCTATCGTCCTAAGTGGATGCTGGGGTTCCTGAAAGGACCATGGGGATTATACCAAAGCTCCCAAACGGGCGGGAGAGTGCGGATGACTCTGCAGCACCGAATGAGAGAATTCCAAGTCCTCTTTTGCCAGGGTATCAAATTTGTAGAATTTTACAAACGTGTTTTCCCCCGACCACGTAGCTGCTCGGCAGAATTGTAATGCCGAGACCCCTCGGGCAGCCGCCCAAGATGAGCCCACCTTCCTTGTGGAATGGGCCTTAACAGATTTAGGCTGTGGCAGGCCTGCCACAGAATGAGCAAGTTGAATTGTGTTACAAATCCAACGAGCAATCGTCTGCTTAGAAGCAGGGGCACCCAACTTGTTGGGTGCATATAGTATCAACAGCGAGTCAGATTTTCTGACTTCAGCCGTCCTTGAAATGTATATTTTTAAGGCTCTGACAACGTCCAACAACTTGGAGTCCTCCAAGTCGCCAGTGGCCGCAGGCACCACAATAGGTTGGTTCAGGTGAAACGCTGATACCACCTTAGGGAGAAAATGCGGACGAGTCCTCAGTTCTGCCCTATCCGAATGGAAGATTAGATAAGGGCTTTTATAAGATAAAGCCGCCAATTCAGATACTCTCCTGGCGGAAGCCAGGGCCAGTAACATAGTCACTTTCCATGTGAGATATTTAAAATCCACCTTTTTCAATGGTTCAAACCAATGGGATTTGAGGAAATCTAAAACTACATTTAGATCCCACGGTGCCACCGGAGGCACCACAGGAGGCTGTATATGCAGTACTCCTTTAACAAAAGTCTGTACCTCAGGAACTGAGGCCAATTCTTTTTGGAAGAATATTGACAGGGCCGAAATTTGAACCTTAATAGATCTCAATTTGAGACCCATAGACAATCCTGATTGTAGGAAATGTAGGAAACGACCCAGTTGAAATTCCTCCGTCGGAACACTCCGATCCTCGCACCACGCGACATATTTTCGCCAAATGCGGTGATAATGTTTCGCGGTGACTTCCTTCCTTGCCTTAATCAAGGTAGGAATGACTTCTTCTGGAATGCCTTTCCCTTTTAGGATCTGGCGTTCAACCGCCATGCCGTCAAACGCAGCCGCGGTAAGTCTTGAAAGAGACAGGGGCCCTGTTGTAGCAGGTCCCTTCTCAGAAGTAGAGGGCACGGGTCGTCCGTGACCAACTCTTGAAGTTCCGGGTACCAAGTCCTTCTTGGCCAATCCGGAGCCACTAGTATTGTTCTTACTCCTCCTCACCGTATAATCTTCAATACCTTTGGTATGAGAGGCAGAGGAGGAAACACATATACTGATTTGTACACCCAAGGTGTTACCAGTGCGTCCACAGCTATTGCCTGTGGATCTCTTGACCTGGCGCAATACTTGTCCAGTTTCTTGTTGAGGCGAGACGCCATCATGTCTACCATTGGTCTTTCCCAACAGTTTATTAGCATGTGGAAGACTTCTGGATGAAGACCCCCCTCTCCCGGGTGAATATCGTGTCTGCTGAGGAAGTCTGCTTCCCAGTTGTCCACGCCCGGGAAGAACACTGCTGACAGTGCTATTACGTGATTCTCCGCCCAGCGAAGAATCTTGGCAGCTTCTGCCATTGCACTCCTGCTTCTTGTGCCGCCCTGTCTGTTTACATGGGCGACCGCCGTGATGTTGTCCGACTGAATCAACACCGGTTTTCCTTGCAGGAGTGGTTCCGCCTGGCTTAGAGCATTTTAGATTGCTCTTAGTACCAGAATGTTTATGTGAAGAGACTTTTCCAGGTTCGTCCATACCCCCTGGAAGTTTCTTCCTTGTGTGACTGCTCCCCAACCTCTCAGGCTGGCGTCCGTGGTCACCAGGATCAAATCCTGTATGCCGAATCTGCGGCCCTCCAATAGATGAGCCTTTTGCAACCACCACAGAAGATATACCCTTGTCCTTGGCGACAGGGTTATTCGCAGGTGCATCTGAGGATGCGACCCTGACCATTTGTCCAACAGATCCCTTTGGAAAATTCTTGCATGGAATCTGCCGAATGGAATTGCTTCGTAAAAAGCCACCATTTTTCCCAGGACTCTTGTGCATTGATGTACAGACACCTTTCCTGGTTTTAGGAGGTTCCTGACAGGTCGGATAACTCCTTGGCTTTTTCCTCGGGAAGAAAAACCTTTTTCTGAACCGTGTCCAGAATCATCCCTAGGAACAGCAGACGTATCGTCGGAAAACAGCTACGATTCCTGGAATATTTAGAATCCAGTCGTGCCGTCGAAGAACTACTTTAGATAGTGCTCTTCCGACCTCCAACTGTTCTCTGGAACTTGCCCTTTTTAGGTCGTGCAAGTAAGGGATAATTTAGATGCCTTTTTTCTTTGAAGAAACATCTTTTCGGCCATTACCTTGGTAAAAAGGCCCGGGGTGCCGTGGATAATTCAAACGGCATCGTCTGAAACTGATATTGACAGTTCTGTACCACGAACCAGAGGTACCCTTGATGAGAAGGACAAAATTTGGACATGGAGGTAATCCTTGATGTCCAGGGACACCATATAGTCCCCTTTTTTCCGGTTCGCTATCACTGCTCTGAGTGACTTTATCTCGATTTGAACCTTTTATGTAAGTGTTCAAAACATTTTAGATTTAGACTATGTGTCACCAAGCCGTCTGGCTTCAGTACCACAATATAGTGTGGAAAAATAATACCCTTTTCCTTGTCGTAGGAGGGGTACTTTGATTATCACCTGCTGGATATACAGCTTGTGAATTGTTTCCAATGCTGCCTCCCTGTCGGAGGGAGCCGTTGGTAAAGCAGACTTCAGGAACCTGCGAGGAGAAGATGTCTCGACTCTCCAATCTTTACCCCTGGGATAATACTCGTACGATCTAGGGGTCAACTTGCGAGTGATCCCACTGCGCCCTGAGACTCTTGAGACTACCCCCCCACCTTGAGTCCGCTTGCACGGCCCCAGCGTCATGCTGAGGACTTGGCAGACGCGGTGGAGGGCTTCTTTTCCTGGGAAAGGGCTGCCTGCTGCAGTCTACTTCCCTTACCTCTATGTCTGGGCAGATATGACTGGCCTTTTGCCTGCATGCCCTCATGGGAAAGGAAAGATTGAGGCTGAAAAGACGGTGTCTTTTTTAGCTGAGATGTAACTTGGGGTAAAAAAGGTTGGATTTCCCAGCTGTTGCTGTGGTCCCCAGGTCCGATGGACCGACCCCCAAATAACTCCTTCCCTTTATACAGCAATACTTCCATCTGCCGTATGGGATCTGTATCACCTGACCACTGTCGTGTCCCTGACATCTTCTGGGAGATATGGACAACGCACTTATCTTGATGCCAGAGAGCAAATATCCCTCTGTGCATCTCACATACATATATATAGAATGCATCCTATTAAATGCTCTACATGAATAAAATATTTTCAGTCAGGGAATCCGACCAAGCCAACCCAGCACTGCATCTCCAGGCTGATGGCGATCGCTGGTCGCAGTATAACCACCGTATGTGTGTATATACTTTTTAGGATATTTTTCCAGCTTCCTATCAGCTGGCTCCTTGAGGGCGGCCGTATCTGGAGACGGTAACGCCACTTGATAAGCGTGTGAGCGCCTTATCACCCTAAGGGGTGTTTCCCAACGTACCCTAATTTCTGGCGGGAAAGGGTATAACGCCAATATTTGCTATCGGGGTAACCCTACGCATCATCACACACTTCATTTTATTTTATCTGATTCAGGAAAAACTACAGGTAGTTTTTTCACTCCCACATAATACCCTTTCTTGTGGTACTTGTAGTATCAGAAACACGTAACACCTCCTTCATTGCCCTTAACGTGTGGCCCTAATGAGAAATACGTTTGTTTATTCACCGTCGACACTGTATTCAGTGTCCGTGTCTGTGTCTGTGTCGACCGACTGAGGTAAATGGGCGTTTTTAAAACCCCTGACGGTGTTTCTGAGACGCCTGGACCGGTCCTAATAGATTGTCGGCCGTCTCATGTCGTCAACCGACCTTGCAGCGTGTTGACATTCTCACGTAATTCTCTAAATAAGCCATCCATTCCGGTGTCGACTCCCTAGAGAGTGACATCACCATTACAGGCAATTTCTCCGCCTCCTCACCAACATCGTCCTCATACATGTCGACACACACGTACCGACACACAGCACACACACCGGGAATGCTCTGACAGAGGACAGGACCCACTAGCCCTTTGGGGAGACAGAGGGAGAGTCTGCCAGCACACACCAAAAACGCTATAGAATTTGTCGGCAGATAAGAGCCACTTGGCCCATCTAGTCTGCCCCTTTTTTTTTTTTTATATATTATTTTTTTTTTATCACTAACCTTATTTGTTCCTTATTTCTTTGTAAGGATATCCTTATGTCTATCCCATGCATGTTTAAATTGCTCTACTGTCTTAGCCTCTACCACCTCTGATGGGAGGCTATTCCACTTGTCCACTACCCTTTCTGTGAAATAATTTTTCCGCAAATTTCCCCTGAACCTCCCCCCCTCCAGTCTCAGTGCATGTCCTCGTGTCCTATTGCTTCTCTTCATTTGGAGAATGTTTCCCTCCTGGACTTTGTTAAAACCCTTCATATATTTGAAAGTTTCTATCATGTCCCCCCTTTCTCTTCTCTGCTCCAAACTATACATATTGAGATTTCTTAGTCTTTCTGGGTATGTTTTGTGATATAGGCCATGCACCATTTTAGTTGCCCTCCTTTGTACAGTTTCTAATGTATTAATATCCTTTTGAAGATATGGCCTCCAGAACTGAATACAGTATTCTAGATGAGGCCGTACCAATGACCTATACAGTGGCATTATTACTTCTTTCTTTCTGCTGCTGATTCCTCTCCCAATGCAGCCAAGCATCTGACTAGCCTTCCTCATTGCCTTGTTACATTGCTTACCTGCCTTTAAGTCATCTGAAATAGTGACTCCTAGATCCCTTTCCTCCTCAGTAGTTTCCAGTATAGTGCCATTAATACTGTATTTAGCTTTAGGATTTTTGAGACCCAAGTGCATGATTTTGCATTTTTTGGCATTAAACTGTAATTGCCAGACTCTTGACCATTCCTCTAGTCTACCTAGATCCTCAATCATTTGTTTTACCCCACCTGGTGTGTCTACCCTGTTGCATACCTTTGTGTCATCTGCAAAAAGGCATACTTTCCCTTTAATCCCATTTGCAATGTCACCAATAAAGATATTGAAAAGCACTGGTCCAAGTACAGATCCCTGGGGTACTCCACTGGTAACATTTCCCTCCTGTGAATGCACTCCATTTACCACAACTCTCTGTTTTCTATCCTTCAACCAAGATCTTATCCATTCAATAATCCTAATATCCAATCCCAAACTTTCAAGTTTATTTAGCAGTCTGCGATGTGGAACTGTGTCAAAAGCCTTACTAAAGTCAAGATAAGCTATATCCATGGCTCCACCTTTATCCATCACTTTAGTCACACAATCAAAAAAGTCAATAAGATTTGTTTGACATGATCTTCCCCCAGTGAATCCATGCTGTTTGGGATCCAGTAAATTGCCGGATTTGAGATGATCTACAACTCTTTCTTTTAAGAGTGTTTCCATCAATTTCCCTACTACTGATGTAAGACTCACTGGTCTGTAGTTGTTTGCCTCTTCCTTGCTTCCACTTTTGTGCAGTGGGACTACGTTTGCTCTTTTCCAGTCCCCTGGAATTTCTCCTGTAGCTAATGACTGGTTGAATAATTCTGTCAATGGTGCTACCAGCACCTCTTTAAGTTCTTTTAGTATCCTTGGATGTATCCCATCTGGCCCCATAGATTTGTCCACTTTCAGCTTTGAGAGTTCTGTTAGGACCTTCTCCTCTGTAAATGTACTTGTTTCATTTTCCTGAATATCCCTGCAACTTAACTGTGGCCCCTTCCCCTCTCTTTCAGTAGTAAATACTGAGCAAAAATAATCATTAAGATGATCTGCTATTAAATTGTCTCCCTCAACAAGATTCCCAGTGTCCGTCTTTAGTTTTATAATTCCGCCTTTTGTTTTTCTTTTTTCGCTTATATACCTAAAAAAAGTTTTGCCTCCTTTACCCACTGACTGGGCTATAATTATATAGGGACAACCTTATATAAGTGTTTCTCCCTTATAGCATCTTTTATATATATACAATATCGCCAAAATCAGTGCCCCCCCTCTCTGTTTTAACCCTGTTTCTGTAGTGCAGTGCAGGGGAGAGCCTGGGAGCCTTCTCTCCAGCTTTTCTGTGAGAGAAAATGGCGCTGTGTGCTGAGGAGATAGGCCCCGCCCCTTTTTCGGCGGGCTCGTCTCCCGCTATTTTTGAAGTTAGGCAGGGGTTAAATATCTCCATATAGCCTCTGTGGGCTATATGTGAGGTATTTTTTGCCTCTAATAAGGTTTTTATTTGCCTCTCAGAGCGCCCCCCCCAGCGCTCTGCACCCTCAGTGACTGTTGTGTGAAGTGTGCTGAGAGGAAAATGGCGCACAGCTGCAGTGCTGTGCGCTACCTTTATGAAGACTCAGGAGTCTTCAGCCGCCGATTTTGGACCTCTTCTCTCTTCAGCGTCTGCAAGGGGGCCGGCGGCGCGGCTCCGGTGACCATCCAGGCTGTACCTGTGATCGTCCCTCTGGAGCTAGTGTCCAGTAGCCAAGCAGCAAATCCACTCTGCACGCAGGTGAGTTCACTACTTCTCCCCTAAGTCCCTCGTTGCAGTGATCCTGTTGCCAGCAGGACTCACTGTAAAGTAAAAAACCTAAGCTAAACTTTCTCTAAGCAGCTCTTTAGGAGAGCCACCTAGATTGCACCCTTCTCGTTCGGGCACAAAATCTAACTGGAGTCTGGAGGAGGGTCATAGGGGGAGGAGCCAGTGCACACCACCTGATCTGGTAAAAGCTTTACTTTTTTGTGCCCTGTCTCCTGCGGAGCCGCTATTCCCCATGGTCCTTTCAGGAACCCCAGCATCCACTTAGGACGATAGAGAAATGGGGGAGTGGCTGGCCGAACGCAGGGCGTGTTTGTGACGTCAAACCAGGAACTAAACGGACTGAGGTGATCGCAATCTAGGAGTAGGTCTGGAGCTACTCAGAAACTGCAAGGAAATACTTAAAAGCAGAATTGCTAATCTTTCGTTAGCAATTCTGCTATGCTAAGATACACTGACATACGGAGTGGACTAGTCCTGTGCTGGGCGTCCCCCCGCATGTCAGTGTGAATGATCGTAGCTGTGCTAAATTTAGCACAGCTACGATCAACTCGGAATGACCCCCATTATGCATTATGACAACTATACAATTATGTGGAATCAATACTGAGGGTTTAAAATAAAATCTGAAATAAAGAGCATTATTTTATCTAAAACAAACATTTCTGGATTCTACAGGATGTTCAGACATTATTGTTTTTACTTGACTACCGCCCCATCTTGTTTCAGAATACTTAATTTCTAAATTGGATTCTACTTTTGACTAGTTCAGCAAAATGTGGAAAGCTACAGGATCATTTGTATGTATATTTTGTGAAAGGTTCAGCAGGGGGGATGTGGTTAATGTACTGACTGTCAGGATCCCGGTGTTCAGGATACCGACACCAGAATCCGACAGCCGGGGAAATGCTGGAGGTTGGAACCCCGACTGCAGCCTGGTATTCCCACTCGGGTGGTGGGTCCATGCCACCACCCAAGGGGGAATATAACCTGTGGCGAACAAAGCTCGCCTCTGGGTCCAAAGTGTGGTGAGTAGACTCACTGCCGGGATTCCGGCTGATGAGATGCCGCTGTCGGTATACTGACAGCTGGCATCCCATCTTCCGGGATTTTGTATGTATTCCCAGCAGGGAAACATGTTGAAACAGTGGTTTGTGAATGTCTGAGATACCTGGACAGTTACCATAATTACGTTTACTAAGTACTTCAACAAGTCCTGGATTATCCTTTAAAAGTTTATAAATATCTCTCGACTCCTTGGAGATAATAGCTTGACCCAGTGGTTCTCAAACTGTGTGCCTAGGCACCCAGGGGTGCCTCATGACACTTACAGGGGTGGCTTGGATTGGTGGTCCAGGACCAATTCAATTCAAATTATTTATGGTCGATGTAATAGGCAAAACCAGTGCTGGTGGCTGTCAATCATAAAATATGTGAACAAACAGAAGCAAATCTTGCCCCGCACCACACTATTGAACCTAAGGATGACATATAGACACAATGTACTTAATTTAAAATTTGTAACTAAAAATCTCAGAAAGAAACTTTTGCCTTTGGGTGCCGTGAAATCAATTCTGCTACTCTAGGACGCCATGATTCAAAAGCATTTGGAAAACACTGGCTTGACCAATCATATCATGTTGCCGGGACTTGCACGAAATGAAAGAAAGAGTGAGAGAGAGAGAAAGAGAGAGAGAGAGAGAGAGAGGGAGAAAGAGAGAGAGAGAAAGAAAGAGAGAGAGAGAGACTTTTCTAACTTCTAGTAAGATGACTGGTAAAGGATAACCCACTTTTATTAATGAGCTAATTGTACATTTAATGAAAAGCCTTTTGATGATTGTAACTGAATTTAGTTGCGCTGCACATTCTTATTACCTATAAAATAAAATTGTTTCTTTCTTTTTTTTTTTTTTATATCATACATCTGCCAGGGAAATTCAATGAATACTTTAATAGTTTCTATACAGCGTAGTAAGAGCAATAACTGAATTATTATTATTATACATTTCACTACCACTGCTCTGACAAATATAGAAGTAACATATTTGAGATTAAAAAAAAGATATGTCTAAGCCAGCCCATGACCACACAGAAGACAAAAGGCCAGTGGAACAGTAATAATTACTATGTGGTGATGGAAAATTCACTAACTGAATTTAAATATTGATTGGATGACTTTTGTGTTTTGTAGCTATAATTACTAGAAGATATTTGGAGTTTGATCTATCCAGGAGATTTATCCAGTTGCAGTTTTTTGGTGTGAGTAAAGAATTTTACCCACTGTGAAGTTAAATTATCATTTGTCACATTTGGGTATTTGTTTTATTTCTTTTGGATGAACATAATTAGAATTTATGAATGGTTGAATTCAATGGCCCTCTTTTATCAATGTTACTATCTATGTATCTATAATTAATCTCTAAAGATTAAACTGTCAGGACTATAAAATGCATTTAAACTCATACTTGGGGGCAGATGTATTAAGCCTGGAGAAATGATAAAGCGGTGATAAAGCAGTGATAAGTGCAAGATGATAACGCACCAGCCAATCAGCTCCAATATGTAATTTGGCAGTTAGGAGCTGATTGGCTGGTGCGTTATCACCTTGCACTTATCACTGCTTTATCAATTATTAATACATCTGCCCTTTGGTGTCATAAAGCACTGTCTGTTATGTCACTAGTATCTCTAAGATAACGCTCACAATGTACCATATGTGTATAGTCTGCTTTATTTGTCAAGAAGGCAGACAACTGATATTAACTGTATATTTTCTGATGATCCCAAACAATAAGATAACACAGTCCAATCCACTGTCAGGTTGGCCAACTGGTCTGGTGTTGATTGCCCCATCCATTGCAATAAGCCTCCTTTCAAAGACTAAGCTCCACCCCAACTCTATCCTGAGTTGGCATTAAACACAAGTTTTCCTTTCCCTGAGGCAGTTCCCTGCTTCCCTTTAAAAAAGCTTATTATACCAGGTGCTCTGTTTGGCCTGTCTGTCTGCAGCTCCACAGAGCAGCCTGCTAGCAGTAATAATTTAACTCCAAAGGCATGTGGTAAGTCATTCACTTTGCTACACTGGATCAGTGTGTGGTACTGAGCATCTGTAGAGAAATATCCCTCATACCTCTTTGATGGCTTTCTCCAATGCATTGATATAATCATCTGGAGTTAGTGCTATTGGACTCTCACTTGCTATTTTCATTGATTCCTCCACCATTTGCCGGACTTCGGGATGATCAGCAGTTACTTCTTCAGTTTGGTCTACAATATGATGGAAGAAACATAAAAGTACCTGTTATATTAAATATAATAGTGCAGTTAGTTATAAGATATTATGATTATGCTAAAGGGATGTCCTCCAGGGGTGCTGTGTTCCATCGAGGGGCTGACGCTGCTGTGTTCAGGGGTACTCTGTGTTCAAGGGTCCATAAAGGGGCTGAATATTCAGTGTACAAATTTACAATGTACTATAATAATCATACACGCATTGTGAGTGACACTGTAGGTAGTCCGTGCTTTGTTGTACATACTGGGAACCCTCTACCAATCTAGGGAACCAGTTATAGCTAAATAATATATCATGTGTGTGTGTGTATGTATATATATATCTATAGTAAAGAGAATGACCGGCACTCTAATAACATATAGTATAACTGCCTGCGTGTCCTCAATAGATGTAATACATGCAGTCACAGTGGGGTAGTGGGACTCTCAGGTCTTAATAAATTCGGTCACATCCTCTGTAGCAGTCCGCAGCATTTTAGATGCTGCGGACTGTATATATGTGTATGTGTGTGTGTGTGTATATATATATATATATATATATTTTTTTTTTGTGCTAAACCCCATATTATTATGTTTCTGTGTGACACTGGCGGTCAGACCGCAGTGTATAATCATACACGTATTGTGACACTTTAGGTGTTCTTTGCTTTGTTGTGCATAAAGGTTGCTGTTTCCATCCTCTGTCAATCTAAGGGTTCCCTGCACCAGTGTAAATGAAATAAAAGCTAAATATATGATATAACAAATATATATATTTTTTTGGGTGCTAAACCCCAGTGTACTATGCTATTATTTTTCTGTGCCACTGCTGGTCAGACCACATATTGTGACACTGGAGGTTGTCCATGCTTTGCTGTACATAAAGGGGTCCTCTGCTAACCTAGCGGTGCTCTGCACCAGTTATAGTTAAATAAAATATTTAAAGAATATATATATTATTATTATTTCTGAGTCATACATGTATTGTTGACACTGTAGGTGAAATTAAACCTCAGTGTTAGATTACTATTTCTGACTCATACACGTATTGTGCGACACTGTAGGTGAAAGTGAACCGCAGTGAAAATGAAACCAAAACACGGGGTCAGGGTGCACATCTCTAGTTAAAAATCAACTTTCAGTCCAATGCATCTTTTACTACTGTAAACCATGGAAACAATTACATATTAATTTACCAAATCAATGTGTATCACTTTAATATGCTTAAAATGCAGTTGCATGATTGCATTGCTCCCTCTGATGTGTATAGACAAGGGGTATAATTGAATGATAATGAGATGTACAGTACATCTGAAGTAGTGTTTAGTGAAATTCACAATTGTTCTCACCTTCTGCATGAAGGGCACTAAACTGTTCTGTTTTCTCTGTTATTTCTTCATTTTGGGCTGTCTGCTTTTCAGTTGTATTTGATTCCTCTACATTGTCTGTTTATGGAACACAATATAAGTTAGTCTGCATATTTATGACACTAAAGCTGGGTACACACTAGACGACTGGCTATCTTGCCGATGGCCGGACCAGACAAGATAGCCAGTGCACACTAACCAATGTAATGAACGACGAACGATCCCTCTTTCCGTCCTTCATTAAAATGTATGGCACTGCAAATGATATCTTCAGATTGACCTTTATGCACGGCCAATCTGAAGATGAAACAGATGACCTGCGGGAGCGCACAATGGTGTGTACACACTGGACGATTTGAACGATTTTTTGTTCCAATACGCTGGAAATCGGCCAATCATTCAAAAAACATCATCTAGCATGTACCTGGCTTTAGGAGTTGATAGGCACATTAAACGTAGCCATACACACTCAGCCTAGGACAAGAATTAGACTGCTCTTCTCCTCATGCATAATGACAATTTACAGGATATGATATGGAGTGATACCACTATGCTAGTCCCAGGACATTACACGTCCAATTTTTTCAGTGATTGACATAGCCAGCTTGTGTTACAAGTAAAGCTACAGGCCTTGTTATGCTATAAAGGCTTGCCATTCCTATAAAGCGCTATAAAGGCTTGCCATTCCTATAAAGCCAACAATCATTTTATGTTTGTACTATTACTAATATTATTATTATTATTATTATTATTATTATTATTATGTTTAATTTGGTAACCAGATGATAGAGCAGAGCTACAATGTATTGGTCGACAGTCAGTAGGTACACCATATGGTCAACAGGTACAAAGGTCGACAGTGTTTAAGCTCGGCAGGTACAAAAGGTCGACAGGGTCAAAAGGTCTGCATGACAATGGTCGCCACACAAATGGTCAACACATTTTTTTTATCCGCCATGTTTTCTCAACATTTGCTTGATTTACTATTCACGTGGACATCTATTGGGAATGGTAACCTGTGGGCAGCACAGTGAGCCACCATGCCTGAAGTATGGCAAGTGAAGCAAGCCTGTAAGGGTATACTTTTGTAGTGATGGTCACATAACATGAAATAGAAATGTTGAAAATTTGTGTGTCGACTATTGTCAAGTAAAATTGTTGACCCTGTCGACCCTTTGTACCTATCTGTGTTTTCCACTGTTTAACTTTCATGTGTCGACCTAATGCATGTCGACCTTAACATTGTCAATCCATTAATCCACACCCGTTTTATTTACATAATTAAATAAATAGTGCACAGCGCCATACAGGGATTCAACTTCAGAATTATACTTCAACACACAAGATAACATTTAATACAATGATTCAACCAAAGGCAGATCAGTGGGTATGGAGGAACTAAAGGGTAGGATGGAGCCTCTTACTATGACTAATGAAAGAAAGTAATAATAAGTAGTGAGGGAGGAGCAGTAAAAATAAATCAGCAATCCATAAGCCTGTATCTAAAAAATCAGCCAAAAGGCAGTATCAGAGTCCCTGGTGGGGATGGAAGACATGGGAACAAAAGAGCATTGGTGTTAGAGGTAATGCTTGGGGTAGAGATCAAGGGAAGAGGGCCCTGCCTATTTGGGCTGCAAATCTAATAGGGAGGAGTGTAACCATGAGGGTAAATTGAGATAGACAGTAGGTTGAAGTCAGAGAGGTTAAGTTATGGGCAGGGGCCATAAAGAGCGGCTTACGGTCTCGGTACTGAGAGGGGGCGTGGCCAATCTGGAGGACGTGTGGCCACAGCCCCTATTTAAAAAATGCTATAAATAGTATATGCGCCGATAATGGTTTTTGGTTTTTTTTAATGGCCGAATGGCTGAAATGTAAAATGGATATTTTTACCCTCTGTTTGAAGGACATTTTTCATCTCTATCTTCTCTGTTATTTCTTCCTTTTGGGCTGTGTGCTCTTCAGTTGTATATAAATCCTCAACATTTTCTGTTTATAAACCACAATATGAATTATACTTTATATATAATACTTGCTATTATTTATACTATTTATATTATTAGTATTGTTATCATAAAAGCATTCAATTACTAACAATCAAATTAAATGAAAACAGAAAGCAGACTATTAAAGCACAATTAAAGCTAGGTACACACTGTCCAATTTTTTGGTCGTCCTGAAAAACAGGACAATATTTGGCAAATCGAAGGTCCCAATATCTGAGGTACGCACTAAAACATTTTTGTTTTAAATAACTGATTTTCTGCCACACCACACTGAATTTGCATATGTCCACCCACAAGAAGGATGACATATTCATGTAAAAATGTGTGACATACGGTCAGATTATGGAGAATGCCTGCACGATATCAATAGTTTGAGGCTGAGAATTTGTGTCTTGGCTGATGGATCAGATAATCAGAGGTGCGTGTTTGTGGTCATGATTTTTCAGTGAAACTCAGAAACGATCGTTCATACACACTATGTAATAAAATTGGCTGAGCACCCATTGGCAAATTTTTATAATTATCGTATAGAGTGTACCTAACTTATATTTGTATTCTCAATCAATAATACTAAATGTAATAAAGTGATATGTATTGTAAAAGAAATTGCTATGTGTGTGTGGTTAGAAGTGGAACTGCAACTAAATGTAATACATCATTGGAGATATGTTTAAGAGGGATGCGGTCAGGATGCCGCCGGACGGAATCCCGGCGGTCGAAATACCGACGCCGGAATCCCGACCGCCACAATCCCGACATATTCTCCCTCCGTGGGTGTCCACGACACCCATAGAGGGAGAATATAATAGTGTTCCGAGCGTAGCGAGGCACCGTGCCCGCAGCGTGGCGAGCGAAACGAGCCCGCAAGGGGCTTCGTTCCGCTCACCACCCCTGTCGGGATTGTGTGGTCGGGATTCCGGCGTCGGTATTTCGACCGCCGGGATTCCGACCGGCGGCATTTAGTACTGATCCCGTTTAAGAATAATTACTGAAGCAGTAAATAATGTCACTAGTTATTAGCACACTGTTGAATGGCTAGAAAATCTGAGCAGTTAATTTAGTGCTAAAATAAACATACCTTTCACATTGTGTTCTTTATTTGCATGTGTAGAGGAAATATCATCCAAGTCTTCTTTCTGAGCTTCTGACAAAGAATAACAATAGTCATTATTCTTCTGCAGTCATCTCCGAAAGCCTTGTCCTTTACAGGAGGTGATCTTGCCAACCCATGAAGTCTTGTGGTCTGACAAAAGAGATCTCTACTATATGCATGTATATAGGGGGTAATTCCAAGTTGATCGCAGCATGATTTTTTTTAGCAGTTGGGCAAAACCATGTGCACTGGGGAGGCAGATATAACACGTGCAGAGAGAGTTAGATTTGGGTGTGGTGTGTTCAATCTGCAATCTAATTTGCAGTGTAAAAATAAAGCTGCCAGTATTTACCCTGCACAGAAATAAAATAACCCACCCAAATCTAACTCTCTCTGCACATGTTATATCTGCCTCCCCTGCAGTGCATATGGTTTTGCCCAACTGCTAAAAAAAATCCTGCTGCGATCAACTTGGAATTACCCCCATAGTTTTTAAGTGTATTTTTGTTGTTTGTTATTTTGTGATCTTAGTTCATCTTAGGCCCTCATTCCGAGTTGTTCGCTCGCTAGCTGCTTTTAGCAGCCGTGCAAACGCTAAGCCGCCGCCCTCTGGGAGTGTATCTTAGCTTAGCAGAAGTGCGAACGAAAGGATCGCAGCGCGGCTACAAAATAATTTTGTGCAGCTTCAGAGTAGCTCCAGACCTACTCCTAGCTTGCGATCACTGCAGACTATTTAGTTCCTGTTTTGACGTCACGAACGCGCCCTGCGTTCGGCCAGCCACGCCTACGTTTCCCCAGTCACACCAGCGTTTTTTCACTCACTCCCTGAAAATGGTCAGTTGACACCCAGAAACACCCACTTCCTATCAATCACTCTACGGCCAGCAGTGCGACTGTAAAACCTCGCTAGACCTTGTGTAAAACTACATTGGATGTTGTGAAAGTACGTCACGTAGGCGCATTGCGCACAAATGCCGATTTTTTTGACTGATCGCTGCACTGCGACCGAAAGCAGCTAGCGATCAACTCGGTATAACCACCCCAGAGAAGTCCAGTTTTCAAATAACTATACGAGTGGAGCGACTGAAAATGGTAGGATCCGCCACTGGTCCTAATGATTAAACGTGGGTGCTATTGACTGGACATTAGGGCTGGTGGAGAGAAAGAATATTCGCTCATTGTTTCATGTACATTTTTTTTTCAAAAAGGGCCCCAATATTACAAGATCCAGATAATCACCAAGTGAACTTCAACAACAGGTAGGAGAAAGCAGGACATTTTGCCAATCAACTGGACTTACTCTTCAGAACTGCATCAAAGACGCAAATAAATATACTAAGGGGCAGGGCCGGTTCTAGCCCTTTTTGCGGCCCGGGCGGGAAATAAGATTTTAAACCTACAGGTAAATCTTTTTCTCCTAGTCCATAGAGGATGCTGGGGACTCCGTAAGGACCATGGGGTATAGACGGGCTCCGCAGGAGACATGGGCACTATAAAGAATTTTAGAATAGGTGTGCACTGGCCCCTCCCTCTATGCCCCTCCTCCAGACCTCAGTTAGAGAAACTGTGCCCAGAGGAGATGGACAGTACGAGGAAAGGATTTTGTTAATCTAAGGGCAAGATTCATACCAGCCCACACCATCCACACCGTATAACCTGGAATATACGCAACCAGTAAACAGTATGAACAAAACAGTATCAGCTAAAGACTGATCTCAACTGTAACATAACCCTTATGTAAGCAACAACTATATACAAGCCTTGCAGATTTTGTCCGCACTTTGACAGGCGCCCAGCATCCTCTACGGCAGGGCTGGCCAAACCAGTCCTCGAGATCTACCAACAGGTCATGTTTTCCAGGCCTCCTGGAGATCTCTAGGCTTGTCAGTTAGGAATGAATGCAGCACATCTTAATTGGTAATGACTACACCTGTGTAATAGCTAGGTGGTCTGGAAAATGTGAACTGTTGGTAGATCTTGAGGACTGGTTTGGCCAGCCCTGCTCTACGGACTAGGAGAAAAAGATTTACCGGTAGGTTTAAAATCTTATTTTCTCTTACGTCCTAGAGGATGCTGGGGACTCCGTAAGGACCATGGGGTTTATACCAAAGCTCCAGACCGGGCAGGAGAGTGCGGACGATTCTGCAGCACCGACTGAGCAAACGCAAGGTCCTCATCAGCCAGGGTATCAAACTTATAGAACTTTGCAAAAGTGTTTGTACCCGACCAGGTAGCTGCTCGGCAAAGCTGTAAAGCCGAGACGCCTCGGGCAGCCGCCCAAGAAGAGCACACCTTCCTAGTGGAATGGGCCTTTACCGAATTTGGTAACGGCAATCCTGCCGTACAATGAGCCTGCTGAATCGTGTTACAGATCCAGCGAGCAATAGTCTGCTTCGAATCAGGAGCGCCAACTTTGTTGGCTGCATACAGGACAAAAAGGGCTTCTGTTTTCCTAACCCGAGCCGTCCTGGCTACATAGATTTTTAAAGCCCTGACTACATCCAGGGACGTGGAATCCTCCAAGTCATCCGTAGCCACGGGCACCACAGAAGAAGAAACCACCTTAGGCAAAAATTGAGGACGAGTCCTCAACTCTGCCCTGTCCTCATGGAAAATCAAATAGGTGCTCTTGTGAGACAAGGCCGCCAATTCAGACACCCGCCTTGCAGATGCCAAGGCCAACAACATGACCACCTTCCAAGTAAGAAATTTTAATTCAACCGTTTGAAGAGGTTCACCATACGGCAGACAAAACAGCAAGGTTAAAGATGACATGCACAGGCGTCCCTGGAACCCGCAGTCCAAATCCACTGGTGAAATCACAAATATTCCCCACAGATACTCCTCCTGCCAACGCGTTTCGACACGTCCTGTGTCTTTTTCAAGGCATATCATCTTTAACCTTGCTGTTTTGTCTGCCGTATGGTGGACCAATTCTATTGGTGAGAGACCATCTATATCTTCCATTTACATGTTTTTTAATGTTGAATAAAACGGTGTTACACTATTGGAGTTTGATTTCTCTTTCCGGGTGTACCACGCTGATGAGGAGACCTGACAAAGAAAAATTCTGATGGGCTATACCTCAGTTCTACATAAAGTGTGTCTGTCTACCAATTTAAGGTAGACCAATTGATCTGGTACGGGAAATTTGAAATTTTTCCTAACAGTGAAAAGTTTAATAAGAAGATGGTATACACTATGTATGTTCTTTTTTTCTTTTCTTTCATGAGCGCTCATGGACTCAAATGGTGATTTTCTTGCGACTGTATCTAACCTGAAGTGATAGGCGACACTTCCTTTCCATTTTTGAGACCAGAGGGCAGCCATTTTGGCGCACGGTATAATATTCAAATATCTTTGTTCCAGTGTGTAATTGCGACTGTATCAAATTATGTTACATTGTATGGTTGGAATACACTGTAGCATAACATTTTGTATGCAAATAATACAATTTTAAACTTACGGGTAAATCTTTTTCTCTTAGTCCGTAGAGGATGCTGGGGACTCCGTAAGGACCATGGGGATAGACGGGCTCCGCAGGAGACATGGGCACTAAAAAAGAACTTTAGGTATGGGTGTGCACTGGCTCCTCCCTCTATGCCCCTCCTCCAGACCTCAGTTAGAGAAACTGTGCCCAGAGGAGATGGACAGTACGAGGAAAGGATTTTTGTTAATCTAAGGGCAAGATTCATACCAGCCCACACCATCCACACCGTATAACTTGGGATATACGAACCAGTTAACAGTATGAAACAACACTGCATCAGACCGAGACTGATCAAAACTGCAACATAACCCTTATATAAGCAAAAACTATATGCAAGTCTTGCAGATGTAGTCTGCACTGGGACGGGCGCCCAGCATCCTCTACGGACTAGGAGAAAAAGATTTACTGGTAGGTTTAAAATCTTATTTTCTCTTACGTCCTAGAGGATGCTGGGGACTCCGTAAGGACCATGGGGATTATACCAAAGCTCCCAAACGGGCGGGAGAGTGCGGATGACTCTGCAGCACCGACTGAGCAAACAGGAGGTCCTCCTCAGCCAGGGTATCAAACTTGTAGAACTTTGCAAAGGTGTTTGAACCCGACCAAGTGGCAGCTCGGCACAATGGTAATGCCGAGACCCCTCGGGCAGCCGCCAAGAAGAGCCCACCTTCCTAGTGGAATGGGCTTTTACCGATTTTGGCAACGGCAATCCAGCCGTAGAATGAGCCTGCTGAATCGTGGTACAGATCCAGCTAGAAATAGTCTGCTTCGAAGCAGGAGCGCCAACCTTGTTGGCTGCATACAGGACAAACAGTGCTTCTGTTTTTCTGACCCGAGCCGTTCTGGCCACGTAAATTTTCAAAGCCCTGACCACATCAAGGGACTCGGAATCCTCCAAGTCTCGCATAGCCACAGGCACCACAATAGGTTGGTTCATATGAAACGATGAAACCACCTTAGGCAAGAATTGAAGACGGGTCCGCAATTCCGCTCTATCCACATGGAAAACCAGATAGGGGCTTTTATGAGACAAAACCGCCAACTCCGACACTCGCCTAGCCGAAGCCAAGGCTAACAACATGACCACTTTCCAAGTGAGAAATTTTAATTCCACCGTTTTAAGTGGTTCAAACCAGTGCGACTTAAGGAAACTCAACACGACATTAAGGTCCCAAGGCGCCACCGGAGGTACAAAAGGAGGCTGAATATGCAGCACTCCCTTCACAAAAGTCTGTACTTCTGGGAGAGAAGCTAATTCCTTCTGAAAGAAAATGGAAAGGGACGAAATCTGAACCTTAATGGAGCCTAATTTTAGGCCCAAATTCACTCCAGTTTGTAGGAAGTGAAGGAAACGGCCCAGATGGAATTCTTCCATAGGAGCATTCCTGGCCTCACACCAAGAAACATACTTCCGCCATATACGGTGATAATGTTTAGCTGTCACATCCTTCCTAGCCTTTATCAGAGTAGGAATGACCTCATCCGGAATGCCCTTTTCTGCTAGGATCCGGCGTTCAACCGCCATGCCGTCAAACGCAGCCGCGGTAAGTCTTGGAACAGACAGGGTCCCTGTTGTAACAGGTCCTTTCTTAGAGGAAGAGGCCACGGATCTTCTGTGAGCATTTCCTGCAGATCCGGATACCAGGCCCTTCGCGGCCAATCTGGAACAATGAGAATTGTCTGTACTCCTCTTCTTCTTATTATTCTCAACACCTTGGGGATGAGAGGAAGAGGAGGAAACACATAGACCGACTGGAACACCCACGGTGTCACCAGGGCGTCCACAGCCACCGCCTGAGGGTCTCTTGACCTGGCGCAATACCTCCGCAATTTCTTGTTGAAGCGGGACGCCATCATGTCTATCTGGGGCAGTCCCCACAGACTTGCAATCTGTGCGAAGACTTCCTGATGAAGTCCTGGTGGCTTCCGCCATTGCCACTCTGCTCCTTGTGCCGCCTTGGCGGTTTACATGAGCCACTGCGGTGATGTTGTCTGATTGAATCAGAACCGGTAGGTTGCGAAGCAAAGTCTCTGCTTGACGAAAGGCATTGTATATGGCCCTCAGCTCCAGGACGTTGATGTGAAGACAAGTCTACTGGCTTGACCAAAGACCTTGGAAGTTTCTTCCCTGCGTGACTGCTCCCCAACATCGGAGGCTCGCATCCGTGGTTACCAGAATCCAGTCCTGAATGCCGAACCTGCGACCCTCTAGAAGGTGAGCACTCTGCAGCCACCACAGAAGAGATACCCTGGCCCTGGGGGACAGGGTGATCATCCGATGAATCTGTAGATGTGACCCGGACCACTTGTCCAGTAGGTCCCATTGGAAAATCCTTGCATGGAACCTGCCGAATGCAATGGCCTAGTAAGACGCCAACATTTTTCCACAGTGATGCACTGACACTTGTTTTGGCTTCAATAGGTCCCTGACTAGCGTCATGAGTTCCTGGGCCTTTTCTATCGGAAGATAAACCCTTTTCTGGTCCGTATCCAGAATCATGCCTAAGAAGGTCAAACGAGTCGTAGGAACCAACTGTGACTTTGGGATATTGAGAATCCAGCAGTGTTGCTGTAACACCTTCAGTGAAATTGACATGCTGTTCAACAACTGCTCTCGTGATCTCGCTTTTATGAGGAGATCGTCCAAGTACGGGATAATTGTGACACCCTGCTTGCGCAGGAGCACCATCATTTCCGCCATTACCTTGGTGAAAATCCTCGGGGCCGTGGAAAGCCCAAACGGCAGCGTCTGAAATTGGTAATGACAATCCTGTACCGCAAATCTCAGGTATGCCTGATGAGGTGGATATATGGGAACATGAAGGTATGCATCCTTTATGTCCAGGGATACCATAAAATCCCCCCCCCTTCTAGGCTGGCGATGACCGCTCTGAGCGATTCCATCTTGAACTTGAACCTTTTTTAAGTATAGGTTCAAGGATTTTAAATTTAAAATGGGTCTGACCGAACCGTCCGGTTTCGGGACTACAAACAGGGTTGAGTAATACCCCCTCCCTTGTTGAAGCAGGGGAACTTTGACCACTACCTGTTGAAGACACAGTTTGTGAATTGCGTTTAAAACTATCTCCCTTTCTGGGGGAGAAGCTGGTAGGGCCGATTTGAAAAAACGGCGAGGAGGCACCTCTTCGAATTCCAGCTAGTAACCCTGGGAAACAATTTCTATTGCCCAGGGATCCACCTGTGAGTGAACCCAGATGTGGCTAAAAAGTCGAAGACGTGCCCCCATTGGGGCGGACTCCCTCAGCGGAGCCCCAGCGTCATGCGGTGGATTTTGTAGAGGCCGGAGAGGACTTCTGCTCCTGGGAACTAGCTGTGGTTGGCAGCTTCTTCCCTCTGCCCTTACCTCTGGCAAGAAAGGACGATCCTCGTACTCTCTTGTTTCCATGTGACCGAAAGGACTGCATCTGATAAGGTGGCGCTTTCTTAGGCTGTGAGGAAATATAAGGCAAAAAAATTGATTTACCTGCTGTAGCTGTGGAAACCAGGTCCGAGAGACCTTCCCCAAACAATTCCTCACCCTTGTAAGGTAAAACCTCCATATGCCTCTTTGAGTCGGCATCACCTGTCCATTGTCGGGTCCATTGTCGGGTCCATAGGACTCGTCTAGCAGAAATCGCCATAGCGTTGACTCTAGAACCCAGTAGGCCAATGTCTCTTTGAGTATCTCTCATATATAAGACAGCATCTTTAATATGACCCAGGGTCAATAAAATGGTGTCCTTATCCAGGGTATCAATATCCGCCGATAAGGTATCTGTCCATGCTGCTACAGCGCTACAAACCCAAGCCGACGCTATCACCGGTCTGAGTAAGGTACCAGAATGTGTGTAAATGGACTTCAAGGTAGCCTCCTGCTTGCGATCAGCAGGATCTCTGAGGGTAGCCTTATCTTGGGATGGCAGCGCTACCTTTTTGGATAAGCGTGTCCACCCTTGGGGAAGACTCCCACTGTATCCTGTCCTTAGTCGGGAAAGGATGCGCCATAAGAATCCTTTTGGGAATCTGCAGTTTCTTGTCTGGAGATTCCCAAGCCTTTTCAAATAACTCGTTCAGCTCATGAGATGGGGGAAAAGTTACCTCAGGTTTCTTTTCCTTATACATGTGTACCCTCGTGTCAGGGACAGGGGGGTCCTCTGTGATATGCAGTACATCTTTTATTGCAATAATCATATATTGAATACTTTTTGCCAATTTTGGCTGTAACTTTGCATCATCGTAGTCGACACTGGAGTCAGAATCCGTGTCAGTATTAGAGTCTACTATATGGGATAGTGGGCGCTTTTGAGACCCCGAAGGTCCCTGCGACATCGGGGAAGGCAGGGCTTGATTCCCTGTACATTCCCTGGACTCAGCTTTGTCCAACCTTTTGTGCAATAAATTCACATTAGCACTTAAAACATTCCACATATCCAACCAGTCAGGTGTCGGTGTTGCCGACGGAGACACCACACTCATTTGCTCCACCTCCTGCCTAGGAGAGCCTTCTACCTCAGACATGCCGACACACGCGTACCGACACACCACACACTCAGGGAATCCTCTTATCTGAAGACAGTTCCCCCACAAGGCCCTTTGGAGAGACAGAGAGAGTGTTACGCACACCAGTACTAACAGGAGTATACCGGTGTATGAACAGAGAGGGAAGCGAAGCAAACGAACTCACAGACAGTATAACATAACATACACAGGAGGTGATGGAATAACTAATAAACACAAAGTGAACGGAGAAGCCCAAAGGCTCAGGAATTGGGTGTCTCCCTAGTGTCAGGAATGCTCAGATGGAATAGAGCGGACAATGAAGCGAGGTGTAGTGATTTAACATGTGGAGCACCTGAAATGATGTTGCTAAGAGCAACAGAAAAAACCCCAAAGGGTTACCAACGGGTGTGGGAATAAACTCCTTGGTCAGAGATAGAAATATAGACACAAGGAGAGTATCCACAATCCTAACCCCCACTTGCAGGGCACAGGTTCAGCTTACTGCCACTAAACTGACACCTGGACGCCCTGCACAGTGAGGGAGGATTAAGCAAGCAGGTCTGAGAGTACAGCCGCAAACCTGCTGGGTTCACAGAATAGCAAAAGAACCCCAACAGGTCAAACAACTGACTCCAGTCTTACTGCTAGGTCCGGATTGGCAGAATGAAGTACCGAATCCCAAGGCCTATTCGCAGTAAGCAACAAGTAAATACAAAGTCACACAGTACTAGCTAACTCTCTGGAACTGACTAACAAACAAAGATTCAGCAGCATTTGCCTAGCCTGAGAGGATGGTTTATATAGCAGGTGCTGTCCACGCCCCACTCAGACCTCACAGACTGTGAGCACAAAACCAGCGCCGGATTCCCTGCCGTGCAAAGAGCCTGTAACCACTACACAGTAAAAACCCGGACCGGAGTATCAGCTGCGCTCAGGTTACTTCGCTAACACTTGCCTCCCGGTTGCCATGGCGACGTGGCAGCACAGAGCAGGAGATCCTAACAGAGAGAGAGTGTGCCAGCACACACCCAGCGCTAATGACCCAGGAATAAACACAATATGTTTACCCAGATAGCGCTGTTATCATCTAACTGCGCCAAATTATGTGCCCCCCCCCCCCTTCTTTAAAACCCTCTTTCACCGTGGTAAGCAGGGGAGAGTCCGGGGAGCTTCCTCTCAGCGGTGTGCTGTGAAGAAAATGGCGCCGGTGAGTGCTGAGGACCAAGCTCCGCCCCCTCAGCGGCGGGCTTCGGTCCCGCTGAAAATATTTAAAAAACTGGCGGGGGATCTCTTATATACAGTGCCTAGCCTGTATATATCGTTTTTAGCCAGATTGGAGGTTCCTATTGCTGCCCAGGGTGCCCCCCCTGCGCCCTGCACCCTTTCAGTGCCTGCCGTGTGTTGTGTGGGAGCAATGGCACGCAGCGTTACCGCTGCACGCTTACCTCAGTGAAGATCTGAAGTCTTCTGCCGCCTCTGAAGTCTTCTTTCTTCACATACTCACTTGGCTTCTATCTTCCGGCTCTGCGAGGAGGACGGCGGCGCGGCTCCGGGACGAACGGCGAGGGTGAGACCTGCGTTCCGTTCCCTCTGGAGCTAATGGTGTCCAGTAGCCAAAGAAACAGAGCCTAACATTAAAGTAGGTCTGTTTCTCTCTCCTCAGTCCCTCAATGCAGGGAGTCTGTTGCCAGCAGGCTCCCTGAAAATAAATAAAACTAACAAAATTACTTTCTTTTCAGGAAACTCAGGAGAGCTCCCTGTAATGCACCGAGTCTCCTCTGGGCACCGTATCAAACTGAGGTCTGGAGGAGGGGCATAGAGGGAGGAGCCAGTGCACACCCGTACCTAAAGATCTTTTTTAGTGCCCATGTCTCCTGCGGAGCCCGTCTATCCCCATGGTCCTTACGGAGTCCCCAGCATCCTCTAGGACGTAAGAGAAACAGTGCTTATTACATACAGAATATAGGCATAGGCGTGCGCAGCTAATTTTATTAGGGGGTGCACTGCTGGAGGGGCATTTCTAGCACCGCCTTTTGGGTGTGTTTAGCACCGCCCAGGAATATGTCTACCACTAGTTTACATTCTCTCAATATAATCACATGGCTTAATCTAATTTCTCCCTAGTTCCTAATAATAAAGTATATATCATACACTCCAGAGAAATAAAATGAAACATAATGGTGAGATCACCGGCCGGTACTGAGTATTAGCCAAAATTCAAATGACCCCACACAGTATGAGCTAAATTCACATTACACGACACAATATGACCCAAACTTCAGTTACCCCACACAGTATGAGCCGAAATGCACATTACCCCACACAGTATCAGCCGAAATTCACATTACGCCACACAGTATGAGCCAAAATTCACATTACGGCACACAGTATGAGACGAAATTCAAGTGACCCCACACTGTATGAGCTGAAATGAAAATTACTCCACACAGTATGAGCCAAACTTCAAATGACCAGTCACAGTATGAGCCAAATTAACATTACCCCACACAGTGTGAGCCGAAATTCACATTACCCCACACAGTATGAGTGGAAATTCACGTTACGCCACACCCTAACCCAGCTATATTTCTATATGCTAATACTGAAAGAGAGGTGGCGCTACCAATCTCATTATATTTAAATACAGTAACTTACAAATAAGAAAAGAATGAGGTTTGTAGGTGCACTCAGGAAACTACTGAATGCTTGGCTCAGCTAATATATTTATGTAACCATTCTTCTCTATTCTTTTTAAATAAATTTTCTGAGTGCACCTACAGCTCTATTTTTTTTTTTTTTGGGGGGGGGGTTGACTTCATGTATATACTGTATATATACAGTACAGTATATTCCCCATGGCTGACCCCCTTTCTTTCCCCTGCAGGAGCAGGGCAGACTCCTCAGCTGCAGCACTGCAGTTTACGTAGTCCCTTGCAGGCTCGCTGCGATCACCGCAATGCGGGCACAGTGGCTCGCCACAGGTCCTATTCTCCCTCTATGGCTGTCGCGGACACCCACATAGGGAGAATTACCTACATCGCCAGTTTTCTGGCAGCGGCATTGTACCTCCATCGGGATTCCAGCGTCATATTGAGACCGCCTGGATCCAGACGGTCGGTATGTTAAACGCATACCATGTTTTATAGCAGAAGGTACAATCACTGCCCGCTGTACTAGACACATATGCAGTATAATGCAGCGGGTGATGTGCATAGTACTAGTGATGCACAATGTGGGGCAGTAATCTCTGTATGACTACTGTACCAGAGCTAAAAATGACTCTGTATTGTTTGGTTGCCATTACTGATTTTGCTGCAATATGGAGTGCTGCTATTGCACGTCAGCACCAGCTCCACAGGGTGCTGTGACCCCAGCCCTCAGTGTCACAGTAGCAGCAGCTACAGGAGAATATGAAGCTACATATGAAGTGAACAGAACGAGGCTGCGAGTAGCTGCTCCCTATGGAGATCAGCCCTGCCGGACACAGTCGCAGTGGCAGTGTATGCACTACATACAGTACAGAGCTCGCTCTGCCAGCGTTACAGGAGCGGAACCGCTGACACGGTGCTGACCGTACACAGAGCGCCATACACGGTTACCTGCCTGCTGCTGCTGGTGTACTCTAGTTCCAGGACTGTGACAAGCAGCGTCCATGTACTAGCTAGCAGCATTTCCTGATTCGTCTCCCCCCACATCCACCTTCCTAACCAATCAAGTATTAGGCAGTAGGTGTGGGCGGAGCTGACTGAGTGGTGGGTGACTTACCGTCTCAGTCTCTGCTGTATTGTCTCCGTCTGCTGAATTAGTCCTCTGAGTCCACCTGAGAGGAACTCTGTGGTGGCACACAAGGAGAGACAGAGAGCGGTCAGGAGAGACAGAGCACAGGCGGGCCGGGAGAGAGAGCACAGGCGGGCCAGGAGGGAGGACACACGGCGTGACATCATGTCACATCGTGAGGCGGAGCCGGGAACATGTATTAACATAAGTGCAACCAGTGTGGACGCCGGCCAGTAAGTAAATAATACACCCACACATATATCATATCAGTCCATCCTGACCGGGCGGCGGGCGCAGCTGGGGGTCAAAGGAATGTGCTGGAGCGCTCGGTGGTCACTGTGCTGCAGGCATAACGTGTGGGGGGAGCCGGACATTAGGGGGTGCCTGTGCGCACCAGGCACCCCCCGTGCGCACGCCTATGAATATAGGCATTCTGCATATCATTTTAAACAACAGGAGTTGCTTGTGCGTCCTATTCGCAGCTCTTCATTTTAGAAGCAAAATAGGATGTATGAATAGGATGCACAAGCAACTCCTGTTGTTTAAAATGATATGCAACATGCCTATATTCTGTATATATTTGCATACAAAATGTTATGCTGCAGTGTATTCCAGCCATACACTGTAACATAATTAGATACAGTCGTAATTACACACTGAATATAGAAATGCTGCATATAATTTAAATGAGCATAAGCTGCTAGTGTGACTTAGTACATTCATTTGCATCTATGATGCATTTGTGTGTTAAAAAAAAAAACACAAAAAAAACCCAAGTACAGTAGGTAAAGTATTTGGAATTTATACACAGAATATAGACATACAGGTTGAGTATCCCATATCCAAATATTCCGAAATACGGAATATTCCGAAATACGGAGTTTTTTGAGTGAGAGTGAGATAGTGAAACCTTTGTTTTTTGATGACTCAATGTACGCAAACTTTGTTTAATACACAAAGTTATTAAAAATATTGTATTAAATGACCTTCAGGCTGTGTGTATAAGCTGTATATGAAACATAAATGAATTGTGTGACTGTAGACACACTTTGTTTAATGCACAAAGTTATAAAAAATATTGGCTAAAATTACCTTCAGGCTGTGTGTATAAGGTGTATATGTAACATAAATGCATTCTGTGCTTAGATTTAGGTCCCATCACCATGATATCTCATTATGGTATGCAATTATTCCAAAATACGGAAAAATCCGATATCCAAAATACCTCTGGTCCCAAGCATTTTGGATAAGGGATACTCAACCTGTATCACATATAATTGGATTCAGCTGGAACTGCATGTGTGACTTAGTAAATTTTTATGATTCTAATATACATTTCCCAGGAAAAAAAAATGTAAAAATGCAATGTGCAGTACGTAGAGCAGGGCTGGCCAAACCGGTCCTCGAGATCTACCAACAGTTCATGTTTTCTAGGCCTCCTGGAGATCTGTAGAATTGTCAGTTAGGAATGAATGCAGCACATCTTAATTAGTAATGACTACACCTGTGCACCAGCTAGGTAGTCTGGAAAATGTGTACTGTTGGTAGATCTCGAGGACTGGTTTGGCCAGCCCTGACGTAGAGCATTTTTACCAAAGTTTTTTTTTTCACATGTCAAAATGTACTGAAAAGTGTTTATTGCAAATGTGCTTGAAAAGTGTACTTATAATTGATTTCTAACATTTTCATAACAAACTCGGGCCAAAAAAACACCTCCAAATTCTTTGAGAGTTTTAGAGCTGTTTTGTGTCCGACTTGCAATATCGGACTTCATTACATTGGCTGAGTTTGTATACTTAACACAGGCAAAACATCTGAATCCAACTTTTTATCGGGCTCTCTACTTTAGAGCCGAAAGTGTCAGAAAAAGCCGGTTTGAGTCCGCTATTACATTAGCCGACTATGCAAAATGCCCGATGTCTGCGGCAATAGCTGCAAACAACAGGCATTTTGCCATTATCAGCTCCCACTACATCCTGGCCTATATGTTAAGCGCCTTTAGTCCTATTGGAGAAAGAGCGCTATATAAATAAATTATTTTTAATATTAATATTAACTGTTTTGATTCTGTTGGAGCTGACCTGTGACTGACCTGCTTAGTCAGGACTTTGAGAATTAGGAGTCATATTCTGCTTCACACTGTTCTGTTCATGTATGGGGGAACTGTGTGCCTCCAATATTTATGTTGCAATGGAGGTAACATGTTGGAAATTTTTTGACTTGGAATGTTAATGGTCTGGCACTCAAAGGTGAATTTTTTTTGCCTACCCCTGCTTTAAACCTTTAGTTAAAATTAGCCACACACTTTTACATCTGACCACTTGGATTCCTGTAAGATTTGGTCATATATATATATATATATATATATATATATATATATATATATATATATAGAACAGAGTAATGGGCGGCACTCCAATGGATTTTAAGAAATCATACAGCTCACCAAGTCATCTTCATCTACGAACGAAGATGGCTTGGTGAGCTGTATGATTTCTTAAAATCCATTGGAGTGCCGCCCATTACACTGTTCTGTTTGCTGGGCCTTGTAGTGCCACGGGAAGGCACCCGAGTATTTATCTCTTGCTGTAGGAGTGCCGGTCACAGTTGTTCTTTTATATATATATATATATATATATATATATATATATATATATATATATATAACATACAGTATCTCCACTATGTGGAAAGACAGCACTCTCCAAATTGAAAATTGTGCGAGTAAATTGTCATCAAGAAAACCCGCCTGGCCCTGAGCCATGCCAGTGGAGTATTGTATATTCTGGAGAACCTGTAATGGATAATGTTACTTACCGTACCTGGTATTCCACGCGGTCTCCCTGTCGTGTACTGACCAGGCCCAGCACTGCTTAGCTTCCAAGTTCGGATGGTGTCGGGCTTGACCAGTGCGGTATGACGGTAAATATAACCAACAGATATATGGACTTTAGACAAATGTACCCTTACACTTCGTAACACGTGTGTAACCCAAAATGATGAATCCGGTGCTATACAGTGCCTACTTCTAAACAAATAATGCAATACAGGGTGGGTGCAGGAAAAGAAACAATGCGTATACGGATTGGATCTATATATATCGGGGGGTCCCTGCACTCTCACTTAACATAGATAAGAGGTGGGGTGCCAGTCAGAGTCCAATCCCATAGGGGATGGGGCCCATAGTACAACATACAGTATCTCCACTATGTGGAAAGACAGCACTCTCCAAATTGAAAATCAAAAAAGTGAATATTTATTTCAAAGTTTTATCTCACAGTTTTCCTGGTAATGTCCAACGTTTCGGTCCACACCGGGACCTTTATCAAGGTGACACAGCAAAAAACATCCATACAGCAGTGCAGCGGGAGCCAATGTTGAGTAGGGAAACTGGAGCAACAGATGGGCCTCACAGTACCGGAAGCCGGAAGTTGCGTTCCATTGTGCGTTCCACGGGGTCCGAGACCTGACCCCAGCTCGCGGCAGCACGCTACAGTGGCGATCCTGTCAGTATACAGCCCTGGGGACACAGGCTCCATTAATACATATATTCAACTAAGTGCCACATAGTTTTGGTTTACATTAACACGCGCCAACACTTCCGGTTTCACAGGAAGTGACCCCGTGCGTGTCACCATGCGTTCCACCATGCCCTGAATCACCAGGGAGGCGGAATTGGCGCCATTATGGGTATATATTAGGGGCCTGTGAGGCCCATCTGTTGCTCCAGTTTCCCTACTCAACATTGGCTCCCGCTGCACTGCTGTATGGATGTTTTTTGCTGTGTCACCTTGATAAAGGTCCCGGTGTGGACCGAAACGTTGGACATTACCAGGAAAACTGTGAGATAAAACTTTGAAATAAATATTCACTTTTTTGATTTTCAATTTGGAGAGTGCTGTCTTTCCACATAGTGGAGATACTGTATGTTGTACTATGGGCCCCATCCCCTATGGGATTGGACTCTGACTGGCACCCCACCTCTTATCTATGTTAAGTGAGAGTGCAGGGACCCCCCGATATATATATATATATATATAGATAGATATATAGATAGATATATAGATATATATAGATATATATACATAGTAACATAGTATCTGAGGTTGAAAAAAAGACAATTGTCCATCGAGTTCAACCTATTTGTGGTGTCCTATGCATGATGATTTGACTAAAATTTCTGACTGATGCTGCTGTCAGCCGTTGCATTTTATCCCTATTTATAGTAACTATAATGCATGACTATGCACCATACCCCTGGATATCCTTATCCATTAGGAATTTATCTAACCCATTCTTAAAGGTGTTGACAGATTCCGCCATTACAACTCCCTCGGGCAGGGAATTCCAAACACGTATTGTCCTTACCGTGAAAAAGCCTTTACGACGTATTGTGCGGAATCTCCTCTCCTCTAACCTGAGCGAGTGTCCACGAGTCCTCTGTGTTGATCTAACCAAAAACAGGTCCCGCGCAAGCTCTGTGTATTGTCCCCTTATATATTTGTAGATGTTGATCATATCCCCTCTTAGTCTCCGCTTTTCCAATGTAAACATGCCTAGTCTTTCAAGCCTTTCCTTTTATTCCATCGTCTCCATGCCCTTAATTAGTTTGGTCGCTCTCCTCTGTACCTTTTCTAGCTCCAGGATATCCTTTTTGTAGTACGGTGCCCAGAATTGTACACAGTATTCAAGGTGTGGCCTCACTAGTGATTTATATAACGGGAGTATAATACTCTCGTCCCTAGCATCAATACCCCGTTTTATGCATGCTAATATCTTATTAGCCTTCTTTGCTGCAGTCCTACTTTGGGTACTACTGCTTAGCTTGCTATCTATGAGCAAACCTAAGTCCTTTTCCAGTACAGAACCCCCTAATTTTACCCAATTTAGTAGGTAGGTGTAATTTTTGTTCTTGTTACCACAGTGCATTACCTTACACTTGTCTGTGTTGAAGCGCATTCTCCATTTGGCTGCCCATGCTTCTAATTTAACTAAATCGTTCTGAAGAGACTCGGCATCCTCCTCTGTATTTATAGCCTTACACAATTTGGTATCATCTGCAAAAATTGACACCATGCTCTCTAGACCTTCTGTTAGGTCGTTAATGAAAATATTGAACAATAGCGGTCCTAATACTGAGCCTTGCGGCACACCACTTAGCACTTCAGTCCAAATTGAAAAAGATCCATTAACCACAACGCGCTGCTCCCTATTATCTAACCAGTTTTTGACCCAAGTGCATAATGTGCTTCCTAGCCCTGATTCTTGTAGCTTGTAGATAAGTCTCATGTGTGGTACAGTATCGAACGCTTTGGCAAAGTCTAAAAAGATTACATCCACGTCTTTACCCTGATCTAGGTTTGCGCTTACTGTTTCATAAAAGCCAAGTAAGTTGGTTTGACAGGATCTGTCCTTCATAAACCCATGTTGATTCCTTTTAATGACCTTATTGACTTCAATGAACTTCTGGATACTATCTCTTAGAATACCTTCCAATACTTTCCCCACTATAGATGTAAGACTAACTGGTCTATAATTACCTGGTTCAGCTTTACTTCCCTTTTTGAATATAGGCACTACTTCCGCTATACACCAGTCTTTGGGAACCATACCTGATATAACTGAATCCTTAAAGATCAAAGATAGCGGTTTTGCCAGTTCAGAGTGAAGCTCCATTAGAACCCTTGGGTGAATACCATCGGGCCCTGGTGATTTATTAATCTTTAAATGTTTTAATCGGTCACAGACTACTTCCTCGCTGAAATAAGTACCTATCAGTGGGATATTCTCATTATTGAGATTGTGTGTCAGTCCCTGAATTGGGTCCTCTCTAGTGAATACTGTTGAAAAAAACTCATTTAGTGTGTCCGCTATGTCATTATCATTTTTGCTTAAGACTCCCAACTTGTCTTTTAAAGGGCCTATACTCTCCTTCTTTAATCTCTTGCTATTAATGTATTTAAAGAATTTTTTGGGATTCGCTTTGCTTTCCTTTGCTACTAGTTTTACATACCCTGAAAAGGCACTGAGAGTGTGGTCGAATGATGGACACTTTATGAATATTATGAATACAGCAATGATGCTTCAAAGCTCTGATCACAAATAACTGTGTCTATAAGTTGCTATAGGGCCTATTCATCAAGCAATTTTCACTTTAAAATATATTGAAACTTCTGTTTCCTTATGTTTAAGGGGAGAATGTAAGTTTTGCTGGAATGTAACATGAAAAAAGAAGGAGATATTGTAAATACCTCCTGGTTTTCAGTAGTGATGAGCGGGTTCGGTTCCTTGGGATCCGAACCCCCCCGAACTTCACCCATTTTACACGGTTCCGAGGCAGACTCGAATCTTCCCGCCTTGCTCGGTTAACCCGAGCGCGCCCGAACGTCATCATCCCGCTGTCGGATTCTCGCGAGATTCGTATTCTATATAAGGAGCCGCGCGTCGCCGTCATTTTCACTCGTGCTTTGGAGATGATAGCGAGAGGACGTGGCTGCGTTCTCTCAGTTTCTGTGTTCAGTGTGCTGCAAATATCTGCTCAGTGTGCTGCAAATATCTGTGCTCAGTGTGCTTGCAAATATCTGTGCTCAGTGTGCTGAAAATATCTACGTTCTCTGCCTGAAAAACGCTCCATATCTGTGCTGCATTGTAGTATATAGTAGGAGGACAGTGCAGAATGTTGCTTTGACCACCAGTATATATATAGCAGTACGGTACAATAGTCCACTGCTCTACCTCTGTGTCGTCAAGTATACTACGCATCCATACCTGTGCTGCATTTTAGTTGTGCGCAGTATATAGTAGGAGGGGACAGTGCAGAATGTTGCTGTGACCACCAGTAAATATATAGCGGTACGGTACAGTAGTCCACTGCTCTACCTCTGTGTCGTCAAGTATAGTATGCATCCTTACCTGTGCTGCATTTTAGTTGTGCGCAGTATATAGTAGGAGGGGACAGTGCAGAATGTTGCTGTGACCACCAGTATATATATATAGCAGTATGGTACAGTAGTCCACTGCTCTGCCTCTGTGTCGTCAAGTATACTATGCATCCATACCTGTGCTGCATTTTAGTTGTGCGCAGTATATAGCATGAGGGGACAGTGCAGAATGTTGCTGTGACCACCAGTATATATATAGCAGTACGGTACAGTAGTCCATTGCTCTACCTCTGTGTCGTCAAGTATACTACAAAAGTTCAGTAAAATTACCCAAAAATCAAAATTAAAAGCGTCTGATGAGAAGCGTAAACTTGCCAATATGCCATTTACGACACGTAGTGGCAAGGAACGGCTGAGGCCCTGGCCTATGTTCATGGCTAGTGGTTCAGATTCACATGAGGATGGAAGCACTCATCCTCTCGCTAGAAAACTGCAGTGCCACTCCTAGATGGGCCAGGTGTTTGTGTCGGCCACTTGGGTCGCTTAGCTTAGCCACACAGCTACCTCATTGCACCTCTTTTTTTCTTTGCATCATGTGCTGTTTGGGGACTATTTTTTAAATCTGCCATCCTGTCTGACACTGCAGTGCCACTCCTAGATGGGCTAGGTGTTTGTGTCGGCCACTTGGGTCGCTTAGCTTAGTCACACAGCTACCTCATTGCACCTCTTTTTTTCTTTGCATCATGTGCTGTTTGGGGACTATTTCTTAAATCTGCCATCCTGTCTGACACTGCAGTGCCACTCCTAGATGGGCCAGGTGTTTGTGTCGGCCACTTGGGTCGCTTAGCTTAGTCACACAGCTACCTCATTGCATCTCTTTTTTTCTTTGCATCATGTGCTGTTTGGGGACTATTTTTTAAATCTGCCATCCTGTCTGACACTGCAGTGCCACTCCTAGATGGGCTAGGTGTTTGTGTCGGCCACTTGGGTCGCTTAGCTTAGTCACACAGCTACCTCATTGCACCTCTTTTTTTCTTTGCATCATGTGCTGTTTGGGGACTATTTTTTAAATCTGCCATCCTGTCTGACACTGCAGTGCCACTCCTAGATGGGCCAGGTGTTTGTGTCGGCCACTTGGGTCGCTTAGCTTAGCCATCCAGCGACCTTGGTGCACCTCTTTTTTTCTTTGCATCATGTGCTGTTTGGGGACTATTTTTTAAATCTGCCATCCTGTCTGACACTGCAGTGCCACTACTAGATGGGCTAGGTGTTTGTGTCGGCCACTTGGGTCGCTTAGCTTAGTCACACAGCTACCTCATTGCACCTCTTTTATTCTTTGGATCATGTGCTGTTTGGGGACTATTTTTTAAATCTGCCATCCTGTCTGACACTGCAGTGCCACTCCTAGATGGGCCAGGTGTTTGTGTCGGCCACTTGGGTCGCTTAGCTTAGCCTCCCAGCGACCTCTGTGCAAATTTTAGGACTAAAAATAATATTGTGAGGTGTGAGGTGTTCAGAATAGACTGGAAATTAGTGGAAATTATGGTTATTGAGGTTAATAATACTATGGGATCAAAATGACCCCCAAATTCTATAATTTAAGCTGTTTTTGAGGGTTTTTTGTAAAAAAAACACCCGAATCCAAAACACACCCGAATCCGACAAAAAATTTTCAGGGAGGTTTTGCCAAAACGCGTCTGAATCCAAAACACGGCCGTGGAACCGAATCCAAAACCAAAACACAAAACCTGAAAAATTTCCGGTGCACATCACTAGTTTTCAGTCAGCAGCCCTATAGGGACTGTATGTGACAAAAACTGTAAAGCGTAGTTTTCCGGATTTTGCATGCATGGGATAAAACCATCTTCAGATGGCATTAGCTCATTAACTTCAGTGTGGCAGACCTCCCGCGGAAGGATCTTGGGATCCCTCTCGTGTGGAATGGAGCTGTTTGTGATTTTGATCATGAAATTTTAGCAATGCGCATACATAGCTGAATAGCTGATTTAGGGCCTAATTCAGCATGGATTGCAAAAGCAAAATATTTCTGTAATGGGCAAAACCATGTGCAGTGCAGGGGGGTCAGATATAACATGTGCAGAGAGAGTTAGATTTGGGTGGGGTGTGTTCAAACCAAAATTTAAATTGCAGTGTAAAAATAAAGCAGCTGGTATTTACCCTGCACAGAAACAAAATAACCCACCTAAATCTAACTCTCTCTGCACATGTTACATTTGCCCCAACTGCAGTGCACATGGTTTCAGGGCCGTCTTTTTGTATGGGATCAATGGGCACTTGCCCAAGGGCCCCAGGAGTATAAGGGCCCTATGCCAATAGCTGAGGGTCCCCTTTTTCCAGGGGTACCAGATTTTTGAAAATCGGCCCTGGGGAACCGGAGATATTCAACTTCAAAGCAGTGGTCCCCACCCGAGCCTATTAATTGCAACCAGATATATCAGGTTCTGCCTGAATTAGAGTTTATCTGAGAGTATACTCCAAAAGCTGGTACTCTCCCCTTTCAGTGGACACTGGCAGCTTGTCTCTACTATGCCCAGAACCAGAGATATCAGCCTTACAGCAGCTGGTCCCTGCTTCAGCTCCACATGCCTGGTATGCAGTTTTATATTTTTCATCTGTGGATTGCTCTGACTCCTTAACTCTGATCCCCAAGACTCCAGTACCTCCTGAAAGGTAAGAAGTAATTAGCAGAAATTACTGCTCCAGGTCCTACATGCTGAGCGGAAGATAGAACACTGCCCACCGCCCGCGGGACATCAAAGCTGCCTCTGATAGCACCAACCATCGGTGGCGTAACTAGAATTTTTACTCCCCCCAACCGAAAACATTCTCTGGCGCCCTTCCCCCCCAATAATTGCCACTAGCAAAGTGATGAATCTGCGGGCACCGCAGGAGTGCATCACAAAAAACGGTGTGTGGCCTTGGTGAAATGGGTGTGACTTTGCATAAAGGGACGTGGCATTGCAGGAAAAGACTACCTTATGCCCCAGTTTTGCAACCTGCACGCCCAGGCGTTGGACACCACAGAAAACAAAAAAATCCTGATTCATGCCCCTTACATTATTTGTCATTTTACCTCCTTATAGTAATGCCCAGTATACATTATGCCACATACTGCAATGGCCCTTAGACATTATGCCACACACAATAATGCCCATGACACAATATGCCACACACCATAATGCCCCTGACACATTATGCCACACACCGTAATGCCTGTGACACATTATGCCACGCATCGCAATGCCCGTTATACATTATGCTACACACTGCAATGCCCCTGATACATTATAGCACATACAATGCCTGTGATACAGTACACCACACACAGTCATGCCTGTGACACATTATGACACACACCGCAATGCCCGTTATACATTATGCCACACACTGTAATACCCCTGAGACATTATAGAACATACCACAATGCCTGTGATATAGTATACCATACACCGTAATGCCTGTGACACATACCGCAATGCCCGTTATACCTTATGCCACACACCGCAATGCCCATTAATATTATGCCACACACCACAATGCCCCTAAGACATTATACCACATACCACAATGCCCGTGATATAGTATACCACACACCGTAATGCCTGTGACACATTATGAAACACACCGCAATGTCCGTGATACATTATGCCACACACTGCAATGTCCGTGATCATTATGCCACACACCGCAATTTCCGTGATACATTATGCCACACACCGCAATGCCCATTACACATTAAGCCCTACAGTAAGGCTTCTAATTACTTTTAATTACTTTTAAATTACCTGCTCGTTGCCAGGGCTCTTGGTTCCATGCACGGTGCCAGGGGTTTTCATGCTCAGGGTGTCATGCTCGTTGCCAGGGGTTTCATGCGTTAGGTGTTATGCTTTTTGCCAGAGGTATCATGTGTTGGGTGTCAAGCTCGTTGCCAGTGGGTAATATTCATTGCCAGGGGTTTCATGCACTGGGTGTCATGCTTGTTGCTAGAGCAGGGGCGCTTTAAGAGAGCAGGAGGCCCGTGTTCAGCCTCCTCCGTTCGGGCCCCCTCCTCTTTGCCCAGAGCACTGTAGAGTCTGAGCACTAGAGGGCTCAGACTCTACTGCGCATGCGCAGATCTCCGGGAAAATGGCCCTCCCTGAGATTTATCTACTGCGCATGTGCAAAACTGTGAAAATGGCTATTTTCACAGTGCTGCGAATGCCAGCGCTGGACTCCAGAGGGGTGAGTATTTTAAAAATGGGTGCAGCGTGTGCGGAGGGGGCCCCCTCTGGACTCAGGGGCCCATGTGCACCGCACACTGCACCATTATAGAAATGCCAGTGTGCTAGGGGGTAATGCTTATTGCCAGGGATTTAATGAGCTAGGTGTTGTGCTTGTTACTAGGAAGTAATGCTTGTTGCTAGGGCTGTGCTCCCAGTGCCACATATGCCCCAAGTGCCAGATATTCCCCCACAGTGCCAGATAACAATATGCCCCCATAGTGCCAGAAACACATATGCCCCCAGTGCCAAATATGCCAACCCAGTGCCAAATACACATATGCCCCCAGTGCCCCATATGCCCCCCAGTGCCAGCTACACATATACCCCCAGTGCCAAATATGCCCCCCCAGTGCCAGGTACACATCCTCCCCAGCTGCTGTGAGCGCGCCTCTCCTGGCTGTGTCCATCCTGTGTCTCCAGCAGTGTGTCTTTCAAATGAAGTGATACTGCAGCTGCCGGTCCGCGAGCTCTAATTGGCTCACGAAACGGCACTTCATTTAACAGACACGCCACCGCCGGAGACCCAGGAGGGACACACAGGAGAGGCAAGCGCTGTGCCCTCCGGCTCCTTAGCAAAACTCACAGCAGCAATCAGTGGCGGCGGCGGCGCCCCCGCAGCCCTACACCACCAAGCCGCCGCAGTGGCTGCGGGGGCAGGAGTTATGCCACTGCCTACCACCCGTGCCACTAGAGTATGGGTAGGGGTCCCATTGAATTGCTTTGCCCAGGGGCCTAGACTGCTGTTAAGATGATCCTGCATGGTTTTGCCCATTAGAGAAAGATTTTGCTTTTGCGATCCATGCTGAATTAGGCCCTTAGATTGTACATTCCATACAATAAAATTCCTTATTGCCACAATACAGTATATATTGAAAAAGAGTCTCCATTCTCAGGGTCTAGCCTCAATTTTTGATAATTATTTACGTCACAAATGAACTAAACTGCAACTGACCACAAATAAAGTTATTATACAGTTTCAAATGAAGACTGTAACAATGATAACCTCCCGTTATAACAGTGTAGGGTTTATAGCTCATTCCCTCTAACACACCTTGTGATTTCAGCACCTTTTCTTGCTGCAGCTTTAGTTTGACACTTTCTATAGCCTTTAGAGTGGACTCTTCACAAGCCTTTGTTACAGCATTTTGTTTTGCTTCTTTAACATATGATGACATAAGCTGAGACATATCAAAGATCTAAAAGATACAGTTAAGGTTTAAGCCAAATATTACATACAAATGTATATTACTGTTTCCTGCAATAGAATGTTAACAAAATAATTTCAGTTCAGACAAAAACAAGTGAAGGGAGAAGCAAGCACTTGTCTTTCACAGTATGAGAATGCTACAATGCACACACTGATCAGTCCCAAGACACAATGGAAGATGTTACAAAGTAGGGCAGCTAACCCGGGATGCGGTCAATTTACCTACAATCAAAATCCAGATGGGCAAAATCCCAAAAACTAATGCCCGACGGTCAAAATCCCGACAAGGTAAAAATACCGATAAGGCCATAATACCGACATTTAAAATGTTGATAGGTCAAAAAGTTGACATGAGTTTTTCATGATTTTTTCATTCAGACCAACTTGTTCATACTTTACCATCCCAGTGGACCTGGAGGAGGAATATAATAGTGTGCCGAGCACAGCGAGCCATGCAATGGGACGTGGGACACTTATACGGTGTCAATGTCGACCTATGTCGACATACACACCAAAAACAATGAAAACCTCGTTGCCTTTTTGACCTATCTACATTTTAAATGCCGGTGTTTTGACCTTGTCGTTATTTTAAATGTCGGTATTTTGACCTTGTCTGGATTTTGACCTTGTCGGGATTTTGACCGTCGGTCAATACACACAGCTATGTTAAAGCTGGACATAGCATACCAACTAACTGTTGGGTTCTTGTTTTTTGTTTGGCATACTATAAAGAACTAAAAAGGTGTATCTAATAAAGTGGCCACTGCATGCATGTCTGGTGTTATTCTGACTACAGCAGAATCCTTTTCGTATAGGATGTCTCATTCAGTGAAGCGGTGGAGCCTGATACATGAGCTTGACAACCAAGGAAAGCAGTGGTAGTATAACTCAAATCCAGGCCAAGGAAGTTGTATGTAGAAGGGAGAACGCCTATCCTGCCTGGCGATTCTCTTTACAGTTGACTAGTGAGGTTTCCATCCTTCAGAAGTTAAGCAAGTAAAATCCAGTTAGATGGACTCCTTAGCTCGCAAGGTGGCTACAGATAAAACATGTAGCCACTCACATATTTGACAACATGCTTAAAAATTGAGTTATTCAAAAATATTTGAGAGGCTTTACAAAGTTAGCTTCATTCACTAAAGTCACCTTGTTCTGCCTAAGCTGGGTGTTGTCATCAGGTGCCAACTATTGTGGGAATGGAAAAGTAAACCGCAGACACATGGACATACCACGATAGAGACACCCACAGAATTGATAAGTTTGCTGCAAGTCAATATCTGGAATTAATGAGGGACCATGCAATCTGTGTGTCCTCCCTCTGCCTAAAGCATCCAGGCTACACAGAGGTATAGGAATGGGCCGATATATGGTCACATAGTAGATTGATTTTAAAGAAGCCAAATGTAAGATTACTATATTAAAACATAAGCTAAGCAATATTGAATATCACATCGCCATTCTTTCTTTTTTTCATAAATAGTAAATTCACCCACCTTTCCTGAGTATTTGTTGGCTATTAAGTTACAGACAGATGTTTTCCCAGAAGACTTTGGTCCAAGGACAGCAATCTTGCAGGGAGGTAATGGCATAGGAGGAAGAAGATATGGACGAGGATTCTGCATAAATTTTATCAATGATTCTTCAGATGATAATAAGTACATCTTATCTAGAAAACTAAAAATCCATAAATAAGATATAATTAAAAAAAATTAATAATAATTATAGCATGCAATTTACAAGCAAACTTTACCTAACAGCAAACTCTGCCAATCCTTTCTTAATATATCCTTCTTTCAGAGCCACAGGACATAAATTGCCCCAGCAGCTTCTGCGCCACCTATATCGGGGACCAATCATACGAGATGATGAAAGCGTCCGCATAATTTCATCCTATGAAACAAAAATAATCTATTATACTTCACTTATCAAACATTTATTGAAATTATTAGTGTGTCCATAAAATGTGATAATTATTTGATTTGTATTCATTACATAACATTTATCAGGTGTTATAGCTTATTTCTCAGATTTCTACATTCTCCACTAAGTTATCATATAATACCCCTTTTCCACCTAAATATGCTGGTCACAGCAGGGGGCCTGACACGGGTGTTACCTAGCTGAGACCCCCGTCAGCTCCCTTTCCTATCTGCAGTCACCATTCCGGCATATTGCCGGGTTGGTGACGATTCCAGTGACGCAGTGATCTCCCAGCACTGAGACCCGCGTCAGCTCCCTTTCCTATCTGCAGTCACCATTCCAGCATATTGCCGGGTTGGTGACGATTCCAGTGACGCGGTGATCTCCTGGCGCCGCCCATACAGTGTAAATGGGAAACGGGTTGCATCGACCTGGCTTCCATTTACACAGCACAGCTTGCCGGGTTGAACACGTGTTCAACCCTGAAAGCTACACGAGTTGGAATACCGAGTCACTCGACCCGTATTATTCCAACTGGGCTCTTTTACACCAACCAGCAACACGGGTTATGCGCGTTCATGTTCAATAACCTGTGTTATACAGTATGCTGGTTGGTGTAAAAGGGGTATAGGACAGTGCGACAGGTAATGCTGGGACAGACGGCATGATGGATCTGCTACTGTAAAACAAAGAAACATACAACTATATAACACTGCGCATGCACAATCACACTGGTGTTCACTGCTGCTGAGGAAGCTTTAACGCGAGACGTCACTGTTTGACATGTTCCTAGTTAATGTAATATACTGGGCAAGCTAGATGGATGTAGACAGTTAGCAAAACATTTTTATTTTTTATAGTGCAGGTTAGGAACAGCTATATATTACTTGCATTTTTGTCACACTGGTGCTGTAAGTTTACTGCAGCACTTTTCACAGCACATTGTTAGTGGGGTTTTTTTGTGACTGCCAGGTTCTAACAGAGGAGCAGTATTAACCCAGTGCACACTGGTGTTTTTTTCCACGTGGAAGAACTTTACCAGCAATGACATCAAAGTACAGACACTTTTGTAATGATGGATGCCACCGGGGATGAAATCATATTGTGTGAAAATGATGTAAACACTGCTGAGGGTGACAATGATAATTATCGTAACATCTTGCCACTGAAGAAGTCATTAACAGCACTGTTAGCTTAGCTGTCTTAAGATGATTTGTAGCTTGTTTTGTGGGTGCCCAAACAAACCAAGCGCTTCAGCCACAAAAGTGTCAGTCCCTGTCGCTGAAGTGATTGGTTTGGTAAACTGTGCATGTCCTTTTTAATATCAAACATAAGGGTAGGAGGGTGGGCCAAGGACAATTCCATTTTGTTACACTTTTTTTTCTGCCATGCAAAGGCACATCCTAATGTCGGGCAACCCCCACCAACGGCTAAATCAGGGAGGGACAATAAGGGTGATCTCCCCCTGTTGCACTGAACCACAGCCCTACCAACCTACTGATACCACAGGCAGTAGTGCAGCTCTAGGCAGAGCAGAGGTCAGGTTGAGCTGTGGGTTCCAGCTGCACACAGGGCCTTATTAAGTTTGGATCAGAGATACAATCGCATTTTCCTGACCTGCGGCCAACTGAATTGTGATTGCATCACTGGCGGAGATTAACAAGTTGGCTGGCCTTGCCTTGTGCTTGGTGGCCCCCAATTAGCAAACTGAAGCTGAATAAGGTCCACAGTCTGCTGTCAGCCTGAACCCACAGCACCCGGCCTGATGGAAAAGGAAGCAGAGTGGCATGGGATTTGTAGTTTATTTTATTTTTTTTAACATCAATAGTTTTTATTGAATTTTATATTGAATGCAAAAAGGGAAGAAAAAAGGAGGGGGTACAGAAAAAAGACCAGGGTGGGGAGGGATGTACACGTCAATAAAATGCAACATACATATAGAACAGATAGCATAACACTAAGTAGGTATACAGGTATCCTAGACATGTTAACAGTTTGAAATGTGCATAGCTAGTTCAATATGGTTTCTCTACTCCGTCTCTAGAACCGGTGGGGATCGGTTGATAACATTATAAATGTAATATATGGTAAAAACCAGAGGGGAAAGTATGGGAGATAGAGCACTCAAGAAGTTGAAGGTTCCTCATTCAGGCTGAATTGTAAAGGGGACGACATCCCCGGGTGTGATATGAGGGTGGAGCCTTCCCCCTCCGTGACGTATTCATGCCAATGGAACCATTTCACCATGGGAGAGGAAGCAGAAGAGGAATAAGGCATACATTCGGTTTCCATAGTATAATGGAAATTAACTTTATGAAACACCTTTAGAACAGGTGGGACCGCCACCTGCTTCCAGGCTTGGGCCAGGGTTGCCCTTGCTGCTATACAGATGTGTCCCAACAGGTACCTCTGGGAGGATGATACCTCCAGGGGATACATATGTAGGAGAACCAGATCTGGGGATGGGTTTAAAGATAGGCCTAGAACTTTATTTATTAGCGTAAATACTTCTGCCCAGAAAGTTTGGAGAAGGGGACATGACCAGAAAATATGGTATACATGCCCTATCTCTCCGCAATTTCTCCAGCATAGTGGTGAGCAGGAGGGCCAGAAGGTGTGCAGTCTGTCTGGGGTCAGGTATAATCTATTCAGTAGTTTAACATGCATTTCTGAATGATTTAAACAGCGAGACATGCGAAATGTTAAACGGTATAATTTCTCCCATTGTGACTCTGCTATGGGAATACCCAAGTCTCCCTCCCAGCGCCTCTGAGCATTAGACTTTTGGTATGGGACTAATGAGATGAGTGTGTTGTACCAATAAGTTATATCTTTAGTTGATGAAGATAATACCATGCGGGATCGGATAGACTGAGCCAGAGAGCTGGGGGGAGTTTGTACTGTGGGTAGGCTTTGGAACCAGTGTCTGATCTGAAAGTAGTGAAACAGTTCAGCACTTGGGAGGGAGAATTTATCGTGCAATTGGGCGAATGAAAGGAAGGTAGTTCCATCTAATAGGTCTCCAAGGGTATGAATATTACAAGCAGTCCACGTAGAGATACGTAAGTTGGGAATTAACTTACTCACTGCTTTAAGTGAAAGGGTCATGTGGGGGGTAGTAATGCTAGGAAGTTTACTCATCAAATTATCCCATATTCGTAAGGAAGAAGCCGTAGAGGGAAGAACATTCAAACCATTGGGACGGAGGACCTTAGGAGTCCACAGCAAATCTGCTAAGGGGTATCCTATGCACCCGACCTCCTCAATGTGAGCCCAGAGGGGAGCGGGATTGGATATGTTCCAAGATTTCAGTTGGGCAAGCACACATGCTTCCTGGTACATACTTAGGTCAGGCAATGCGAGACCTCCTCTGTGTCGGGGAAGAATCATTCTAGCATGTGCCAGTTTTGGGGGGTGCGATTTCCATAGGTATCTCGTCAGAACAACTTTGCATTTATCGAGGTACGGTTTGGGAAAAGAATAAGGTATAGTGCGAAATAAATACATGAGTTTGGGTAATAAGGACATTTTAAAGGCAGATAAACGTCCCAGCCAGGATATCTCATACAGCAACCACGAGGCTGTCAGGGTCTGGAGAGTGAGTATCAGGGGGGGGAGATTTAAATCGAACACAGCCGAGGAGGTAGGGGGGATATGTATCCCGAGGTATGTAAGTGAGTTGAGTTTCCAGTTGTATGGATATTGAGAACGTAAAGCGGCCGTGAGTGTATCGGGTAATTGGACAGGCAAAGCTTCGGTTTTAGTTGTATTCAGTTTGTAGTATGATGCCTCACTGAAGTCGTGTAATATGGAATGTAGTTGCGGGAGAGAGGAGGAGGGTTGAGATACGAAGAGGAGAACGTCGTCGGCAAAGAGACACAATTTATGGGAGAGTCCGCCATGGGTCAGGCCTGGGAATGCAGTATCTGCTCTAATTTTAGCTGCCAGGGGTTCAATACCAAGAGCATATATCAAAGGTGAGAGAGGGCAGCCCTGGCGGGTACCATTAGTGATTGGGAAGGCGTCCGACAAAAATCCATTACTAAAAACTCTTGCTGACGGTAAGGTATATAATGCTAAGATTGACGCCAGAATCTGGGCCGAGAAGCCAAATTTAACCAAAACAGTACGCATATATAGCCAATTCAGTCTGTCGAACGCCTTCTCAGCATCCAATGAGAGTAATAAGAATCCCTCTGTGCCAGGGGCCCTATCTATCAGGTTAAAAACTCTGCGGGTATTGTCAGAGGCCTGTCTGCCAGGCATAAACCCAGCTTGATCGGGGTGAATCAACAGCGGTAGATAAACACTAAGTCGGGATGCTATCAATTTAGCATATAGCTTGACATCACTATTAAGTAATGCGATTGGTCTGTAGTTGTGACAGTGGGCAGGGTCTTTCCCAGGCTTGGGGATAGCTACTACCTGAGCCTCCAGCATTTCTTTAGGGAAGGTACCAGTATTAGTTATCTCATTAAACAGAGCGGTCAAAGTGGGGGAGAGACGGTCTGCAAAGGAAGCATAGAAGTCGTTAATAAACCCATCGGGGCCAGGGGCTTTATCCTTAGGGAGAGCTTTAATCGTGGATTCGACCTCTGTTACGGTCCAAGGAGCATTTAAGGCGTCTAGCTGATCATGGGTTAGGGTAGGGAGATTGATAGAAGAAAGGAACGCTTGAATAGAGTCAGGGGTAGGCTGGAATGTAAGGGGGTCAGAATGTAAGTTATACAGTTTAGTATAATAGTCTGCGAATTGGTTAGCAATATCTAAGGGGTTAGCAAGCTTAGAGCCTGTGGAGGAAAGGATGAATTTAATTCTGTTACGAGCTTGTTGGGCACGAAGTCTGCGGGCTAGCATTTTACCGGGTCTGTTACCTACTAAATAGAATTTCTGCCGTAGTCTATTGAGAGCTATTTGGGTTCTAAAAACCAAGAGTTTTTGTAATTGGCTGCGGATGTCAGCAAGTTCCTTACGTAAAAGTCGGGTGGGGCGTATCTTATTCTTGTCTTCAGCTATTTTAAGTCTTTGTTCCAAGTCTAGTTGGAGTCTTTTGGTTTGCTTTTTAAGCGTTGCTCCAGCCTGAATAGCAGAGCCGCGAACAACCGCTTTTAACGCGCACCAGTAGTTTGGTAAAGATGTGCCCGAAGGGGAATTGGTATCTGTATATAGGGATAAGCTGTCTGAGATAATCTTTTTGGCCAACGCGTCATGTAACAAATGGGGAGATAGTCGCCATGGTCTGGGGGGGGGCGGGGCCAGGTCCAATGTGCCACTTCCAGAATAACGGAGCATGGTCGGACCAGGTGATAGGTAGGATATCCACCCCACCAGACTCCTGCAAGGTCCATTTATCGCATAACACGAGGTCAATTCGTGAGTATGAATTGTGAACTGGTGAAAAGAACGTGTAGTCTCTACCTGAGGGGTTGCGGATTCGCCAAATGTCATATAAGTCAAATTCCGCTACCACATTACGCAGCGCTAGTGAGGGGCCAGAGCGAGTTTTAGGTGTAGTTGAAGAGGGCTGGGACGATTTATCCAGTTTGGGGTCTAGTACTAAGTTAAAGTCTCCTAGGAGAATTAGGGAGCCGACCCGGACCTTCTGGATAAGTAAGCATAGCTTCCGAATAAAGGCCACTTGATTCGAGTTAGGTGCGTATAGAGATACTATTGTGACGGATTTACCCTCCAAAATACCCGTGAGAATTAGGTACCGTCCTGCTTTATCTGCAATTTGTGAGTGGAGAATAAAGGGGACACCATTTCTAAACAGCAGAGCTACTCCATTTCTTTTAAAGGGTCCGTTAGCGAAGAAACCAGTAGTGAACCTATGATCCTTCAATACAGGGGGGTTATGTGAGGAAAAGTGAGTTTCTTGTAGGGCAACTATATCGGCTTTATACTTATGGAAGGAGGATAGAGCTTATCTACGTTTATTGGGGGAGTTTAAGCCCTTAACGTTCAATGAGAGAATACCAACCATACTTATTCAGTTAGAATATCATGCAAGTGACGGCATCCCATCCGGATGGGGGGGGGGGGAGGGGGGCACAAAAATCACGGAAACGGGGCAATATGCGTAGACATAGTAAAACAAAAGGGAAAGAAAATTAAATCGACCCAGCATATCGGGTCTGCATAGCTACTGCAGGGGAAAAATGAATGCAGTAGAGAAACGAGGGGCAGGCAGACTCTTCAATCCGCCCAGAGTCATTAAGAAAACAGATAGATAATATATAAGGGGAATAACTGCACATCTCCATCTAAACATATGTGGTACGTGGGGTATAAATACATATCAGAAAAACACAAATATATCACAAAATGCTCTGGCGTATCTTGCTAGCGGGAAGACCTCCGTCTGCTGCAATTAGCGAATACTAGAAAGATAGGCCAGTAAACAGGTAAACAGGTAAACTGGGGCGAGAGCTGAGCGACCACACTTAAGTAGGAGAGTATGCGCTATATGAATTAGTGGGAATACGGTGTATCTCACCTAGAGGGGTTCGAGAGCCGTAAGGGCTACAATAGACAGAATATAATATAGACGGTAACTCTAACGAAATACGAAAAGGCATGTTAGAACAAAACATTAATTACGTAATACGATCACTCAGTGGACCATTCCGAGCGATGAGGAGGACGTCTCTCATGGGAGGATGGTAGTTTCACCGAGATGTCCCAGTCCTCGAGCAGCTTCACTCCGGCTTCCAGTTCTGATATAATAAACGTAGAGCTGTCATAGAATACAATCAGCTTCACTGGAAAGCCCCACCTATAACGGATATCTTGGGCCCGGAGGGCGGTGGTAATCGGGGCTAAACTGCGTCTTTTAGAAAGGGTGATTGCGGAAAAGTCCGGAAACAGTTGCAAGCCTCCTAGGGTATCAGAGTTCTCTGCATCTCGAGTAGCTTGGAGAATACGTTCCTTAACAGTGAAGAAGTGCACCCGGAGTAATGTATCTCTAGGTAAGGAGCTGGAGAGGAACCGAGGTTTAGGAAGGCGATGAATTCTGTCAATGAGCAGCTCCGCATCAGATGCTTCAGGTAGCAGTTTACGGAACAGGGCCATCGCGTATTTCGTCAGATCGGAGTTATCAACCGAATCGGGTATTCCACGTATTTTAATATTGTTCCGTCTGGAACGGTCCTCCATATCTGCCATTTTGTTTTTGACCATGTCCAGCTCGTTTTGTTGTTGGTCGTGAGCTGTGATGAGCTCATTATGTGACGTCACCAATTCTTCCAGTTCTAGAGTGTCGGTTCTATCGCCAATGGCTGTCAGCTCCTCCTTAACTTCCCGTATAGCAGCTGTGAGGTCGCGAGTTAAGTCCGATTTGAAGGCCGACAAGACTTGGCAAAGGGTCTTCACGGTAAGGGGAGCGTCAGAGCTCGGGTCTATGCCCGACAATGAGAGCGAACTGGGCAGATCGGATGTGTTCGGACTTTTCGTGGAGGGGGCCGACACTCTTCGAGGCAGCGGGGACGTCTGATTTTGTTTCCGAATCGGGAGAGATACCTGAGGAGGTAGCATGCCCTTTGCTTTTTTAGGTGCCATAGTGAGATAGAGGGAAAAAAGGACTTGAGAAAAATAGATGATCTGAGGATAATGCAGCAGCTGGGTCCCTCTAGACTGATGTGCTATAAAGTAGACAGGATGCTGTTTTTCAGACGTATTCCCATGTTAAACGGTAAGACTCTGGGCGGAGATAGCGCATATTAGGGGTCACATCTTGCCGGGCTGGATGAGTATAGAGACGAGGGTTGTTTCAAGCTCGGTAATGATGGTAGGAAGACTCCAGGCAGGGCTGAGAGTAGTGACAGTTTAGTATGGTAGGGCACAATTAAATTGCAGAGCGTATTGCAGTGGCTGCAACCAGCAGCTTATTATATGTCTTCAATAGGTAGAGGGTGATTACAGATGTACAGCATGCAGGATGTGTGGGCTCAGAGGATGTCACAGAGCAGCTATGTAGTAGCTCTCAGGAGCTGTTAGGAGGAATCCAAGATGGCCACCGCCAGAGTTATCAGGCCAGAGACTCCACTTCCACTGGCTTTTGCATGCACAGGGAGGGAGCTGTCGGTTTTCGGTAGGTACCTGAGGGTCTGGGGAGGGTCTCCGCCGATCAGGGTAAGTGTTGGGTGCCCACAGGAGGTCCGCCGGGTCCCGCCGCGGCCGTGAGCGGGTCCCGGAGCTCGGCGCCGGGCTGTCCCCAAACTCGAGGCCCCGGCCTCTGGAGGATGCGTAGGCCCCGAACTCGGAGCTGCGGAGATCAGTTCTCAGCGTCACTGGAGGTCACTCCGGGCAGCCCACAGCAGGCAGCAGCTCACTGGGGGGGATCAGGAGCCAGCAGAGGCTGATATAGGGAGATTGTGGGTATATTAAAGCTCTTATATCCAGGAGCTCCAGCTCAACGTGACCAGTTAGGACAGCGTCCAAGCCACGCCCCCTGTAGTTTATTTTTTATTGCACTTATTCTGAGCAGTAAAAGATTAACTATAAATCCCATAAGGGCAGTTGTGACATCTATGAGTTGCTTGATGAAGTGAGGTGTGTAAGGGCAGGGGGTGTCCGTTGTGTTACGAGGCAGTGTTTGTTCCCCTCATCTGACAGCGTGACCAGGCAAAAACACTGCAGGAGCAGCCTATCATAAAAGTGACTGCCAGAAATTTAATGAGTATACAGAATAGGACAAACAGACAGTGGGACTGGGACTTTGCTTCATCTGGGATATAGGTGTCTACGTTCTAGTCTCCCTCTCCCCCCTCTATCTCTCTCTCTCCTCACCTCTCTCTCCCTCTCTTTCTCCTCTCTCTCTCTTCTGTTTCCCCCCCTTCACTCCCTCTCTCTCCTCCCTTTCTCTCCCCCTCTCTCTCCCTCCCTCTCTCCTCTGCCTCCCCTTACTCCCTCTCTCCCCATCTCTTCCTCCCTTTCTCTTATCCCTCCCTCTCTCCCCCTCCCACCCTCTCTCCAGTCCTCTTTTGCCTCTCTCCATCCCTCCATCCCCACCCTCCCTACTCTCACTTCCTCTTCCCTGTCTCTCTCCTCCTTCCACCGCTTTTCTACTTCCCTCTTTCTCCGCCCCCCATTGGCATTTCTATAATGGGTACACGGGCCCCTTGGTCCAGGGTGGCCCACACTGCATACTCTGCACTCATGTTTTATTACTTACCTTTCTAAAGTCCAGTAGCAGGCACTGCAGACATGGCAAAAATCAGACAAAATGGCTGCTGTGCATGCGCAATAGTGATTAGTCTCCGGAACATGTCCATGCATCTGAGGAGTAACTGCCAGCCAGCGCAGCTCCTGCGGCTGGCCGGGAGAACCTCTTCGCTGCCCGGGTCGCAGTGGCTGCGTGTGACGTGACGTCATGCAGCCGCCGCGGACCCCCCCCCAAATGGTCCATCCATGCCTGCGTTGGCCGGACTGCACCCCCTAAACGGTGGCTTAACGCCGCCGTCCAGCCACCTCCTGCCCAGCGACCGCCTCTGCCTGTCAATCAGGCAGAGACGATCGCTAGGCAACGACGGCATGCGCAGTTCCGACCCGATCGCTGCGCAGTGATAAACTGCAGCGAGCGACCGGGTCGGAATGACCCCCAAAGTTAATACATTACTTAGATCATGTTAACCGGATTGAGAGTACAACTTTAAACATGCTACCCTTCCAGCATGTATACAGTTGTAATGCTGATCTTTTGACATGCTCTAAGTGACATGTTAACCTTGTTCACATGCCAGGTCCTGCATTCTAGAATCAACATACTGTAGTCACAGTCAATCCCACATACTCATACTGTTCAGCACTTCCCCCTCTTTTTCACAGTCATACTCTTTCCCACATACACTAATTGTAAAATAGTTGTAGACCTGCCCAATAGGTGATGCACATGCTAATAAAATGTGCTGTGCAATGTTTCATGCTATAAATTGCAGTGTGTTTGTGCCGCTGCTCTGTCACTTAGTAACCAGCCAGCTTGCTGCAGCCTTTGTCCTAAACTGGATGAATACAATATTGTGAGTGGTGAGGTGGTCACAATTGACAGGGAATTAATGTTATTGGGGTTAATAATACTGTAGGAATAAAAAAAGGCCCAAATTATGTGATTTTAGGGTTTTTTTAACCAATTTTTGAAGAAAAAAAAAATACAGATCCAAAACCAAAAACACGAGAATGGTTTTGGCAAAACCTAAACACAAAGTTAATACAGATCCAAAACCAAAACCCAGGGGTCGGCACATATCTCTAATCATTTTATAACATATACTTGTTAATGCTAGCTAAAAGTAGCTTGGTTGCTATGGGCAATCTGTCATCTTGCCCACTTCGCCACTCTTTGGATGGTTTAATACATTTCCCCCTCTGTTTTGGATGGAGGTGCAACAATACAATGATAGTTTGAAAGGCATAGTTAATCACTCTGGTTTAGTGTTTTTTTAATTGTATAGTGTAAATCTGGAACAGCATTTGCATCACTCACATCCTCCTGCCCTTCAAGTATCTCTACTTCTTCAGCGTTGTAGAGTTTCATCACAACAGCTCCATGTCGAAGACCCAAAGATTCAAGACGGTATATCACAGACTGAAACACATATAAACAAAAGAGTAACATTTTATAAAACTAGACTTACAAAACCCAAACAATTTTCTACACTTCGAAAAGCAAATATTTAGAGAAATTTCTAAATTTTTCTTTACTCTTTTCACGTGTTTTACTTTTAGGTAAATTGTATAAATCTATATATACTACAGTGTTTTAAAAAAAATGCTGGGTATATTTATTTATAACCTGTATTTTTTTTGTTCTGTTAGATTTCCAAGTATACTGGTAACCGCTAGAAGAATCAAGAAGTTATGGACCCAGAAATAAATGAGAACATTATATAGTGTGTGTTGATCAGAGAAAACATCCTTAATTAATGAAATTCACTAATTTATAAAGTGTATTCATAAGGTCCCCTGGTGAAAATGTTTGCATCAATTCTTGTGTTCAGCTTGACATAAAAGAAACAAACTAACAACGTATTTGCCAGAGTTCCTGCAACAGAGACACAAAAAACTTCTCACCTATAGTAAGTGAGTAGTTCCACTTTGATATTTGTTAAAAGATATTTTATATTTTATATGGAATACATTGGGCTGGATGTAAAGCCGCCCGAGTTCGACGGCCATGTGGGATGCCGGCAGAACTCGGACATTTTTTTATAGGGGCAATCACTAACAAGGCATGGTTTTGCCTTGTAAGTGATTGCCCCTTTAAAAAAAAATCTGAGTTTGGCCGGCAGCCCGCACGACCGCCGAACTCGGCGGCTTTACATCTGGCCCATTTTGTTTTGTGTAATTCCTTTTGAGTCATGCTGGACACAAGAATTGACACAAATACATATTCATATATATATTGGTAGATGCTCAATTAGCTTAGTGATATCATTCAGGTGCTCAAAAGGGAGGGGTATTTCTAAGCAAGAAAAAAAGGCATTTGTTTCCCCCAGCACCCTGAATGATAACCGTAACCAGATATAAATTCCACATAATAATAGAATTCAGAGATCTTCGTTACACATATTTGCGCAAATGTGTGAATATGCCCCAAAGCCGCATTAAGGCGTCTCTGTATATTTGGGGTCCCTAGCGCTATATCTAGGTGCAGGGTGTGGCACCCCAAAACACCAGCATAAGCCAGAAAGCCCAGCGTAGCATACCAGTGAAAAAACTATAGTGTTAATAAATTAGTATTTAGGAAGCCGAAGCTATAGAGAAAGTGATACAAAAATGAAATGCAATTAAAATAGAGAAATAGTGTTAAAAAATTAATAAGTGAAAAGTGTTAGTAGAATGTAAAGGTATGCCACACTAAGGCCATCCAGCTCAGCCAGTACAGAGGCACCACACCTCACACCTCCATTCCCCCCCGCCTGACTGGCTGTTCTATGTATGTATATATTTTAATGTTAGATCGCTACTAGGTTTATAAGAATATTGTTAGTAACCAGTCATATATGTGTGATACTGTGTATAACCCTTATTAGAAATGTTGGAAACAGCGTTGTTATATTTGCTCCTATAAAGTATTGCACATGTAGTTTGTTTACATTTTGTATGTTAGTAACTGAGTGGTTTCTATGGTAACCTCTCTTTCAGCCCCAACACGTTAGCTGGTCGGATCAAGGTACGTGTCACTTCCTGGTGGACATGACCGGAAACCGGGCGGCGTGATTGGAGGCAGCGAGGAGGACTGGTGTGGGTTTAAGGTATTTAAACACTCAATTTTTGTTTGTATGGTTATCCTGATGAAGGGGCTGCGACCCCGAAACTGTTGATATGATGACAGCACTGCAATAAAGCACTTTATGCACCTTTGAAAGACTCCAAGTGCCGCCTGTTTGGGAAACTATATATATATATATATATATATATAATTTATATAAATATATATTATACACATATATATATTATACACATATAGATATATAAATATATCGGCACTCAGGCAGGTCTTTTGAAGTGTTACAAATTTGGATATTTGATGGTGTTATTTAAGAAACCATTCAATATTTTTAAGGGATGGATACTACATTTATGTCAGAAAGGCCATCGTTCATGGTTGAAAAAATAAGATTTTACTCACCGGTAAATCTATTTCTCGTAGACCGTAGTGGATGCTGGGGACTCCGTAAGGACCATGGGGAATAGACGGGCTCCGCAGGAGACTGGGCACTCTAAGAAAGATTTAGTACTACTGGTGTGCACTGGCTCCTCCCTCTATGCCCCTCCTCCAGACCTCAGTTAAGGAAACTGTGCCCGGAAGAGCTGACATTACAAGGAAAGGATTGTGGAATCCAGGGTAAGACTCATACCAGCCACACCAATCACACCGTATAACTTGCGATAACATACCCAGTTAACAGTATGAACAACAACAAAGCATCAGCCACGGATGCCAAAATAACATAACCCTTTATTAAGCAATAACTATATACACGTATTGCAGAAAGTCCGCACTTGGGACGGGCGCCCAGCATCCACTACGGACTACGAGAAATAGATTTACCGGTGAGTAAAATCTTATTTTCTCTAACGTCCTAGTGGATGCTGGGGACTCCGTAAGGACCATGGGGATTATACCAAAGCTCCCAAACGGGCGGGAGAGTGCGGATGACTCTGCAGCACCGAATGGGCAAACACAAGGTCCTCCTCAGCCAGGGTATCAAACTTGTAGAACTTAGCAAAGGTGTTTGAACCCGTCCAAGTAGCTGCTCGGCAAAGCTGTAATGCCGAGACCCCTCGGGCAGCCGCCCAAGAAGAGCCCACTTTCCTTGTGGAATGGGCTTTCACTGATTTTGGATGCGGCAATCCAGCCGCAGAATGAGCCTGCTGAATCGTGTTACAGATCCAGCGAGCAATAGTTTGCTTTGAAGCAGGAGCACCCAGCTTGTTGGATGCATACAGGATAAACAGCGAGTCAGTTTTCCTGACTCCAGCCGTCCTGGCTACATAGATCTTCAAAGCCCTGACTACATCAAGCAACTTGGAATCCTCCAAGTCACGAGTAGCCGCAGGCACCACAATAGGTTGGTTCAAATGAAAAAAAGACACCACCTTCGGCAGAAATTGCGGACGAGTCCGTAATCCTGCCCTGTCCATATGGAAAACCAGATAGGGGCTTTTACATGACAAAGCCTCCAATTCTGACACACGCCTAGCCGAAGCTAAGGCCAATAGCATGACCACTTTCCACGTGAGATATTTTAACTCCACGGTCTTAAGTGGCTCAAACCAGTGAGATTTCAGGAAACTCAACACCACGTTAAGATCCCAAAGTGCCACTGGTGGCACAAAAGGGGGCTGAATATGCAGCACTCCCTATACAACGTCTGGACTTCAGGAAGAGAAGTCAGTTCTTTTGAAAGAAAATGGATAGGGCCGAAACCTGGACCCTAATGGAACCCAATTTCAGGCCCAATGTCATTCCCGACTGTAGGAAGTGAAGGAAATGGCCCAGCTGGAATTCCTCCGTAGGGGCATTCCTGGCCTCACACCAAGCAACATTCTTTTCCGCCATATACGGTGATAATGTTTAGCAGTCACCTCCTTCCTAGCCTTTATCAGTGTAGGAATAACCACATCCGGAATGCCTTTTTCTGCCCGGATCCGGCGTTCAACCGCCATGCCAACAAACGCAGCCGCGGTAAGTCCTGGAACAGACAGGGCCCCTGCTGCAACAAGTCCTGTCTGAAAGGTAGAGGCTATGGGTCCTTTGTGAGCATTTCTTGCAGATCTGGATACCAAGTCCTTCTTGGCCTATCCGGAACAATGAGTATTGTTCTCACTCCTCCTTTTCCTATGATTCTCATCACCTTGGGTATGAGAGGAAGAGGAGGAAACACATAAACCGACTGGAACATCCACGGTGTCCCCAGTGCGTCTACAGCTATCGCCTGAGGGTCTCTTGACCTGGCGCAATACCTCTGTAGCTTTTTGTTGAGGCGGGATGCCATCATGTCCACCTGTGGCAGTTCCTACCGACCTACAATCTGCGCGAAGACTTCTTGATGAAGTCCCCACTCTCCCGGGTGGAGGTCGTGCCTGCTGAGGAAGTCTGCTTCCCAGTTGTCCACTCCCGGAATGAACACTGCTGACAGTGCTCGTACGTGATTCTCCGCCCATCGAAGAATTCTGGTGGCTTCCGCCATCGCCACCCTGCTCCTTGTGCCGCCTTGGCGGTTTACATGAGCCACTGCGGTGATGCTGTCTGATTGAGTCAGCACCAATTGGTTGCGAAGCAGGGTCTCCGCTTAACTTAGGGCGTTGTATATGGCCCTTAATTTCAGGATATTGATGTGAAGGCAAGTCTCCTGACTTGACCACAGCCCTTGAAAATTTCTTCCCTATGTGACTGCCCCCCACCCTCGGAGGCCTGCATCCGTGGTCACCAAGACCCAGTCCTGAATGCCGAATCTGCGACCTTCGAGAAGGTGAGCACTCTGCAGCCACCACAGGAGAGACACCCTGGCCCAGGGGGATAGGGTGATTAACCGATGCATCTGAAGATGTGATCCGGACCACTTGTCCAGTAAGTCCCATTGGAAGGTCCTCTCATGGAACCTGCCGAAGGGAATGGCCTCGTATGGATGCCACCATCCTACCCAGGACTCGAGTGCTGTTGATGCACTGACACCTGTTTTGGTTTTAATAGATTCCTGACCAGTGTCACGAGCTCCTGAGCTCTCTCTATCGGGAGATAACCCTTTTCTGGTCTGTGTCTAGGAGAGGCAGATGAGCTGTAGGAACCAACTGCGACTTTGGAATATATAGAATCCAGCCGTGTTGCCGTTACACTTCCAGAGAAAGTGATACGCTGTTCAGCCACTGCTCTCTTGATCTCGCTTTTATGAGGAGATCGTCCAAGTACGTGATAATAGTGACACCTTGCTTCCGCAGGAGCACCCTCATTTCCGCCATTACCTTGGTGAATATTCTCGGGCCGTGGAGAGACCAAACGGCAACGTCTGAAATTGGTAATGACAATCCTGTACCGTAATTCTGAGGTACGCCTGATGAGGTGGATAAATGGGGACATGAAGGTATGCCTCCTTTATGTCCCGAGTCACGATAAAATCTCCCCCTTTCAGGCTTGTAACGACCGCTCTTAGCGATTCCATCTTGAACTTGAACCTTTTCAGGTATATGTTCAGGGATTTTAAATTCAATATGGGTCTGACCGAACCGTCTGGTTTCGGGACTACCACATGGTCGAATAATAACCCCCTCCTTGTCGAAGGAGGGGAACCTTGACCACCACCTGTTGAAGATACAACTTGTGAATTGCAGTTAACCCTGTTTCCCTCTCGTGGGGAGAAGCCGGCAGGGCCGTCAGTGAGGAGGCATCTTCTCAAAGTCCAGCTTGTATCGCTGAGACACAATATCTATTGCCCAGGGATCTAACAGGGAGTGAACCCACTTGTTGCTGTACTTACGAAAGCGTGCCCCCACCGGGCCTAGCTCCGTTTGTGGAGCCCCAGCGACATGCGGTGGATCTTCATAGAGGTCGGGGAGGACTTCTGTTCCTGAGAACTAGCTGTGTTGTGCAGCTTCTTTCCTCTGGTCCCGCCTCTGGCAATAAAGGACGCACCTCGGACGTTCTTGTTTCTTTGTTCGAAAAGCTGCATTTGATAATGACGTGCTTTCCTAGGCTGTGCAGGAATATAAGGCAAAATATCAGAATTACCAGCTATAGCCGTGGAGACCAGGTCCGAGAACCCTTCTCCACACAATCCTCAGCCTTCCATATGCCACTTAAGTTGGCATCATCTGTCCATTGCATATTCAACAGGACATGTCAAGCAGAAATCGACATAGCTTTGACTCTAGGACCCAGTATACTCATGTCTCCTTGGGCATGTTTGATTATATATATCTCTTAAGACAGCATCTTTAATATATATACATATCTCTCTATATACATATATATATACATATATACATACTAAGGTCTCAATTTCTGCTGATAAGGTACCTGTCCACGCCGCCACAGCGCTATAAACCCATGCCGACACAATCGCCGGTCTGAGTAGTGTACCAGAATGTGCACGCTATCTGCAGGATCCCTGAGAATAGCTAGGGCTACCTTCTGGGCAAACGTGACACCCCAGGGGAAGATTCCCATCACATCCTGGCCCTAGTGGGGAAAGGATACTGCCTGAGAATTCTTTGTGGGAAGCTGCAGTCTCTTGTCTGGAGATTCCCGCTCTTTTTCATCATGAGAGGAGGGAAATTTACCTCAGCTTTCTTCCCCTTAAACATGTGTACCCTTGTGTCAGGGACAAATGAGTCATCAGTCATATGCAAATCATCTTTTATTACAATAATCATATATTGAATACTTTTCTGCCATTTTGGCTGTAACTTTGCATTATCGTAGTCGACACTGGAGTCGAACTCCGTGTCGATATCAGTGTTTATTATTTTGGATAGTGAGCATTGTGAGACTCTGAAGGTCTCTGCGCCATAGGGACAGACATGGGTAGATTTCCTGTCTGTTCTCTAATCTTTTGTGCAATAAATTCACCTTAGCACATACACATATCCAAACAGGTGTCGGCGTTGTCGACGGAGACACCCTCTCACACACATATTTGCTCCATCTCCTCCTTAGGGGAGCCTTTTACCTCAGACATGTCGACATACACGTACCGACACACCACACACACAGGGGATGCTCTATTTGAAGACAGTTCCCCCACAAGGTCCTTAGGAGAGACAGAGAGAGAGTATGCCAGCACACACCCCAGCGCTATATGACCCAGGAATCACACAGTAACTTAGTGTTAACCCAGTAGCTGCTGTATATATTGTTTTTACGCCAAATTTATGTGCCCCCCCCTCTCTTTTTCACCCTCTTCTATCGTGCTTCTGCAGGGGAGAGCCTGGGGAGCTTCCTCTCAGCGGAGCTGTGGAGAGAAAATGGCGCTGGTGAGTGCTGAGGAAGAAGCCCCGCCCCCTCAGCGGCGGGCTTCTGTCCCGCGATTTTGTGTAAAAATAATGGCGGGGGCTCATGCATATTACAGTGCCCAGCTGTATATATGCTGCTTTTTGCCAGCAGGTACTCAATTGCTGCCCAGGGCGCCCCCCCCCTGCGCCCTGCACCCTACAGTGACCGGAGTGTGTGGGTTAGTGTGGGAGCAATGGCGCACAGCTGCAGTGCTGTGCGCTACCTCATATGAAGACAGGAGTCTTCTGCCGCCGATTTTGACATCTTCTTGCTTCAACCCGCCGGCTTCTGTCTTCTGGCTCTGCGAGGGGGACGGCGGTGCGGCTCCGGGATCGGACGACCAAGGTTAAGTTCCTGTATTCGATCCCTCTGGAGCTAATGGTGTCCAGTAGCCTAAGAAGCGCAACCTAGCCGCAGTTAGTAGGTTTGCTTCTCTCCCCTCAGTCCCACGTAGCAGAGAGTCTGTTGCCAGCAGAAGCTCTCTGAAAATAAAAAACCTAACTAAAATACTTTCTTAATAGCAAGCTCAGGAGAGCTCACTAAAATGCACCCAGCTCCTTCCGGGCACAGATTCTAACTGAGGTCTGGAGGAGGGGCATAGAGGGAGGAGCCAGTGCACACCAGTAGTACTAAATCTTTCTTAGAGTGCCCAGTCTCCTGCGGAGCCCGTCTATTCCCCATGGTCCTTACGGTGTCCCCAGCATCCACTAGGACGTTAGAGAAATGTCTGAAAGGCAAAGTGTACAGTTGTGGGGTTTTCTGTGTTTTTTATTTATTATTTTATTTATTTATGTTTTTATTTAATAAAATGTATTAATTATTTTAATTTTTTTTGTGGGGTGGGGTGGGGGGCGCCAAATTACTGCCTTGCCCCGGGTGACAGGAATCCTAGTTTCGGCCCTGTTCAGCTTTTCTATCTGTTCAGTTTTATAATCACTTTTCCATTGTGAGAAGTTTTCCTTCTGTTATCAATGTTGCTATTCCAAGGCTTTTGGGTACACAACATTTTTTGTCTTTGCATCTCCATTTCTGTCAGTTATTTTAGGTCATTGAATTATGGTTCTTTATGTCAGTTATTACAGTTCATTATAGTTTTCATCCAAACATCCAGTGGCAGGCCTAGAACAGGCTCCAAGGGTCAAAGTTCTGCCCTGCATACTCCAACAGGAGGTCTGACCGGGACCCCAACCCCCTAGTATGTTACCACTCTGTAATGTTTTCTTCCACATACATCCAGTGGAAAAGCCTGAAACAGGCTCCCTGTGTCAAAGTTCTGCCCAGCGTACACAGATGGGAGGTCTAACGGGCAGGGCCGGTGCAAGGTAATTTGGCACCCTAGGCAAAACTTATGCGCCCCCCCCCCCCCCACACACACACTCTGTGCCTCTCATACCCTTCACTGTCAAACAGCCCCCCCCCCTTTATTCTGTCACTCAGCAAACCCCCCCCCCCCCCAATCTATGTCTCTCAGCAACGTTCACTGGCGACTACTCTGTCTCACGTGTGCCTGTGAGCCGTGGGCGCAGCAGTCTGTAATGTTGGCATCGCGCTCCCCGGTTCCTGGAAGCCTGCAAAGTGGGAGGCAGTTGTGCCGTCCAGCTGTCCCCATATGTAGTCTGCATTGTGCTGTCCGCCCTCTCCGCATCTGTATGTGCTGCATTGTGGTGCTGGCCCCCACCCCATCTGTATGTACTGCATTATGTTGCCCCATATTAATATATATATATATATATATATATATGTAGAGAGAGAGAACTCACCAGCCTGTGTACAGGTAAGCCCACTAATGGTGCTATCAGATGACGTCTTACGGCTTCACTTGGATGGCCGTCTGGCCAGCAAGCCTCTGCATCCATTGACAGAACAACACCCCTGCTCCCCTACGCCAGTACATCATTATGTCACACCGGACCAGCACTCTCCCTCACTGAATCAGCTGCTCCAGTACCTTCTGGATCCAAATAAATAATTTTCCATACAAACACACAGCGGCACTTGGAGTCTTAATTTTAACTTTCACACTGGGCAACTTTGAGCTGAAAGCAGGTCACTGTTGGTGTGTTGAACTGCTTTCAGTCGCCCAGTGTGTATGCCCCAGCGATTACCGCTGATGCGCGCTCCCGCTTCATCGCCGGCAGCCGCCATTCATCTGCTGGTATTACAAGTAGATGAACGGCGGGGTGAACAGCTTTCCATAGCCGTTCACCCCCGGTGACATCGCTGGGAAGTGGGGAAAAAATTGCTCAGTGTGTATACACATTAAGTGTATTCATAATCTATATCCAACATTTTGGGGCTGGATCGCCCCTTTGTCAAGGGGATTTACCTTGGCAAAGGGGCAATCCAGTCCCGAAACGTTGGGTATAGATATGAATACACTAAGTTACATTTAAGACTCTGGTGCCGCTGTGTGTTTGTATAATTTTTTTTTTTAAATAATAGTAAATAAATAAATAAGAATTTACTTACCGATAATTCTATTTCTCGGAGTCCGTAGTGGATGCTGGGGTTCCTGAAAGGACCATGGGGAATAGCGGCTCCGCAGGAGACAGGGCACAAAAGTAAAGCTTTCCGATCAGGTGGTGTGCACTGGCTCCTCCCCCTATGACCCTCCTCCAAGCCAGTTAGGTACTGTGCCCGGACGAGCGTACACAATAAGGGAGGAATTTTGAATCCCGGGTAAGACTCATACCAGCCACACCAATCACACCGTACAACTTGTGATCAAAACCAGTTAACAGTATGATAACAGAGGAGCCTCTGAAAGATGGCTTCTTAACAATAACCCGAATTAGTTAACAATAACTATGTACAATTATTGCAGATAATCCGCACTTGGGATGGGCGCCCAGCATCCACTACGGACTCCGAGAAATAGAATTATCGGTAAGTAAATTCTTATTTTCTCTATCGTCCTAGTGGATGCTGGGGTTCCTGAAAGGACCATGGGGATTATACCAAAGCTCCCAAACGGGCGGGAGAGTGCGGATGACTCTGCAGCACCGAATGAGAGAACTCCAGGTCCTCCTTAGCCAGAGTATCAAATTTGTAAAATTTTACAAACGTGTTCTCCCCTGACCACGTAGCTGCTCGGCAAAGTTGTAATGCCGAGACCCCTCGGGCAGCCGCCCAAGATGAGCCCACCTTCCTTGTGGAGTGGGCCTTTACAGATTTAGGCTGTGGCAGGCCTGCCACAGAATGTGCAAGTTGGATTGTGCTACAGATCCAACGAGCAATCGTCTGCTTAGACGCAGGAGCACCCATCTTGTTGGGTGCATACAATATAAACAACGAGTCAGATTTTCTGACTCCAGCTGTCCTTGCAATATATATTTTTAATGCTCTGACAACGTCCAGTAACTTGGAGTCCTCCAAGTCACTTGTAGCCGCAGGCACTACAATAGGCTGGTTCAGATGAAATGCTGACACCACCTTAGGGAGAAAATGCGGACGAGTCCGCAGTTCTGCCCTGTCCGAATGGAAAATCAGATATGGGCTTTTGTAAGATAAAGCTGCCAGTTCTGACACTCTCCTGGCCGAAGCCAGGGCTAGTAACATGGTCACTTTCCATGTGAGATATTTTAAATCCACCTTTTTTAGTGGTTCAAACCAATGAGATTTTAGAAATTCCAAAACCACATTGAGATCCCACGGTGCCACTGGAGGCACCACAGGAGGCTGTATATGCAGCACTCCCTTAACAAAAGTCTGGACTTCAGGAACTGAAGCCAATTCTTTTTGAAAGAAAATCGACAGGGCCGAAATTTGAACCTTAATAGATCCCAATTTGAGACCCATAGACAATCCTGATTGCAGGAAATGTAGGAATCGACCCAGTTGAAATTCCTCCGTCGGAGCACTCCGATCCTCGCACCACGCAACATATCTTCGCCAAATGCGGTGATAGTGTTGCACGGTTACTTCCTTCCTTGCTTTAATCAAAGTAGGAATGACTTCTTCCGGCATGCCTTTTTCCTTTAGGATCCGGCGTTCAACCGCCATGCCGTCAAACGCAGCCGCGGTAAGTCTTGAAACAGACAGGGACCCTGCTGAAGCAAGTCCCTCCTTAGAGGTAGAGGCCACGGATCTTCCGTGATCATCTCTTGAAGTTCCGGGTACCAAGTCCTTCTTGGCCAATCCGGAACCACTAGTATCGTTCTTACGCCTCTTTGCCGTATAATTCTCAATACTTTTGGTATGAGAGGCAGAGGAGGAAACACATACACCGACTGGTACACCCAAGGCGTTACCAGCGCGTCCACAGCTATTGCCTGCGGATCTCTTGACCTGGCGCAATACCTGTCCAGTTTTTTGTTGAGGCGAGACGCCATCATGTCCACCATTGGTCTTTCCCAACGGGTTACCAGCATGTGGAAGACTTCCGGATGAAGTCCCCACTCTCCCGGGTGAAGGTCGTGTCTGCTGAGGAAGTCTGCTTCCCAGTTGTCCACTCCCGGGATGAACACTGCTGACAGTGCTATCACATGATTCTCTGCCCAGCGAAGAATCCTTGCAGCTTCTGCCATTGCACTCCTGCTTCTTGTGCCGCCCTGTCTGTTCACATGGGCGACTGCCGTGATGTTGTCCGACTGGATCAACACCGGTTTTCCTTGAAGCAGAGGTTCTGCCTGGCTTAGAGCATTGTAGATTGCTCTTAGTTCCAGAATGTTTATGTGAAGAGACGTTTCCAGGCTCGTCCACACTCCCTGGAAGTTTCTTCCTTGTGTGACTGCTCCCCAGCCTCTCAGGCTGGCGTCCGTGGTCACCAGGATCCAATCCTGTATGCCGAATCTGCGGCCCTCCAATAGATGAGCACTCTGCAACCACCACAGAAGAGATACCCTTGTCCTTGGAGACAGGGTTATCCGCTGGTGCATCTGAAGATGCGACCCTGACCATTTGTCTAACAGATCCCTCTGGAAAATTCGTGCATGGAATCTGCCGAATGGAATTGCTTCGTAAGAAGCCACCATTTTTCCCAGGACTCTTGTGCATTGATGTACAGACACCTTTCCTGGTTTTAGGAGGTTCCTGACAAGCTCGGACAACTCCTTGGCTTTTGCCTCCGGGAGAAAAACCTTTTTCTGAACCGTGTCCAGAATCATCCCTAGGAACAGCAGACGAGTTGTCGGCATTAACTGGGATTTTGGAATATTCAGAATCCAGCCGTGCTGTTTTAGCACTTCTTGAGACAGTGCTAATCCCCTCTCTAGCTGTTCTCTGGACCTTGCCCTTATTAGGAGATCGTCCAAGTATGGGATAATTAATACGCCTTTTCTTCGAAGAAGAATCATCATCTCGGCCATTACCTTTGTAAAGACCCGAGGTGCCGTGGACAATCCGAACGGCAGCGTCTGAAACTGATAGTGACAGTTTTGTACAACGAACCTGAGGTACCCCTGGTGTGAGGGGTAAATTGGAACGTGGAGGTACGCATCCTTGATGTCCAAGGACACCATAAAGTCCCCTTCTTCCAGGTTCGCTATCACTGCTCTGAGTGACTCCATTTTGAACTTGAACTTCTTTATGTACAGGTTCAAGGACTTCAGATTTATAATAGGTCTTACCGAGCCGTCCGGCTTCGGTACCACAAATAGAGTGGAATAATACCCCTTTCCCTGTTGTAGAAGAGGTACCTTGACTATCACCTGCTGAGAGTACAGCTTGTGAATGGCTTCCAAAACCGTCTCCCTTTCGGAGGGGGACGTTGGTAAAGCAGACTTCAGGAAACGGCGAGGCGGATCTGTCTCTAGTTCCAACCTGTACCCCTGAGATATTATCTGCAGGATCCAGGGATCTACCTGCGAGTGAGCCCACTGCGCGCTGAAATGCTTGAGACGACCGCCCACCGCCCCCGAGTCCGCTTGAGAAGCCCCAGCGTCATGCTGAGGCTTTTGTAGAAGCGGGGGAGGGCTTCTGTTCCTGGGAAGGAGCTGCCTGTTGGTGTCTCTTCCCCCTTCCTCTGCCTTGTGGCAGATATGAATATCCCTTTGCTCTCTTGTTTTTAAAGGAACGAAAGGACTGCGGTTGAAAAGTCGGTGTCTTTTTCTGTTGGGGAGTAGCTTGAGGTAAAAAGGTGGATTTCCCGGCTGTAGCCGTGGCCACCAAATCTGATAGACCGACTCCAAATAACTCCTCCCCTTTATACGGCAAAACTTCCATATGCCGTTTTGAGTCCGCATCGCCTGACCACTGTCGCGTCCATAAACTTCTTCTGGCCGAAATGGACATAGCACTTACCCGTGATGCCAGTGTGCAGATATCCCTCTGTGCATCACGCATATAAAGAAATGCATCCTTTATTTGCTCTAAAGACAGTAAAACATTGTCCCTATCCAGGGTATCAATATTTTCAATCAGGGACTCTGACCAAACTACTCCAGCACTGCACATCCAGGCTGACGCTATAGCTGGTCGTAGTATAACACCTGTATGTGTGTATATACTTTTTTGGATATTTTCCATCCTCCTATCTGTTGGATCTTTAAGTGCGGCCGTCTCAGGAGAGGGTAACGCCACTTGTTTAGATAAGCGTGTGAGCGCCTTATCCACCCTAGGAGGTGTTTCCCAGCGCGCCCTAACCTCTGACGGGAAAGGGTATAAAGCTAATAACTTCTTTGAAATTAGCATCTTTTTATCGGGGGCAACCCACGCTTCATCACATACATCATTTAGTTCTTCTGATTCAGGAAAAACTATAGGTAGTTTTTTCACACCCCACATAATACCCTGTTTAGTGGTACCAGTAGTATCAGCTAAATGTAACGCCTCCTTCATTGCCAAAATCATATAACGTGTGGCCCTACTGGAAAATACGGTTGATTCGTCACCGTCGCCACTGGAATCAGTGCCTGTGTCTGGGTCTGTGTCGACCGACTGAGGCAAAGGGCGTTTTACAGCCCCTGACGGTGTTTGAGGCGCCTGGACAGGCACTAACTGATTGTCCGGCCGTCTCATGTCGACAAACGACTGCTTTAGCGTGTTGACACTATCCCGTAATTCCATAAATAAAGGCATCCATTCTGGTGTCGACCCCCTAGGAGGTGACATCCCCATATTTGGCAATTGCTCCGCCTCCACACCAATATCGTCCTCATACATGTCGACACACACGTACCGACACACAGCAGACACACAGGGAATGCTCTTAACGAAGACAGGACCCCACTAGCCCTTTGGGGAGACAGAGGGAGAGTTTGCCAGCACACACCAAAAGCGCTATATATGACAGGGATAGCCTTATAATAAGTGCTCCCTGTATAGCTGCTTTTATAATATAATTTTTGCCACTATTTTGCCCCCCCTCTCTTGTTTTACCCTGTTTCTGTAGTGCAGTGCAGGGGAGAGACCTGGGAGCCGTCCTGACCAGCGGAGCTGTGTAAGGAAAATGGCGCTGTGTGCTGAGGAGATAGGCCCCGCCCCTTTTCCGGCGGGCTCGTCTCCCGCTCTTTAGTGTATTCTGGCAGGGGTTAAATATCTCCATATAGCCCCGGAGGCTATATGTGAGGTATTTTTTAGCCAAATAGGTTTTCATTTGCCTCCCAGGGCGCTCCCCTCCCAGCGCCCTGCACCCTCAGTGACTGCCGTGTGAAGTGTGCTGAGAGGAAAATGGCGCACAGCTGCAGTGCTGTGCGCTACCTTTAGAAGACTGAGGAGTCTTCTGCCGCCGATTCTGGACCTCTTCATGTTTCAGCATCTGCAAGGGGGCCGGCGGCGAGGCTCCGGTGACCATCCAGGCTGTACCTGTGATCGTCCCTCTGGAGCTGATGTCCAGTAGCCAAGAAGCCAATCCATCCTGCACGCAGGTGAGTTCACTTCTTCTCCCCTAAGTCCCTCGTTGCAGTGATCCTGTTGCCAGCAGGACTCACTGTAAAATAAAAAACCTAAGCTAAACTTTCTCTAAGCAGCTCTTTAGGAGAGCCACCTAGATTGCACCCTTCTCGGCCGGGCACAAAAATCTAACTGGCTTGGAGGAGGGTCATAGGGGGAGGAGCCAGTGCACACCACCTGATCGGAAAGCTTTACTTTTGTGCCCTGTCTCCTGCGGAGCCGCTATTCCCCATGGTCCTTTCAGGAACCCCAGCATCCACTAGGACGATAGAGAAATATATATATATATACATATATATGTATATATATATATATACGCAATATCTACACCATTATATGTTGCTGTACAGTACTTGGCTTGTTATGGCCTCTCCAGCTGTGATGTCACTACAAGTTCCAGCACATTCAGCTGACAAGATCTGCTGGGACTTGTAGTCCCACTACATATGGACAGGCGCAGTCAGCAATCAAATTACTCTTAGAGCCCCTACCTGTTCTTAAACAGCTCATGTACCAGAGCTGTCCCCAACTGCATAAGACCAATCTGTCTGTGGACAGCAGGGACGGACTGGGAACTAAAAAAATTTCTAGAAGTGGCCACATGTGGGTGGCACCAAATCAATGGTAGGCGGAGCCAACACCAAAGTAGGCGGGACAGTACACAAGGCCATAAATATGGGGTGCGAGCAGTGCCATCGCGAAAAGGTCCTCGGGGCAGCACCCTGTGCTTTGGATGTACTTAGAATTGAAACTTTTGTTTCCATGTGCCTCCAGACTGGCACTGCACTGTAAATGCACAGTATGAGCCCAAATTCACATTACGCCACACAGTAGGAGCCAAATTCACATTACACCACACAGTATGAGCCCAAATTCACATTACCCCACACAGTATGAGCCAAATTCACATTACGCCACAGTATGAGCCGAAAATCACATTACGCCACACAGTATGAGCTGAAATTCACATTACACCACACAGTATGAGCCAAATTCACATTAACCCCGCACAGTATGAGCTGAAATTCACATTAAGTATTTCCCCAGAAGTGCCAGTTACAAATACCACCAGAGGTGCCAGATACAGATAATCCCCCAGTAGTGCCCATCGCCGCCGCTGCTGGTTTGCTGCCGCTACTTGTCCTCCTCACTGATGCCTCCTGCGGTGGTGGCCATTTGAAACATGGCACCGGCCGTCAGCATATCAAAGCTTGCGGTCCATCAGCCAATCAAGAGCCGCTGCTTCTGGTCCGCAAGTTCTGATTGGCTGATGGGCGACACCACATTTAGAATGGCCGGCAGCAGGGGGCGGGTTGTTGAGAGAATTGATCGGCACGCAAGGTGCTGACCGCCGAGTGGGATTCAGTCAGGGCCAGTTCTCCTGATAGTGGGTGGTGGCCGCTGCATGCACCGCACTACATTGGGTCGGCTGGCGGGGAGGTGGCCCCGCACACCAATAACCCCAGAATTTGCCAAACTGTGTTTAATCCCTGTGCTCCTTGCATGTAGCTGTTGATGGGCATCAGCTTACCTACCTCAGCAATATCTCCCTAATGGTGGGTACTCACTGGTAGATATATCTGCCGATCAATTGATCGGCAGATATATCTATGGACGGATCGGGCAGTGTGTTGAGCATACACACTGCCCGATCCGTTGGGGACTGACGTCATGAACTGGATGGGCGTGTACACACGCCCGCCCAGTTCAGCTGTCAATCACCGCCGGCCGCCACATCATGTGTACGGGCTGCCGGCTGGTTGCCCATACACACACAGCGATGCGCCAATATATCGGTAGATATATTGGCCGTCGGCTGTGCTGCGGGGCCGACGCGATACGTCTTTGAACAACGGAGTTCACAGATGTATCGCGTGTACATACTGGCCGATGGTCCCGCAATATATATTGGCCGTTCAAGAGAACGGCTGATATATCGGCCACTGTGTAGGGGCCATAATTCAAATGTATTTCATTTAAATATCCACTGGGGCTTGCCCCAAAGCAAAACTAATGGCCAGTCTGACCCTGTCTAACACATAATGTAACTTTAATGGACATACACTGGACCCATGCACTGACAATAAGATGATGCTATCTAGATATCATATTGGTGACTAAGTTTGTAAATAGTGAGTACACTAGCTCTGTGCTGGATCCACATAGCTGGCGATGGAGGGGAGGAATTGGAAATCGCGGGCCGTGGGAGGGGCGGAGTTTCGGAAGGGGGCGGAGCCTTAGCTTCTGGATGGTGCTGCTGCTGTAACCAGGAAAAAAAAAATAATCCTGGGGGAAGGAGATCAGGCCAGGGAAGTCTGCACTGAAGGGCCTCCACTCTGCTGTTCTGCAGCAGCTGTCGTGATGCCGACAAGTGAAGAGCCTCTGCTCAGACTGCCCTGCAGGACTCTTATGGCAGTGTGACGTCTCCCTTGCACACCCTGCCCTCCGGCTTTCCTGGACTTGCAGGAGGCTCAGGGAAAAAACTTTTACCCAGGCTTGCCTACCCTCCTAGCGGGAGGCTGAATGCAGGAGGGAACTAGAGCATCTGATGACGGGGAGGGAGGGCAGCTCTCCCCATAGTGACCGACCGCTGCCCGCAGTGCGCTCAGCTCAGTGCAGTGATACAACAGCACGGGCTGCTGGGAAGGTAGGGTAGGAGAGAAGCGCCCTCTCTCCCTATACGCTGCTTTGAATGATCTGCTTCAGCTGCGCTGTGTGCGATCCGGGGAGGAAGGTGATTGTCACACGCAGGCTAGGGTGGTCCTGTCACTGTGCACATCGGCGGGTCCTCTTATCTGTCAGGGCGGGACGACGTCACCCTTTGATGTCGGCTCTGACCGGGACAGGTATCAAGTGTGCGGCGGGCGCGGCGATACCTGAGCGTACCCGGCCGCATACATGAATCACTGGTCGGCTCTAGTTTCTACATTAGAGTGTGCACCCGTTTGCACACCTATGAAACTACTGTTTTTTCAGGGCAGCATCAGCGGACCGCCCCTTCATGTCTCCCGCCCCTTCATGTCTCCCGCCCCTAGGCAGCTGCCTAAAGCTGCCTAGTGGAAGCGCCGGCCCTGCTAACGGGGCCCCAACGCCCTAATATTCCTTCTGGGATCCAATGTTACCACTCTGTGATTTTTTTCCCCTCCAAATCCATCCAGTGAGAGGGCCAGAACAGGCTCCCTGTGTCAAAATTCTGCCTGATGCATTCCGTCGTGAGGTCCGACCGGGACCACAACCCCCTAAAACCTGGCCAGGATGCTACTGAATCACCTAGCTTTGGTTTCATCCCAATCAGTGTAGTGGTGTCCGAATGCATAACTGGACAGACAAACAGACCAATGAAATTTATATATAATATTGCGATAAAGAAGCTGTGTACTGGAAGCACGCACTGACTGAATGCTGCTGCTGACTCTGCTACTGCCTGCTCACGAGCATTTTCAGTATTTCCTTATAAGCTTCTCTGTGGGTTTGGAAGCAGAAACTAGCTTCCCTTAGCATTGCATGGACAGACACCACTTGTGATAAGTAGTTTTTATTTTAGTCAGGATAACTACAGACCAGTAAAATGTTCAGGGCCCTGTCATTAGCTAACATAAACTTCTCTCTAGCTACCAACCAGCTGTTTAGGGATTAATTATACAGACAAATGACTTAAAGAGATCTTATATACCCTAGACTCCTCCTCTAACTCCCAGACTGACAGGCAAAAGACACTGAAATCAACAAGCAGGTAAACCACCCATTTTATCCTCCGAACGCATGACTTCCCAGGGATGACGAGCTAATTACCCCTGGTTCCTTTGTGGCACACTGCCCCTTTGCTTATATATATTATATATAAAAATTCTTGCACAGGGTACATGTAGACATGGGGCTGGCCCTGGCTGTGGCAATACTGACACAATATTATACCTTTCTGACATATACAATGGGCCGAAGATTAAGTTCTAGAAATGAAGAAAAACCCGGATTATTAAACGGTGTTATAAAGACATTCCTGCTGAACAAAAGGAATTTAATGTTTTATTGTTAGAAGTTTCCTACAGTCAGTGGTTATAGTTATTAATAAAATGATATATCTAAACTAAATAGTTTTCCTTTGTGCTGGTTTTGCTTATTCAGCTCCCGTAGCAATTGCCTCCTTGCAGTCAGCATCATCCTCCCACACAACCCCACTCTTCTTACTCAGCAACAACAACCCTACAAGTCCTTGGCTCTGATGCAACACAACTCCAGACTCCAACCTGCAGCACATCAAGATAGTCCACGTTATGGATCTATGTAGTTGGGCACTTGGGATGGTCTGAAGAAAAGTAATGTAATGCTCGGCTGTATATGTTTGCAATACCTTTTAAGCATGCACTTTATGAAAAATATTGTTAAGATGTTACAATATATATTTTTCCTTAGGTTATAATTGCTGAATTTCAAAACAATATCTGCAACTGCAGAGGCTTATCTTTTTATGATGATAATTTGTATAATTATTGTTGTTACTACTACTACTACAGATCTATATAATAATCTGTCCTGTCTACAACATGCATGCGCAGTGTGAGCCAAGGCTCACGCCGGCGTTCTAATGGCTGTCACTTCTGGTGCAACAGGTCTGCTGTAACTGCTGTGACTTTTTGCTGACCAAGTACAGCTTTAAAATTCGTCTCCTGGTATTGGACATTTTGTTTTATTAGGACAGATCCTAACAGCTGGATATAAGAAAGAGGACACGCTGGGAACCAGTAGGTGTGCAGCCGAGGGCAGGACAGAACGGGAATGGAGTGGGACAGAAAGGCGATGGAGTGGGTTCAGAGGAGCAGGCAGAGGAGTGGGACAGAGCAGGAGGAGGGACATGGTGGAGTGGAGCGGGGGACAGAAGGGAACGGGACAGAGGAGGGGACTGGACAGGGTGGAGCAGTGGACAGTGAGGGGGTCGGACAAAGAGTGGATGGAGCAGTGGGCAGACTTTACTAGTAATAATAATAATGATGATAATAATAATAATAGTATTATGATTCCTAGTTTGATAGCAGAAACTTACAACAAACAGTTCATCTGCTTTCTTGTTTCCATCAAGTTCAATTAGATATTGAGGGTCGTGATCAATCATCAGATCCTACAATACAAACAGCAAGATATGAAAACACCATAATCCCCCTATAATATGCCTAATGTACACACATAAAGTGCATCCGGAAAGTATTCACAGCCCTTCACTTTTTCCACATTTTGTTACTGTTACTAGGAAAAAAAAATGTTCCCTCCAAATTCTACACACAATACCCCATAATGACAATGTGAAAAAATAAGAATTTACTCACCGGTAATTCTATTTCTCGTAGTCCGTAGTGGATGCTGGGTACTCCGTAAGGACCATGGGGTATAGACGGGCTCCGCAGGAGACTGGGCACTCTTAAAAGAAAGATTAGGTACTATATCTGGTGTGCACTGGCTCCTCCCTCTATGCCCCTCCTCCAGACCTCAGTTAGGGAAACTGTGCCCGGAAGAGCTGACATTACTAGGAAAGGATTTGGAATCCAGGGTAAGACTCATACCAGCCACACCAATCACACCGTACAACTCGTGATAACTATACCCAGTTAACAGTATGAACAACAACTGAGCCTCTCTCAACAGATGGCTCATACAATAACCCTTTAGTTAAGCAATAACTATATACATGTATTGCAGAGAGTCCGCACTTGGGACTGGCTCCCAGCATCCACTACGGACTACGAGAAATAGAATTACCGGTGAGTAAATTCTTATTTTCTCTGACGTCCTAGTGGATGCTGGGTACTCCGTAAGGACCATGGGGATTATACCAAAGCTCCCAAACGGGCGGGAGAGTGCGGATGACTCTGCAGCACCGAATGAGCAAACTCAAGGTCCTCCTCAGCCAGGGTATCAAACTTGTAGAATTTTGCAAAAGTGTTTGAACCCGACCAAGTAGCAGCTCGGCAAAGTTGTAAAGCCGAGACCCCTCGGGCAGCCGCCCAAAAAGAGCCCACCTTCCTCGTGGAATGGGCTTTTACTAATTTAGGATGCGGCAGTCCAGCCGCAGAATGTGCAAGCTGAATCGTGCTACAGATCCAGCGAGCAATAGTCTGCTTTGAAGCAGGAGCACCCAGCTTGTTGGGTGCATGCAGGATAAATAGCGAGTCAGTTTTTCTGACTCTAGCCGTCCTGGAAACATAAAGTTTCAGGGCCCGGACTACGTCCAGCAACTTGGAATCCTCCATGTCCCTAGTAGCCCCAGGCACCACAATAGGTTGGTTCAAATGAAACGATGATACCACCTTAGGGAGAAATTGGGGACGAGTCCTCCATTCTGCCCTTTCCATATGGAAGGTCAGATATGGGCTTTTACATGACAAAGCCGCCAATTCTGACACACGCCTAGTCCAAGCTAAGGCCAAAAGCATGACCACTTTCCACGTGAGATATTTTAGCTCCACGGTCTTAAGTGGCTCAAACCAGTGGGATTTTAGGAATCCAACACACGTTAAGATCCCAAGGTGCCACTGGAGGCACAAAAGGGGCTGAATATGCAGCACCCCTGTAACAACGTCCGAACTTCAGGCAGTGAAGCCAGTTCTTTTTGAGAGAAAAAGGGATAGGGCCGAAATCTTGGCCTTTATGGATCCTAATTTTAGGCCCATAGTCACTCCTGACTGTAGGAAGTGCAGGAATCGACCCCCCTGGAATTCCTCTGTAGGGCCTTCCCGGCCACACACCAAGCAACCTATTTTCGCCATATACAGTGAAAAAGTCTTGCTGTCACGTCTTTCCTAGCCTTTATCAGCGTAGGAATAACTGCATCCGGAATGCCCTTTTCCGCTAGGATCCGGCGTTCAACCGCCATGCCGTCCAATGCAGCCGCGGTAAGTCTTGGATCAGACAGGGTCCCTGTTGCAACATGTCCTGACTGAGAGGCAGAGGCCATGGGTCCTCTGAGAGCATTTCTTGCAGTTCCAGGTACCGAGTCCTTCTTGGCCAATCCGGAGCAAAGAATATTGTTCACACTCCTCCGTTTATTACAATTCTCAGCCCTTGGGTCTGAGAGGAAGAGGAGGGAATATATAGACCGACTGGAACACCCACGGTGTTACTAGTGCGACCACAGCTATCGCCTGAGAGTCCCTTGACCCAGCGTAAAACCTTTTTTATCTTTTATTGAGGTGGGACGCCATGTAGTCCACCTGAGGCAGTTTCCATCAATTTGCAAAACCGCGTGAAGACTTGATGATGAAGTCACCACTTTCCCGGGTGGAGGTCGTGTCCACTCCCGGAATGAACACTGCTGACAGTGCGCTTACTTGATTCTCCGCCCAGCGAAGAATTCTGGTGGCTTCTACCCTCGCCACCCTGCTCCTTGTGCCGCCCTGGCGGTTTACATGAGCGCCTGCGGTCTGACTGGATCAGAACCGGTTGGTCGCGAAGCAGGAACTCCACTTGACTTAGGGCGTTGTATATGGCCCTTAGTTCCAGGATATTGATGTGAAGGCAAGTCTGTTGGCTTGACCACAAACCTTGGAATTTTCTTCCCTGTGTAACTGCCCCCCACCCTTGGAGGCTTGCATCCGTGGTCACCAGGACCCAGTCCTGAATGCCGAATCTGCGGCCCTCGAGAAGGTGAGCACTCCACAGCCACCACAGGAGAGACACCCTGGCCCTGGGGGATAGGGTGATTAACCGATGCATCTGAAGATGTGATCCGGACCACTTGTCCAGTAAGTCCCATTGTCCTTGCATGGAACCAGCCGAAGGGGATGGCCTCGTATGATGCCATCATCCTTCCCAGGACTCGAGTGCAGTGATGCACTGACACCTGTTTTGGTTTTTAATGGATTCCTGACCAGTGTCATGAGCTCCTGAGCTCTCTCTATCGGGAGATAAACCCTCTTCTGGTCTGTGTCTAGGATCATGCCTAGGCGAGGCAGATGAGCTGTAGGAACCAACTGCGACTTCGGAATATATAGAATCCAGTCGTGTTGCCGTTTCACTTCCAGAGAAGGTGATACGCTGTCCAGCAACTGCTCTCTTGATCTCGCTTTTATGAGGAGATCATCCAAGTATGTGATAATAGTGACACCTTGCTTCCGCAGGAGCACCATCATATCCGCCATTACCTTGGTGAAATTGGTAATGACAATCCCGTACCGCAATTCTGAGGTACGCCTGATGAGGTGGATAAATGGGGACACAAAGTTATGCATCCCTTATGTCCCGATTCATTTCAGGCTTGCAATGACCGCTCTTTCCATCTTGAACCTGAACCTTTTCAGGTATATGTTCAGGGATTTTAATACAATATGGGTCTAACCGAACCGTCTGGTTTCGGGATTATAACATGGTCGAATATAACACCCTCTTGTTGAAGGAGGGGACCCTTGACCACCACCTGTTGAAGATACAATTTACGAATTGCAGTTAACACTGGCTCCCTCTCTTGGGGGGAAGCCCGCCGGGTCCTCGGTGAGGGGGCATCTTCTCACAGTCCAGCCTGTATCCCTGCGATACAATTTCTATTGCCCAGGGATCTAACAGGGAGTGAACCCACTTGTGGCTGAACTTATGAAGGCGTGTCCCCACCGGGCCTAGCTCCGCCTGTGGAGCCCCAGCGACATGCGGTGGATTTTTGTAGAGGCCGGGGAGGACTTCTGTTCCTGGGGACTAGCTGTGTTGTACAGCTTCTTTCCTCTGCCCCCGGCTCTGACAAGAAAGGACGCACCTCAGACTTTCTTGTTTCTTTATTCGAAAAGCTGCATTTAATAATGTCGTGCTTTCCTAGGCTGTGCAGGAATATAAGGCAAAATATCAGAATTACCAGCTATAGCTGTGGAGACCAGGCCCGAGAACCTTTCTCCACACAATCCTCAGCCTTCCATATGCCTCTTAAGTCGGCATCATCTGTCCAATGTATATTCTACAGGACACGTCAAGCAGAAATCGACATAGCTTTTGTCTCTAGGACCCAGTATACTCATGTCCCTTTGGGCATGCTTTATAATTATATATCTATCACTTAAGACAGCATCTTAAAATATTTATATGCATACTAGGGTCTCAATCTCTGCTGATAAGGTACCTGTCCACGCTGCCACAGCGCTATAAACCCATGCTGACACAATCGCCGGTCTGGGTAGTATACTAGAATGTGCACACTATCTGCAGGATCCCTGAGAATAGCTAGTGCAAACAGGACACCCAAGGGGAAGATTCTCAACACATCCTGGTCCTAGTGGGGAAAGGATACAGCCTGAGAATTCTCTTGTGGGAAGCTGCCGTCTTTTTTCCAGCTCTTTTTCCTCATGAGAGGAGGGAAATTTACCTCAGCATTCTTCCCCTTAACATGTGTACTCTCGTGTCAGGGACAGATGAGTCATCAGTGATATGCAAATCATCTTTTATTCCAATAATCATATATTGAATATCTTTTAGCCCTCTTGGCTGTAACTTTGCATTATCGTAGTCGACAGTGGAGTTAAACTCCGTGTCGATACTTTGTTATTTTGGATAGTGAACATAGAGAGACTCTGAAGGACTCCGTGACATAGGGACAGACCAGGGTAGATTTCCTTTCTGTTCCCTAACCTTTTGTGCAATAATTTTACCTCAGCACTTACACATATCCAAACAGGTGTCGGCGTTGTCGACGGAGACACCCTCCCACACACATATCCGCTCTATCACCTCCTTAGAGGAGCCTTTTACCTCAGACATGTCGACACACGCGTACCGACACACCACACACACAGGGGATGCTCTATTTGAAGACAGTTCCCCCACCAGGCCCTTTGGAGAGACAGAGAGAGAATGCCAGCACAGACCACAGCGCTATATAATACAGGGATGTACACTATACTGAGTGATTTTTCCCCTATAGCAGCTTATATACACAGTTTTGCGCCTAAATTTATGTCCCCCCCCTCTTTTTTTTTACCCTTTGTGTACCAGGATACTGCAGGGGAGAGCCTGGGGAGCTTCCTTCCAGCTGAGCTGTGAAGGGAAAATGGCGCCGGTGTGCTGAGGAAGAAGGCCCGGCCCCCTCAGCGGCGGGCTTCTGTCCTTTTATGTACTTTAATGGCGGGGGTTAATGCACATACACAGTTTTTCAGACTGTATTATGTGCTTTTCGCCAAGTAAGGTAATCTAATTGCTGCCCAGGGCGCCCCCCCCCCCCCAGCGCCCTGCACCCATCAGTGACCGGAGTGTGTGGTGTGCTAAGGGAGCAATGGCGCACAGCTGCAGTGCTGTGCGCTACCTTAATGAAGACCGGAGTCTTCAGCCGCCGATTTTCAACTTCTCTTCGTTCTTCTGGCTCTGCAAGGGGGACGGCGGCGCGGCTCCGGGACCGGACGACCGAGGACTGGGCCTGTGTTCGATCCCTCTGGAGCTAATGGTGTCCAGTAGCCTTAGAAGCCCAAGCTAGCTGCAAGCAGGTAGGTTCGCTTCTCTCCCCTCAGTCCCACGTAGCAGTGAGTCTGTTGCCAGCAGATCTCACTGAAAATAAAAAACCTAACAAATACTTTCTTTTCTAGGAAGCTCAGGAGAGCCCCTAGGGTGCATCCAGCTCTGGCCGGGCACAGATACTAACTGAGGTCTGGAGGAGGGGCATAGAGGGAGGAGCCAGTGCACACCAGATATAGTACCTAATCTTTCTTTTAAGAGTGCCCAGTCTCCTGCGGAGCCCGTCTATACCCCATGGTCCTTACGGAGTACCCAGCATCCACTAGGACGTCAGAGAAAAGTTTTTCTTTAGATTTCTGCAAATGTATTAAAAATAAAAAACTAAGAAATCACATGTACATAAGTATTCACAGCCTTTGCCATGAATATATATTATATTTAAAATGGATCACTATAATTAACAAACTAATTTTTCTAAATGTCTACATCATTTCATTAATAATATTTACCACATTCTCTCACAAAGAGTTACTCCTTGGGATTTGTCATTCTGTACACAATAATAACCTACACCCTGTCTGTGAGATTCTGAATGTGGCACCATCCAATGAAGTGCACTCAGCAGCACTCTGGCTGACTCTCAGTCACATTCTAAATTCTCCAGGAAGCTAAACTGCAATAATACAGCCAGCTGAAGTGTCGTGCAGGAGGGGTGAACTACTTTGTCTGACTGGTGCTTAGGTTGGAGTTCCAGTGAAAAGTGAGAAACTGGGGATTTGCTTTAAAAGAAACTAACAGATGTCATACAGTACAGTAGGAATTAATAGGCAATGTTTATAAACATAAAATTCATATGACTGTTAGAACAACAAATCAATTTTATTTTATTTGATGGCAATATTAATTATTCTTTGTGTCAGTAAATTCAAAATGTAATTTATATTTGATGTAAATATTCTTTAGAATCATTCTAAATTGAGAGAGCTGTTAAACTGAATGTTTCCAGAGGAAAATGTTGGGCTTTGCGAGCTGGATGTTGTTTGTTGTATTGAAGTAAATCAAATAAAGGTCTCTTGCCTTCTCAGGCTTTTTTACACAAATATAGCACACAAAGGCAATAGTGGTGTACAGGGTACACATATGTTGTGCTTTATCTCATTAGCAGTGCAAAAAGATAGAGGCAAATTGATTGGGCGAAAAGGATGCATGGCGCAGCTTAGTCACAATTTTCATTGTGTGCCATACAGGACTATTAGGCATGTTTTAAAGAGAGGTGTATGTGTACCCATCTCGATAGTATCTCTTTGTATTTCATCTGAATAGAGTGCTATGTTATAAAAGTTTCTACTATTAAAGTAATATTTGTTTATGTTTATTTTTATGTCTATTTTAAATACAAATTAACTTTTGCTAATATGAGATGGACTACAGAAAACAAATGATTAATTGCACTGAAAGCTACTGTAGGTGCTTCAAAATATTAATAATACAGCTTCAAAATTAACCTTAATTCTCAGGTACTCAGGGCCGGTGCAAGGTTTCTCGACACCCTAGGCAAAACTTCAGCCTGCTTTTAACCGCCCCCCCAAACCCCCCCCCCCCCCGACCAAAACCACAAACCAGTACACATTTTCCAGTCTGTCAGATGAAAGTATGTAGGCAGCATCTTAGAAGTTCAACAGCTACCGTCTAAATTAAGTTTTACAGGGATGCATCTCACGGAGTTATCCTTAAATTTGTGATAAGCAGACTCAGGGCAGCCCACTCAGATACTGGCACCCTAAGCAGCTGCCTAATGGTAGAACCAACCCTGCACTTACACATAATGCCCACAGTAGTAGTGCCGCTTACATATAATACACACAGTAGTAGTGCCGCTTACATATAATACACACAGTAGAATGCCGTTGTTGGGGTGCGGTCCAGACAACGCAGGCGTATCCGAACTGTTGCGGGGGCGGGCCACAGCAACTGCATGATATTACCTAGGCTGCGCAGGCAGGTAGCTACTCAGCGAATGCAAAAGCATCGCCGCCGTGCATTGAGAAGTACATTTGGATCTGGACTATGGCCCTCATTCCGAGTCGTTCGCTCGGTATTTTTCTTCGCATCGCAGCGTTTTTCTGCTTAGTACGCATGCGCAATGTTCGCACTGCGACTGCGCCAAGTAATTTTGCTATGAAGATAGTATTTTTACTCACGGCTTTTTCTTCGCTCCGGTGATCGTAATGTGATTGACAGGAAATGGGTGTTACTGGGCGGAAACACGGCGTTTTATGGGCGTGTGGATAAAAACGCTACCGTTTCCGGAAAAAACGCGGGAGTGGCTGGAGAAACGGAGGAGTGTCTGGCCGAACGCTGGGTGTGTTTGTGACGTCAAACCAGGAACGACAAGCACTGAACTGATCGCAGATGCCGAGTAAGGTTGAAGCTACTCTGAAACTGCTAAGTAGTTTGTAATCGCAATATTGCGAATACATCGTTCGCAATTTTAAGAAGCTAAGATTCACTCCCAGTAGGCGGCGGCTTAGCGTGTGTAACTCTGCTAAAATCGCCTTGCGAGCGAACAACTCGGAATGAGGGCCTATGTACATGCTATTTGAGGATGATATGCAGTGTTTAATACTATTTATGTGAATAGAACCAATAAATCATCTATGATTCTTTATCCCAACAGTCTGCACTGTGGGGGTAATTCCAAGTTGATCGCAGCAGGATTTTTGATAGCAACTGGGCAAAACCATGTGCACTGCAGGGGAGGCAGATACAGAGGCGTCACTAGGGTTGGTGTCACCCGGTGTTGTAACTCATGGTGTCACCCCCCACCCTATCGACCTACTCTTGTATCAGTCCATGCAGAAACCCTGAGAGCAGGGGCCAGTGTTAGAATGTTTGGTGCTCCCAGCAAATGAGAAATTTGCGCCCTCTATCCATATGCAATAAAGGGACAGTGCGTGCCGATGCACACCACCAATAGTACCCCCAATTCAAATTAACGCCACACCATAGCACACAATAGCATACGATCTTATTCACATTACAATGCCCACAGTAGTTGTGCTTGAAGACCCTCCCACCCCTTTCCGTATATATATATTTAGTCATTTTGTGCCCCGTATTCCCCTTCACTTATATTTATTTAGAATTTTATACTCCCCCTTATATTTTTTATGCTCATTATTACCCAAGCCCTTTATATATTTTATATCCATCACCCTCCACTCCTATTTTTTGCCCATTAACCCACCCCTAATATATTTTATGTCCATCAGACCCCACCAGTTATATACTTTTAGCACATCAGCCCCACACCATCCCCTTATATAATGTATATACACATCTACCCCTTATCTATCCTACACTGCCACACACTTTTGTAATATACCTTTAGTTGGCAGTGTGTTCTGTCAGCTGAGGGGGATAGACTGCGGAAATGTATGTCCAGGTCCTTCCTATTCTAACGGTGCAGCAGCAGCAGCACTCAAGCCTCCTCCCGTTGTCCATTCCAGAATGGTATGCGGTGCCGGAGTGCGCGATGACGTCACGAGGGAGTGACGTACAGCACCCGGCATCGTTTCCAGAGACTGCAGCAGGACGGACCCAGCGGTGCCGCGGCGGTGAATTAATTGACAGTCCGGCTCATCAGTCAGCGGGGATTGCGTGATCTTGGTGCCCCAGGAAGCAGTGGGTGTCGGTGCTGCCGCGGGCATGTCTGTCAAGTCAGTAGTTGGGATGGGGTGTGTGTAAGCAGCTCTTTTTGGTGTCACCCCATTGAAGGGTGACACCCGGGTGCGGGCCGCACCCCCCGCACCCCCCTCATGACGCCACTGGGCAGATATAACATGTGCAGAGAGAGTTAGATTTGGGTGTGGTGTGTTCAATCTGCAATCTAATTTGCAGTGTAAAAATAAAGCAGCCAGTATTTACCCTGCACAGAAACAATATAACCCACCCAAATCTAACTCTTTCTGCACATGTTATATCTGCCTCCCCTGCAGTGCACATGGTTTTGCCCAGTTGCTATCAAAAATCCTGCTACGATCAACTTGGAATTACCCCCTGTGTCTGCTTGTTTACATTTTTTCAGAACAATATCTTTATAAAGAAAGAATACATTAGTGCAGACTTCACTGTCTAATTGGTTGAAAGATCGTAAGCATTGATTGTTTTACTCGGGATATGTGGCTGTGCCACGTGTTATTAAGATATTAGCATTCCCCTCAGATGTGCAATCTGTGGCCCTCATTCCGAGTTGTTCGCTCGGTATTTTTCATCGCATCGCAGTGAAAATCCGCTTAGTACGCATGCGCAATGTTCGCACTGCGACTGCGCCAAGTAACTTTACTATGAAGAAAGTAATTTTACTCACGGCTTTTTCTTCGCTCCGGCGATCGTAATGTGATTGACAGGAAATGGGTGTTACTGGGCGGAAACACGGCGTTTCAGGGGCGTGTGGCTGAAAACGCTACCGTTTCCGGAAAAAACGCAGGAGTGGCCGGGGAAACGGTGGGAGTGCCTGGGCGAACGCTGGGTGTGTTTGTGACGTCAACCAGGAACGACAAGCACTGAACTGATCGCACAGGCAGAGTAAGTCTGAAGCTACTCTGAAACTGCTAAGTAGTTAGTAATCGCAATATTGCGAATACATCGGTCGCAATTTTAAGAAGCTAAGATTCACTCCCAGTAGGCGGCGGCTTAGCGTGTGTAACTCTGCTAAATTCGCCTTGCGACCGATCAACTCGGAATGAGGGCCTGTATACGAGTGCTCTGCCTTTATACATGCCATATCTGCTCACTCACTACTAATACAGTAAGCAGGTAACTGTATTATCCACTATATATATATCAGCAATAGATAGCTACAGGCTACAATCCATACAGAAATATTATTATACGATTGCAAAAAAAAAAAAAAAAGGTAATTTGTGCGATTAATGTTTTAAAAATGTCCTGTGTAAATACATGTAACTTCATCCTCGTTGCTACAATGCCGTATTGCAGCCACGCTGCTCCCCAAGCAGAGCGCCATCACACCTGCCATTGCACAGACTTGCCCTCTCCATACCTTGACAAAGTCCACTGGGTACAGGCTCCAGGACAGGGTCGTAGCAAGAACTTTGTGGGCCCCATCGCAACATATTGAAGGGGTTCAGGGTATACCAAGATATATTGCAGACCCAAAGGCAACTTTTTTTTTTTAAGGACACCTATGTATCACCCAATGGTGAAAAATATATACAACACATGTAACTGTGACAGGGAAGGTGGCCCCTTTTAGCTCTGGGCCCCATAACAGCTGCACTCCCTGCACCTATGGTAGCTACGACCTTGTTCCAGGATCTGACAGCTCCAGGATCCCTACCACGGCTCCAACTGCCATGTGCGTCAGTGGAGACACCCTGTCCAACAGGCTCTTGTAGTTGTTTCCAGGCAGAGAGGGCATCCCCTCTTTAACCCCCATTGGGATACCAGCATTTCGTAGCTCGTTGGGGCTGCCGAGGACAGGAAAGGGGCTCAGCCCTCCCCCTGGTGCAGCTAGCAGTTCGAGCTCCGCCTGCTGTGTGCAGCCAGCACGCAGCACAGTGACCAACATGAATCGATGAAGTGCAGCACAGGCAAGGGGACACAAGAACTGGACTCCTGAGATTCATGAGGGTCCAGGGCCCCTCGGAATCTCAGTGCCTGTTACAAGTGTCCCCTTTGTCCCCCCGTCGCTGGGCCTGTTTACAAATAATGACAGACATATTGCCCCACATTATTAAATGCCCTAATACATGACAGACATAATGGCCCTAATGCTGGGTACGCACTGGTAGATATATCTGTAGATCAATTGATCTGCAGGTATATCTGCGGATGGACCGGGCAGTGTGTTGAGCATACACACTGCCTGATCCGTTGGCACTGATGTCACAAACTGGGCGGGCATTTACATACACCCGCCCAGTTCAGCGGTCAATCACCTCCAGCTGTTGCAGCATGTGTATGGGCGGTTGTCTGCCTGCACACACAGCGATGCGCCAATATATCACTAGATATATTGTCCGTCGGTTGTGCTGCAGGGCCGACGCGATATGTCTGTGAACGACAACGTTCACGGAGATATCGCTCGTACACACTAGCCGACAGACCAGCTATATATCGGCCAGTGTGAACGCACCATGACACATATGCCCCACATTATTACATTCCCTTATATACATGACAGACATAATGGCCCTGTTACACAGCGAGCCAATCTCTGTAACACTTTCGACTGCAATCCCCCACCACCTCCACAGCACTCACCCAGCTTGAGATATTAAACAGCCACGGCCCACGTAGGCTGAGCAGACAGACCGCAGCCAGTCACTCCACACACATAGGAAGAGTCCGGGACCTGGGTGAGCCGGGGAGGCAGCAGCAGCGGAGGCAGACATGCGTGGATTGCGGCCTCACACACGGCGCTCCACCACAAATATTTTCTGCCCTCCGGGACCTGGGAGAGCCAGGGAGGCAGCAGCAGCGAAGGCAGACATGCGCAGATCGCTCCCTCACACCATACTTGCCTACTTTTGGAAATTAATTTCAGGGAGATTCTAAATGGTATGAGAGGTCGCACAGCGCGCTGCTGAGCTGGCATGTCATGCTCCGCCTAAAGGATCTGTCTAGCTCCACCTATGGTCATGTCAATTGCAGCTCAGGGTGATATTATGCAGTGGCAGGTGGAAACTAAAGTGGCAATGTTCTATAGTACTTCCTGCTTCGCCTCATTAGCGAGGCGAAGCAGGAAGCTACATTGACAAGATGTATGAATATCTTGTCTGCCGAAGCAGCGGAATTAAATTTTCCCCTACGCGTCTAGTTTCCCTTCGTGGAGAGGACCTTGGCTGTGCAGTGCGCGATGACGTCATCGCGCACCGCACAGTAAATGACCTCTCCACGAACGCGTCTAGTTTCCCTTCCCAGCGGCCAGCGGCAGCAGGGGGACAGCGGGGGCTGGGGGGCACACACTGCAGCAGCGGATCTTGCCCTGGTGCGGCGCCCTCCGGATGGCGGCGCCCCGGGCAAAAATCCTGCTTGCCCATGGCAAGATCCGCTACTGATGGGCAGTCGCCAATTATCGCCAATTTATGTGATCATTGACACTGATTGACTCCTCTCAACATGAGCCCTCTTGTGTTTTTATAACTTCCACTGTTCGAGCACACAGGAGTCAGTGCCACCTTACACACACACACACACACACACACACACACACACACACGAGTGCCAGCCTACACACATAGGTCAGTGTCAGCCTACACACACACACACACGCAAACACACACACACACGGGGGAGTGCCAGCCTACACACATAGGTCAGTGCCAGCCTACACACATAGGTCAGTGCCAGCCTACACACATAGGTCAGTGCCAGCCTACACACGTAGGTCAGTGCCAGCATACACACACATGTGGGGGAGTGCCAGGCTACACACACACACACACACACACACACACACACGGGAGTGCCAGCCTACACACACGGGGGAGTGCCATCTTATACACACACACACACACACACACACACACACACACACATCAGTGCCAGCCTACACACACACACACACACACACACACACACACACACGTCAGCCTACACACACACACACACACATGGGGGAGTGTCAGCCTACACACACATACATACACACACACACACACACACACAGAGTGCCAGCCTACACACACACACACGGGAGTGCCAGCCTACACACACACACACACACGGGAGTGCCAGCCTACACACACACGGGGGGGGGGAGTTACAGCCTACACACACACACACACAGAGTGCCAGCCTGCGCACACACACACAGGGTAGTGCCAGCCTACACACACACTCACACGGGGGAGTGCCAGCCTACACACACACACAGGGGGGGGGGGGGGGGGAGTTCCAGCCTACACACACACACACACGGGGGAGTGCCAGCCTACACACACACGGGAGAGTGCCAGCCTACACACACACACACACGGGAGTGCCAGCCTACACACACACGGGGGGGGGGGGGGGGGGGGAGTTGCAGCCTACACACACACACACAAACACACAGAAGAGGGCCAGCCTACACACACACACACGGGGGAGTGCCAGCCTACACACACACATGTCAGCCTACACACACACACATGGGGGAGTGTCAGCGTACACACACACACACACACACACATGGAGTGCCAGCCTACACACACACACACACACACATCCACACACACACGGGGGAGTGCCAGCCTACACACACACACACACACACACACACACACACACACGGGGGAGTGCCAGCTTATACACACACAGGTCAGTGCCAGCCTACACACACACAGGTCAGTGCCAGCCTACACACACAAACACACACACACACGTCAGCCTACACACACACACACACACACACACACACGGAGTGCCAGCCTACACACACACACACACACACACACACACACACACACACGGAGTGCCAGCCTACACACACACATGGAGTGCCAGCCTACACACACACACACAGAGTGCCAGCCTACGCACACACACACACACACACACACACACACACATGGGGGGGGGGGGGGGAGTTCCAGCCTACACACACACACACACACTCGGGGGAGTGCCAGCCTACACACACATATGGGGGGGGCTACATACACACACACACACACACACACACAGTGCCAGCCTACACACACATGGGGGAGTGCCAGCCTACACACACACAGGTCAGTGCCAGCCGACACACATAGGGGAGGAGTAGCAGCCTACACACACACACACACACACACACACACACACTGGGGAGTGCCAGCCTACACACACACACATGGGGGGAGTGCCAGCCTACACACACACACACACACACACATGGGGGGAGTGCCAGCCTACACACACACACACACACACACACGTCAGCCTACACACACACGGGGTAGTGCCAGCCTACACACACACACACACACACACACACAAGGGAGTGCCAGCCTACACACACACACACACACACACCCACACACACACGGTGGAGTGCCAGCCTACACACACACACACACACACACACACACACACACACACACACACACACATCCACACACAGGGGAGTGCCAGCTTATACACACACAGGTCAGTGCCAGCCTACACACACATGGAGTGCCAGCCTACACACACATGGAGTGCCAGCCTACACACACACACACACACACACACACACACACACACACACACACACACACACACATGGAGTGGCAGCCTACACACACACACACACACGGAGTGCCAGCCTACACACACACACACACACATGGAGACATGGAGTGCCAGCCTACACACACACACACACACACACACACACACACACACACACACACACACACACACACACAGAGTGCCAGCCTACGCACATAGGTCAGTGTCAGCCTACACACACACACACACACACACACACACACACACACACCCTCCCCCCCATACACACAGATCAGTGCCAGCCAACCAATACACCACAGCACACAGGACAGTAGCAGCCTATACACAATGCCAGCCTATGAAGCTGCTGAGTTAGAACCATGTACTGTACACTGACCTTTGGAACGGCCACTCCTTCTCCTGCTCCAGCCTCTCCTCTGAGCTCCCAGTCACCCCAGACCGTCAAACTCCCCAGCAGACCAAAACTGCTTTCCGTGCCAGCTCCCCATCAACCCCCCCTTAAGGTCAATCTGCAGCTCCCAACATGAGGGGGAGAGAGGGAGATCCAATCGTGGGGGCGTGGGTAACATGTGGGAGGGCGGTGCAGCATCCCTGCTGAGCCGTGAAACTCAGCTGAGCTAAGGGTAAGGAATTATTCTTTCACTGGCAGCGTGCAGCACCGCCCTCTAGTGGCCGGCGCCCATAGGCAGCTGCCTAAAGCGCGCCGGCCCTGCAGGTACTACGGTGTAGAGGGTGGTAATATTTAAAAGTTTTGGAAATACAAATCTACAACTCTGTAGGCCCAAAAAGTTTCAACAAATATATTGTATACACAACCAAAAATAATTATATTGGGAATACCCCTACCAAAAAAAAAATAAGAATTTACTTACCGATAATTCTATTTCTCATAGTCCGTAGTGGATGCTGGGGACTCCGAAAGGACCATGGGGAACAGCGGCTCCGCAGGAGACTGGGCACAAAGTAAAAGCTTTAGGACTAGCTGGTGTGCACTGGCTCCTCCCCCTATGACCCTCCTCCAAGCCTCAGCTAGGATACTGTGCCCGGACGAGCGTACACAATAAGGAAGGATTTTGAATCCCGGGTAAGACTCATACCAGCCACACCAATCACACCGTACAACTTGTGATCTGAACCCAGTTAACAGCATGATAACAGAAGGAGCCTCTGAAAAGATGGCTCACAACAACAATAACCCGATTTTTGTAACAATAACTATGTACAAGTAATGCAGACAATCCGCACTTGGGATGGGCGCCCAGCATCCACTACGGACTATGAGAAATAGAATTATCGGTAAGTAAATTCTTATTTTCTCTAACGTCCTAGTGGATGCTGGGGACTCCGAAAGGACCATGGGGATTATACCAAAGCTCCCAAACGGGCGGGAGAGTGCGGATGACTCTGCAGCACCGAATGAGAGAACTCCAGGTCCTCCTCAGCCAGGGTATCAAATTTGTAGAATTTAGCAAACGTGTTTGCCCCTGACCAAGTAGCTGCTCGGCAAAGTTGTAAAGCCGAGACCCCTCGGGCAGCCGCCCAAGATGAGCCCACTTTCCGTGTGGAATGGGCTTTTACAGATTTTGGCTGTGGCAGGCCTGCCACAGAATGTGCAAGCTGAATTGTACTACAAATCCAACGAGCAATCGTCTGCTTAGAAGCAGGAGCACCCAGCTTGTTGGGTGCATACAGGATAAACAGCGAATCAGATTTTCTGACTCCAGCCGTCCTGGAAACATATGTTTTCAGGGCCCTGACTACGTCCAGCAACTTGGAATCCTCCAAGTCCCTAGTAGCCGCAGGCACCACAATAGGCTGGTTTAAGTGAAATGCTGAAACCACCTTAGGAAGAAATTGAGGACGAGTCCTCAATTCTGCCCTGTCCGTATGAAAAATTAGGTAAGGGCTTTTATAGGATAAAGCCGCCAATTCTGAGACACGCCTGGCTGAAGCCAGGGCTAACAGCATTACCACTTTCCATGTGAGATATTTTAAGTCCACAGTGGTGAGTGGTTCAAACCAATGTGATTTTAGGAATCCCAAAACTACATTGAGATCCCAAGGTGCCACTGGAGGCACAAAAGGAGGCTGTATATGCAGTACTCCCTTGACAAACGTCTGAACTTCAGGAACAGAAGCCAGTTCTTTTTGGAAGAATATTGACAGGGCCGAAATTTGAACCTTAATGGACCCTAATTTGAGGCCCATAGACAGTCCTGTTTGCAGGAAATGCAGGAAACGACCCAGTTGAAATTCCTCTGTAGGGGCCTTCCTGGCCTCGCACCACGCAACATATTTACGCCAAATACGGTGATAATGTTGTATGGTTACATCCTTCCTGGCTTTGATCAGGGTAGGGATGACTTCATCCGGAATGCCTTTTTCCTTCAGGATCCGGCGTTCAACCGCCATGCCGTCAAACGCAGCCGCGGTAAGTCTTGGAACAGACATGGTCCCTGCTGGAGCAGGTCCTTTCTTAGAGGTAGAGGCCACGGGTCTTCCGTGAGCATCTCTTGAATTTCCGGGTACCAAGTCCTTCTTGGCCAATCCGGAGCCACGAGTATAGTCTTTACTCCTCTCCTTCTTATGATTCTCAGTACTTTTGGTATGAGAGGAAGAGGAGGGAACACATACACCGACTGGTACACCCACGGTGTTACCAGAGCGTCCACAGCTATTGCCTGAGGGTCCCTTGACCTGGCGCAATATCTGTCCAGTTTTTTGTTGAGGCGGGACGCCATCATGTCCACCTTTGGTTTTTCCCAACGGTTCACAATCATGTGGAAGACTTCTGGGTGAAGTCCCCACTCCCCCGGGTGAAGATCGTGTCTGCTGAGGAAGTCTGCTTCCCAGTTGTCCACTCCCGGAATGAACACTGCTGACAGTGCTATCACATGATTCTCCGCCCAGCGAAGAATCCTTGCCACTTCCATCATTGCCCTCCTGCTTCTTGTGCCGCCCTGTCTGTTTACGTGGGCGACTGCCGTGATGTTGTCCGACTGGATCAACACCGGCTGACCCTGAAGCAGAGGTCTTGCCTGACTTAGGGCATTGTAAATGGCCCTTAGTTCCAGGATATTTATGTGAAGTGACGTTTCCATGCTTGACCACAAGCCCTGGAAATTTCTTCCCTGTGTGACTGCTCCCCAGCCTCTCAGGCTGGCATCCGTGGTCACCAGGACCCAATCCTGAATGCCGAATCTGCGGCCCTCTAGGAGATGAGCACTCTGTAACCACCACAGGAGAGACACCCTTGTCCTTGGAGACAGGGTTATCCGCTGATGCATTTGAAGATGCGATCCGGACCATTTGTCCAGCAGATCCCACTGAAAAGTTCTTGCGTGGAATCTGCCGAATGGAATCGCTTCGTAAGAAGCCACCATCTTTCCCAGGACCCTTGTGCATTGATGTACTGACACTTGGCCTGGTCTTAGGAGGTTCCTGACTAGGTCGGATAACTCCTTGGCTTTCTCCTCCGGGAGAAACACCTTTTTCTGTACTGTGTCCAGAATCATCCCTAGGAACAGCAGACGTGTCGTCGGAATCAGCTGCGATTTTGGAATATTTAGAATCCATCCGTGCTGTCGTAGTACTACTTGAGATAGTGCTACTCCGACCTCTAACTGTTCTCTGGACCTTGCCCTTATCAGGAGATCGTCCAAGTAAGGGATAATTAAGACGCCTTTTCTTCGAAGAAGAATCATCATTTTGGCCATTACCTTGGTAAAGACCCGGGGTGCCGTGGACAATCCAAACGGCAGCGTCTGAAACTGATAGTGACAGTTCTGTACCACAAACCTGAGGTACCCTTGGTGAGAAGGGCAAATTGGGACATGGAGGTAAGCATCCTTGATGTCCAGAGACACCATATAGTCCCCTTCTTCCAGGTTCGCTATCACTGCTCTGAGTGACTCCATCTTGAACTTGAACCTTTTTATGTAAGTGTTCAAGGATTTCAGATTTAAAATGGGTCTCACCGAGCCGTCCGGCTTCGGTACCACAAACAGCGTGGAATAATACCCCTTTCCCTGTTGTAGGAGGGGTACCTTGATTATCACCTGCTGGGAATACAGCTTGTGAATGGCTTCCAATACCGCCTCCCTGTCGGGGGGGAGACGTTGGTAAAGCAGACTTCAGGAACCGGCGAGGGGGAGACGTCTCGAATTCCAATTTGTACCCCTGAGATACTACCTGCAGGATCCAGGGGTCCACTTGCGAGTGAGCCCACTGCGCGCTGAAATTCTTGAGACGGGCCCCCACCGTGCCTGAATCCGCTTGTAAGGCCCCAGCGTCATGCTGAGGACTTGGCAGAAGCGGGGGAGGGCTTCTGTTCGTGGGAAGAGGCTGTTTGCTGCAGTCTTTTTCCCCTTCCTCTGCCCCGGGGCAGATATGAGTGGCCTTTTGCCCGCTTGCCCTTATGGGGACGAAAGGACTGAGCCTGAAAAGACGGTATCTTTTTCTGCTGCGAGGTGACTTGGGGTAAAAAGGTGGATTTTCCAGCCGTTGCCGTGGCCACCAGGTCCGATAGACCGACCCCAAATAACTCCTCCCCTTTATACGGCAATACTTCCATATGCCGTTTGGAATCCGCATCCCCTGACCACTGTCGCGTCCATAATCCTCTTCTGGCAGAAATGGACATCGCACTTACTCTTGATGCCAGAGTGCAAATATCCCTCTGTGCATCTCGCATATATAGAAATGCATCCTTTAAATGCTCTATAGTCAATAATATATTGTCCCTGTCCAGGGTATCAATATTTTCAGTCAGGGAATCCGACCAAGCCACCCCAGCACTGCACATCCAGGCTGAGGCGATTGCTGGTCGCAGTATAATACCAGTATGTGTGTATATACTTTTAAGGATATTTTCCAGCTTCCTATCAGCTGGTTCCTTGAGGGCGGCCGTATCAGGAGACGGTAACGCCACTTGTTTTGATAAGCGTGTGAGCGCCTTATCTACGCTAGGGGGTGTTTCCCAACGCGCCCTAACCTCTGGCGGGAAAGGGTATAATGCCAATAATTTTTTAGAAATTAGCAGTTTTTTATCGGGGGAAACCCACGCTTCATCACACACCTCATTTAATTCATCTGATTCAGGAAAAACTACGGGTAGTTTTTTCACACCCCACATAATACCCTTTTTTGTGGTACTTGTAGTATCAGAAATGTTCAAAACCTCCTTCATTGCCGTGATCATGTAACGTGTGGCCCTACTGGAAAATACGTTTGTTTCCTCACCGTCGACACTGGAGTCAGTGTCCGTGTCAGTGTCTGTAGCGACCTGAGGTAACGGGCGTTTTATAGCCCCTGACGGTGTTTGAGACGCCTGTACAGGTATTAACTGATTTGCCGGCTGTCTCATGTCGTCAACAGTCTTTTGCAAAGTGCCGACACTATCACGTAATTCTTTCCATAAGACCATCCAGTCAGGTGTCGACTCCCTAGGGGGTGACATCACTAACACAGGCAATTGCTCCGCCTCCACACCATTTTCCTCCTCATACATGTCGACACAGCGTACCGACACACAGCACACACACAGGGAATGCTCTGATAGAGGACAGGACCCCACTAGCCCTTTGGGGAGACAGAGGGAGAGTTTGCCAGCACACACCAGAGAGCTATATATATACAGGGATAACCTTATATAAGTGTTTTTCCCTAATATAGCTGCTGTATATATTAATATGCCAATTTAGTGCCTCCCCTCTCTTGTTTTACCCTGTTTCTGTAGTGCAGGACTGCAGGGGAGAGTCAGGGAGCCTTCCTCCAACGGAGCTGTGAGGAAAAAATGGCGCTTGTGTGCTGAGGAGATAGGCCGCCGAAAAAGGGGCGGAGCCTTTCTCCCGCTTTTTTGTGGAAAACTGACAGGGGTTAAATACATCCATATAGCCCAGGAGCTATATGTGATGTATTTTTAGCCATTTAAGGTATTTTCATTGCGTCCCAGGGCGCCCCCCCCCCAGCGCCCTGCACCCTCAGTGACCGGAGTGTGAAGTGTGCTGAGAGCAATGGCGCACAGCTGCGGTGCTGTGCGCTACCTTATTGAAGACAGGACGTCTTCTGCCGCCGATTTTCCGGACCTCTTCACTCTTCTGGCTCTGTAAGGGGGGCGGCGGCGCGGCTCCGGGACCCATCCATGGCTGGGCCTGTGATCGTCCCTCTGGAGCTAATGTCCAGTAGCCTGAGAAGCCCAATCCACTCTGCACGCAGGTGAGTTCGCTTCTTCTCCCCTTAGTCCCTCGATGCAGTGAGCCTGTTGCCAGCAGGTCTCACTGAAAATAAAAAAACCTATTTAAACTTTTACTCTAAGCAGCTCAGGAGAGCCACCTAGATTGCACCCTTCTCGTTCGGGCACAAAATCTTAACTGAGGCTTGGAGGAGGGTCATAGGGGGAGGAGCCAGTGCACACCAGCTAGTCCTAAAGCTTTTACTTTGTGCCCAGTCTCCTGCGGAGCCGCTGTTCCCCATGGTCCTTTCGGAGTCCCCAGCATCCACTAGGACGTTAGAGAAATTATATTTCAGAAAGTTGGGCTCACAAGGATCAACGAATTAAAGGTATCATATAAATAAATTATTAGTCACACAATAAAGTAAAAGTAAAGTTAATGTTACCAAATTAAAGTTTGAACAAAAAGTGCAAAACTACACATAAACAAATGTATAACCAACAATCTCAGTACTCTGTAAAGTACTGTAGCTCATTAGCTTTTAAAAACCACCTAAGGCCCTATTAAATAAATAGCCTAAAATAATTATCTGCCACTGTATTATAGGTTTACTAAATGTTTTATAGTTAAATCATTATATTTACTTTATTTACAAAGGAGGTTTAATAATAAAAGCATATTGTATCCTGAACAACTTTTGTTACAAAGCATAAAAAATATAATTTTGTATTGGGTAACTTTTACCTCCACGGGACGTAAAAGTGTGTCTTTGTATAATTGTATGCTCTCGTCAACATTTTCAGGGAAGTCCTCAGGTCTATGCACAAGGTGGTCCAATTTTTCTTTTAAGTTCTCAGGTTCTTCTTCCTAAACAAACAAATAAGTCCCAACTGATACATTAGTGATGAGTACATAAGACACTGCTCCGTGTTTATCATTTCTTCCTGACAAATTTACTGCCAAGCTAATAACAACGGGAAAACAAAGAGGAATAAAATCATGCCTTATAAGAAAATTAAACCACCACAATTGATGCTCTGGGCAGGGTCAGTTGCTATATATATTTAAGTTACCAGATACGTAACTATATAGAACCAATATTAGATTGCTGAGACAATTGCTGATTTAGCTTTTTACAAAAATGTATAACCCTGTGTTGTAGTACTACTGTACATCATTACACGGCTGTTTAATCTACCAGATTCCATGAGATAAAAAGGATGCACTAGTATGGTATGACCTCTTCTTCCAGCTCTTCCTCCTCCGCCTCCTCTTCTCCTTCTTCTTGAGGTTTCTTCTTTACGTCCTTGAGAGCAGAATCCCAATCTTGCCGTTGATAAACTATCCCTGTATCTGGATCTTGCTTCCGTCCAGCCAGTCTTTTGCCCAAGTCTTTGTCTGGACACTTGAAGAGACAGACATTTTAAATAACTGAGGAAAATAAGTTAGAAGGTCTCTGATGGGATAGTGATAAAGAGTTTTAGACATAAAATGAAACAGGAGCACAATAACTATTATTTATAGAGGATTTTCCCTGACAAGCTCTTATCTGAGCAATGCTTTCTGCAGAAAATAGGTTAATAAACAGGCCCCTAAGTTCTTCTAACATGAGAAAAAAATATTTCAGTGACTAAAGTCTGCTACCTATTATCTGATAACGTTTTCTATCATTAGTTCCCATTTTAGTCAATCAAAATTTTTATCTTAAATTTGTTTCCCCCCCCTAATATAAAGCACATATGGCTTTGTGCTGTAATTACAAACAAATGGCGTGTTAAGTGACTTAGACAGATCATGAATGCCTCTGGGGAGAATTGATTAAAATTGTTCCTATGGTTACCACATTGCAGAGATGCAATACCGTAGTTTCAAACACATGTGAATGTAATCATAACTTGAAGTAAATATCACCTCAAAGCTGCACTACAACCTACAGAGGCAGCCTGCAATGCAGCTCCTCCCACTCCCTGCAGTCTCAGGGACAGGGGCTGTGTGACATTTTGGGGGGCAGTGTGAGTAGTAGCAATGTAACACTAAGAAATGAAAACTTTATTAAATTTTTTACATAAATAACAATAGATGCAGAATAGCAATTATGTTATTAAATTTTTTTGCCATCAGCAATTCAAGGCATATCAATAGGGCATACAGTTACAGTATTTGCATTGGGATTTCAAAGGGGCTGACATCTGAGAGGCGATAGTGACGGATAGCCTTATGCAAAAGAGCTTTCACATCAGTATAACTATAACAATAAAAATATAGATTGAAACTAAAAATAGGATTTTAATACCTACCGGTAAATCCTTTTCTCTTAGTCCGTAGAGGATGCTGGGGACGCTTCAAGAACCATGGGGTATAGACAGGATCCGCAGGAGACATGGGCACTTTAAGACTTTGAATGGGTGTGAACTGGCTCCTCCCTCTATGCCCCTCCTCCAGACTCCAGTTTAAGTAACTGTGCCCAGGGAGACGGACATTTCGAGGAAAGAATTTATTGTTAAACCACGGTGAGCATCTTACCAGCTCACACCTCTAGTATGCCGCAGAACATGACGTTCAATAGAACACCAGCCGACGGCATGAAGAATATGCAGCAATATGCTGACAGAAAGCATAACACAACCTGTGTGTAAACACAACCAATAACAGCATAACGCATGCTACGGCATGAATAACGTCAGCAACAGGCTGACTTAAACGCAACACACCATGTGTGTAACCATACACAATAACTGCAGATACAGTACGCACTGGGACAGGCGCCCAGCATCCTCTACGGACTAAGAGAAAAGGATTTACCGGTAGGTATTAAAATCCTATTTTCTCATACGTCCTAGAGGATGCTGGGGACGCTTCAAGAACCATGGGGTTTATACCAAGAGAACGGGCGGGAGAGTGCGGATGACTCTGCAGCACCGATTGACCAAACAAGAGGTCCTCATCAGCCAGGGTATCAAACTTGTAAAACTTCGCAAAGGTGTTTGATCCCGACCAAGTAGCTGCTCGGCAAAGCTGTAATGCCGAGACCCCTCGGGCAGCCGCCCAGGATGCGCCCACTTTTCTGGTAGAATGGGCCTTCACCGATTTCGGTAACGGCAATCCCGCCATAGAATGAGCCTGCTGAATCGTATTACAGATCCAGCGTTCAATAGTTTGCTTGGACGCAGGAGCCCCAATCTAGTTGGGAGCCCACAGGACAAACAGAGCCTCCGTTTTCCTAATCTGAGCCGTTCTGGCGACATAAATCTTCAAAGCTCTGACCACATCGAGAGACTTCGATTCCGCCAAGGCTTCAGTAGCCACTGGCACCACAATAGGCTGGTTCACGTGAAACGATGAAACCGCTTTTGGCAAAAATTGCTGACGAGTTCTCAACTCCGCTCTATCTGCGTGGAAGATTAAATAGGGGCTTTTGTGAGACAAAGCCGCTAATTCAGACACCCGCCTTGCGGATGCCAAGGCCAACAGCATGACCACTTTCCAAGTGAGGAATTTCAATTCAACCTTACGTTAAGGTTCAAACCAATGAGATTGCAGGAACTGCAACACCACATTAAGATCCCATGGTGCCACCGGGGGCACAAAGGGAGGTTGAATGTGCAGCACGCCTTTCACGAAAGTCTGAACTTCTGGAAGGGATGCCAATTCTTTTTGAAAGAAAATTGATAAGGCTGAAATTTGTACTTTAATGGAGCCTAACTTTAGGCCCGCATCCACACCTGCCTGCAGAAAATGGAGAAAACGCCCCAGCTGAAATTCCTCCGTAGGAGCCTTCTTGGATTCACACCAAGACACATATTTTCTCCAAATACGGTGGTAATGTTTCGCCGTTACTTCTTTTCTAGCCTGAAGCAGTGTGGGAATGACTTCATTGGGAATACCCTTTCGGCTAGGATTTGGCGTTCAACTGCCATGCCGTCAAACGCAGCCGCGGTAAGTCTTGATACACGCACGGCCCCTGCTGTAACAGGTCCTCTCGTAGAGGAAGAGGCTAGGAATCTCCTATGAGTAATTCCTGAAGATCCGGATACCAGGCCCTCCTTGGCCAGTCTGGAACAATGAGTATCGCATGAACCCTTGTTCTTCTTATGATCTTTATCACTTTTGGAATGAGTGGAAGTGGAGGGAACACTTAGACCGACTGAAACAACCACCGTGTCACTAGGGCGTCCGCCGCTATTGCTTGCGGGTCCCTTGACCTGTAACAGTATCTCTGAAGCTTCTTATTGAGGTGAGACGTCATCTTGTCTATTATAGGAATCCCTCAATGACTTGTCACTTCTGTGAAAAAACTCTGAATGAAGACACCACTCTCCTGGATGAAGAACGTGTCTGCCGAGGAAGCCTGCTTCCCAGTTGTCCACCCCTGGAACGAACACCGCTGACAGAGCGCGCATATGATTTCGTCGCCCAGCGGAAAATCTTTCTGGCTTCTGCCATTGCTGCTTCGGTTTTTGTTTGTAGAAAACCGTTATAAACGGCCCTTACCTCTAGACCGTTAATGTGGTGACAAGTATCCTAACTTGACCCTCTTCCTTGGAAGTATTCCTCCTGTGTGACAGCTCCCCCGCCTCTAAGGCATGTATCCGTGGTCCCTAGGATCCAGTCCAAAACCTGCGCTTTTGAGAACTGTGCCGCTACCACAGGAGTGAAACTCTGGTCCTGAAAAAACAGGATTATCCCAGGTGGAAACCGGACCAATTGTCCAACTGGTCCTGCTAAAAACCCTCTGGGATTTAACCTGCTCACTGAATGGCCTCGTAGGCCGCAACCATCTTTTTCATCAACGGAATGTAATGATGGATTGACCCTGTTGCAGATCTGACCCGACTCTGGATCCTCAGAGCTTTTTCCACTGGAAGAAACAAACTCTCAACAGTTCTGTATCTAACAGTATTTCCAACGCCGACAACCGCGTCGTTGGGATCAACAGTGATTCTGGCAAGTTCAGGAGCCAACCACTTTGTTGAAGAACTGTCAGGGAGAATGCAACGTTTTGCACCACTTGGTTTCTTGACCTCGCCATAATCAGGAGAGCGTCCTAGTAAAGAATAATAATGACTCTTTTACTATCGAAGGAAAACCATCATACCGCCATCACTCCGGTGAATTGGTAATGACAATCCTGAATAGCAAACCCAGGTAAGCCTAATGCGGAAGAAACCGTAATTAGACCTCCTTTCTCCTTTTTCAGATTGGAGATCCCTGCGCTGAGAGATTCCAGCTTGTAGTTCAACTTCTAAAGGTAGAAATGTTTGGGATTTTAGAGATAGGATTGCTCTGACTGAGCCGTCCGGCCTCGGGAGCATGAAATAGCTTGAATATCAGCTTCCTTTTTTTTTTTGGTGTGACTTGGACATCAGGACAATGACCTGATCCTGACACAACTCTTGTATGGCGTCGCATACTACCTCCCCGTCCAGAGGAGAATCGGTAAGGTCTATTTGAAAAAATCGGTGTGGGGAAACGTCTGGAAACTGCAGTATGTCCCCCTTGGGACTCTATTCTTAAACTCACTGGTCTATGTCCGTTCCAGGACTGACTGATGAGTATTATACGTGGTCCCACCGGTGTGGGCTCCCGCAAGATAGACCCAGCGTCATGCGGTGGATGTGGCAGAAACAGAGGATGATTTCTGCGTCTGCGAACTTGAAAAGACTGCTGACCTCTTACCTTTTCACCTTCCTCTACCTGCAAAGACAGGGAAATCCGTATCTATTCGGTCGAAATGACTGCATCCTACAATAATGCGTCACCAACTGTTGTGAGGGAACATAGGGCAAGAAGGTAGACTTACCAGTGGTATCTGCCGAGATCAACTTAACAAGACCATCCCCAAACCAGGTTTCACCTTCATAGGGAAGAGACTCCAGTTCTTCTCGGAGTCAGCCTCAGCACTCCATTGGTGAATCCACAACGCCCTCCTAGTCGAGACCGCCATGGAATTGGCCCGCGAACCCAAGAGTCCTATATCCCTTGTGGTCGCACGGGAGTCTGCTGCAATGTTATAGATATGACCCAACTTAAGGAGTACTCTGCATACAACTACTCCCCCATGCGCACGTAATGCAAGTATAATCAACGTACACACGGACACATAATTAGAGTATCACATATCTTCCTGCATACGATCCTTTGTGACAGGGCCCCGTGCAGAACAGGGAGTGACTCTCACTTTATTCTATCCACGGCGGGAAAAGAATAAACACTCGGAATCCTCTTGAGGATTTGAAACCATCTTGTCACGGCCGCTCAGCACATGAGAAGGAATAACCTTACCTCAGCATTCATTATAAATTTTTTTATATATACATATATTTACCTTTAAATACACCTATACACACAAATATCTATATATATATATATATATATATATATATATAAAACTCATATATAAATATCCCTTTTGACAGGAACAGCAGGGTCCCTAGTGATGTTAATACGTTCTTAATGTGTATGAAACGTGTACTGAATGCCGATTTTGTGGCTCTAGTAAGGAAACATTATGGTCGACATAAGAAACAGTATTCGTGTCGATCTCCGGGAGTAGTAACTGGGCAAAAATAAGAATTTACTCACCGGTAATTCTATTTCTCGTAGTCCGTAGTGGATGCTGGGTACTCCGTAAGGACCATGGGGTATAGACGGGCTCCGCAGGAGACTGGGCACTCTTAAAAGAAAGATTAGGTACTATATCTGGTGTGCACTGGCTCCTCCCTCTATGCCCCTCCTCCAGACCTCAGTTAGGGAAACTGTGCCCGGAAGAGCTGACATTACTAGGAAAGGATTTGGAATCCAGGGTAAGACTCATACCAGCCACACCAATCACACCGTACAACTCGTGATAACTATACCCAGTTAACAGTATGAACAATAACTGAGCCTCTCTCAACAGATGGCTCATACAATAACCCTTTAGTTAAGCAATAACTATATACATGTATAGCAGAGAGTCCGCACTTGGGACGGGCTCCCAGCATCCACTACGGACTACGATAAATAGAATTACCGGTGAGTAAATTCTTATTTTCTCTGACGTCCTAGTGGATGCTGGGTACTCCGTAAGGACCATGGGGATTATACCAAAGCTCCCAAACGGGCGGGAGAGTGCGGATGACTCTGCAGCACCGAATGAGCAAACTCAAGGTCCTCCTCAGCCAGGGTATCAAACTTGTAGAATTTTGCAAAAGTGTTTGAACCCGACCAAGTAGCAGCTCGGCAAAGTTGTAAAGCCGAGACCCCTCGGGCAGCTGCCCAAGAAGAGCCCACCTTCCTCGTGGAATGGGCTTTTACTAATTTAGGATGCGGCAGTCCAGCCGCAGAATGTGCAAGCTGAATCGTGCTACAGATCCAGCGAGCAATAGTCTGCTTTGAAGCAGGAGCACCCAGCTTGTTGGGTGCATGCAGGATAAATAGCGAGTCAGTTTTTCTGACTCTAGCCGTCCTGGAAACATAAAGTTTCAGGGCCCGGACTACGTCCAGCAACTTGGAATCCTCCAAGTCCCTAGTAGCCGCAAGCACCACAATAGGTTGGTTCAAATGAAACGATGATACCACCTTAGGGAGAAATTGGGGACGAGTCCTCCATTCTGCCCTTTCCATATGGAAGATCAGATATGGGCTTTTACATGACAAAGCCGCCAATTCTGACACACGCCTAGTCCAAGCTAAGGCCAAAAGCATGACCACTTTCCACGTGAGATATTTTAGCTCCACGGTCTTAAGTGGCTCAAACCAGTGGGATTTTAGGAATCCAACACACGTTAAGATCCCAAGGTGCCACTGGAGGCACAAAAGGGGCTGAATATGCAGCACCCCTGTAACAACGTCCGAACTTCAGGCAGTGAAGCCAGTTCTTTTTGAGAGAAAAAGGGATAGGGCCGAAATCTTGGCCTTTATGGATCCTAATTTTAGGCCCATAGTCACTCCTGACTGTAGGAAGTGCAGGAATCGACCCCCCTGGAATTCCTCTGTAGGGCCTTCCCGGCCACACACCAAGCAACCTATTTTCACCATATACAGTGAAAAAGTCTTGCTGTCACGTCTTTCCTAGCCTTTATCAGCGTAGGAATAACTGCATCCGGAATGCCCTTTTCCGCTAGGATCCGACGTTCAACCGCCATGCCGTCCAACGCAGCCGCGGTAAGTCTTGGATCAGACAGGGTCCCTGTTGCAACATGTCCTGACTGAGAGGCAGAGGCCATGGGTCCTCTGAGAGCATTTCTTGCAGTTCCGGGTACCGAGTCCTTCTTGGCCAATCCGGAGCAAAGAATATTGTTCACACTCCTCCGTTTATTACAATTCTCAGCCCTTGGGTCTGAGAGGAAGAGGAGGGAATATATAGACCGTCTGGAACACCCACGGTGTTACTAGTGCGACCACAGCTATCGCCTGAGAGTCCCTTGACCCAGCGTAAAACCTTTTTTATCTTTTTATTGAGGTGGGACGTCATGTAGTCCACCTGAGGCAGTTTCCATCAATTTGCAAAACTGCGTGAAGACTTCCTGATGAAGTCACCACTTTCCCGGGTGGAGGTCGTGTCCACTCCCGGAAAGAACACTGCTGACAGTGCGCTTACTTGATTCTCCGCCCAGCGAAGAATTCTGGTGGCTTCTACCCTCGCCACCCTGCTCCTTGTGCCACCCTGGCGGTTTACATGAGCCCCTGCGGTCTGACTGGATCAGAACCGGTTGGTCCCGAAGCAGGAACTCCGCTTGACTTAGGGCGTTGTATATGGCCCTTAGTTCCAGGATATTGATGCGAAGGCAAGTCTGTTGGCTTGACCACAAACCTTGGAATTTTCTTCCCTGTGTAACTGCCCCCCACCCTCGGAGGCTTGCATCCGTGGTCACCAGGACCCAGTCCTGAATGCCGAATCTGCGGCCCTCGAGAAGTTGAGCACTCCACAGCCACCACAGGAGAGACACCCTGGCCCTGGGGGATAGGGTGATTAACCGATGCATCTGAAGATGTGATCCGGACCACTTGTCCAGTAAGTTCCATTGTCCTTGCATGGAACCAGCCGAAGGGGATGGCCTCGTATGATGCCATCATCCTTCCCAGGACTCGAGTGCAGTGATGCACTAACACCTGTTTTGGTTTTCAATGGATTCCTGAGCAGTGTCATGAGCTCCTGAGCTCTCTCTATCACTGTCACAACTGAGGGCCTGAGCTGACGGGAGGCAGCCTCAGTTGTAGGGGCTGAGGTGTAGTGAAACCTGGCAGGTTGTATCAGACCCCTGGACATGTAAGTTACACGTAGAGAGATTGCCCGAAGGCGTGACCACGACAACCAAGATAAAAGTCAATGATGTTTATTTGACAAACTCCATGCAACACAGCAGTAATAAAAGAGAAACGTAAAATCAGCAGTAATATAACACAGTTCCTGGGTACTACAGGATGGCAATGGCCACAGGGCTCTGGTAGTATGGGTACAGTTCTTATTGACCTCTAGATGGAAAGTCCTTACCAGACCCGACGGTAGTAATGGAGATAGCCCAGGATCATACCAGCTGATGTTCCATGGAAAGCTGGGCTGCTGTAGATAAAGTGGCTGCTGTGGGTACTGGTTGGAACCAGACAGATGTAGACACGGAGTGGATACTGGATGGAACCAGCCAAATAATAAATGAAGCTTGAGAGCGATGAAATACAAATGATAAATGAAGCTTGAGAACGGTGAAATATTAGTACCGGTGGTAAATGGAAATCTGCAGAAATGGTACCGGCCCTTTAAGAAGAGCTGATCTCTGCTGGAAGCTAAATGCTGGAAGCAGGTGAATCTGTAGCTGGAAACAGATGAGTCCCAGAGGACTGGAGAGTCAGGCTGCACTGCAGGTGGTAGACTGGAGAAGGTCTCTTTAGTGGAAGCTTGGAGACAGGAACTGGAACCTGGAAAACAACCACAGGAGAGAGACAGACTGGAACAAGGTATGACAAACAAAGCACTGACGATTTCCTGACCCAGGCACAGGATACTTATACCTGCAGCAATGCAGGCATTGGCTGGGCAATTATGCAGATTTCCAGAGGCAGTGGATTGGTGGAACTGAGACATGTGATTGGATCCAACATGGCTGCGCCCATGTTAGAACTTGGAGGGAAAGCTGGTTTGGAAACCATGTGGAAACATAACAGTAATGGCGGCGCCGGCCGCAGAGGACAGGAGACGCCATGCAGGATTCAAACATGGCGCCGCTGTGACAGCGTCTCAGCGTGACAGGAGGGATATGCAAAATGTGGACACAGATGAGATCCGGCCTTGGAACGCTGAGCCAGCCTCAGGAGACATCTGAAAGGCAAGTAATGGCGTCCAGATACCCGGATCGTGACAATCGGGAGATAAACCCTCTTCTGGTCTGTGTCTAGGATCATGCCTAGGCGAGGCAGATGAGCTGTAGGAACCAACTGCGACTTCGGAATATATAGAATCCAGTCGTGTTGCCGTTTCACTTCCAGAGAAGGTGATAGGCTGTCCAGCAACTGCTCTCTTGATCTCGCTTTTATGAGGAGATCATCCAAGTATGTGATAATAGTGACACCTTGCTTCCGCAGGAGCACCATCATATCCGCCATTACCTTGGTGAAATTGGTAATGACAATCCCGTACCGCAATTCTGAGGTACGCCTGATGAGGTGGATAAATGGGGACACGAAGGTATGCATCCCTTATGTCCCGATTCATTTCAGGCTTGCAATGACCGCTCTTAGCGATTCCATCTTGAACCTGAACCTTTTCAGGTATATGTTCAGGGATTTTAATACAATATGGGTCTAACCGAACCGTCTGGTTTCAGGATTATAACATGGTCGAATAATAACACCCTCTTGTTGAAGGAGGGGACCCTTGACCACCACCTGTTGAAGATACAATTTACGAATTGCAGTTAACACTGGCTCACTCTGTTGGGGGGAAGCCCGCCGGGTCCTCGGTGAGGGGGCATCTTCTCACAGTCCAGCCTGTATCCCTGCGATACAATTTCTATTGCCCAGGGATCTAACAGGGAGTGAACCCACTTGTGGCTGAACTTACGAAGGCGTGTCCCCACCGGGCCTAGCTCCGCCTGTGGAGCCCCAGCGACATGCGGTAGATTTTTGTAGAGGCCGGGGAGGACTTCTGTTCCTGGGGACTAGCTGTGTTGTACAGCTTCTTTCCTCTGCCCCCGGCTCTGACAAGAAAGGACGCACCTCAGACTTTCTTGTTTCTTTATTCGAAAAGCTGCATTTAATAATGTTGTGCTTTCCTAGGCTGTGCAGGAATATAAGGCAAAATATCAGAATCACCAGCTATAGCTGTGGAGACCAGGCCCGAGAACCTTTCTCCACACAATCCTCAGCCTTCCATATGCCTCTTAAGTCGGCATCATCTGTCCAATGTATATTCTACAGGACACGTCAAGCAGAAATCGACATAGCTTTTGTCTCTAGGACCCAGTATACTCATGTCCCTTTGGGCATGCTTTATAATTATATATCTATCACTTAAGACAGCATCTTAAAATATTTATATGCATACTAGGGTCTCAATCTCTGCTGATAAGGTACCTGTCCACGCTGCCACAGCGCTATAAACCCATGCCGACACAATCGCCGGTCTGGGTAGTATACTAGAATGTGCACACTATCTGCAGGATCCCTGAGAATAGCTAGTGCAAACAGGACACCCAAGGGGAAGATTCTCAACACATCCTGGCCCTAGTGGGGAAAGGATACAGCCTGAGAATTCTCTTGTGGGAAGCTGCCGTCTCTTGTCTGGAGATTCCCGCTCTTTTTCCTCATGAGAGGAGGGAAATTTACCTCAGCATTCTTCCCCTTAACATGTGTACTCTCGTGTCAGGGACAGATGAGTCATCAGTGATATGCAAATCATCTTTTATTCCAATAATCATATATTGAATATCTTTTAGCCCTCTTGGCTGTAACTTTGCATTATCGTAGTCGACAGTGGAGTTAAACTCCGTGTCGATACTTTGTTATTTTGGATAGTGAACATAGAGAGACTCTGAAGGACTCTGTGACATAGGGACAGACCAGGGTAGATTTCCTTTCTGTTCCCTAACCTTTTGTGCAATAATTTTACCTCAGCACTTACACATATCCAAACAGGTGTCGGCGTTGTCGACGGAGACACCCTCCCACACACATATCCGCTCTATCACCTCCTTAGAGGAGCCTTTAACCTCAGACATGTCGACACACGCGTACCGACACACCACACACACAGGGGATGCTCTATTTGAAGACAGTTCCCCCACAAGGCCCTTTGGAGAGACAGAGAGAGAGCGCTATATAATACAGGGATGTACACTATACTGAGTGATTTTTCCCCTATAGCAGCTTATAAACACAGTTTTGCGCCTAAATTTATGTGCCCCCCTTCTCTTTTTTACCCTTTGTGTACCAGGATACTGCAGGGGAGAGCCTGGGGAGCTTCCTTCCAGCTGAGCTGTGAAGAGAAAATGGCACCGGTGTGCTGAGGAAGAAGGCCCGGCCCCCTCAGCGGCGGGCTTCTGTCCTTTTATGTACTTTAATGGCGGGGGTTAATGCACATATACAGTTTATCAGACTGTATTATGTGCTTTTCGCCAAGTAAGGTAATCTAATTGCTGCCCAGGGCGCCCCCCCAGCGCCCTGCACCCATCAGTGACCGGAGTGTGTGGTGTGCTAAGGGAGCAATGGCGCACAGCTGCAGTGCTGTGTGCTACCTTAATGAAGACCGGAGTCTTCAGCGGCCGATTTTCAACTTCTCTTCGTTCTTCTGGCTCTGCAAGGGGGACGGCGGCGCGGCTCCGGGACCGGACGACCGAGGACTGGGCCTGTGTTCGATCCCTCTGGAGCTAATGGTGTCCAGTAGCCTTAGAAGCCCAAGCTAGCTGCAAGCAGGTAGGTTCGCTTCTCTCCCCTCAGTCCCACGTAGCAGTGAGTCTGTTGCCAGCAGATCTCACTGAAAATAAAAAACCTAACAAATACTTTCTTTTCTAGGAAGCTCAGGAGAGCCCCTAGGGTGCATCCAGCTCTGGCCGGGCACAGATACTAACTAACTGAGGTCTGGAGGAGGGGCATAGAGGGAGGAGCCAGTGCACACCAGATATAGTACCTAATCTTTCTTTTAAGAGTGCCCAGTCTCCTGCGGAGCCTGTCTATACCCCATGGTTCTTACGGAGTACCCAGCATCCACTAGGACGTCAGAGAAATAACATTTATGCGATCCCGAGGGGTCTGAGGGAAATCTATTCTATGAATATGACACCCTCCATAAATATTACTACGTCTGTGTTCGTGCCACAGACCTATGCAACCTTACTATACATACATATACATATAGGTATAATCCTTTCTGATATGCATCACATTATCATGCCAATTTTTAACCAGTCAAATATTGTTGGTGACGACAGGGTCACCACCACATGTCTGTGTCTCCCATATCGTTTTCTCTTGGGAAGAACATACATCTACTGACATGTTGACACTTATTCACATGTACCAAGTACCATTATGAGTCGACGGTGCCGACAGAGTCATTCCCACAGCCGTTTGTGGCAGTGCACTCAGCTTCAGATATGCCAACACACGTGTACCAAACACATTACACTGGCTATAAGGGATAGACCCCAGTACATTCTGTCAGGGAAACACAGAAGGAGTTTACCAGCTCATTTCCACAGTGCTCATTATATAATGTGCTTTTTTATCTTTAACTTATAATGCACCAAACAACTGTGCCCCCCCCTCGTTTTTCACTGTCATCTGTACAGCAGTGTTTTGGAAGGACCAGCGTCTCTATGAGGAGAAAATGGTGCTGAAATGAGCTGAGCGGTAAGCCCCGCCCCCTTAATGGCGCGCTTCAGCCCCGCTATTTCTTACATATATTTATACTGGCGGGGGTTAAATCTAGAGCCTGGGCACTTATATATTCGTTTGCAAGTCTCTGTTGAGGATTTATATGCTGCTCGGGGCGCCCCCCGCGCCCTGCACCCTACAGTGCCTGTGTGTGTGGGAGCATGGCGCACAGCGCGGTCGCTGTGCGGTACCTCAAAGCCGTCACTGAAGTCTTCTGATCTTCTTCTACTCACCCGTCTTCTGACTTCTGGCTCTGCAAGGGGGGTGACGGTGGCCTCTGGGAACGAGCATCTAGGCGTACCTAGCGATCAGACCCTCTGGAGCTAATGGTGTCCAGTAGCCAAAGAAGCAGAGCCTTGAAACTCACAAAAGAATGTCTGCTTCTCTCCCCTCAGTCCCACGAAGCAGGGAGCCTGTTGCCAGCAGGTCTCCCTGAAAATAATAAACCTAACATAAAGTCTTTTCAGAGAAATTCAGTAGAGCTCCCCTGCGTGTGACCAGTCTCACTGGGCACAGAATCTAAACTGGAGTCTGGAGCAGGGGCATAGAGGGAGGAGCCAGTGCCCATGTCTCCTGCGGATCCCGTCTATACCCCATGGTTCTTGAAGCGTCCCCAGCATCCTCTAGGACGTATGAGAATAGTGAGTTAATCTAAAAGAGTTATAAACTGTGCATCGTAAAATTTCCACTGGCCTAACCTGAACTTGTGTGAGGTGGGGGTGTACACCCAAAAGGTCACCTTTGGGACTTCTTAGCTCCTTTTTTGCCAATGGAACACAGGGAGTTTGCACGTTCAACAAGCATCAGAGAAAATCCGCAGTAACCCAGTGCTCCTTTATTGTTTAATAAGTACTTTTCTTGCAATATCACCAATTCCCATGATTGACTAACACTAGGGCAAACCAGGTACAAACAAGCCAAACACCATGCTTCTCAGAGGGTAAGACTGTTTATGTTTTCAATCTGCTGCAAATCTCCATTTTAAAAGACCTAACCAGTATAGTATGTGTTTCTTTAAACAATATCTTTATTAATAATAAATACTTTTACCTTTATATTAATTATGACATCCGGCTTTAATTTAAAGTTTTTGATTAGGTCAATTTGTTCTGGAACCTTCATGTATTCCTCAGAGAGTGACGGCAGCCCACAGAGCACATAGCCTAAATTGGGGATAGAAAGATGGAAGAAATTATTTGAAATCTTACGTATTGATTTCCAATATGAGGGATAAAACAGGAAAACCTCTGTGCTCAATAATGGCAAAAGTATAAAACAACTGATATAGAACTTAGAATGCTACTATATCATGGAACAGAAACAATGGTAACGAATTATATTCCCATTCTGCAAACATGAATTTCAAATATATATTGGACCTAAATCTGAGTCACACACAATGCTGATGTTTTGCTACTGCGCACATATCTAAGTCACTAAAAAGTCGCACAGCGCATGTATGACTGTGTACACACAAAGGCTAACTTACGATTTAGACACAATGTATAAGAAATTTAATGGAGATGTACTGGGTGTTCTTGGTTGGGGACTGGGAGATGGCTATTCAGGTGCACGGAGATGCTCCATCATATGGGAGATACGGAGTGTTGCAGCGTGTCATTAAAGTGTTCCAATTCAAACTTTATTGCTCAAGTAACGGACCATACTCAGACAGAAAATCTGCACCTACTATAGGGATGCTGCAAGTTTTGATGGTGTGTCCGATGGTGCAACTAAAGATGCACCATGCATGATTTCTGCACCCGAAGACGCTCAAAGTGGTCATCACAGTCCTTGCGCATTCATATACATGGATGTATACCAGTAGTGTACTTTGTAGTGTCATTTTTATAAAGTCACAGATGTGCGACCATCAAAGATGCAGACATCAGAATAAGGCCCATACTATGTGTCATGACTGCCAGATGATTCTTCAGATACGTCAATCTGAAAATCACCTTCAGTGGCTTACGGTTACTTCATACAGGGCCGGTTCTAGTCCTTTTTACGCCCGGGCGGGACATAGGGGCGTGGCTTCATAAGGGGGCGTGGTCAGTTATGCCCCCTGTAGAGTAGCGCCGTTGAAATGCTGTGCAGTGCGCGATGACGTCATGGTCCTCTTCACGAAGGGAAACTAGATGCGTAGCGTCTAGTTCCCTTCACAGCGGGACCAGCGGGGGGAAGGACAGCGGGCAGCGGGGGGGCACAGCAGTAGCAGATCTTGCCATGGTGCGGTGCCCACCGGATGGCGCCGGCGCCCTCCGGAAGGCGGCGCTCCGGGCAAAAGACCTGCTTGCCTGTGGCAAGATCCGCTACTGACTTCATACTTGGTAATTACCATCAGCAAGAGGACTTCAGTGCTATGACACTAGGCAGCCTTAGCTTCTACCTACATACACAATTATTATTTCACGAAACAGGTAACATGAGCCATACAGGACCGTAGGTCTAAGAACACAGTAGATCAGAACTAGAAATCAAGAATAAATATAAAGAATAACATTAAAGCTTACAGTTACAAAAAAGAGTGTTACAAATTATATACGATTATTTTAACAGTACAGACAGATTATCGACAATTTTAGAGAAAATAAAAAAGGATAAAACATAATTCAAGTAAACTTTCTGGATCAAACAATTCTGGAGTAAGGTCGCTCCTAATATAAGATGAACATCCTTGCCATTTGGTTACCTAAGCGAATGAAAATGAATCACTTACAGACACACATCTTTATCTTTCCAGCACTGCTCCTTGACACCCCCCACCCCCACCCTTGGGATTTAAAACCTTCAGGGACAGAAGGAATTGTTTGTGGCCCATGTGTCTGAAGGTCCTTTGTGTGCTCATAACCAAGGGTGTCCCTGCCAGACCAGCAGGGTCATTTAATTACTTGCTTTATTCTGTTTAAAGCCTGAGATCTGGGATTCATCAATATACAGTACTGAGCAGTTTTATGGACTTATGGCCTAATTTAGACCTGATTGCAGCAGCAACATTTTTCTCTAATGGACAAAACCACGTGCACTGCAGGTGTGGCACATATAACATGTGCAGAGAGAGTAAGATTTGGGTGGGGTATGTTCAAACTGAAATCTAAAGTGCAGTGTATAAATAAAGCAGCCAGTATTTACCATGCACAGAAACAAAATAACCCACCCAAATCTAACTCTCTCTGCACATGTTATATCTGCCCCACCTGCAGTGCACATGGTTTTGCCCATTAGAGAAAGATTTTACTGCTGTTATCAGGTCTGAATTTGACCCTTAAACAGGAAGGAGAGTGGCCTGACCAGATGCTCTCCTTGAGAAATTTCTATCACCCAGGCTAGGGGTGGGGAACCTCCGGCCCGCGGACTGCATGCGGCCCGCAAAGCCGTTTGTTCCGGCCCACCCGCTTGTGTTCGCTCAGTCCGGCGGCGGCGTGTCTCAGCTGTCAGGGCAGGGAGGAGAGTGCAGCTACATGTCCGGCGGCAGCGGCGGGAAAGATCTCAAACCAGCCGCCGGTTCGTGAGCCATTCAGATCTCGCGGACCGCCGCCAATCAGGAGTCGCTGCTGCTGGTTTGCGAGCTCTGATTGGCTCACGAATCGGCGGCTGGTTTGAGATCTTACCCGCCGCTGCTGCCGGACATGTAGCTGCACTCTCCTCCCTGTGCTGACCCCCTGACAGCTGAACCACACAGCCGAACGGAGGAGCAGCAGCAGCGGTGAGCAGCACAGTGGGGTGGGGGTGGGGGGGAGGAACAATGTGGGGGAATTGGTGTATCTGGCACTTTGGGGGCATTTGTATACCTGGCACTGTGGGGGCATTTGTATACCTGGCACTGTGGGGGCATTTGTGAATCTGGCACTGAGGGGGTATTTGTGGATCTGGCACTGTGTGGGCATTTGTATATCTGGCACTGTGGGGGCATTTGTATAACTGGCACTGTGGGGGCATTTGTAGATCTGGCACTGTGGGGGGCATTTGTGGATCTGGCACTGTGGGGGGCATTTGTGGATCTGGCACTGTGGGGGGCATTTGTGGATCTGGCACTGTGTGGGCATTTGTATATCTGGCACTGTGGGGGCATTTGTAGATCTGGCACTGTGGGGGGCATTTGTGGATCTGGCACTGTGGGGGGCATTTGTGGATCTGGCACTGCGGGGGGCATTTGTGGATCTGGCACTGTGGGGTGCATTTGTGGATCTGGCACTGTGGGGGCATTTGTATATCTGGCACTGTGGGGGCATTTGTGGATCTGGCACTGTGGGGGGCATTTGTATATCTGGCACTGTGGGGGGCATTTGTATATCTGGCACTGCACTGGCATATGTGTATCTGGCACTGCACTATTGGGGGCATATGTGCATCACGTCCCATTTTAATTGGACACACCCATTTTTTGGCACTCAGTACCTCTGAGGGACAGAACTACTGGGGGGCAGGGTCATTTTTAAGTTGATCATTTTTGTATGGCCCCCGAAGGATTTTATAAATATCTAAGTGGCCCTTGGTAGAAATAAGGTTCCCCACCCCTGACCTAGGCAGACGTGGAATCTCTGTACATGCTACAAAGTAGTTCACACCCAGACCACTGCTGTGTACAGTAAACATTAACTTTTCTCAACCTAGCACAGGAGAGATATGACATCTCAAATGTTCCCTGACTCAGTTCAATTACCTGGAATTCTACTACAGAATGGCATTTTGGCATAGTTTTGAAAATTACATTTCCATACAGAATATACATTGTTATAACATACAATTTGAACAGTACCATATTTTGGGATCAGATAACGTGATGGATCATAACACTGTGTATATCATTGCACATTTTAAATGACAACCCCAGCTCACGAGGAACACCAATTTCTCTGCTGTATAGTCAGACAGATAACAGGGTTTATAATACAGCTGCATCAAACTGCTCACTTACTGTACATTTTTTAAAGATGAACACACCTTGGGACCCCTTTGGCTGTTCCCCGCAATACAAAAGCACAATGGATAACCTAGTCAGGAATGCCCTATAGTGCATTTAAAAATGCATCTGTCTTCATCAGGCTACAAGGCTACACAGGTAAGTCTATATAAATGCCCCCCACATCCCTATGAATTAGGGTATCGTTTTTTACTTGAAAATTAATATGCTACAAATAGGTTTTACTTCTTTTAGTAGTGGCAATTAATTTATATTGAGCAACGTGAATTGTGGATATAGAACACCTGTGTGGTCTATATAACACACTTAATTTGAGGATTACAAATAAATGGATGCATGATTAGAGCCAAATTCCTTTTATTCCAGTCAGTAATACCAAGTAGGCATACTGTACATTCTAGATATATGTCAAGAGCTAATAGGGTTATGTCCTCCATCTCCATATACTGTACACACATAGGCGTGCGCACAGGGGGTGCCTGGTGAGCACAGGCACCCCCTAATATCCGGCCCTCCTTCGAGCGAGTCGATCGATTTTATCCCCCCCCCCCCCCCCACATCTCGCTGACAACCCACCTTGCCTGGCCGCAGTACTCCCCTGTACAGGCAGTGCTTCTCCTGGCTGTGGTCCCTGGTGCCTCTGGCGGTGTGGCTCCTCGGTCTCTCCTGTTGCCGCTGTGGTCCTCTGCTGCTGCTGACCGACGTGCCTGGGCTGGTGGATCTCCTCCTGGGTTCCTCAGGGCTGCCTCTCTGCTCCAGGCGTGATATTCAATGTCGGCCACCATCTTTGACTCAGTGCTTCAGCTCTGGTGTTCGGTGCAGCTGCTCCCTTCTCTGCCTGGGTCTGGTGATGTGCTGGTCTGCTGCCCTCCATCTCTGGATGTCCATGTGGGTCCTTTCCAGCAGTGGTGCTGTGGTCTGCTGAGGCTGTCCTAGAGATTCTGCTTACTTCAGGTTCCCATGTGTCCCTGCTTCTTCCAAGGGATACACATGAGGGGGAAACACATGAGGGAAAATAGGCTGCATGGGTGGGAACATGAGAGCAGATACGCTGCATGGGGATTTGGGAGGAACATGAGGGCAGATATGCTTCATGGGGGGGCACTCTGCATGTTTGTGTGTGGGGGGGGCATTTATTATGTGTATAAGCAGCACTTACATTGTGGGCATTACGTGTATAAACGTCCACTTGATAGTGTGGGCATTGTGTGTATTAGCGGCATTGCTACCATGGGCATTGTTTATAAGGGGCACTGCTACTGGGGGCATTGTGTATAAGAGGCACTACTGTGTAGTATAATGTGAATAAGGGGCACTACTGTCAGTAGCTGGTTCGCATGGGGAGATGTGTGACAAATGCTGGTGTCCTGCGGAGGAGGGGTCTGATGACATAGAAAGAGGCAGATGTGGCTCTGCTGGCACATGTGTAAATTTTAAACTTTACTTGGGTTATATTAAAGCTCAAATGTTCGACCCCCTAAATCTCCCGTTCTTTTCAGAGTGGCCCACTCTGTAGGATGCAGATGTAGGTGCTGGTTGGTGCAAAGGGGTTGGGTGTGTGTGGGGTGGAAGGTTGAGTCTATTTTTCCTTTGTGGAAAGGAGCCGGATGTGACATCAGGTGAGGGCGGTATTTCTCTTCTACCCTTACAGCATGTTAACGTTTTCTCGAATCTCCGTTTATGGTAGTGCATTATGTTTTATTTATGATGCATTGTACCCTTGCAGGCTCGTTTTGATTGCCACGCTTCGGGCCCAGTATCTCACTCTGCTTCACTTGCCATAGGTTACTATTCCAAATAGTTGGTGACGTTGACCCAGTGCATTAAAGGTCCTCTCCATGAAAGGAATTAAGGCGCTACCGTTGGAGGGGGTGAGGAAAGGGGAATGGGAAAGCACTAGGCCCACCACTCTCTAGTTCCGCCACTGGGTCAGGGATAGGTTGTGGTAGTGTAAACAGCGATAAGGAGCAGCGGCAGTTAGGACTGAGGGTTATGACACCAAAAGGTGGTGCAAGACACGCCCAAAGGTATTGCTAGACACGCCCCTTCTGTGGTGCACCCCCTAATAAAATTAGCTTTGCACGCCTATGTGTACACATCTATTCTTTTGAAACAGTCACGGTTTGGCGGGTAGTGGTTTTCCAGTATACTGCTCTAATGGCTTTCACAGTATGATTGAAATATTTGAAATGTGATTTTTTTTTTATATTCGTGATATGCAATATGGTAATACTAACTAGCCCTAAACCCCAGGTAAAAAATGTGCCTCTGCATTGACCACCTCTCTAGTAATTTTGATTATAATTTTCCAGAAAGACTGTAGCCTAGGGCATCCCACCAAATATGAGCTGAGAATGCCAGTTACTGGTCACATCTCCAATAAGTAATTTATAAGTAAGGTACACGTAAGTAGAATGTACATGTTACACAGGAAACTTGAACACCTATACCAGTGGTCAAGGAACAGTGGTAAATTACCCCAAATGGGGTAAAAATGAAATTCCTGGGGATAATGGATGGTCGTGCTGCCGAGACACAGCCCCGTCCAGCACGCAATGTGACCGCCCTGTGCTCTGTTTCTGGATGCGGTGTGACATCACTGCTCCCTCACGCCCGCCCATCCTGCGCTGTCCTGTCCTCCCACCCACGGCCCGCCAACCCACATACAGAACTTGAAGTGTTCTATGGCTGACCGCTGATGGAGTTCCGCAGGATCAGACAGTGGCCCACATAACAGTGGGAAATTCCCACTGACATTACTGAGGTGAGGATTTGAACATCTGTCTCCTAAAACTCCTCATCCATCTTTCTTACATTCATTCTGGTGTTTTGGGGAGAAAGTGTTAATTAACCCACTCATTGCCCCAAAAAAAAATTGGCGTAAATAATACAATATATATATATATATATACACATATACATATATATACACAGTATCTCAGAAATGCCATATAAACAGTGATAACCAGTATATATTCACAATAATATATGATTTCCTTCCTTTCAAATCAAGGGGGTAACATCGTCGTATCTAAATATATTTTGGGGTAAAAGATAAAAAAGTTCCCTGACCCCTGACCTATACTATCTTTCAAGAAATTTTTAGATTGTTTCAATAACTGTCATACTCTACAACAGGCATTCCCAACCACGGTCCTCAAGGCACACTAATGGGCCCTACACACTGGCCGATATTTTGAAAGATATGAACGATCTCGTTCATAAATGAACGAGATCTCGTTCATATCTTTCAGTGTGGAGACTTAAGCGATGAACGATGCGCGTCCCCGCGCTCGTTCATCGCTGGTCTCCTGTCGGCTGTGCATGCAGGCCAATATGGACGATCTCGTCCATATTTGCCTGCACGTCTATGGAGCCGGGTGACGGGGGGAGTGAAGAAGCTTCACTCCCCCCGTCACTGCCCCCCCCGCCGCCGGGTCGCTCGTCGGCCGTATCGGCCGTCGGGCACCTCGGCCAGTGAGTAGGGCCCATAACAGTGCAGGTTTTAGTGATATCTAGGCTTCAGCACAGGTGACTTAATTAGTAGCTCAGTTATTTTGATTTAACCATCTGTGCTGCAGCCTGGATATCACTAAAACCTGCACTGTTGGTGTGCCTTGAGGACCGTGGTTGGGAATGCCTGCTCTACAAGGAGCAAGGGCGTAGCTGCCATAGGTGCAGGAAGTGCAGCTGCTATTGGCCCAGAGCCAGGGGCGTTTTAAGAGGAGGAGGCCCGTGTGCAGCCTTCTGCATCAGGAGCCCCCTCCTCTCTGACCAATGCACAGGTTTTAATACTTACCTCTCCTGAGTCCCTCGGTGGTGCCATCCTTCTCCGCAGTGGCAACAGAGTCTGAGCACAGACTCTACTGCGCATGCGCAAACCTCCGAGATCACGGCGCGGTGGCCATTTTCCCGAAGATTTTCCTAAAGCGCAAGACTCCGGAAAAATGGCTTCTGTGCCATCTTTCCGGAGTTTTCAGCAGGCGCAATAGAGTTTATTCCCCATAGTGTTCGGACTCTATTGTGCTGCCGAGAAGGGATGGCTCTGATGGGGGACTCCATAGAGGTATGTATTAAACAAATGGATGCAGTGTGTGAGGGGTGGGCCCCACTGGACCCCGGGCCCGTGTGCCCCGCACACACTGCACCCATTATATATACGCCAATGCCCAGAGCTGAGAGGAGACCACCCTCCTGGTCAAAGTTATATATGCTGTATACATTTTTCACCATTGTGTGGTGTATAGGGACCGTTACAAACTTTTGCCTTGGGGCCTACCATATATCTAGCTATTCCCCTGGACCTGCTCATTGTAATGTGGTATACAATTAACTGGTGGGCATTAAATTGTTACATAATATGAACTGGGGCATTTCAGTGTGGCACAATATGAAGTGGAACTACTATAGTGTAGCTTAATATGAGCTGGGCACACTGTGGGCGGTATCCTATTAGCACCGGTACTTTACTGCTGGCTAATCGGAACGCTAGGGGCAATCCTATTAGCCCCAATGCCGGCACTTATCGGGGATTATGCTAATCCGCGACAAGGGGGCGCCAGAGCCGTGATAACACATGGGACAGAGACTTCTTCCGGATCCCATGTGTTTTCATGCGATCACAGGTACAAGCAAATGCGCCCAAGCAAATGGCCTCTAATTGGATACCGTGATTAGTTGCGATATCCGGCCGTTTTGATTGGCCGAAACTGAATCAGGATAACAGGATACTGCCCTGTGTGTCATAATGTGAATTGGGGGTACTGTGCTGCATAATGTGTGCTGGCAAGCCTACAATATGGAATAACATGAACTATGTTCATAAAATAAAGTAGAGCACCGCTATGAGGCATAATATTAACTAAGGCACAGCTATGGCTCAGAGAATGAACTAGGGCGCTGCTATTTTTAAGCATAAAATTAGCATAAAATTAACTGCTACAGAAACCTGTCTCTCTAGAAGCATTCGGACAGGGGCTCCTTTAAAATGTTACTATGGACCCCACAAAGTTCTGGCTACGCGCCTGGCAAGGAGACTTGTGAATTGGAACATCTTTTCCAATTGTTTTCAGTTATAATATAGCTAAAATGTCCCTGCCAGGGAGGGAAGGGGGGGAGGGTGGGTCTGTTTCATCTATACTGGGCCCCACACTTTCTGATGCCAGCCCTGATCCTGAGACACTAATATGGTAACTGCTGACTTGTGTTTGCAGCCTTAGAGGGCTGTAAGGAAAACAGGTGTGAGCCCAGCACTAGAAGAGCTCGGTTGCCGGCGTTTACAAGTTGCTGCAACGGCAACTCACACCCTTTCTGGTTATTTAGATTTCCCTATGTTTAGAATCCAAGAAACAGGTTTTTCTCTTATATAAGCTAACAGACAAAAGGGTCATGTACTGTAATCTCAGTACTGACTCCTTTCTTGAGGAAGTAATATATACTTACCCTTGGGAAATCCTGAATAATCTTTGCCAAAGCAGAAGTCCAAGCATCACATTAACAAAGAAGTGTAAATTAAAAGCAGTACTTGGAACAATCAACATTATTTTACAGTACAGGTAACTGAAACTTGGAGCTGGCCCAGCGCTAACCACTCAGCAGAATCTGCAAAGCAGGGAGGCGCCGGACTGGAGAGGCGCTCTTCCCGCTCTGCAACTCTGCTGTTGTGCGCTGTTACTGCCGCTGCGCCTGTCACACTGTGACAGTGCAGCAGCGTCGTCAGCGTGAAGGGCAGCTCCCCATCTCTGCCACGGCCGGCGCACCTCCACCATCTCTTCCCCTGTCTGCTGTCCGGCCATTGTCCATTGAGCAGCAGCTGAGTAGCCTCTCTCCCTCCCACTTCCTGCACACCATCAAATGCTCCCCCCGTGTCCCGGCTCCTCTCCACCCGCTCCCATTGTGGCTACCGCTAAGGAAGAGGAGAAAACAAGCCACCCAGTGCGCTCCCAGCCTTGCCATGTGCCCCAGAGCAACCTGAACGCATGGATATGGGGAGAAGGGCGCATTCTAAGATACCTCAAGCTGGGACCCCTAAACCTCCTGCCACTGTTTGCCCTCAGGCTGGTTGGACACAGCCCTGTTACACACTATATATATACACACAGTATGTGTGTGTGTGTGTGTGTGTGTGTGTGTGTGTGTGTGTGTGTGTGTGTTTATATATATATATATATATATATATATAATTATTCAAGGATGGCTGGCACTCCGTAATACTTGTCCAATAATTGCCCAGGTGCCTTCCTTACCACTCAAAGACGCAGAAGCCAACTCTATCTACTTCAAAGAGAATTTCCAAACCACAGGAGGAGACATTTCTACAGAACAGCTATACCATGAATTATTGCGCCTAAAGAAGAAAGAGGTAGATTACCTCTTGCACGGCATAACTTTAACGGACTACCACCGGACCAAGCAAATACCCAGAGGATTCCGGGTCAAAAACATCCCTACAATAGGTAAACATAATCCTGAATTTTGTAGGAGATGGGTAGCTGTGCTTAATAAGTGCAGCTACGACCTGATTTTATTGGTCATTGAAGAATCCGCCAGGGAATTGAATTCTATTAAAACCAAAATCAATACATTTGAATCTTTGCATAAGGATTCCCTTATACAGGACTCTGAGACTGATTGGCTGACTAAACTGAGTGAGCAAGTTGATTCATACAAACGGAATCTTGTTAAATACAAGAGAGATAAACTGACCAAAGTACAACGTGATTACCAAGAAAATAACGTGTACACGTGGGCACAAAATCCAGGTGGCAGTTCTAGATCACGATTTCGGCCACCACAAAGAAGGTTCCGTTCCAGAGACACGGACTCATCAAGTGCTGAGTACAGCTCCCAAAGTGAAGTAGAAGGGAATAGATCCACCGCATCAGGCAAACCCCCTTTAGGGGTTCGTACACGAGCACAACGAGAGGACACCGGAGGATCCGCACGAGGCGCGGCGGGCAGAGGCAGAGGGACCAAGTCAAAAACGCCAAAGAGTCGCAAGTGACAGCTGTTTTCAATCTGTCCAAAAGGATTTTGAGTACAGCGGAAATGTCTGTCTTGAGCAAAGGTCTTTCCTTTGTTCCTTCTACATCCTTTAATGACGTTCAATGGAAAATTGATTCTTACAAATTCGCACGTTCCCTAAGGATCAAAGAATATTTTGAAAAATCTCCCCCCCCTGTGCCATCCACCAGTGCCCCTGTTCCAGCGTGCATCAAAACTAAATCCAGATTTGATCCCATCTCTAACAATGCGTCCATCAAGAGCTTCTCTAAAACTCTAGACAGAGCAGTTGTCACTCATACACAAAAGACACGCTCCATTTCCAATAATTTATCATCTGCAGAACGACAGGCACTGCAAGATCTGAGAGCTGATAAAGATTTAATTATACGGACTGCAGACAAAGGAGGTGGCATTGTGCTACAAAATCTGTCGGACTACAAACAAGAGATTTATTCTCAACTACAGGATGTGCAAGTGTATGAAGAATTGCCTGATGATCCTACCCAGTGTTATAAAAATGAGCTCACAACCATCTTGACGCAAGCAGTGTCCAAGGGCATTATCTCAGAACAAGTAAGTCACAATTTGACTCAAGATAGTCCTGTGTCACCCATACTTTACACCATACCTAAACTACATAAAAATCCCACACGCCCTCCAGGTCGCCCCATCATTGCGGCCAGAGATTCTATATACTATAAAATCTCACAATACCTGGATTTTTATCTACAGCCATTGATACAAAAACACCACATGTTTCTTAAAGATACTACCACTTTAATCAACAAACTGATGTCCATTACACCAGTCCCTGACAATAGCAAACTGTGTACCTTAGATGTCATATCTCTATACACCAACATTCCACATGATGCTGGCATTCATGCAGTTAAAATGTTTTTGACTAACAATGTTTCCTATGAGGGGCCAGATATTGATTTCTTTTTACAACTTCTGACATTGACTCGGAATTACTTTCTCTTCAACGGCAAATGGTATCGCCAGCTACGGGGCTGCGCAATGGGTTCTTGCGTAGCTCCGTCATTTGCAAATATTTACATGTTCAAAATAGAACAGGAATTATTACTTTCGAATAGCTCTATATCTGGTGACTTACTTTGGATTACCAGATATATTGACGATTTACTGTTGATCTGGACAGGCTCCACTCAACAGCTAGAGTCACATTTACAAAAGATCAATACCCTTGACCCCACCATTAAGTTCACATGGGACATTAGTGCCACACAGGTACATTACCTTGATGTCAATATTTCCCTGACTAACGGTGTAATACATACCAGCCTTTACAAAAAGGCAACAGACAGAAACACTTACCTACACGCACAAAGTCAGCATCCCCCGGCCTGTATCAGAGGTCTGCCTTACTCGCAGTTTCTCCGAGTTTGCAGAATTTCAGATACACATGAAAAAACCATTACAGATATTGATTCTTTGATTGTACAATTCTTACAACGAGGCTACAATTATAAAGATCTACTCAATGCTAAGACCAAAGCATTAGCCATTCCCAGAGAACAGCTACTAGCACCAGCAGTTCCCAGGTCCGCACTTCTCAATAAACAAGTATTTGTGCAGGAATATCATCCATTCAGCCGCACCATTAACAAAACAGCCAAAGAGCTCTGGCCGGTTGTAGCCCTAGATCCTGACCTGAAATTTGCTAAAAAAACCAAAATTCTTCCCAGCTTCACCAGAAACAAAAATCTTAAAGATTTATTGGTTAGAAATGACATAACTGGTATACCCAATGCTGGACCCTCACACTTTCTTACCCGCAAGCCGGGCTGTTACAAATGCACTGGCTGCATAACTTGCAGCTACATGGAAACTGGAAAGGACTTCTGTCATCCACACACTGGCAGACGTATTCCCATCAAACATGTTTTGACTTGTAGTACTAGATTTGTCATCTACTATATTAGATGCCCTTGCGGTCTGCTCTATATAGGTAAGACCACCTGCATGTTTAAGGAGAGGATGGCCACACACAGAATGGTCATCAGACAAGCCCTTGAAGGAGGCAACCAAGATCAGCCAGTTGCCAGACATTTCAAGACCTTCCAGCACAATTTATCCACACTCAAATACAAGATCATTGATCATGTCCGATTAGCATCAGGGGGGGAGACAGAGCCAAACAACTGTTACGCTTGGAAACACGCTGGATACACAAACTCAACACTGTGTCTCCAGCAGGACTTAATGAATATAACTCTTGGAACTGCTATCTGTGATGTCTCTCATACCCATCAGATTAATTTGCCACCCTTTCTATCCCAGCGGTCTGATGGCATAGTATTACGGACAGATTGCACTAGACTGTGACTTGAAATGGCGCTACCCAAACCTGAGACGCCTTTCACAGCGTCGATGTATCTACAGCACATGTGTACTGGTTTTGATCATATAATGCTGTGTTTTTTTTGATTGTTTCTTTATGACATTAATAAGTAAACTGTCCATTTGCTTGTAGTACAGTCCGTATGCCGGCACAACGCTTTAGGATCTGTTGTGTGCTTCACGCATTTATTCATTCTCTTGCATACTTTTTACACATTGGTTTATATATGTATATGTGGAATTTACGGTATTCTTGCTTTTCTACTTTATACCATTGGATTAACAAGTACTTTCTTCAGAGTATATTTTGTACGTTTGGGTCTGTTTTTCTCTACACAATTTGTTTACACCTGTCTCCAGGCAACGGCTGGCGGTCAGGTGGTGCAGACCGGGCACCCGTCGCATTGCATGTGACGTCAGCCACCGTCGACCGCGGCTCTGGAACCACGAGTTAACACTGTATGGTCTTCTTCTATAAAGGTATGTGTTTTTCATGTGTTATGTATCCTGACGAAAGTTTTCAAAATAAAACTGAAACGTTGATCTACATAGGCGTGCAAGCCTTGCTTATTACTACTATTACTAAGTCCCATGAGTGCCGCCAGCATCTTCCATCTATATATATATATATATATATATATATATATATTTATATACACTACTGTTCAACAGTTTGGGGTCACCCAGACAATTTCGTGTTTTCCATGGAAACTCACTTTTATTTATCAAATTTAATAGAACATATAGTCAAGACATTGCCAAGGTTAGAAATATTGATTATTTTTTTAACTAATAATTTTGTCCTTCAAGCTTTGTTTTCGTCAAAGAATGCTCCCTTTGCAGCAATTACAGCATTGCAGACCTTTGGCATTCTAGCTGTTAATTTGTTGAGGTAATCTGAAGAAATTTCACCTCACGCTTCCTGAAGCTCCTCCCACAAGTTGGATTGGCTTGATGGGCACTTCTTGCGTACCATACGGTCAAACTGCTCCCACAACAGCTCAATGGGGTTGAGATCTGGTGACTGCGCTGGCCAATCCATTACAGACAGAATACCAGCTGCCTGCTTCTTCCCTAAATAGTTCTTGCATAATTTGGAGGTGTGCTTTGGGTCATTGTACTGTTGTAGGAGGAAATTGGCTCCAATCAAGCGCTGTCCACAGGGTTTTGCATGGCATTGCAAAATGGAGTGATAGCCTTCCTTATTCAAAATACCTTTTACCTTGTACAAATCTCCCACTTTACCAGCACTAAAGCAGCCCCAGACCATCACATTTACCTCCACCATGCTTGACAGATGGCATCAGGCACTCTTCCAGTATCTTTTCACTTGTTCTGCATCTCACAAATGTTCTTCTGTGTGATCCAAACACCTCAAACTTCGATTTGTCTGTATAATACTTTTTTCCAATCTTCCGCTGTCCAATGTCTGTATTCTTTTGCCCAGATTAATCTTTTCCTTTTGTTGGCTAGTCTCAGATATGGCTTTTTCTTTGCCACTCTGCTTAGAAGGCCAGCATCCCGGAGTCGCCTCTTCACTATAGACGTTGACACTGGCGTTTTGCGGGTACCATTTAATGAAGCTGCCGGTTGAGGACCTGTGAGGCGTCTATTTCCCAAACTAGAGACTCTAATGTACTTGTCTTCTTGCTCAGTTGTGGACCGGGGCCTCCTACTTCTCTTTCTACTCTGGTTAGAGCCTGTTTGTGCTATTCTCTGAAGGGAGTAGTATACACCGTTGTAGGAAATGTTCAGTTTCTTGCATGGAACAGTCTTCATTTCTAAGAACAAGAATAGACTGACGAGTTTCACATGAAAGTTCTCTTTTTCTTGCCATTTTGAGAGTATAATCGAACCCACAAATGTGATGCTCCAGATACTCAACTAGCTCAAAGGAAGGACAGTTTTATAGCTTCTCTAATGAGCAAACCCGTTTTCAGCTGTGCTAACTTAATTGCACAAGGTTTTTTAAGGGTTTTCTAATAATCCATTAGTCTTCTACAGCGATTAGCAAACACAATGTACCATTAGAATATTGGAGTGATGGTGGCTGGAAATGGGCCTCTATACACCTATGTACAGTAGATACTACATAAAAACAAGACGTTTGCAGCTAGTATAGTCATTTACCACATTAACAATGTATAGAGTATATTTCTGATTATCTTAATGTTATCTTCATTAAAAACAGTGCTTTTCTTTAAAAAAAAAGGAAATTTCTCAGCAACCCCAAACTTTTGAACAGCAGTGTGTGTGTGTGTGTGTGTGTGTGTGTGTGTGTGTGTGTGTGTGTTTAGATATATATATATATATATATATATATATAGGTAGTAGAAATAGGCGGCACTCAGGCAGACTTGTGATGAAGAAAAATGGTTAGTTTAATCCGACATGTCTTGCAGAGGGAATCGCGCTGGATTTTTCAATTGGGTACCCTGTCGCCTGGGGGTCTCAACGAGAACCTAGGCATACAGTGTTTCCTTTAGACATTTAATCATTTAATCAATTAATAGATTTGTTTGATTGATAGATTTATTATAACTTTAGTAAGTGTAAGGATTATAGGTATGTCTATATTGTTCATTAGCCAAGTGGATAGGAGTGGGCACCGGAGGTTAACATACCCCACTAGATAGAATTTATTGTGTTCACTGTATAAGTGTTTTAACAGCATTTTGATTCTGTGTTTTTCGTTCACTGTTATTATTGTTATTATTGTTTCTTTTAGGTTGCTATGCGACACCTGTGACGCGGCACGATGCTCAGCGGTGGATGGACACACTAGCAAAGCGTCCCCCCTGAGAGGCGGGCGGCAGGGCTGCGCATTGACGTCTCTGGGGACGTCCATGGAGACGGGCTGGCGGCGCGGCCTGCTACTGACATCAGCGGGAGGCGACGCGGCGGGTGGCCGGATCCACGAGCGGGTGTTCGGCGCCGTTGAACAGGTGAGTATAATTGTCTCATTACGTCTTGTATCTGTCTAAGTGTATTTATACCTGTTATGTAACTCACTTTTGGCTAGTTAGGCCCTGAGGACGGGGGTATCCCCGAAACATGTCGGATTAAACTAACCATTTTTCTTCATCACAAGTCTGCCTGAGTGCCGCCTATTTCTACTACCTACAATGGGAAAGTTCTTACCTTCTCGAGGAGGGCACCGCAGCCAGTAACTTAAAGAGCAGGGAGTGCCGGGACTTTTTTGTTTGGATATATCTGGAACCAATGTGGGGTGGAGTCTTCCAGCACATTGATTCAATCCAAGGCACCCCTCACCAATATATGTCATATATGCACTGCCGACACAGGTGCAATACGTTTACAGCAGTTATCTCAACTGAACATTTAGTCTAGTGGAGTTCCCTGCGAGGACCCACACTTTCCAGTGGCTATTGGACAATACATCCAGCTCATATGTCTGACGCCAGCTCTGAGGTGGAGCTGGCCCTAGAGCTGATTCAGCGAGATGCCAGCGAACAACTTAGTTTCTCAGATGCTGAGGCGAAAGCCATTTTGGTGGAGAGAAGACTTGAGGATGAAACGATTAAAAGCACTAATGATGATTTATATAAAAAGTGGCTGAGGATGAAACAAAAAGAATGTGATTTTTTGTATCATGGTATATCCTTATCAGATTATTACAGGAACAACATGATACCCCGGGGATTCAGGATACGCAACTCACCGACGATAGGCCGTTATAACACCTCTTTTTGCCGTCGTTGGGTTGCTATCCTTAACAAGTGTTCAATGGACCTTATTTTATTGGTAGTTGAAGAATCCACAAGGGAACTCAATAACATCAGAGAACAACTTGTAGTGTTTGAAAGAGAACACAAACCGGGCTTATCACTTGACATGCATACGGATTGGATGGCCAAGTTGAACACCCAAATGGAGCAGTATCGTCAAGAACTAGTGCGCTTTAAGAAAGAAAAGCTTTGCACTGTCCAAAGGGACTATCAACAGCGGCAAGTTTATTCCTGGCTGGGAGGCACGCGCACCCCTCAGGAATATCCAAACCGGCGCCAACGAACTCGCCGAGGACGAGAATATTATGGCGGCACTAGTACATCTGCTAGCGAGTCGGAAGGAGCCTCAGGGGTGACTCAAACACCGGACGGCCGGACCCCTTTAGGCCCACATCCTCAGGGCACCCAGACCCGTTCCAATCGCACCCCCGCCACAGGACGCGGACGAGGACGAGGAGGGCGGGGCAAAACCAAAGAATCATCCGCACCCAGGCCTCCTCGACCATAAAGGAGACAGTATTCAACCTATCTTCCACTCCACTAACTGAGATCGAATATCGAACTTTATCCAAAGGACTGTCTTTTGTTCCTACTGTCCCTCCGGATCCGTTAGAGTGGAAGGTAGAGGTACAACGGTTGAACAGGTCCCTCAGGAGATGTGAATTCTTTAACAGCAGGGAAACAGAACCGACCTTGTCTACCCCTATGATACCCACACAAGTACGGAAAATAGCTCCACGTTCACATTGCGATCCTCCCAGCTTAAATCCATCTATTCGGACTTTTACAAGAATGTTGGAGTCTGACGTTAACAACAGGATAATACAGCCGAATATGACAAAATCCGAACTGGATACACTCAAGGAATTGTCCCAGAGAACTGATATAGTAATCCGCAAGGCGGAAAGGGAGGGTCCATAGTGATACAAGACCTTGATGACTATATCAAGGAGAGTGAGCGTCAGCTCAGTGACACTAATACATACAAGCGTCTCACTATGGACCCTACCCGAGAGTTTAAGAAAGAGTTGGATTTACTTTTAGAATCAGCAGTGGAGCAAGACATCATCTCTCCACAAGTTTGCAAGACCCTTACGATAGAATTCCCTAAGGCCCCCCTCTTTTATACAGTGCCCAAGGTTCATAAGAGTCTAGTGGATCCCCCTGGTCGACCAATAGTATCGGCCAGGGGTTCCCTATATCACCCTATATCTGTTTATCTTGACGCTTATTTGAATCCATGTGTACAGGCTTTGCCCTCGTATCTAAAAGATACGACTAGTTTATTGCTGCAACTACAGGAGTTGGGCCCTTTGCCTGAGGGGATCCTGTTGTGCAGTGCGGATGTCACCAGCCTCTACACCTGCATTCCTCATGAGGCAGGTGTAGAGGCTGTAAGACTTTTGATTCAGGATAATGTTTCCTATCTGGGCCCGGAGATTTCATTCTTCTTGACACTATTGGATAGGGTCCTTAGAAGGAACTATTTTGTCTTCAATGGCAAATTTTTGTTACAAATAGCGGGATGTGCGATGGGGTCAGCAGTGGCCCCATCGTACGCGAACGCCTTCATGTTTCAAGTAGAAAAGCAAATTTTTACCCTGGACCCCGCCATAGCAACACGGGTCGTCTACTATAGGCGCTACATAGATGACCTGCTGGTGTTGTGGTGTGGGTCCAGGGAACAATTAATTGCAGTGTGGGAAAGTCATAACCACACACGACATGCAGTGCAATTTACTTATGTAATAGACGATAAGGCGATTCATTACCTAGATGTTACTATTACCATTGAAGACCATCAATTATCCACTTCACTTTATGTGAAAAGCACTGATAGGAACACATTATTGGCCTATCGTAGCTTCCATCCGCCTTCATTACGTAGAGGTTTACCGTATTCGCAGTTCATGCGGGTCCGACGGATCACCTCGGACCCGGATGAGACAACGAGAACCATGGACAGGATGTTACTTAAATTTGCGGAAAGGGGATATCCCATAAAGGAACTTCAGATGGCCAGGGCCCGGGCATTAAAAATTCCCAGAGAACAAGCCTTGTGCCCTAAAGCTAGACCACAGACCCAGCCAGGCCCTAAACTCCCCTGGGTTAATAAATATACCACTGCAACCGGGGATAGAGTCAAAAGAGCAAAAAATCTGTGGCCTATGGTACAGACTGATCCAGCCTTGTCATCATTAGCTGACACATCATTATTACCGAGCCACACTCGAGGCAGGAATATTGGTGATTATGTCATGAAATTGGATATTTCAGATCTCACTAGAAATCGAGAAGTTCATTTTTTAAGGTCCAAGAACGGGTGTTATAGGTGCTTAGGCTGTGCAACATGCAACACTTTGATCACAGGCACTTCCTTTAAACACCCCTTAACGGGCAAGAAGTACCTTATTAAACATCGCCTCACTTGCACCACCACACATGTGGTTTATTTACTTACTTGCCCCTGTGGTCTTGCCTACGTTGGCAAGACCATTATTTTGCGAACGCATGGCATTACATAGAAGTGCAATTAAAAAAGCATATGAAAAGGGGGTGAGTGATCAACCCTTTGCCCGCCATTGCTTGCAGGCAAAACATGGGGTGGCTAGCATTAGGGCTATATTGATAGACCATGTACCAAGCACCCTCAGGGGGGGCAATAGGGATAGGATTCTTTTGCAGAGGGAATCGCGCTGGATTTTTCAATTGGGTACCCTGTCGCCTGGGGGTCTCAACGAGAACCTAGGCATACAGTGTTTCCTTTAGACATTTAATCAATTAATCAATGAATAGATTTGTTTGATTGATAGATTTATTATAACTTTAGTAAGTGTAAGGATTATAGGTATGTCTATATTGTTCATTAGCCAAGTGGATAGGAGTGGGCACCGGAGGTTAACATACCCCACTAGATAGAATTTATTGTGTTCACTGTATAAGTGTTTTAACAGCATTTTGATTCTGTGTTTTTCGTTCACTGTTATTATTGTTATTATTGTTTCTTTTAGGTTGCTATGCGACACTTGTGACGCGGCACGACGCTCAGCGGTGGATGGACACACTAGCAAAGCGTCCCCCCTGAGAGGCGGGCGGCAGGGCTGCGCATTGACGTCTCTGGGGGCGTCCATGGAGACGGGCTGGCGGCGCGGCCTGCTACTGACGTCAGCGGGAGGCGACGCGGCGGGTGGCCGGATCCACGAGCGGGTGTTCGGCGCCGTTGAACAGGTGAGTATAATTGTCTCATTACGTCTTGTATCTGTCTAAGTGTATTTATACCTGTTATGTAACTCACTTTTGGCTAGTTAGGCCCTGAGGACGGGGGTATCCCCGAAACATGTCGGATTAAACTAACCATTTTTCTTCATCACAAGTCTGCCTGAGTGCAGCCTATTTCTACTACCTACATTGGGAAAGTTCTTACCTTCTCGAGGAGGGCACCGCAGCCAGTAACTTAAAGAGCAGGGAGTGCCGGGACTTTTTTGTTTGGATATATATATATATATATATATATATATATATATATATATATATAGAGAGAGAGAGAGAGAGAGAGAGACAATAGTGATATGGCGCCCAGACCAGAGGTCACAATCTCAGTGACCCTCTTCTCAGTCTTTGTATGATAATAAGAACACTCAATTAAAAGTCCGATATCATTTAAAAAGTTCATCTTGAAGTGTTGATAGTGCAATAATTGTTCTTCCCCTTTGGGGTCACAGCAAACATCACAGACATATACCCAGCACGTTTCATCTCCTAAAATACTTCATCAGATGTTTATGTCTTGATAAACCCTAAATGGGAATATGACAGATGTGGATATAATCCTGGCAAAGATATTTACTACATAACTTCATTCAGAATCGACACCTCAATTGCGAATGAACAAGAAAGTTCCAGTATATCCAAATATAGAATACAGTGTATAAATAAAAACCTCTTCAGTGTGATTCTATGGGATGTCGGCTTTCGGTATTCCAGTGTTGGTGTCCTCACATTTTCGTGATTCCGGCGTTGGTCTTCTGACGGGTATTATGATTCTGGCGTTGGTATTCCAGCTCCGGGATCCCGACAACCTGCATCTTGATAAGATTCCGTGCCCTCCTTATACGTTAGCTATACAGCTGACTGCACATCATTCTGTCAATGGAGGCATTCAGGACTCACGTAAATGAAAATAAGATTTTAAACCTACCGGTAAATCTATTTCTCCTAGTCCGTAGAGGATGCTGGGGACTCCGTAAGGACCATGGGGTATAGACGGGCTCCGCAGGAGATAGGGCACCTAAAAAGAACTTTGACTATTGGTGTGCACTGGCTCCTCCCTCTATGCCCCTCCTCCAGACCTCAGTTAGAGAACTGTGCCCAGAGGAGATGGACAATACAAGGCAGGATTTAGCAATCCAAGGGCAAGATTCATACCAGCCCACACCAATCATACTATGTAACCTGGATCATACATAACCAGTTAACCATATGAACAACAACAGTAACGGTCCAAAACCGATTTCAACTGTAACATAACCCTTATGTAAGCAACAACTATATACAAGTCTTGCAGAGTTTCCGCACTGGGACGGGCGCCCAGCATCCTCTACGGACTAGGAGAAATAGATTTACCGGTAGGTTTAAAATCTTATTTTCTCTTACGTCCTAGAGGATGCTGGGGACTCCATAAGGACCATGGGGTTTATACCAAAGCATCCAATCGGGCGGGAGAGTGCGTATGACTCTGCAGCACCGACTGAGCAAACGCTAGGTCCTCATCAGCCAGGGTATCAAACTTGTAGAACTTAGCAAAAGTGTTTGACCCCGACCAAGTTGCCGCTCGGCAAAGTTGTAATGCCGATACGCCTCGGGCAGCCGCCCAAGAAGAGCCCACCTTCCTAGTGGAATGGGCCTTAATCGAATTTGGTACCGGCAATCCAGCCGTAGAGTGAGCCTGCTGAATCGTATTACAGATCCAGCGAGCAATAGTCTGCTTCGAAGCAGGTGCGCCAATCTTATTGGCCGCATACAGGACAAACAGGGCCTCTGTTTTCCTAATTCTAGCCGTCCTGGCTACATAAATCTTTAATGCCCTGACTACGTCCAGGGATCTGGAATCCTCCAGGTCACTTGTAGCCACAGGCACCACAATAGGTTGATTCACATGGAATGAAGAAACCACCTTAGGTAAAAATTGCGGACGTGTCCTCAATTCAGCTTGATCCACATGAAAAATCAAGTAAGGGCTTTTGTGTGACAAAGCCGCCAATTCTGATACTCGCCTTGCCAATGCCAAGGCCAACAACATGACCACCTTCCAAGTAAGAAATTTCAACTCAACCTTGTTAATAAGCGGTTCAAACCAGTGTGATTTTAGAAACTGCAACACCACGTTGAGGTCCCACGGTGCCACTGGAGGCACAAACGGAGGCTGGAGGCTGGATGTGTAGCACTCCCTTTACAAACGTCTGGACTTCTGGAAGAGAAGCCAATTCCTTCTGAAAGAAAATCGAGAGGGCCGAAATCTGAACCTTAACAGAGCCTAATTTCAGGCCCATATCCACTCCTGTCTGCAGGAAGTGGAGAAAACGAACCAGATGAAAATCTTCCGTAGGTGCATTCTTGGTCTCACACCAAGACACATACTTTCGCCAGATACGGTGATAATGATTAACCGTCACCTCCTTCCTAGCCTTTATTAAAGTAGGGATGACCTCTTCCGGAATCCCCTTTTTCGCTAGGATTCGGCGTTCAACCGCCATGCCGTCAAACGTAACCGCGGTAAGTCCTGAAATACACAGGGCCCCTGTTGCAACAGGTCTTCCCTGTGAGCATCTCCTGTAGATCTGAGTACCAGGCCCTTCGAGGCCAGTCTGGGACAACGAGTATCGTCTGTACTCTTCTTTGCCTTATGATCCTCAACACTTTTGTGATGAGAGGAAGAGGAGGAAACACGTAAACCGATTTGAACACCCACGGTGTTATCAGAGCGTCTACTGCCACTGCCTGAGGGTCCCGATGTCACAATCCTGACTGTAATTCTCATATTTGGTGACTTACCCCTGCTTTCTGTCCTGGATCCTGTGTCTTTTCACTCACGGAGTTAAACAGCTTGTCAGCACTGAGTTTCCTGAGTTCTCTGCCTGAGAGGTAATCAGCTCCACCTGTGGTGATCTCCTGTGTGAGGCTGAATTCAGTAATCTAAAAGCAAGCATCCTGTGTTTTGCAGAAGTCCAGGCTTCAGTGTTCTCTTGGCCTGCTAGGCCTCATTCTACATCACAGCCTTGGCTAGAGTAGTCACATGACAGTGACATCACCTAATCCTGCCCACCAATCATCAAGGACCAGGAAGTATAAATCAGGAGGCTGAGTTGGAATCTGGGCCATTTCCTCGTGTCACATACAGCCTTGTGAGAGTCTTTATGCTGAGCTCCCTTAAGGTAACCATTGTACCTAAGTTCCTGTGGAAACTCTGTTCCCTTGTTCCTGTATGGTTACATGGTGTGTTGCCATTTGATTTCACCATTTCCCTGAGTCTCAATGTAAAGGCACAGCTGCAATGTTTCGTCTTAAAGGCACAGTACTGAATTCCATGTTCTCCACTGAAAACCACAGCTGTCGTGTTTCAGTTTTACTACTGTTGTAGTTGGGATCTCCAGCACCTCAGTACCTCCGTGCCTCAGGACCTCCGTACCTCCGTGCTTCCAGCACCTCCGTGCCTCCGTGCTTCCAGCACCTCCGTGACTCAGCATCTCCGTGCCTCAGCACCTCCGTGCCTCAGCACCTCCGTGCCTCAGTACCTCCGTGCTTCCAGCACCTCCGTGACTCAGCATCTCCGTGCCTCAGCACCTCCGTGCCTCAGCACCTCCGTGCCTCAGTACCTCCGTGCTTCCAACACCTCCGTGCCTCCGTGCTTCCAGCAGCTCCGTGACTCAGCATCTCCGTGCCTCAGTACCTCCGTGCTTCCAGCACCTCCGTGACTCAGCACCTCCGTGACTCAGCACCTCCGTGCCTCAGCACCTCCGTGCCTCAGTACCTCCGTGCTTCCAACACCTCCGTGCCTCCGTGCTTCCAGCAGCTCCGTGACTCAGCATCTCCGTGCCTCAGTACCTCCGTGCTTCCAACACCTCCGTGCTTCCAGCACCTCCGTGACTCAGCATCTCCGTGCCTCAGCACCTCAGTACCTCCGTGCCTCAGGACCTCCGTGCCTCCGTGCCTCAGTACCTCCGTGCTTCCAGCACCTCCGTGCCTCCGTGCTTCCAGCACCTCCGTGACTCAGCATCTCCGTGCCTCAGCACCTCCGTGCCTCAGCACCTCCGTGCCTCAGTACCTCCGTGCTTCCAGCACCTCCGTGCCTCCGTGCTTCCAGCACCTCCGTGCCTCCGTGCCTCAGCACCCCAGTGTCTCTACGCACTCCAGTGTCTCTACGCACCCCAGTGTCTCTACGCACCTCAGTGTCTCTACGCACCTCAGTGCCTCTACGCACCTCAGTGCCTCTACGCACCTCAGTGCCTCTACGCACCTCAGTGCCTCTACGTACCTCAGTGTCTCCAAGCACCTCAGTGTCTCCAAGCACCTCAGTGTCTCCAAGCACCTCAGTGTCTCCAAGCACCTCAGTGTCTCCAAGCACCTCAGTGTCTCCAAGCACCTCAGTGTCTCCAAGCACCTCAGTGTCTCCAAGCACCTCAGTGTCCCCAAGCGCCCCGTGCCCTTTAGCACAGTTGTACCTGTTATTCTTCACTGATTCATCAGCGCCTTTCCAGTTCTGTCTTTCAGGAGACCTTCAGCGCCCACACGTGCTTCCTGTCTGCCGACCTCATCCTGCATGAGGAGAACTTGGATTCGGCCATCTCTGCCGCGGTTCCTCTTCCCAGTCACCGGAAGAGACCCCGAGTCCACAACACTTCCAAAACCAGGTCAGTGGTGGTATTCGTGTAGTCCTCCAGTCGCCCGCGCAGACTTCGCTAGCACCGGGTTCACAAAAACCTTAGTCATGACAGTAGGAAATGGCCACATGGACCCGGCCGAAAGTGTTAGTCTGACGCATGACCTCCTAAGCAATATTGCAGGACGCTTGGAAGGTCTGGAGTCGACTCAGCATCGATTGGCACAGTGTCTGCAGCGGAATTCGTCCTCCAGAGATTCTATGACCTTCTGCTCTAAGACTCCTGACCAACTGCAGATTTTCTACCAGATGTTACTACAGTTACAAGAACTTTTGCCTAGTATTCTCTCTGTGATGCCTGATCTCCTCAGGAATACTACCAACGTTGTTGATCCTGTTTTGTCCCATCCAGTTAATAGAGTCTCTTCCTCTGCGCAAGGGAAAGTTTTTCATCAGAGCTATCCACGGCCCAAGCTCTCTGAAGCTGAACGTCAGCGGCGTAAGGAGCTACATCTCTGTCTTTACTGTGGAAATTCTGGTCATTTTGTTAAAGACTGCATTCTTCGCAAGCCAGGGAATGGTGACAAATCGCAGTATCACAGTGCTCATGTCTACAAGTCATCCACAGTAGCCGATCCTGCTACTGCTGACGGGGGTATCAAGATGGCTACTCGGAAAGAGACTCAAATTTATGACTGGGGTCCGGTGATTAAAAGACCTTATCCCAAGTTGGGTGTCCAGAGAAGAATATTCAAGCCATTTAGAGTCACAGAGGAGTCAGAGTGTCCAGCCCCAGGGGGGGCGTCCGTGTCTTCAGCCCCAGGAGGGGCGTCTTCAGAGTGTCCAGCCCCAGGAGGGGCGTCTTCAGAGTGTCCAGCCCCAGGAGGGGCGTCTTCAGAGTGTCCAGCCCCAGGAGGGGCGTCTTCAGAGTGTCCAGCCCCAGGAGGGGCGTCTTCAGAGTGTCCAGCCCCAGGAGGGGCGTCTTCAGAGTGTCTAGCCCCAGGAGGGGCGTCTTCAAAGTGTCCAGCCCCAGGAGGGGCGTCTTCAAAGTGTCTAGCCCCAGGAGGGGCGTCTTCAGAGTGTCCAGCCCCAGGGGGGGCGTCCGTGTCTTCAGCCCCAGGGGGGGCGTCTTCAGAGTGTCCAGCCCCAAGATGGGGTTCTTCAGAGGGTCCAGCCCCAGGAGGGGGTTCCGAGGGTACAGCCCCAGGAAGGGGATCCGAGGGTCCAGAGCCAGAGGGTCTACAGAGTGCTGCCCAGCCAGAGGGTCTACAGAGTGCTGCCCAGCCAGAGGGTCTACAGAGTGCTGCCCAGCCAGAGGGTCTACAGAGTGCTGCCCAGCCAGAGGGTCTACAGAGTGCTGCCCAGCCAGAGGGTCTACAGAGTGCTGCCCAGCCAGAGGGTCTACAGAGCGCTGCCCAGCCAGAGAGCCTTCAGAGCGCTGCCCAGCCAGAGAGCCTTCAGAGCGCTGCCCAGCCAGAGAGCCTTCAGAGCGCTGCCCAGCCAGAGAGCCTTCAGAGCGCTGCCCAGCCAGAGAGCCTTCAGAGCGCTGCCCAGCCAGAGAGCCTTCAGAGCGCAGACCAGCCCCGTGAAGAGAGGGCTCTTGCCTCAGCCCAGCCCCTTGAAGTGGGGGCTCTTGCCTCAGCCCAGCCCCTTGAAGTGGGGGCTCTTGCCTCAGCCCAGCCCCGTGAAGTGGGGGCTCCTGCCTTGGTTCAGCCCCGTGAAGAAAGGACTCAGTCCGTCCCGGTTCCAGCCGGTCCAGCAATACTCCAGGCCCAGCCTGGTCAGTCCGTCCCGGTTCCAGCCGGTCCAGCAATACTCCAGGCCCAGCTTGGCCAGTCCGTTCCGGTTCCAGCCGGTCCAGCAATACTCCAGGCTCCGCCTGGTCAGTTCGTTCCGGTTCCAGTCGGTCCAGTGTTACTCCAGGACCAGCCTGGTCAGTCTCCTTTGGTTCCAGCCAATTCAAGCATCCCCGGATCCAATCCAGTCCTACTCGTCCAGTCAAAGATTTCTCCAGTTTCAGCCTCTAAGCTTTCGTCTGATGGTTTACCACCTATTTACTTCGATGGAGATTTACTGCAATATGCCGCTTTGGTTGAACAATTTCTGTCTCGGATGGAGTCTGATCCTTCAGGTGCAGTAACTCCTTCCAACGTTACTCGATATCTGTTCCTGGCATTCAGAGGAAGAGCTTTGGAGTGGGCCAACATGCTTTTTGAGAGTAATGATCCTGTGTTCCATGACTTACAGAATTTTAGTAATGCTGTGGTTAAAGAATTTGGTCCTAAACCTATGGAATCTGACTCGGTAAAGAAATCAGGCTCTAAAGGGAATGCAGAAGGAAGTTTGTGCTGTCCTCCCAGGGATAATCTAAGAATCTCCTTCAGTAAGAATCCGACCATTAAAATTGCTCATGTTGGAGTCTCTCCTAGCCCAGAGAATTTAAATCTCCAGTGCACCTCATTTTCATCTGCAAACTGTGTATCTATGGGAGATTCATATCTTCCATTAGACTTGGACTCAGACTCTGAATTTGATCCAGTCCATGATGCTACTCCTTTCTTGGGAGCCCCCATGTTTTCTAAGGAAGGTTTTTCTTTACAGGAGATCCCGCGGTCCTTGGTCAAAACCAAACGTTCCCATAAGAAGAAGAGGCATCAACGAAGGTCCTAAATTCTTCTGTATGAATTTCTCAAGTTCCCCTAAGATTAGATGGGTGTCCGGAGTCCACCCTCGAAGAGGGGGATACTGTCACAATCCTGACTGTAATTCTCATATTTGGTGACTTACCCCTGCTTTCTGTCCTGGATCCTGTGTCTTTTCACTCACGGAGTTAAACAGCTTGTCAGCACTGAGTTTCCTGAGTTCTCTGCCTGAGAGGTAATCAGCTCCACCTGTGGTGATCTCCTGTGTGAGGCTGAATTCAGTAATCTAAAAGCAAGCATCCTGTGTTTTGCAGAAGTCCAGGCTTCAGTGTTCTCTTGGCCTGCTAGGCCTCATTCTACATCACAGCCTTGGCTAGAGTAGTCACATGACAGTGACATCACCTAATCCTGCCCACCAATCATCAAGGACCAGGAAGTATAAATCAGGAGGCTGAGTTGGAATCTGGGCCATTTCCTCGTGTCACATACAGCCTTGTGAGAGTCTTTATGCTGAGCTCCCTTAAGGTAACCATTGTACCTAAGTTCCTGTGGAAACTCTGTTCCCTTGTTCCTGTATGGTTACATGGTGTGTTGCCATTTGATTTCACCATTTCCCTGAGTCTCAATGTAAAGGCACAGCTGCAATGTTTCGTCTTAAAGGCACAGTACTGAATTCCATGTTCTCCACTGAAAACCACAGCTGTCGTGTTTCAGTTTTACTACTGTTGTAGTTGGGATCTCCAGCACCTCAGTACCTCCGTGCCTCAGGACCTCCGTACCTCCGTGCTTCCAGCACCTCCGTGCCTCCGTGCTTCCAGCACCTCCGTGACTCAGCATCTCCGTGCCTCAGCACCTCCGTGCCTCAGCACCTCCGTGCCTCAGTACCTCCGTGCTTCCAGCACCTCCGTGACTCAGCATCTCCGTGCCTCAGCACCTCCGTGCCTCAGCACCTCCGTGCCTCAGTACCTCCGTGCTTCCAACACCTCCGTGCCTCCGTGCTTCCAGCAGCTCCGTGACTCAGCATCTCCGTGCCTCAGTACCTCCGTGCTTCCAGCACCTCCGTGACTCAGCACCTCCGTGACTCAGCACCTCCGTGCCTCAGCACCTCCGTGCCTCAGTACCTCCGTGCTTCCAACACCTCCGTGCCTCCGTGCTTCCAGCAGCTCCGTGACTCAGCATCTCCGTGCCTCAGTACCTCCGTGCTTCCAACACCTCCGTGCTTCCAGCACCTCCGTGACTCAGCATCTCCGTGCCTCAGCACCTCAGTACCTCCGTGCCTCAGGACCTCCGTGCCTCCGTGCCTCAGTACCTCCGTGCTTCCAGCACCTCCGTGCCTCCGTGCTTCCAGCACCTCCGTGACTCAGCATCTCCGTGCCTCAGCACCTCCGTGCCTCAGCACCTCCGTGCCTCAGTACCTCCGTGCTTCCAGCACCTCCGTGCCTCCGTGCTTCCAGCACCTCCGTGCCTCCGTGCCTCAGCACCCCAGTGTCTCTACGCACTCCAGTGTCTCTACGCACCCCAGTGTCTCTACGCACCTCAGTGTCTCTACGCACCTCAGTGCCTCTACGCACCTCAGTGCCTCTACGCACCTCAGTGCCTCTACGTACCTCAGTGTCTCCAAGCACCTCAGTGTCTCCAAGCACCTCAGTGTCTCCAAGCACCTCAGTGTCTCCAAGCACCTCAGTGTCTCCAAGCACCTCAGTGTCTCCAAGCACCTCAGTGTCTCCAAGCACCTCAGTGTCCCCAAGCGCCCCGTGCCCTTTAGCACAGTTGTACCTGTTATTCTTCACTGATTCATCAGCGCCTTTCCAGTTCTGTCTTTCAGGAGACCTTCAGCGCCCACACGTGCTTCCTGTCTGCCGACCTCATCCTGCATGAGGAGAACTTGGATTCGGCCATCTCTGCCGCGGTTCCTCTTCCCAGTCACCGGAAGAGACCCCGAGTCCACAACACTTCCAAAACCAGGTCAGTGGTGGTATTCGTGTAGTCCTCCAGTCGCCCGCGCAGACTTCGCTAGCACCGGGTTCACAAAAACCTTAGTCATGACACCCGAGACCTGGCACAATACCTCCGAAGCTTTTTGTTGAGGCGTGACGCCATCATGTCTATTTGAGGAGTTCCCCAAAGACGTGTTATGTCTGCAAAGACTTCTTGATGAAGTCCCCACTCTCCTGGATGGAGATCGTGTCTGCTGAGGAAGTCTGCTTCCCAGTTGTCCACTCCCGGAATGAAGATAGCCGACAGAGCGCTTACATTATTTTCCGCCCAGCGAAGAATCCTGGTGGTTTCCGCCATCACAACTCTGCTTCTTGTCCCGCCTTGGCGGTTCACATGAGCCACTGCTGTGACATTGTCTGATTGAATCAGAACCGGTAGGTTTCGAAGAAGACTCTCCGCTTGTCGAAGGCCGTTGTAAATGGCCCTGAGTTCCAACACATTGATGTGTAGACAGGACTCCTGGTCTGACCAAAGTCCCTGAAAGTTTTTTCCCTGTGTGACCGCTCCCCATCCTCGGAGGCTCGCGTCCGTGGTAACCAGGATCCAGTCCTGAATCCCGAACCGGCGACCCTCCAGCAGGTGAGCACTTTGCAACCACCACAGGAGAGACACTCTGGCCCCTGGGGACAGAGTTATTTTCCGATGTAAGTGCAGATGGGACCCGGACCACCTGTCCAGAAGGTCCCATTGAAAAGTCCTTGCATGGAACCTTCCGAAGGGAATGGCCTCGTAGGCCGCCACCATTTTTCCCAGAACTCGAGTGCATTGGTGAACTGACACCCTTTTCGGTTTTAGCAGGTCTCTGACCATGTTCTGGATGTCCTGGGCTTTCTCTATTGGGAGGAAGACCTTCATTTGTTCCGTACCCAGTATCATACCTAGGAACAGTAGTCGAGTTGTCTGAATCAACTGTGACTTTGGTAGATTTAGAATCCAACCATGTTGCTGGAGCACTCTCAGAGAGAGTGCCACACTGCTCAGCAATTTCTCCCTTGATCTCGCTTTTATCAGGAGATCGTCCAAGTATGGGAAAATTGTGACTCCATGCTTGCGCAGGACCACCATCATTTCCGCCATTATCTTGGTGAAAATCCTCGGGGCCGTGGAAAGTCCAAACGGCAACGTCTGAAATTGGTAATGACAATCCTGTACAGCGAATCTCAGGTATTCCTGATGGGGGGCATATATGGGGACATGAAGGTACGCATCCTTTATGTCCAGAGACACCATAAACTCCCCCTCCTCCATGTTGGCTATTATCGCTCTGAGTGATTCCATTTTGAATTTGAATCTTTTTATGTACAGGTTTAGGGATTTCAGATTCAAAATAGGTCTGACCGAACCGTCCGGTTTCGGGACCACAAATAGGGTTGAGTAGTAACCTCTTCCCTGCTGGTGCAGGGGAACCTTGATTATCACTTGCTGTATACACAGCGTTTGAATTGCAGCTAACACTACATCCCGTTCCGATGTGGAAGCTGGTAGGGCCGATTTGAAAAATCGGCGCGGGGGCACCTCGTCGAATTCCAGTTTGTACCCCTGGGAAACTATTTCCAACACCCAGGGATTCAGGTCTGATCTGACCCAGGCCTGACTGAAAAGTCGAAGACGTGCCCCCACCGGTGCGGACTCCCTCAGGGGAGCCCCAGCGTCATGCTGTGGGTTTTGGAGCAGCCGGGGAGGACTTTTGTTCCTGGGCACCTGCCGAAGCAGGTGCTCTTTTGCCTCTGCCCTTACCTCTGACGAGGAAAGAGGATCCCCGACCTCTTTTGGACTTGTGCGACCGAAAGGACTGCATCTGATAGGGTGTTACTTTCTTTTGCTGTTGGGGAATATATGGTAAAAAATTTGATTTACCTGCTGTAGCTGTGGAAACCAGGTCCGTCACCCCATCCCCAAACAATACATCACCCTTATAGGGTAGTACTTCCATATGTTTTTTGGAATCCGCATCACCCGTCCATTGGCGAGTCCATAAGGATCTTCTCGCTAAGATAGACATGGCATTGGCACTAGAAGCCAGCAATCCAATGTCCCTTTGAGCATCCCTCATAAATAAGACTGCCTCTTTTATATGGGCTAGAGTTAAGAATATAGTATCCTTATCCATATTATCAAATTGATCTGTCAGCTCATCTGTCCAAGCTGCAATTGCGCTACACACCCATGCCGACGCAATTGTCGGCCTTAGCACAGCACCCGTATGAGAATAAATACACTTTAAGGTAGTTTCTTGCCTGCGATCTGCAGGGTCCTTAAGGGCCGCTGTGTCAGGAGACGGTAGCGCCACTTTCTTGGACAGGCGCGTCAGGGCCTTGTCCACAGTGGGGGGTGATTCCCAAATCTCCCTGTCCTGCTTAGGGAAGGGGTATGCCATATAAATTCTTTTGGGGATCTGCGGTCTCTTTTCCGGAGTCTCCCAAGCTTTTCCAAAGAAATCATTTAATTCATGAGATGTGGGAAAATTAATAATCTGTTTCTTTTCCTTAAACATGTGTACCCTTGTGTCGGGGACCAAGGGTTCATCCTCAATATGTAACACATCCCTTATTGCCACAATCATACACTGAATGGTTTTATTCACCCTCGGGTGCAATTTTACTTCGTCGTAGTCGACACTGGAGTCAGAATCCGTGTCGGTAGTAGTGTCTTGTGTTAAGGGACGCTTTTGAGACCCCGACGGGCCCTGTGAGTCGGTCCAATCCGAGGATTGACCCCCTGATGTCCCCCCTAATTCAGCCTTATCAAGCCTTTTATGTAAAGATGCCACACTTGCATTCAACATATGCCACATATCCATCCAATCCGGAGTCGGCACAACCGACGGGGACACACCACTCATTTGCTCCACCGCCTCCTTGGAGAAGCCTTCCGCCTCAGACATGTCGACACACACGTACCGACACCCCACAGACACAGGGATTAACCTATAAGGGGACAAAACCCCAACCAGGCCCTTAGGAGAGACAGAGAGAGAGTATGCCAGCACACACCAGCGCTTAAAAACACTGGAATATATATACGAGATAGCGCTTTTTATATATATAGCCTTAATTCCCACTCACTGCGTTCCAAAGTGCCCCCCTCCTCTTTTTTCCAGCTTGTGAAGTGTTTAGCAGGGGAGAGATCAGGGAGCCAGCTTTTCCTCATGCAGTTTCTGTGGAGAAAATGGCGCTGGTTAGTGCTGAGGATCAAGCCCCGCCCACCCGACGGCGGGCTTCGGTCCCAGTAAACTTATATAAAAAATGTCGGGGGATTTGTGGATTTACTGTGCCACAGCCTAATCCTGCTTATATTGCCACAAAATGAGGAATATTGCTGCCCAGGGCGCCCCCCCTGCGCCCTGCACCCTTCAGTGCCTGCTTGTGTGTGAGTAAAGGGAGCAATGGGGCGCAGCTTACCGCTGCGCGCTTACCTCATGAAGATCTGATGTCTTCTGCCGCCTGATGTCTTCATAGTCACCTGGCTTCTATCTTCGGCATCTGTGAGGACGGCGGCGCGACTCTGGGACGAACCCCAGGTGAGACCTGTGTTCCGACTCCCTCTGAAGCTAATGGTGTCCAGTAGCCTTAGAAACAGTGCCCAACTTGACAAGCCAGCTCTGTTTCTCTCTCCTCAGTCCCACGATGCAGGGAGCCTGTTGCCAACAGGACTCCCTGAAAATAAAAAAAACTAACAAAATTCTTTAAAACAGAAAACTCTGGAGAGCTCTCTGCATTGTACCCTTTCTCCTCTGGGCACAAGATCTAACTGAGGACTGGAGGAGGGGCATAGAGGGAGGAGCCAGTGCACACCCATAGTCAAAGTTCTTTTTAGGTGCCCTATCTCCTGCGGAGCCCGTCTATACCCCATGGTCCTTACGGAGTCCCCCGCATCCTCTAGGACGTAAGAGAAAATAAGAATTTACTCACCGGTAATTCTATTTCTCGTAGTCCGTAGTGGATGCTGGGAACTCCGTAAGGACCATGGGGATAGACGGGCTCCGCAGGAGACTGGGCACTCTTTAAAGAAAGATTAGGTACTATATCTGGTGTGCACTGGCTCCTCCCTCTATGCCCCTCCTCCAGACCTCAGTTAGGGAAACTGTGCCCGGAAGAGCTGACATTACTAGGAAAGGATTTGGAATCCAGGGTAAGACTCATACCAGCCACACCAATCACACCGTACAACTCGTGATAACTATACCCAGTTAACACTATGAATAACAACTGAGCCTCACTGAACAGATGGCTCAGAACAATAACCCTTTAGTTAGGCAATAACTATATACAAGTATTGCAGACAATCCGCACTTGGGATGGGCGCCCAGCATCCACTACGGACTACGAGAAATAGAATTACCGGTGAGTAAATTCTTATTTTCTCTGACGTCCTAGTGGATGCTGGGAACTCCGTAAGGACCATGGGGATTATACCAAAGCTCCCAAACGGGCGGGAGAGTGCGGATGACTCTGCAGCACCGAATGAGCAAACTCAAGGTCCTCCCCAGCCAGGGTATCAAACTTGTAGAATTTTGCAAACGTGTTTGATCCCGACCAGGTAGCAGCTCGGCAAAGTTGTAAAGCCGAGACCCCTCGGGCAGCCGCCCAAGAAGAGCCCACCTTCCTCGTGGAATGGGCCTTTACTGATTTAGGATGCGGCAGTCCAGCCGCAGAATGTGCAAGTTGAATCGTGGAGCAGATCCAGCGAGCAATAGTCTGCTTAGAAGCAGGAGCACCCAGCTTGTTGGGTGCATGCAGGATAAACAGCGAGTCAGTCTTTCTGACTCTAGCCGTCCTGGAAACATAGATTTTCAGGGCCCGGACTACGTCCAGCAACTTGGAGGCCTCCAAGTCCCGAGTAGCCGCAGGCACCACAATAGGTTGGTTCAAATGAAACGCTGATACCACCTTAGGGAGGAATTGGGGACGCGTCCTCAATTCTGCTCTGTCCATATGGAAGATCAGATAGGGGCTTTTACAGGACAAAGCCGCCAATTCTGACACCCACCTAGCCGAAGCCAAGGCCAAAAGCATGACCACTTTCCACGTGAGATATTTTAATTCCACGGTCTGAAGTGGCTCAAACCAATGTGATTTTAGGAAATCCAACACAACGTTGAGATCCCAAGGTGCCACCGGGGGCACAAAAGGGGGCTGAATATGCAGCACTCCCTTAACAAACGTCTGAACTTCAGGCAGTGAAGCCAGTTCTTTTTGAAAGAAAATAGACAGGTCCGAAATCTGGACTTTAATGGAACCCAATTTTAGGCCCATAGTCACTCCTGACTGTAGGAAGTGCAGAAAACGACCCAGCTGAAATTCTTCTGTGGGGGACTTCATAGCCTCACACCAAGCAACATATTTTCGCCATATGCGGTGATAATGCTTTGCTGTCACATCTTTCCTAGCTTTTATCAGCGTAGGAATGACTTCAACCGGAATGCCCTTTTCCATCAGGATCCGGCGTTCAACCGCCATGCCGTCAAACGCAGCCGCGGTAAGTCTTGGAACAGACAGGGCCCCTGCTGTAGCAGGTCCTGTCTGAGAGGCAGAGGCCAAGGGTCCTCTGAGATCATTTCTTGCAGTTCCGGGTACCACGTCCTCCTTGGCCAATCCGGAACGATGAGTATAGTTCTTACTCCTCTCTCTCTTATTATCCTCAGCACCTTTGGTATGAGAGGAAGAGGAGGGAACACATAAACTGACTGGTACACCCACGGTGTCACTAGAGCGTCCACAGCTATTAGTATATTGATTAATTGCATCTGTGCAGGCTCAATTAAGAGCCCTTTAAATAACACATACTTTGAAAAGGGAGTCATCTTTGAAAAAGTCACGGGTCACGTGACGAAACGCGCCAGGACTCCTCCCTCATTGTCCTTTCACCGAACACCTGCTTCCTAGGACGCCTCCAGGTCACAGCTATTTCACCCGGCCCTCACCTACGGCAGTTGCGGGCGGCTTCCATTTGGCTTCACATCCAGCCGCAGGCGCTGTGCGGCTACGACGACCGTCTCCAGCATCTTCCACCCCGTTGTCTACCGGCGGACGGTGCACGTCCAGGTAGTCTGGAAGGAAGTTTCTGTTATGCACACCAGTGCCAGCAGGAATGTACTGGTGTCTGAACGGTGAGGGATGCAAAACAAATGAACTCACAGACAGACTGGGGAATATGACATTACATACACAGAAGGTGATAGGGTAACAAAATAAACATAAAGTGAACAGAGAAGCCCAAAGGCTAAGAAACTGGGTGTCTCCCTAATCAGAGGCGTCACTCACCTCTGTGACACCCGGTGCGGCAGCGAGGATAAAAGAGGCGGGGCTTCGCAGGAATGGGCGGGGCTTAAATAGAGGGGCGGGGCTTCGCGAGCGGACCCCGTTTTTAAACCATTGCAGGTACGCAAAGGGGGCGGGGCTTTGCGGAGGGGCGGGGCTTCGTGTCCCGACACCCGTTTTTTTTTTCACTGGGGGGTGTGGGAGGTGAGGGCTGACTCTCTGGAGGTGCTGTCCCTGCAGTGCTGGCTCCTACAAAGTGACAGGAGCCGAGTGCTGCACATAATATAACAGTGCAGCACTCGGCTTCTGTCACTCTGCAGGAGTCGGCATTTTGGTGTCACCCCTCGGCGGGTGACACCCGGGAGCGGGCCGCACCCCCCGCACCCCCCTTGTGACGCCACTGTCCCTAATATTAGGAATGCTCAGATGGAAAGAAGCAAGATGTAGTGATTTAATACGTAGAGAACCCGAAATGCTGTTGCTAAGGGCAACAGCAAAACCCTAAAGGGTTACCAACGGGTGTGGCAGTAAACTCCTTGGTCAGAGATGGAATAATAGACACAAGGAGAGTCTCCACAATCCTTGTCCTCACTTGCAGTGCACTGGTTCAGCTTACTGCCACTAAACTGACACCTGAACACCTTGCACAGTGAGAAAGGATTTTGGCAGGCAAGTCTGAGAATACAGCCGCAAACTTGCTAGGTTCACAGAGTAGCAAAAGAACCCCAGCAGGTTAAACGACTGACTCCAGTCTTACTGCTAGGTCTGGATTGGCAGAGTGTAATACCAAATCCCAAGGCCTATTTGCAGTAAGCAACAAACAAATACAAAGTTTACACAGTACTAGCTAGCTTTCAGGAACTGACTAACCAACAAAGATTCAGCAGCATCTGCCTAACCTGAGAAGAGGGTTTATATAGCAGGTGCTGTCCACGCCCCACTCAGACCTCACAGACTGTGAGCACAAAAACTAGCACCGGATCCCCTGCCGTGCACAGAGCCTGTAACCACTGCACAGCAAAAGACCCGAACCGGAGTATCAGCTACGCTCAGGTTACTCCGCTAGCACTTGTCTCCCGGTTGCCATGACGACGTGGCAGCACAGAGCAGGAGACCCTAACAGTACCCCCTCTCTGACGAGGGGTCAAAGAACCCCTACCACCGGGTTTATCGGGGAACTGCGAGAAGAAAGAGCGTAACAGTCTGGGGGCATGAAGATCACAACTGCGCACCCACGACCGCTCCTCCGGGCCATACCCCTTCCAGTGCACCAAAAATGACAGCCGACCCCGAACCATCTTGGAGTCAAGAATCATTTCAACAACAAACTCCCTCTGGCCACGTATCAGAAGAGGGGAAGGTCTTCCACTGGAAGAAGGATTACTAATCGCCCGTTTTAAAAGGGAACAATGAAATGTTTTATTGATACCCAAAGAACGGGGTAGATCTAACTGAAATGCCACCGGATTGATAACCCTAGTGATCTTATAAGGACCGATGAACCGGGGGCCTAACTTATGAGATGGCTGTCTCAACTTCAAATTCTTGGTAGACAACCAGACGAAGTCCCCTAATTTGAAGCTGCAGGGTCTTTTCCGCTTATCAAAAACCCTTTTGGTCACTAATGACACAGACACAAGGGCTTTCTTCACTTTCCTCCAAATACCTCTAAGGACCGAAACCACAGAGGAACCACCAGGCGTGGAGTCCAGGGGGTCAAAAGAATTGGCCTTAGGATGATGCCCATACACACAAAGGAAGGGAGAGATCCCTGTAGCAGAGTGAGCCGCGTTGTTATAGGCAAACTCCGCCATGGACAGATGAGCAACCCAGTCAGTCTGACACTTGGAGACATAAAACCTGAGGAACTGCTCCAAGGACTGGTTCACCCTTTCAGTCTGCCCATTAGACTGCGGATGGTAGCCTGACGACAAGCTGACAGAAATCTGGAGATCGGAACAAAATGCCCTCCAGAATTTGGCCACAAACTGGGATCCGCGGTCAGAGACCACATCAAGTGGCAACCCGTGGAGGCGCACAACATGCAGCATAAATAATTCAGACAGGCGTCTGGCCGATGGCAGCCCAACCAATGGAACGAAGTGCGCCATCTTCGAAAATCTGTCAACGACAACCCAGATGGCTGTCATCCCCGAGGATTTGGGCAAGTCCACCACAAAATCCATTGAAATGTGGGTCCATGGCTTAGATGGAATAGAGAGTGGATGTAATGGGCCAACAGGAACCCCTCTAGGAGTCTTATTTCGGGCACAGATGTCACATGCCCGAACCCACTGATCCACATCCCTAGCCACCGAGGGCCACCACACCGCCCTAGATAGCAACTCCCGAGTTCTGGCAATACCCGGGTGACCTGCCGACTTCTTGGCATGGAATTCCAGGAACACTCGCTGTCTTAACCTAGGAGGCACAAACAAAAGACCTACCGGAAGGTCTAGAGGAGCCTGCTCCTGTGCTCTAAGGACTAATGACAAGAGGTCCTGGGTAATGCCCACTTTAATACATGATGGGGACACAATGGGCAATGGCTCCTCGGTGGTCTCCTGGATTGGAGCAAAACTCTGCGAGAGCGCATCAGCCTTGATGTTTTTTGACCCAGGGCGATATGTTATCAAAAAATTAAAGCGAGCAAAAAACAAAGCCCATCGTGCCTGCCTGGCATTGAGGCGCTTCGCTGACTCTAAATATGCCAAATTCTTATGGTCGGTGAGAATTGAGACCACAAACTTAGCCCCCTCAAGCCAGTGTCTCCACTCCTCGAGTGCATCCTTAATAGCCAACAATTCCCGGTTACCCACGTCATAATTCATCTCGGCAGGCGAAAATTTACGGGAAAAGTAAGCACAGGGATGAAGGCGATTATCAGACACCCCCATCTGAGAGAGCACTGCCCCAATACCCATCTCAGAGGCATCCACCTCCACCACAAAAGGACGCTCTGGATCTGGGTGTCGCAGCACCTTGGCCGAGACAAATGCCCTTTTGAGACGGGCAAAAGCCGCTTTGGCCTCACAAGACCAGTGAGCAACATCCGCCCCTTTCTTAGTGAGTGCCACCAAGGGCGCCACTATAGACGAAAATCCAGCGATAAATCGTCAATAAAAATTTGCAAAGCCCAGAAAACGCTGAAGCGCCTTCAAACTAGTGGGCTGCACCCAATCCAGGACTGCCTGTACCTTGGAACCCTCCATTTGGAAACCTTCTGGGGAGATAATATATCCTAGAAATGCGATTTGCTGAACTTCAAATTCGCACTTCTCCAGCTTCGCCCCAAGCCGGTGGTCTCTGAGTTTCTGGAGGACTAAGCGTACATGCTTCCGATGTTCCTCCAGGGAATGGGAGAAGATTAGGATGTCATCTAAGTATACAACTAAGAATCTATCCAAATATTCCCTGAGCACATCGTTCATGAAGTCCTGGAAGACTGCCGGGGCATTACAGAGCCCAAAAGGCATCACCAAATATTCATAATGCCCTGAGTGGGTATTAAAGGCAGTCTTCCATTCATCCCCCTCTCTTATTCGGATTAGATTGTACGCACCGCGTAGGTCAATCTTAGAAAAAATGGTGGCAGTACGAAGCTGGTCAAACAAGACCGAAATGAGAGGCAGTGGGTATGAGTTTTTAATCGTGATACGGTTCAATTTCCTGAAGTCGATGCAGGGTCGCGAACGAACCGTCCTTTTTACCCACGAAGAAGAACCCCGACCCAACTGGAGACTGTGAAGGTCTGATAAATCCCTTAGCCAAGTTCTCCTGAATGTACTCTGCCATAGCCTGAGTCTCAGGACGTGACAGGGAGTACAACCTGCTCTTGGGAAGCTTAGCATTCGGCAACAAATCAATGGCACAGTCATAGGGGCGATGGGGAGGTAGTACCTCTGCAACTCTTTTGGAGAACACGTCCGCAAAATCTGCATAACATCCTGGCAATCCTGGCAAACTTAGCTGCGAAAGCCTGACTGGAAGGCTCAAGCAACTCCTGAAACAATCAGTACCCCAACTAAGAATCCCCCCAGAGACCCAGTCAAATTGAGGATTGTGGGCCCTTAACCAGGGTAATCCCAACACCAATGGGGCAAAAGTACAGACAGTCACATAAAAGGACAATTTTTCAGAGTGTGTGGCTCCAATAGACAAAGAAATCTGGCTAGTGCAAGAGGTAATTTTACCCTGGGATAATGGTTCCCCGTTTAACCCACAAATCTCAATTTCCGATGCCAAGGGTACTAAGGGAACAGAGTGTTTCAGGGCGAATTGGCGGTCCATAAAAACCCTGTCGGCCCCACTGTCCACAAAGGCCTCAGTCTTGACAGTTTGACCGAGGATCTTCAAGGTCACCGGAATGATAAAAGTCTTCTTGGGAAATTCTGACTTCTGGCCTGACAGGATATTTCCCATCACCCTCAGGCCCTGAAGTTTTCCGGCTTCTGGGCATGATACTACCACATGACCTTTATTCCCACAGTACAAACATAACCCCTGCTGTCTCCTCCGCGTCTTCTCACGCGATGAGAGGCGGGTAGCCCCAATCTGCATAGGCTCCTCGGAAAATTCCTCAGAGTCTGAGGTTCCCTTGGGAAAGAAGGAAACCTCGGTCTCCCTTTCAAGCCTGCGCTCTCTCAGCCGTCTATCCACCCGAATGGATAACTGCATGAGCTGATCCAAGCTATCAGGCAAGGGATATTGTACTAGTTGGTCTTTTAACTGGTTAGAAAGACCTCTTCGGTACTGGTGTCTCAGGGCTGGGTCATTCCACTGGGTATCATGGGCCAACCTCCGAAACTCCGTACAATAAACTTCAACTGGCCTTCGCCCTTGCTTAAGGATCGAAATCTGAGCCTCGGCTGAGGCCGTCTTGTCAGGGTCATCATACAACATGCCCAGTGCCGTAAAAAAAGCATCAACACTTTTAAGCGGCGGACAGTCAGGCTGCAACCCATATGCCCAGACCTGTGGGTCTCCTTGTAGCAAGGAAATCACTATGCCCACCCGCTGAATCTCCGACCTAGAAGACTGAGGCCTAAGCTGGAAATATAGCTTGCAGCTCTCCTTGAAACAAAAGAACTGCGAGCGATCTCCAGAAAAACGATCCGGGAGATTTACTTTCGGCTCCTTAACCCCTGAAGGTACTGCTGCTGCGGGAGCTCCGCCAGCGGCCTGCGAGGTGTGCATTTTAATGGACAAATCATTAAATTGTCGAGTCAGGACCTGCACCTGATCGACCACCTGTTGCAAAGTATTTTGAGGGGTATGCTCCATATTCCCACAAAATTTCAACAGGAGTATTAGGCTGCTGAATATGTTATGCACACCAGTGCCAGCAGGAATGTACTGGTGTCTGAACGGTGAGGGATGCAAAACAAATGAACTCACAGACAGACTGGGGAATATGACATTACATACACAGAAGGTGATAGGGTAACAAAATAAACACAAAGTGAACAGAGAAGCCCAAAGGCTAAGAAACTGGGTGTCTCCCTAATATTAGGAATGCTCAGATGGAAAGAAGCAAGATGTAGTGATTTAATACGTAGAGAACCCGAAATGCTGTTGCTAAGGGCAACAGCAAAACCCTAAAGGGTTACCAACGGGTGTGGCAGTAAACTCCTTGGTCAGAGATGGAATAATAGACACAAGGAGAGTCTCCACAATCCTTGTCCTCACTTGCAGTGCACTGGTTCAGCTTACTGCCACTAAACTGACACCTGAACACCTTGCACAGTGAGAAAGGATTTTGGCAGGCAAGTCTGAGAATACAGCCGCAAACTTGCTAGGTTCACAGAGTAGCAAAAGAACCCCAGCAGGTTAAACGACTGACTCCAGTCTTACTGCTAGGTCTGGATTGGCAGAGTGTAATACCAAATCCCAAGGCCTATTTGCAGTAAGCAACAAACAAATACAAAGTTTACACAGTACTAGCTAGCTTTCAGGAACTGACTAACCAACAAAGATTCAGCAGCATCTGCCTAACCTGAGAAGAGGGTTTATATAGCAGGTGCTGTCCACGCCCCACTCAGACCTCACAGACTGTGAGCACAAAAACCAGCACCGGATCCCCTGCCGTGCACAGAGCCTGTAACCACTGCACAGCAAAAGACCCGAACCGGAGTATCAGCTACGCTCAGGTTACTCCGCTAGCACTTGTCTCCCGGTTGCCATGACGACGTGGCAGCACAGAGCAGGAGACCCTAACAGTTTCCTCATACAGCTGGGCACTTCTGACGGCGCTTTGACTCAGCAGCCACACACCTGCCACCATCTATCATCTGCACAGCATTTACAAGGTGACACTAGCAGACTAATCGAATAAACCTTGCGGCCGGTTGATTTATCCAGATACCATACGTACCCTCCAGCTTTTCCACCTACTGGGCAAATTCTTGGACTTACCCGGGGACGCTCGGGTACACCAGCCCCTATGGAGAGGTAATCTCATATATATATATATATATATATATATATATACAAATACTTCATGCTGGCAATTCTCATTATGTGCAGTTCCAGTGATATGCTCAGGAATTACATCTAGCAGCTGTGGCAACAGCGTTTCTAAAAGGACTGCAGCACTCTGTTACATATTATCCAGTTCAGTGAAATCTCAATGATACCAAGTACAACAATCAAAGCTTAGACAATTTATGTGTTTTTAAACTTCTGTATTTGACAAATTAAGCGAAGTCATAAGGAATAGTACTTATGAATTATCTATTATGTAATAGTATTTTTTATTAGAGTATTGGCATTAATAAATACATATACTTTTATTAATATATTTGATTCCTTGGTTGTTATTGAACCTGTGCAAATCTGGTGTGTGGTTTTCATGAGCGCCTCTATTAATTTTTGTATCTCGTCCACAGCTATTGCCTGAGGGTCCCTTGACCTGGCGCAATATCTTTTTAGCTTTTTGTTTAGGCGGGACGCCATCATGTCCACTTGTGGCCTTTCCCAACGGTTTACCATCAGTTGGAAGACTTCTGGATGAAGTCCCCACTCTCCCGGGTGGAGGTCGTGCCTGCTGAGGAAGTCTGCTTCCCAGTTGTCCACTCCCGGAATGAACACTGCTGACAGTGCTATCATGTGATTTTCCGCCCATCGGAGAATCCTTGTGGCTTCTGCCATCGCCATCCTGCTTCTTGTGCCGCCCTGTCGGTTTACATGGGCGACCGCCGTGATGTTGTCTGACTGAATCAGCACCGGCTGGTTTTGAAGCAGGGGTCTTGCCTGACTTAGGGCATTGTAAATGGCCCTTAGTTCCAGAATATTTATGTGTAGGGAAGCCTCCTGACTCGACCATTGTCCTTGGAAGTTTCTTCCCTGAGTGACTGCCCCCCAACCTCGGAGGCTTGCATCCGTGGTCACCAGGACCCAGTCCTGTATGCCGAATCTGCGGCCCTCTAGAAGATGAGCACTCTGCAGCCACCACAGCAGAGACACCCTGGCCCTGGGGGATAGGGTGATCAGCCGATGCATCTGAAGATGCGATCCGGACCACTTGTCTAACAGATCCCACTGAAAGATCCTTGCATGGAACCTGCCGAATGGAATTGCCTCGTAAGAAGCTACCATCTTTCCCAGGACTCGCGTGCAGTGATGCACCGACACCTGCTTTGGTTTCAGGAGGTCTCTGACCAGAGATGACAACTCCTTGGCCTTCTCCTCCGGGAGAAACACCTTCTTCTGTTCTGTGTCCAGAATCATACCCAGGAACAGCAGACGCGTCGTAGGAACCAGCTGCGACTTTGGAATATTCAGAATCCAGCCGTGCTGTTGTAGCACTTCCTGAGATAGTGCTACTCCGACCAACAACTGCTCCTTGGACCTCGCCTTTATAAGGAGATCGTCCAAGTATGGGATAATTATAACTCCCTTCTTTCGAAGGAGTATCATAATTTCGGCCATTACTTTGGTCTGTCCACGGCACCGATGGTATTTACCAAACGGCAACGTCTGGAATTGGTAATGGCAGTCTTGTACCACAAAACGGAGGTACACCTGGTGAGGTGGGTAAATGGGGACATGCAGGTAAGCATCCTTGATGTCCAGTGATACCATGTAATCCCCTTCTTCCAGGCTTGCAATAACCGCCCTGAGCGATTCCATTTTGAACTTGAACCTCCTTATATAAGTGTTCAAGGATTTCAAATTTAGAATGGGTCTCACCGAACCGTCTGGTTTCGGTACCACAAACATTGTGGAATAGTAACCCCGTCCCTGTTGAAGGAGGGGAACTTTTATTATCACCTGCTGGAGGTACAGCTTGTGAATTGCCTCCAGCACTACCTCCCTGTCCGGGGGAGTGGCTGGCAAGGCTGATTTGAGGTAACGGCGAGGGGGAGACGTCTCGAATTCCAGCTTGTATCCCTGAGATACCACTTGTAGAACCCAGGGATCCACCTGTGAGCGAACCCACCGGTCGCTGAAGTTCCGGAGACGGGCCCCCACCGCACCTGGCTCCACCAGTGGAGCCCCAGCGTCATGCGGTGGATTTAGTGGAAGCAGGGGAGGATTTTTGTTCTTGGGAACTGGCTGTATGGTGCAGCTTTTTCCCTCTACCCCTGCCTCTGGGCAGAAAGGACGCGCCTTTAACCCGCTTGCCTTTCTGGGGCCGAAAGGACTGTACCTGATAATACGGTGCTTTCTTAGGCTGTGAGGGAACCTGAGGTAAAAATGTCGACTTCCCAGCTGTTGCTGTGGAAACGAAGTCCGAGAGACCATCCCCAAACAATTCCTCACCCTTGTAAGGCAAAACCTCCATGTGCCTTTTAGAATCCGCATCACCTGTCCACTGCCGAGTCCATAATACTCTCCTGGCAGAGATGGACATTGCATTTATTCTAGATGCCAGCCGGCAAATATCCCTCTGTGCATCTCTCATAGATAAGACTACGTCTTTAATATGCTCTATGGTTAGCAATATAGTGTCCCTGTCAAGGGAATCAATGTTATCAGACAGGGAATCAGACCACGCTGCTGCAGCACTGCACATCCATGCTGAAGCAGTAGCAGGTCTCAGTATAGTACCTGAGTGTGTATATACAGACTTCAGGATAGCCTCCTGCTTTCTATCCGCAGGCTCCTTTAAGGCGGCCGTATCCTGAGACAGCAGCGCCACCTTTTTTGACAAGCGTGTGAGCGCTTTATCCACCCTCGGGGATGTCTCCCAGCGTAACCTGTCCTCTGGCGGGAAAGGGTACGCCATCAGTAACTTTTTAGAAATCACTAGTTTCTTATCGGGGGAAGCCCACGCTTCTTCACACACTTCATTCAACTCATCTGATGGGGGAAAAACCACTGGTTGCTTTTTCTCCCCAAACATAATACCCTTTTTAGTGGTACCTGGGTTAATGTCAGAAATGTGCAACACATTTTTTATTGCCGTAATCATGCAACGGATGCCCCTTGTGGATTGTGTATATGTCTCATCCTCGTCGACACTGGAGTCAGACTCCGTGTCGACATCTGTGTCTGCCATCTGAGGTAGCGGGCATTTTTGAGCCCCTGATGGCCTTTGAGACGCCTGGGCAGGCACTGGCTGAGAAGCCGGCTGTCCCACAGCTGTTACGTCATCCAGCCTTTTATGTAAGGAGTTGACACTGTCGGTTAATACCTTCCACATATCCATCCACTCTGGTGTCGACCCCGCAGGGGGTGACATCACATTTATCGGTACCTGCTCCGCCTCCACATAAGCCTCCTCATCAAACATGTCGACACAGCTGTACCGACACACCGCACACACACAGGGAATGCTCTGACTGAGGACAGGACCCCACAAAGTCCTTTGGGGAGACAGAGAGAGAGTATGCCAGAAGCCCAGCCCACACCACAGCGCTATATAAACAGGGATTTACACTATTACAGAAAGTGATTTTCCCTATAGCAGCTATACAATACAGTTTTTGCGCCTAAATTTAGTGCCCCCCCTCTCTTTTTTACCCTTTGAGCCTGGAAACTGCAGGGGAGAGCCTGGGGAGCTGTCTTCCAGCGGAGCTGTGAAGAGGAAATGGCGCCAGTGTGCTGAGGGAGATAGCCCCGCCCCTTTTTCGTCGGGCTTCTCCCGCTCTTTTATTAATATTATGGCAGGGGATTTTTACACATATATAGTTTATTAGACTATATTATGTGTTGTTTTGTCATTTTAAGGTACTCTTATTGCAGCCCAGGGCGCCCCCCCCCCCCAGCGCCCTGCACCCATCAGTGACCGGAGTATGTGGTGTGCATAGGGAGCAATGGCGCACAGCTGCAGTGCTGTGCGCTACCTTAATGAAGACCGGAGTCTTCAGCCGCCGATTTCCAGGATGTTCTTCTTGCTTCTGGCTCTGCAAGGGGGACGGCGGCGCAGCTCCGGGACCGGACGACCAAGGCTGGGCCTGTGTTCGATCCCTCTGGAGCTAATAGTGTCCAGTAGCCTAGAAGCCCAAGCTAGCTGCAAGCAGGTAGGTTCGCTTCTCTCCCCTAAGTCCCTCGTAGCAGTGAGTCTGTTGTCAGCAGATCTCACTGAAAATAAAAAACCTAATAAATACTTTCTTTACTAGAGGCTCAGGAGAGCCCCTAGTGTGCAACCAGCTCGAGCCGGGCACAGATTCTAACTGAGGTCTGGAGGAGGGGCATAGAGGGAGGAGCCAGTGCACACCAGATATAGTACCTAATCTTTCTTTAAAGAGTGCCCAGTCTCCTGCGGAGCCCGTCTATCCCCATGGTCCTTACGGAGTTCCCAGCATCCACTAGGACGTCAGAGAAATCACAGTAACATTTATTCTACGTTTCAGCGCTTTAATACACTTTTTTTAAGATCAGTACCACCATCTTGAAAAAAGCACATATTCTTAAAAAACGCACTAAAGTTCTGAAACATCGATAGAACAAGATGTTGCTGTGATTTCATTTACACGAGTCCTGAGTGCCTCCTTTGACAGAATGATATATATAATACCTGCCCTGCATTTTGCATACATGACGAGGACCACACAGTACAGGAGGAGGCCACGTGACCAGCAACTAAAGGCATAATTGACCAGATCTGTTCAATGCCCAGCCCGACCACACATTGGGGGTAATTCAGATCTGATTGCTGCTGTGCACAGCAGGCGATCAGGTCCTAACTGCGCATGCGTATGCATCGCAATGCGCATGCGCGTTGGACAACAACAACAGGCATTGCCAGTCAGCGACAGGAAGGTGCGAAAAATCCGATTGCACGGGCGTTCACAAGGTGATTGACAGGAAGAGGCTGTTTGTGGGTGGCAACTGAGCGTTTACAGGGAGTGTCCGGAAAAACGCAGGCATGCCCAAGCGTTTTCAGGGAGGGTGTCTGACGTCAGCTCTGGCCTCGATTGGCCTGTTCTCATCGCACTGTAGGAGTAGGTCCTGGGTTGCGCACAGACTGCAAAAGGTGGATTTTCGCAGCTCGGCATACACATGGGATCACACACTTGCACAGCGAATTTACACTCACCCTGGAGTTGGCGACTAACTGATCGCAGGACAGCAAACTTAAGAGTCCATCGATCAGTTCTGAAAACCTCCCCATTGTCCCAACTGCTCTGACCCATTCATCCTCAGCCCACATCTGACTTTCTTCCTATACGTGCTCTCTAACCAACCATCTGTGTCTGCACCACCCCCTTCCCCCGGTGGGCCTGTAGCTGTCACCCTCCTACACCTCCCTGTACCTCTTTGTTTTCCCACTTTATCACCAATTTGTACACCTGTCTACATCTGTTCTTATCCATGTGTACCTCTGCCCATGTGTGCCACTCCCTTTGCCCATGTGTGACTCTGCCCTTACCCATGTGTACCTATGGGCCGTTTATGGCCAGTGCTTTGGCCTTGCCACCCAAGATAAAGTTTGCCAGCCAACCCCTGCACCAAAGAGTGCTGAGCTTGGCCCGCTCCATGCATGTATTTTCTGACCAATGGCTCCCATTCAGTGCCTACCCCCAGCCAGCAGCAGCGGTCGCCAGTGAGTCCATACGCGGAGGTGATGAATGCATGTGAGCTTCGGAGCGGGAATGCGATGCAGAGCTCTGTTTTGGCATGTTCCTTTCTGCACATGTGCCTGGGTCCTCCACCTCATTGCACTCTATCTCTAACCTCCCCTAGGGGGCCCCACTCAACTTATAGTAAGCGGCACTACTACTGTGGGCATTGTGTATAAGAGGTACTACTGTGTAGCATTACATGAATAAGGGGCACTACTGTGTGTAGTAAGGGGCACTACGTATGTTAGTAAGGTAGACTACTATGTGGGTAATGTGAAAAAGATTGTGCTACTGTGTGGTGCAATATGAAATGTGGGTACTGTGTGGTCACACTCCTTTCTTGTGAGACCACACCCCTTTCTGCTGCGCACGCCTTTGACACTCTGTTCTTTTCTAATGTATGGGAGGGAGGGCACAAGTTTATAGTTTGCAGGAGGATGCCAAACACCCTAGAACCAGCCCTGCTTGTATGTGTATCTTATGTGTTACAGTAAACATTGAGTGACAGCCAGTATGCCACAGTACGCCATCCAGGAACGTGCACGATGTGTGGAACATTATTTCCATAGACGGGATGGAATTGTGGGCCTTCCTTCGCATCCGTAACAACTGGGTCCCAGCACAATTTCCAGAGACCTGCACCACCAAACAAAATTCTCCTGTCTTGGGTGGAAATGTGCTGGCAAACAGGTACCATAGCCAATCATAATAAAGGACGTTCTGGCACACCCCGCAGCACCACCAGCAATGTGAGAGGACGGAAAAAAGATTCAGCTACATTTTTGTGAAACACACTGTATATGCCCAGCATACATGAAAGTTGCTGCATAGTGGATAGGAACCAAAACTGAGATACGGAACGTCAGTACACGTCTTTAACAGTGTCTTTCAGAAATAGATATGTACAGAGGCGGATTGGCCATAGGGTCTACAGGGAAGATTCCCGGTGGGCCGACGCACCCGTGGGGTCTGTTTTGTTTGAGGACATGTGGTCCTATTTATAGACATAATGAATAAGATGCCAAACAATTTGCATATATGAAAATGACTTTGCCACTTAGCCTGTGATTGCAGATGATCTAGTGTATGCTCTGTCTGCCTGCTTGGCTGACATATAAGATTGAGTGAATAGTGATTGGGATATGGTTGGTGTAATAAGCAAGAAAATATATCTTTCTAAAGAATTATATAGTTTCCTAAATTCTGAAGGTGTATCATATAATGTGCTCATAATATTTAATTTTATTTCCTTTTAACTTCCCCCTTGATGTTGGACATGCCCACTCTCTGGAAAGTCTTGGGGGGAGGGTGCTGCTGCCATGGCCCATGGCTAGACCTTACCCCTCTGGTGCTGCCCAAGTGGGGCCACTAGTACAATTTTTTTCCAGGGCCACTTGTTGTTCCCAATCCGCTCCCTGGATATGTAACAAAAAACATCTGACTTACTTTCTTCAAAAGTATGTACCGCATCTGTTGCAGTGGTAGTCCTGAACTTTGTTCATTCTCATGAACTTGCAATTTATAACAAGTAATATGTTATCAGTTTCAAAATGTTTTCTTGACATATCATATTAAATAAAACGAAGAAAATACCATGATGGGCAACTTCTGCAGAATTTATCTTGTCTACAATCATCTGGACTATTACTTCTTCATGAACACTTTGACCCTTGAAAAGGAGTTCTCGGATCTATAAATTGACACAAAGAGAATAACATTATATAATACTCCAGTAAGAATCTGTGCCTGCTGAGTTTCTACACATGGGGGGTCATTCCGAGTTGTTCGCTCGCAAGCGGATTTTAGCAGATTTGCTCATGCTAAGCCGCCGCCTACTGGGAGTGAATCTTAGCATCTTAAAATTGCGAACGATGTATTCGCAATATTGCGATTACACACCTCGTAGCAGTTTCTGAGTAGCTTCAGACTTACTCGGCATCTGCGATCAGTTCAGTGCTTGTCGTTCCTGGTTTGACGTCACAAACACACCCAGCGTTCGCCCAGACACTCCCCCGTTTCTCCGGCCACTCCTGCGTTTTTTCCCACACGCCCATAAAACGGCCTGTTTCCGCCCAGTAACACCCATTTCCTGTCAATCACATTACGATCGCCAGAACGATGAAAAAGCCGTGAGTAAAATTCCTAACTGCATAGCAAATTTACTTGGCGCTGTCGCAGTGCGGACATTGCGCATTAAGCGGAAAATCGCTGCGATGCGAAGATTTTTACCGAGCGAACAACTCGGAATGACCCCCATAGTCCTCGAGCATCAGTATCTGCAACTGTATGTGCTAGAGGGGGACTTTACTGAGCTGCAGATTTTTCGCTTGCAATTTATACAATGACTACTTTGCAGACCTGTGTCTCTAATTTCCTGCTTCACTCGGGTGTAATATCCTGATGTCTTTTCCTTATCTGACTGAATGTCAGTGAACCCCGGGTTTGTATTAATCTGCTGTTCATTTTTACATATAAACGATGGGGCTATTGCTGAGATGCACACAAAGAGGCTGGGGGCAACCGCGGAAGCTACATTTACAACCTTATGCTAATGTGAGTATCCGTTCAACTAATGCAGGATCTCGTGCATGTGCTAGAGGAAACCTGTGCCGCCCACTGATTTTATACCAGCCGCTGCAATCGCCATAATTAGCATCTGCAGTTGCACCAGCCCCGTATTAGGTGCATGATATCTGTCAGGCTTCCCTTTCCCATACATATGACTCTGAATCGCACTGAGCTTTTGATACACACCGATGACACTCCCATAAGTCAGGGTTGCTACGTGCGATCGCATTGTCACAGCCCAGGTCTCACCCTGAAACGTTGTATTTCATGGTAAGACACCCAAGTTCTGTCTGACTCAGAACAGAACAGACATATGCAAAAATGTGTAAATTCTCTTCTGCATACAGTAGGTGTTGTATTCAAACACATAAGTCTGCGCAAAGAGATCCGTCCAACTCTGATCCTGTATGTGTATTTTTTGTCTGTGTGTTTTAAATTAGTACTCCCGAAAGTCTAATGTTTATCCCAAACATTATTACATAAATATTTAACTATGTGAGTCCCCAGCACATCTCAAGGAATCAGGGGGGGTCATTCCGAGTTGATCGCTGCTTTCGTTCGCTCTGCAAAAAAACTGCACTTCTGCACATGCGGCGCAATGCGCACGTGCGTCGTGCTATTGCAACGAACGATGTAGATTCACACATGGCCTAGCAAAGCTTTTCATTCGCAATGCTGGCAGCAGAGTGATTGACAGGAAGAGGGCATTTCTGGGTGTCAACTGACCGTTTTCAGGGAGTGTTCGGAAAAACGCAGGCGTGCCAGGAATAACGCAGGCGTGGCTGGGCGAACGCAGGTCGTGTTCGTGACGTCAAAACAGGAACTGAACAGTCTAAAGTGATCGCAAGCGCTGAGTAGGTATTGAGCTACTCTAAAACTGCACAAAAAAAAGTTTGCCGCCGCTCTGCGATCCTTTCGTTAGCACTTCTGCTAAGCTAAAATACACTCCCAGTGGGAGGCGGCATAGCGTTTGCATGGCTGCTAAAAACTGCTAGCGAGCGAACAACTCGGAATAACCACCCAGGTATCATGGATCTATCAACCTTTCTTTAAATAAAAGTAATGTTACTTTTCAGTTATCTTCCTTTTAATTTCAGATTATTATATAGTTTGTATCACATTATTCTATATGTTTTTCAATATCTATTTATTAAATAGTCTGTACTAACCATAATGCCTTGTTCTGTTTCTCTCCGAATGTGTTCATTAATCAGATCTTTGACTAGAATGAAAAGAATAAAAAGGCAAGATAAAGGCATTATATGTAATGTATTTATCATACATGAATTTTAATACAGACTAGGGGCCGGATGAAATGCCGCCTGAGTTACGCGACTGTGCGGGATGCCGGCCGAACTCTGATGTTTTTTTAAAGGGGCAATCACTTATAAGGCAAAACTCGGGCGGCATTACATCCGGCCTTAAATACTGTATGTATTTCAAAACAACAGTTCTTTTACATTCCATATTAATAATAATCCAAAACAAAACATTACTGTTCAGCATCCTAATAGCTAGTATTCATACTAATGCTGAGACTGATGTGTTGTCATACCGGTGATGAAGAAAAGTGTATGCAACATTTCAGAGCATCAAGCAGCCTTTAGGTGTGACGGGTGAGTACACAGTGCAGAGATGAAAGTTCCATATTACAGAAGTAAGTTTCAGGCAGTTAATACCCCTTTCTCTGACGTCCTAGTGGATGCTGGGGACTCCGTAAGGACCATGGGGGAATAGACGGCTCCGCAGGAGACTGGGCACATCTAAAGAAAGATTTAGGTCTATCTGGTGTGCACTGGCTCCTCCCCCTATGACCCTCCTCCAAGCCCCAGTTAGATTTCTGTGCCCGGCCGAGCTGGATGCACACTAGGGGCTCTCCTGAGCTCCTAGAAAGAAAGTATAGTTTAGGTTTTTTATTTTACAGTGAGACCTGCTGGCAACAGGCTCACTGCAGCGAGGGACTAAGGGGAGAAGAAGCGAACCTACCTAAGTGGTGGTAGCTTGGGCTTCTTAGGCTACTGGACACCATTAGCTCCAGAGGGATCGCACACAGGACCCGACCTCGTCGTCCGGAGCCGCGCCGCCGCCCCCCTTACAGAGCCAGAAGCAAGAAGGTCCGGAAAATCGGCGGCTGAAGACTTCTGTCTTCTCCAAGGTAGCGCACAGCACTGCAGCTGTGCGCTATTGCTCCTCATGCACACCACACTCTTCGGTCACTGATGGGTGCAGGGCGCTGGGGGGGGGGGGGGCGCCCTGAGCAGCAATATTAACACCTTGGCTGGCAAAACTGACACCATATATAGCCCCAGAGGCTATATAGGTGTAAATTACCCCTGCCAGAATAACACAAAAAGCGGGAGAAAGCCCGCCGAAAAAGGGGCGGAGCCATCTCCCTCAGCACACTGGCGCCATTTTCCCTCACAGCTCCGCTGGAAGGGTCGCTCCCTGGCTCTCCCCTGCAGTCCTGCACTACAGAAAGGGTAAAAAAGAGAGGGGGGGGCACAAATTTAGGCGCAGTATAATATATATATGCAGCTATAAGGGAAAACACTCTTTATAGGTTATATCTGTGGTATATAGCGCTCTGGTGTGTGCTGGCATACTCTCCCTCTGTCTCCCCAAAGGGCTTTGTGGGGTCCTGTCCTCTGTCAGAGCATTCCATGTGTGTGTGCTGTGTGTCGGTACCGCTGTGTCGACATGTATGATGAGGAAAATGATGTGGAGGCAGAGCAAATGCCTGTAAATGTGTTGTCACCCCCTGAGGGGTCGACACCTGTGTGGATGGACTTATGGAAGGAATTACGTGACAGTGTCAGCTCCTTACATAAAAGGTTTGATGACATAGGACAGCCGGCTACTCAGCTTGTGACTGTTCCAGCGTCTCAAATGTCATCAGGGGCTTTAAAACGCCCGCTACCTCAGATGGCAGACACAGATGTCGACACGGATACCGACTCCAGTGTCGACGACGATGAGACTAGTGTACCCTCCAATAGGTCCACCCGTTACATGATTGAGGCAATGAAAAATGTATTACACATTTCTGATAGTACCCCAGGTACCACAAAAAAGGGTATTATGTTCGGTGAGAAAAAACTACCAGTAGTTTTTCCTGCATCTGAGGAATTAAATGAGGTGTGTGAGGAAGCCTGGACTTCCCCCGATAAGAAATTGATAATTTCTAAACGGTTATTGGCAGCGTACCCTTTCCCGCCAGAGGATAGGTCACGTTGGGAAACGTCCCCTAGGGTAGATAAAGCGCTTACACGTTTATCAAAACAGGTGGCACTACCGTCTCCGGATACGGCCGCCCTAAAGGATCCTGCTGATAGAAAGCAGGAGGCTACCCTAAAAGCTACATATACACACACGGGCATTATATTGCGACCAGCGATTGCATCAGCATGGATGTGCAGTGCTGCTGCTGCGTGGTCAGATTCCCTGTCGGATAATATTGATACCCTGGATAGGGACACTATTTTGCTGACAGTAGAGCATATAAAGGACGCTGTCTTATACATGCGTGATGCACAGAGGGATATTTGCCGGCTGGCATCAAACATAAGCGCAATGTCCATTGCCGCCAGAAGGGGGTTATGGACTCGGCAGTGGTCAGGTGATGCCGATTCAAAAAGGCACATGGAAGTTTTGCCTTATAAGGGGGTGGAACTGTTTGGGGATGGTCTTTCAGACCTCGTTTCCACAGCTACGGCTGGGAAATCGACATTTTTGCCACAGGCTACCCCACAGCAAAAGAAGGCACCGTATTATCAAGTACAGTCCTTTCGGCCCCATAAACACAAGAGGGCGCGAGGCGCATCCTTTCTGCCGAGAGGCAAAGGTAGAGGGAAAAAGCTGCAGCATACAGCCAGTTCCCAAGAGCAAAAGTCCTCCCCCGCGTCCGGTAAGTCCACAGCATGACGCTGGGGCTTCACAGACGGATCCGGGTACGGTGGGGGCCAGTCTCAGAAATTTCAGCACACAGTGGGCTCTCTCACAGGTGGATCCCTGGGCCCTTCAAGTAGTATCTCAGGGGTACAGGCTGGAATTCGAGAGTTCCCCCCCCCCCCCCCCGCCGTTTTTTAAAATCTGCCTTACCAGCAACTCCCTCTGCCAGGGAGGCAGTGTTGGTGGCTATCCAAAAACTGTATTCACAGCAAGTGATTGTCAAGGTACCCCTCCTTCAGCAAGGGAAGGGTTACTATTCCACAATGTTTGTGGTACCGAAACCGGACGGTTCGGTGAGACCCATCTTAAATTTAAAATCCTTGAACACTTATATCAAAAGGTTCAAGTTCAAGATGGAATCGCTCAGGGCGGTTATTGCGAACCTGGACGAGGGGGATTACATGGTCTCCCTGGACATCAAGGATGCGTACCTGCATGTCCCCATTTACCCTCCTCACCAGGAGTACCTCAGATTTGTGGTACAGGACTGTCACTATCAGTTCCAGACGCTGCCGTTTGGGTTATCCACGGCACCGAGGGTCTTTACCAAGGTAATGGCCGAAATGATTATACTCCTTCGCAAGAAGGGAGTTTTAATTATCCCGTACTTGGACGATCTCCTGATAAAGGCGAGGTCCAAGGAACAGTTGGTAGTGGGGGTAGCACTTTCTCGGGAAGTGCTACAACAGCACGGCTGGATTCTCAATATTCCAAAGTCACAGCTGGTCCCGACGACACGTCTTCTGTTCCTGGGAATGATTCTGGACACAGACCAGAAAAAAGTGTTTCTTCCAGTGGAAAAAGCCGAGGAGTTGTCATCTCTAGTCAGAGACCTCCTAAAACCGGGACAGGTGTCGGTACATCAATGCACACAAGTCCTGGGAAAAATGGTAGCTTCGTACGAAGCGATTCCATTCGGAAGGTTCCACGCAAGGACTTTCCAGTGGGACCTGTTGGACAAATGGTCCGGGTCCCATCTCCAGATGCAACAGCGGATAACCCTGTCGGCAAGGACCAGGGTGTCGCTGCTGTGGTGGCTGCAGAGGGCTCATCTACTAGAGGGCCGCAGATTCGGAATACAGGACTGGGTCCTGGTGACCACGGATGCCAGCCTTCGGGGCTGGGGCGCAGTCACACAGGGAAGAAATTTCCAAGGACTGTGGTCAAATCAGGAGATTTCGCTTCACATAAATATTCTAGAGCTAAGGGCCATTTACAATGCCCTAAGCCAAGCAAGGCCCCTGCTTCAGAACCAGCCGGTACTGATCCAATCAGACAACATCACGGCGGTCGCCCATGTAAACAGACAGGGCGGCACAAGAAGCAGGAGGGCAATGGCAGAAGCCACAAGGTTTCTCCGATGGGCGGAAAATCATGTGTTAGCACTGACAGCAGTGTTCATTCCGGGAGTGGACAACTGGGAAGCAGACTTCCTCAGCAGGCACGACCTCCACCCGGGAGAATGGGGACTTCATCCAGAAGTCTTCCAAATGCTGGTAAACCGGTGGGAAAGACCACAGGTGGACATGATGGCGTCCCGCCTCAACAAAAAGCTAAAAAGATATTGCGCCAGGTCAAGGGACCCTCAGGCGATCGCTGTGGCCGCTCTAGTAACACCGTGGGTGTACCAGTCGGTTTATGTGTTTCCTCCTCTGCCTCTCATTCCCAAGGTACTGAGAAAAGGGCATTCCGGAGAAAGTCATCCCTACCCTGATCAAAGCCAGGAAGGATGTCACTGCAAAACATTATCACCGCATTTGGCGGAAATATGTTGCTTGGTGTGAGGCCAGGAAGGCCCCAACGGAGGAATTTCAACTGGGTCGATTCCTGCATTTCCTGCAAGCAGGGGTGACTTTGGGCCTCAAATTGGGGTCCATTAAGGTCCAGATTTCGGCCCTGTCGATTTTCTTCCAGAAAGAACTGGCTTCACTGCCTGAAGTTCAGACTTTTGTCAAAGGAGTTCTGCGTATTCAGCCTCCTTTTGTGCCCCCAGTGGCACCTTGGGATCTCAATGTTGTTTTGGAGTTCCTGAAATCACATTGGTTTGAACCACTTAAGACTGTGGATTTGAAATATCTCACGTGGAAAGTGGTCATGCTGTTGGCTCTGGCTTCGGCCAGGCGTGTGTCAGAATTGGCGGCTTTGTCCTATAAAAGCCCTAATCTGATTTTTCATATGGATAGGGCAGAGTTGAGGACTCGTCCTCAGTTTCTCCCGAAGGTGGTATCAGCGTTTTCACTTGAACCAGCCTATTGTGGTGCCTGCGGCTACTAGGAACTTGGAGGATTCCAAGTTACTGGACGTAGTCAGGGCCCTGAAAAATTATGTTTCCAGGATGGCTGGAGTCAGGAAAACTGACTCGCTGTTTATCCTGTATGCACCCAACAAACTGGGTGCTCCTGCTTCTAAGCAGACTATCGCGTGCTGGATTTGTAGCACTATTCAGCTGGCGCATTCTGCGGTGGGACTACCGCAGCCTAAATCTGTAAAAGCCCATTCCACAAGGAAGGTGGGCTCATCTTGGGCGGCTGCCCGAGGGGTCTCGGCTTTACAACTTTGCCGAGCTGCTACTTGGTCAGGGGCAAACACGTTTGCAAAATTCTACAAATTTGATACCCTGGCTGAGGAGGACCTGGAGTTCTCTCATTCGGTGTTGCAGAGTCGTCCGCACTCTCCCGCCCGTTTGGGAGCTTTGGTATAATCCCCATGGTCCTTACGGAGTCCCCAGCATCCACTAGGACGTCAGAGAAAATAAGAATTTACTCACCGGTAATTCTATTTCTCGTAGTCCGTAGTGGATGCTGGGCGCCCATCCCAAGTGCGGATTGTCTGCAATACTTGTAAATAGTTATTGTTACACAAATCGGGTTGTTATTGCGAGCCATCTGTTCAGAGGCTCCGTTGTTATCATACTGTTATCCGGGGTTCCTATCACGAGTTATACGGTGTGATTGGTGTGGCTGGTATGAGTCTTACCCGGGATTCAAAATCCTTCCTTATTGTGTCAGCTCTTCCGGGCACAGTGTCCTAACTGAGGCTTGGAGGAGGGTCATAGGGGGAGGAGCCAGTGCACACCAGATAGACCTAAATCTTTCTTTAGATGTGCCCAGTCTCCTGCGGAGCCGTCTATTCCCCCATGGTCCTTACGGAGTCCCCAGATCCACTACGGACTACGAGAAATAGAATTACCGGTGAGTAAATTCTTATTTTTTAGACCGCCAACTATGAACATGGGTTATTGGCACATGAGCGCGCATAACCCGTGTTTATGGTGGTCATTCCGAGTTGTTCGCTCGCTAGCAGTTTTTAGCAGCCGTGCAAACGCTATGCCGCCTCCCACTGGGAGTGTATTTTAGCTTAGCAGAAGTGTGAACGAAAGGATCGCAGAGCGGCGGCAAAGTTTTTTTGTGCAGTTTTAGAGTAGCTTAATACCTACTCAGCGCTTGCGATCACTTCAGACTATTCAGTTCCTGTTTTGACATCACAAACACGCCCTGCGTTCGCCCAGCCACGCCTGCATTTTTCCTGGCACGCCTGCGTTTTTTCGAACACTCCCTGAAAACGGTCAGTTGACACCCAGATATGCCCACTTCATGTCAATCACTCTGCGGCCAGCAGTGCAACTGAAAAGATTTGCTAGACCCTGTGTGAAACTACATTGGCCATTGTAAAAGTACTTTGTGCGTGCGCATTGCGCCACATACGCATGCGTTTTTTTGCCTCATCGCTGCACAGCGAATGAAAGCAGCTAGCGATCAACTCGGAATGCCCACCTATGTGCGGTCTGAAAGGTGCCAGGGGGAAAATACCAGGTCGATTGACACTGTATAACCCTGGTAGCGAGCAGGGTTGAATTTGTGCGACCCGTTTCCCCTTGACTGTGTGTGTATGGATGCCGTGTCACCACTGACATTGCCAACCCCGCAATATGCCGGTTGCAGACAGCAGCGGCGGGGGGCATGAGGCGGGTCGTACCCTGGGAGCTCCAGTGTCAGGCTCCCGGGAGCAACCCGCCTCATGAGGTCTGAAAGGGGTGTAAGTGTTGTGAATGGCACACATTATAGAGCTTAGATTACTCATTTTATTGGGCCCTACACACTGGTCGATTTCGCTGAAAGATATGAACGATATTGTTCATAAATGAACGATGAATCGTTCATAAATGAACGATGAATCGTTCATATCATTCAGTGTGGATGCTTCAACAATGGCCCTCATTCCGAGTTGTTCGCTCGCAAGCTGCTTTTAGCAGCTTTGCACACGGTAAGCCGCCGCCTACTGGGAGTGAATCTTAGCTTATCAAAATTGCGAACGAAAGATTCGCAATATTGCGAAAAGACTTCTCTGTGCAGTTTCTGAGTAGCTCGAGACTTACTCTGCCAGTGCGATCAGTTTAGTGCTTGTCGTTCCTGGTTTGACGTCACAAACACACCCAGCGTTCGCCCAGACACTCCTCTGTTTCTCCAGCCACTCCCGCGTTTTTCCCAGAAACGGTAGCGTTTTTTCACACACTCCCATAAAACGGACAGTTTCTGCCCAGAAACACCCACTTCCTGTCAATCACATTACGATCACCAGAACGAAGAAAAAACCTCGTAATGCCGTGAGTAAAATTCCTAACTGCATAGCAAATTTACATGGCGCAGTCGCAGTGCGAACATTGCGCATGCGCAATAAGCGGAAAATCGCTGCGATGCGAAGAAATTTACCGAGCGAACAACTCGGAATGACCACCAATGAACGATGCGCGTCCCCGCACTTGTTCACCTTTGTTCTCCCGTTGTTTGAACATGCAAGTCAATATGGACGACGGAATGTGGCCGGGTGATGTGGGGAGCGAAAAAAACTTTTACTCTCCTCATCACCCGCACCTGCGGCGGGTCGTCCGTCTGCCGTATTGGCCGTCGGGCACCTCGGCCGCAGGTCGCCAAGTGTGTAGGGCCCATTAGATACAAACATCCAGTTTGGTTTGAAGATTGGTTACACATGCATACATTTGCAAAACTACCAGAGACAATGGAGTAGTCACTTGCGGGTATCAGGCCTGAAGGGGCACACAATACGGTCCTGGCAGTGTCGCCGACAGGCATAGAGTACGTGTGTGTGGAGGGGTGGGAGGGTGTGGTTGGTTAATCAGTGTACACTTCCATCAAATACTGTAAATACTACATTAATGACCATACACATGCAAATTAATTGATTTTGACCTATACAGTATGATTTCCGTGGTGGCTGCTTGATTTACCTACAATTTCATACTTTTACAGAAATGTTAGCCAGATGCCAACATGCATGATAGACAAGATTTCTGTAGCACATGATGAGAGAGAGAGAGAGAGAGAGAGAGAGAGAGAGAGAGAGAGAGAGAGAGAGAGAGAGAGAGAGAGAGTGTGTGTGTGTGTGTGTGTGTGTGTGTGTGTGTGTGTGTGTGTGTGTGTGTGTGTGTGTGTGTGTGTGTGTGTGCGTTGGGGAGGGGTGGGCAACCTCTATTTTGCCTCCAGGCGACCAGGATGAAGTTATGCTCCTGTGTGTGTGGCCAGAGTTAATAGGCTAAGCCAATTAGCAGTAAAACTAATCAGGTGATCACGTCACAGCCTTCTATGGTCAGTACATCATGGCCCTTGAATTTGACAGGCATGGCCAAGAATTTTCTTAAGAATTTCAGTGAGATGATTATCTAAGTTGCGCTTGTTTAAGTCATAATAGGTATTTGTGTAAAAAAGAAACATAGATGTTTTGCCATGATTGTCACATGTGTTAAATTTACATACAAGTCCAGTCCTGGAAATCCCAATAGCCATGGGTATGCTAGCATTTGTAGTTCTACAAGTGCCAGCATAACCAAACAGTTAACTGTTGCCAGGGCTTGCTGGGACCAGCAGTACCACACACTAAAAGTAAAAATAAGATTTTACTTACCGATAAATCTATTTCTCGTAGTCCGTAGTGGATGCTGGGGACTCCGTCAGGACCATGGGGATTAGCGGCTCCGCAGGAGACAGGGCACAAAAATAAAGCTTTAGGATCAGGTGGTGTGCACTGGCTCCTCCCCCTATGACCCTCCTCCAAGCCTCAGTTAGGATACTGTGCCCGGACGAGCGTACACAATAAGGAAGGATTTTGAATCCCGGGTAAGACTCATACCAGCCACACCAATCACACCGTACAACTTGTGATCTGAACCCAGTTAACAGTATGACAAACGTAGGAGCCTCTGAACAGACGGCTCACAACAATAACAACCCGATTTTTTTGTAACAATAACTATGTACAAGTATTGCAGACAATCCGCACTTGGGATGGGCGCCCAGCATCCACTACGGACTACGAGAAATAGATTTATCGGTAAGTAAAATCTTATTTTCTCTGACGTCCTAGTGGATGCTGGGGACTCCGTCAGGACCATGGGGATTATACCAAAGCTCCCAAACGGGCGGGAGAGTGCGGATGACTCTGCAGCACCGAATGAGAGAACTCCAGGTCCTCTTTAGCCAGGGTATCAAATTTGTAGAATTTTACAAACGTGTTCTCCCCCGACCACGTAGCTGCTCGGCAGAGTTGTAATGCCGAGACCCCTCGGGCAGCCGCCCAGGATGAGCCCACCTTCCTTGTGGAATGGGCCTTGACAGATTTAGGCTGTGGCAGGCCTGCCACAGAATGTGCAAGTTGAATTGTGCTACAAATCCAACGAGCAATCGTCTGCTTAGAAGCAGGAGCACCCAGCTTGTTGGGTGCATACAGTATAAACAGCGAGTCAGATTTTCTGACTCCAGCCGTCCTTGAAATATATATTTTCAATGCCCTGACAACGTCCAGCAACTTGGAATCCTCCAAATCGCTAGTAGCCGCAGGCACCACAATAGGCTGGTTCAGGTGAAACGCTGACACCACCTTAGGCAGAAACTGAGGACGCGTCCGCAGTTCTGCCCTGTCCGAATGGAAAATCAGATATGGGCTTTTATACGATAAAGCCGCCAATTCTGACACTCTCCTGGCTGAAGCCAGGGCCAGTAGCATGGTTACTTTCCATGTAAGATATTTCAAATCCACCGATTTGAGTGGCTCAAACCAATGGGATTTGAGAAAATCCAAAACTACATTAAGGTCCCACGGAGCCACTGGGGGCACAACCGGGGGCTGTATATGTAGTACTCCTTTTACAAAAGTCTGGACTTCAGGAACTGAAGCCAATTCTTTCTGGAAGAAAATCGACAGGGCCGAAATTTGAACCTTAATGGACCCCAATTTGAGGCCCATAGACAATCCTGTTTGCAGGAAATGTAGGAATCGACCCAATTGAAATTCCTCCGTGGGGGCCTTCCTGGCCTCACACCACGCAACATATTTTCTCCAAATGCGGTGATAATGTTGTGCAGTCACCTCCTTCCTGGCTTTTACCAGTGTAGGAATGACCTCTTCCGGAATGCCTTTTTCCCTTAGAATTCGGCGTTCAACCGCCATGCCGTCAAACGCAGCCGCGGTAAGTCTTGGAATAGACACGGTCCCTGCTGAAGCAGGTCCCGTCTTAGAGGTAGAGGCCACGGATCTTCCGTGAGCATCTCCTGAAGTTCCGGGTACCAAGTTCTTCTTGGCCAATCCGGAGCCACGAGTATCGTTCTTACTCCCCTTTGCCGTATAATTCTCAGTACTTTTGGTATGAGAGGCAGAGGAGGAAACACATACACTGACTGGAACACCCACGGTGTTACCAGAGCGTCCACAGCTATTGCCTGAGGGTCTCTTGACTTGGCGCAATACCTGTCCAGTTTTTTGTTGAGGCGAGACGCCATCATATCCACCTTTGGTTTTTCCCAACGGTTCACAATCATGTGGAAGACTTCTGGATGAAGTCCCCACTCTCCCGGGTGGAGGTCGTGCCTGCTGAGGAAGTCTGCTTCCCAGTTGTCCACTCCCGGAATGAACACTGCTGACAGTGCTATCACATGATTTTTCGCCCAGCGAAGAATCCTTGCAGTTTCTGCCATTGCCCTCCTGCTTCTTGTGCCGCCCTGTCTGTTTACGTGGGCGACTGCCGTGATGTTGTCCCACTGGATCAATACCGGCTGACCTTGAAGCAGAGGTCTTGCTAAGCTTAGAACATTGTAAATTGCCCTTAGCTCCAGTATATTTATGTGGAGAGAAGTCTCCAGACTTGATCACACTCCCTGGAAATTTTTTCCCTGTGTGACTGCTCCCCAGCCTCTCAGGCTGGCATCCGTGGTCACCAGGACCCAGTCCTGAATGCCGAATCTGCGGCCCTTTAGTAGATGAGCACTCTGCAGCCACCGCAGAAGAAACACCCTTGTCCTTGGAGACAGGGTTATCCGCTGATGCATCTGAAGATGCGATCCGGACCATTTTTCCAGCAGATCCCACTGAAAAGTTCTTGCGTGAAATCTGCCGAATGGAATCGCTTCGTAAGAAGCCACCATTTTTCCCAGGACCCTTGTGCAATGATGCACTGACACTTTTCCTGGTTTTAGGAGGTTCCTGACTAGCTCGGATAACTCCCTGGCTTTCTTCTCCGGGAGAAACACCTTTTTCTGGACTGTGTCCAGAATCATCCCTAGGAACAGCAGACGTGTCGTCGGAAACAGCTGCGGTTTTGGAATATTTAGAATCCACCCGTGCTGTCGTAGAACTACTTGAGATAGTGCTACTCCGACCTCCAACTGTTCTCTGGACCTTGCCCTTATCAGGAGATCGTCCATTTTCTTTGAAGAAGAAGAATCATCATTTCGGCCATTACCTTGGTAAGGACCCGGGGTGCCGTGGACAATCCAACCGGCAGCGTCTGAAACTGATAGTGACAGTTCTGTACCACGAACCTGAGGTACCCTTGGTGAGAAGGGCAAATTTGGACATGGAGGTAAGCATCCCTGATGTCCCGGGACACCATATAGTCCCCTTCTTCCTGGTTCGCTATCACTGCTCTGAGTGACTCCATCTTGATTTGAACCTTTGTATGTAAGTGTTCAAATATTTCAGATTTAGAATAGGTCTCACCGAGCCGTCTGGCTTCAGTACCACAATATAGTGTGGAATAATACCCCTTTCCTTGTTGTAGGAGGGGTACTTTGATTATCACCTGCTGGGAATACAGCTTGTGAATTGTTTCCACTACTGCCTCCCTGTCGGAGGGAGACGTTGGTAAAGCAGACTTCAGGAACCTGCGAGGGGGAGACGTCTCGAATCTCCAATCTGTACCCCTGGGATACTACTTGTAGGATCCAGGGGTCCACTTGCGAGTGAGCCCACTGCGTGCTGAAACTCTTGAGACGACCCCCCACCGCACCTGAGTCCGCTTGTACGGCCCCAGCGTCATGCTGAGGACTTGGCAGAAGCGGTGGAGGGCTTCTGTTCCTGGGAATGGGCTGCCTGCTGCAGTCTTCTTCCCTTTCCTCTATCCCATGGCAGATATGACTGGCCTTTTGCCCGCTTGCCCTTATGGGGACGAAAGGACTGAGGCTGAAAAGACGTTGTCTTTTTCTCCTTTATACGGCAATACTTCCATGTGCCGTTTGGAATCTGCATCACCTGACCACTGTCGTGTCCATAAACAACTTCTGGCAGATATGGACATCGCACTTACTCTTGATGCCAGAGTGCAAATATCCCTCTGTGCATCTCGCATATATAGAAATGCATCCTTTAAATGCTCTATAGTCAATAAAATACTGTCCCTGTCAAGGGTATCAATATTTTCAGTCAGGGAATCCAACCAAGCCACCCCAGCGCTGCACATCCAGGCTGAGGCGATCGCTGGTCGCAGTATAACACCAGTATGTGTGTATATACTTTTTAGGATATTTTCCAGCCTCCTATCAGCTGGCTCCTTGAGGGCGGCCCTATCTGGAGACGGTACCGCCACTTGTTTTGATAAGCGTGTGAGCGCCTTATCCACCCTAAGGGGTGTTTCCCAACGCGCCCTAACTTCTGGCGGGAAAGGGTATACCGCCAATAATTTTCTATCGGGGGAAACCCACGCATCATCACACACTTCATTTAATTTATCTGATTCAGGAAAAACTACAGGTAGTTTTTTCACACTCCACATAATACCCTTTTTTGTGGTACTTGTAGTATCAGAAATATGTAACACCTCCTTCATTGCCCTTAACAAGTAACGTGTGGCCCTAAAGGAAAATGCGTTTGTTTCTTCACCGTCGACACTGGAGTCAGTGTCCGTGTCTGTGTCTGTGTCGACCGACTGAGGTAAAAGGACGTTTTAACGCCCCTGACGGTGTTTGAGACGCCTGGACAGGTACTAATTGGTTTGCCGGCCGTCTCATGTCGTCAACCGACCTTGCAGCGTGTTGACATTATCACGTAATTCCTTAAATAAGCCATCCATTCCGGTGTCGACTCCCTAGAGAGTGACATCACCATTACAGGCAATTGCTCCGCCTCCTCACCAACATCGTCCTCATACATGTCGACACACACGTACCGACACACAGCACACACACAGGGAATGCTCTGATAGAGGACAGGACCCCACTAGCCCTTTGGAGAGACAGAGGGAGAGTTTGCCAGCACACACCAAAACGCTATAATTATACAGGGACAACCTTTATATAAGTGTTTTTCCCTTATAGCATCTTAATATATATAATCATATCGCCAAATAAGTGCCCCCCCTCTCTGTTTTAACCCTGTTTCTGTAGTGCAGTGCAGGGGAGAGCCTGGGAGCCTTCCCACCAGCATTTCTGTGAGGGAAAATGGCGCTGTGTGCTGAGGAGAATAGGCCCCGCCCCCTTTTTGGCGGGCTTCTTCTCCCGTTTTTCTGAGACCTGGCAGGGGTTAAATACATCCATATAGCCCCAGGGGCTATATGTGATGTATCTTTTAGCCAGTATAGGTATTTCATTGCTGCCCAGGGCGCCCCCCGCAGCGCCCTGCACCCTCCGTGACCGCTGGTGTGAAGTGTGTGACAACAATGGCGCACAGCTGCAGTGCTGTGCGCTACCTCATGAAGACTGAAAAGTCTTCTGCCGCCGGTTTCTGGACCTCTTCACTTTTCGGCATCTGCAAGGGGGTCGGCGGCGCGGCTCCGGGACCGGACTCCATGGCTGGGCCTGTGTTCGATCCCTCTGGAGCTAATGGTGTCCAGTAGCCTAAGAAGCCAATCCATCCTGCACGCAGGTGAGTTCACTTCTTCTCCCCTAAGTCCCTCGTTGCAGTGAGCCTGTTGCCAGCAGGACTCACTGTAAAATAAAAAACCTAAAAACTTTTTCTAAGCAGCTCTTTAGGAGAGCCACCTAGATTGCACCCTGCTCGGACGGGCACAAAAACCTAACTGAGGCTTGGAGGAGGGTCATAGGGGGAGGAGCCAGTGCACACCACCTGATCCTAAAGCTTTATTTTTGTGCCCTGTCTCCTGCGGAGCCGCTAATCCCCATGGTCCTGACGGAGTCCCCAGCATCCACTAGGACGTCAGAGAAATTTTTATGTTAATACTTCTTATTTTACATTACTATACCAACACCCATCATCTAGAAGTACTGGGAGTCAGTGGCAAATGCAGGATTTCTAGAGGGGGGTTTCCAAATGCAATCTGCAAATATCCCACTCTGCGGAACATAGAATACAGTATAGATGATCTATAGTATAGTCTGTATCAAACATATTTAAATAATATAAATAAGATAAGTGGTCAGGAAAAGGTTAAACATACTATAATAAATAAATGCACAAACATTATAGAACCAGTACTGCACTTTCTAAGCACACATTCTCCCACCTCAGGCTACGGCTCCTGTCTCTTCTTTCTGGTAGCTACTATTTGGTCCAGTGCACTGCATGAGGGCTCAGAACCAGTGCCGTAACTAGGTGTGTGCAGAAGGGGCATTGCCCACAGCGCACACCTAGTTAGAGCGCATATTCCCCCTGCGCTCCCACTGCCCGCATACCCGTTCAAGGGGCACAAAGTGTGCAGCATTGTAATGAGTCAGACTGACTCATTACAAGCCGCCTGTGCCCTGTGAATAGATGTGCGCGGTCACTGGAGCGAGGGGAGGAGGAGAAGGGAGGGGGACTCTGAAGCCTGCAGACCCCGAGAAAGCAAGGCGGAGACCCCGCCCAGCAATACTTGTTGGTCACGCCCCCACGCCGGCCCAGCTTGAGAGGGGCAGGTGAACTGATGTGCTGCTGGCCTTGCCTGCATTCCCAGATCTCCTGTTCTCCCGGCCAGGTCAGCAGCTGGAGGTGCCTGCTCTATGGTTCGGGGATTTTTTTTAAAGAGGGCGTGGCCATGGGGGTCCGCGATTAGGCCACGCCCCGACTTGGCCTTGGCAAATTGTGTGCAGCCCTACCTGCTCAGTGCTCTCTCACCTTCTGACTAGTTACTCCTGCAGTCATTCACCATGGAGGTAAAGTGTGTGTGGTGACTACAGGGGACAGAGTGTGTGCGTGTGTATCAGGGGCGTTTTAAGAGAGGAGGAGGCCCTGATGCAGCCTCCTCCGTTCAGGCCCCCTCCTCTCTGCCGGCAGCGCAGGGAGTCTGTGCACTAGAGCGCTCAGACTCTACTGCGCATGCGCAGATCTCCGGGAAAATGGCGCGGCGGCTATTTTCCCTGAGATTTCTCTACTGCGCATGCGCAGAACTCCGTGAAAATGGCCGCTGGGCCATTTTCACGGAGTTTTAACACCGCCGTGGACGTCGCCGCGGGACTACGGAGGGGTGAGTATTCCGAAAATGGGTGCAGCGTGTGCGGTGGGGGCCCCCTCTGGACTTAGGGGCCCGTGTGCACTGCACACACTGCACCCATTATAGAGACGCCAGTGGTGTGTATAGGGACTGGGGGGATGACAGACGCTGTCTGCCGTAATGTGTAAAAAGGGGACGATGTCTGCCATAATGTGTAAAAAGGGGACGCTGTCTGCCATAATGTGTAAAAAGGGAGCTCTGTCTGCCGTAATGTGTAAAAAGGGGACGCTGTCTGCCTTAATGTGTAAAAAGGGGGAGGCTGTCTGCCGTAATGTGTAAAAAGGGGGACGCTGTCTGCCGTAATGTGTAAAAAGGGGGACGTTGTCTGCCGTAATGTGTAAAAAGGGGGACGTTGTCTGCCTTAATGTGTAAAAAGGGGGACGTTGTCTGCCTTAATATGTAAAAAGGGGACAATGTCTGCTGTAATGTGTAAAAAGGGGACGCAGTCTGCTGTAATGTGTAAAAAAGGGGAACGTTGTCTGCCTTAATGTGTAAAAAGGGGACGCTGTCTGCCTTAATGTGTAAAAAGGGGGACGCTGTCTGCCTTAATGTGTAAAAAGGGGGACGCTGTCTGCCGTAATGTGTAAAAAGGGGGACGCTGTCTGCCGTAATGTGTAAAAAGGGGAATCTGTCCGCCGTAATGTGTAAGAGGGGCTGTACCTGGTGTAGTGGCGCTACTGTGCGGTGTAATTTGAATAATGGAGACTACTATAATATGTAATGTGAATTGGTATTATTTTGTTGCCACACCCCTTCCCCATGAAGCCACGCCCCTATATATTTTACGCGCGCCTACGGCGCGCACTGCCCATTTTTTTACGTAGAGGGGGGGCGCCGATGCCCTATCTTGCACACAGCGCTAAAATGTCTAGTTACGGCACTGCTCAGAACCACACACACATCAAACTTGGTAGAAAAAACTGCTACCACTGGGCATGTGCAGCAGCTCTAGTAATCGTATTATATACCATTGGTATTGTTGTCATAATTTGCCACTTGCCAAGAGGAGGGGGTTTTTGGACAACGGGACCCTCCCCCTGCGTTTGCCTATGCTGAGAGTAGACACATATTTGAAGATATGTGCAATTCAAAATAAATAAAAGCACAATTCTGTGCTCAACCTTAAATAAGGCCCATGATATGCCTCAGAGTAATTAAGAAAATTACAATGTTTACATTTTAACTAATAAAAAAATATTATGTGAAGTGTTTAATACAACAGTAAAATATGTTCTATTGATATTAAATTGTCAGCTAACAAATGCCATCTTTACTTATGATGTCGGTAAATTCTGTATGACATCCTAGTACACACAGTCTGACACTGACCATGTACTCTCCAGCTGTCATTTACCATGCATACTAAGGTGACAGCTCTTTAGAACATGCAAACACTACCAGAGTATTGACATACATGTAATAACATTCTAACACTACAATGACTGTACAGTAACATCTTCATTGTAAAAGATAACTTATACTTGAATCATGCTACATAACTAATATGATAAACATCCTTCTGCCTATATTTAATTTGTGTCTCCATATTATTTGACGTTATTTACATAGCAAATTAAGTAATCTAATACTCTAGTATTTGTATTTCTATAACTCGCATGTTATAGTTTATCTCGCTATGTATTTGGTGTATTACAATTGGTATCCTTGCTTAATTTTGGAAAAGTCTATTTTACAGTTACATAATAAATCATGCAGACATTGATCTTATTTTTCCAAATGGCATCTTTTATGATTTCTCTAATTTCTTGAATAATTTTGTAAATAACTTGAGATAAGAGGCAGGATTTTACATTTGTTTCCTGTGATCATCAGTGCAATTGATACATTACCTTCAATATAAATGCAATTCCATGTCTGGGAGAGCTTCTTCCCAAGTGCTGCCTTTCCTGTGCCCTAAAAAACGAGATTTATGGTAAGAACTTACCTTTGTTAAATCTCTTTCTGCGAGGTACACTGGGCTCCACAAGGATTGGACAATGGGGTGTAGAGTAGGATCTTGATCCGAGGCACCAACAGGCTCAAAGCTTTGACTGTTCCAGAATGCACAGCGCCGCCTCCTCTATAACACCGTCTCCCTGCACAGGAGCTCAGTTTTTAGTTAACCAGCCCAATGCAGTAGCAGGAAAAGAGACGACAACGGTTAGTAGCCACATACACCACACTCTCACGACAAGAGAAGTGTCAGCGGCTAATGCCATGCCAACCCAAAGAAGCTAAGTGCGTCAGGGTGGGCGCCTTGTGGAGCCCAGTGTACCTCGCAGAAAGAGATTTAACAAAGGTAAGTTCTTACCATAAATCTCGTTTTCTGCTGCGGGGTACACTGGGCTACACAAGGATTGGACAATGGGGATGTCCTAAAGCAGTTCCTTATGGGAGGGGACGCACTGTAGCGGGCACAAGAACCCAGCGTCCAAAGGAAGCATCCTGGGAAGCGGCAGTATCGAAGTCATAGAACCTTATGAACGTGTTCCCGGAGGACCACGTAGCCGCCTTGCACAATTGTTCAAGGGTCGCACCACGTTGGGCCGCCCAAGAAGGTCCAACAGACCGAGTAGAATGGGCCGTAATGTGAGTAGGAGCTGATAGACCAGCCTTCACATAAGCACGTGCAATCACCATTCTAATCCATCTGGCCAGGGTCTGCTTGTGAGCAGGCCAGCCACGTTTGTGAAATCCAAACAAAACAAAGAGAGAATCAGATTTCCAAACAGAAGCAGTTCTCTTCACGTAGATACGGAGAGCCCGCACCACATCCAAAGACCTCTTTTTGGGAGACAGATCAGGAGAGACAAGGGCCGGAACCACAATCTCCTGATTAAGGTGGAACGAAGAAACCACCATAGGTAAATATCCGGGACGAGTCCTAAGAACCGCCCGGTCACGGTGAAAAATCAGATATGGGGAACTACAAGACAAGGCACCCAGATCCGACACTCTTCTAGCAGAGGCAATAGCCAGCAAGAACACCACCTTAAGGGAAAGCCACTTAAGGTCAGCTGAACCCAGGGGTTCAAACGGAGGCTCCTGCAACGCCTCCAAAACCACCGACAAGTCCCAAGGAGCCACAGGCGGGACATAGGGAGGTTGGATACGCAACACACCCTGAGTGAAAGTATGAACATCAGGTAAAGTCGCAATTTTTCTCTGAAACCACACCGACAAGGCAGAAATATGAACCTTGAGGGAGGCCAGACGCAGGCCTAAATCTAGGCCCTGCTGCAGAAAAGCCAAAAGTTTGGCTGTACTAAACTTGGAAGCGTCATAATTATTAGATGCGCAACAAACAAAGTAGGAATGCAAGACCCTATAGTAAATCCGAGCAGAAGCCGGTTTCCGGGCCCGCAACATAGTTTTAATGACCTCTTCAGAAAAACCCTTAGCCCTCAAGACAGAAGCTTCAAGAGCCTCGCCGTCAAAGACAGCCGGGCTAGGTCCTGGTAGACAGGTAGACGAGGAGGTCTGGGCGTTGTGGAAGCAGAAGTAGACGCTCTGACGATAGGCCTTGCAGGTCTGAGAACCAGTGCCGTCTGGGCCACGCTGGAGCTATGAGAAGCAGATTTCCTTTTTCTTGCTTGAACTTCCGAATTACCCTGGGCAGGAGTGACACCGGAGGGAACACGTACGGCAGCCGGAACCTCCACGGCACCGCCAGCGCATCCACGAATGCTGCTTGAGGATCCCTTGTTCTTGCTCCAAAGACCGGAACCTAGTGATTGTGTCGAGACGCCATCAGATCTACATCTGGAAGACCCCACTTTTCCACTAGGAGTTGAAACACTTCTGGATGGAGGCTCCACTCGCCGGCATGCACGTCCTGACGACTGAGAAAGTCTGCTTCCCAATTCAAGACTCCCGGAATGAATATTGCCGATATGGCCGGTAGATGGCGTTCCACCCAACGTAGAATCCGTGAGACTTCCTTCATTGCTGAACGGCTTCAAGTGCCGCCTTGATGATTTATGTAAGCCACAGTGGTAGCGTTGTCCGACTGTATTTGAACAGGACGGTTCTGAATTAAATGCTGGGCCAGGTTCAACGCATTGAAGACCGCCCGCAATTCCAGAATGTTGATCGAGAGGAGAGACTCCTCCTTGGTCCATCGACCCTGAAGGGAGTGTTGCTCCAGCACCGCGCCCCAACCTCTTAGACTGGCATCTGTCATCAACAGGACCCAGTTGGATACTTAGTAGGGACGGGCCCTGCACAACTGTTGGTCCTGGAGCCACCAAAGTAGCGACAGACGGACCTCCGGAGTCATTGAGATCATGTGAGACCTGATCCGGTGAGGCAGGCCGTCCCACTTGGCTAGAATCAGCCTCTGGAGGGGGCGAGAATGGAATTGAGCATACTCCACCATGTCGAATGCTGAGACCATGAGGCCCAGGACCTGCATTGCCGAATGTATCGACACTTGTGGACGAGAAAGGAAGCAACGAATCCTGTCCTGAAGCTTCAGGACTTTCTCCTGAGACAAGAACAACTGCTGGTTATGAGTGTCCAATAGCGCTCCCAGGTGCACCATGCTCTGAGCAGGGACCAGGGAGGATTTCTTCCAGTTGATGAGCCACCCGTGGGCTTGTAGAAACTGGACCATCATATCCAGATGACACCGGAGAAGTTCTGGGGAATTTGCCAGGATTAACAAGTCGTCCAGGTACAGCAGTATCCTGACCCCTTGACGGCGGAGTACCACCGTCATCACCGCCATTACTTTGGTGAAGACTCGCGGAGCCGTTGTCAAACCAAAAGGTAACGCCCGAAACTGGTAATGAAGGTTGCCAATAGCGAACCTCAGGTATTGCTGATGTGACGCTGCTATAGGAATATGCAGGTAAGCATCCTGTATGTCCAAGGAGACCATGTAGTCCCCAGGTTCCAAGGCCAGAACTATAGAGCGAATGGTTTCCATACGGAACTTGGAAACCTTCACAAACCTGTTCAATGCCTTGAGGTTGAGAATGGGCCGGGAGGACCCATTCGGTTTCGGGACTAGAAACAGCGGAGAATAGTACCCCCGGCCCCTCTGAGCAAGAGGCACCTGTACTTTGACTCCTGTATCCAGGAGGGTCTGTACCACCGAATGCAGAGTGTTTGCCTTTGTCTGTTCCGACGGGACGTCTGTCTGGCAAAATCGATGAGGGGGTCGGTATTTGAAGGCTATGGCGTAACCTCGAGTGACGACTTCCCGTACCCAGGCATCTGAAGTGGTCTTCAACCCTTCCTGGGTATACCCTAGAAGCCGTACCCCCCACCCTGGGATCCCCCAGGGGGAGGCCCGCCCCGTCATGCGGCAGGCTTATCGGTCTTGGAAGCTGGCTGACGGGCAGCCCAGGCTCTTTTGGGCTTCGGCTTACCAGGTTTGGAAGTGCGGGCCTGCTTGTGGTACGCCTGACCTTTTGCTTTACCTGAAGGGCGAAAGGATGTACCTTTAGCCTTCGACACAGAAGGAGCGGTGTTTGGTAGACAGGCAGTTTTGGCAGTAGCCAAGTCAGCCACTATCTTATTTAAGTCCTCCCCAAACAGAATATCTCCCTTGAAAGGGAGTACCTCCAGGGTTTTTCTAGAGTCCAGATCCACAGACCAGGATCTCAGCCACAATATCCGGCGAGCCAGGACTGACGTAGTAGAGGCCTTGGCTGCTAAGATACCGGCATCCGAAGCCGCCTCTTTAATATAGCGATAAGCTGTGACAATATATGACGAGCATTGTCTAGCATGGTCAGAGGAGATTTCAGTATCTAACTCCAAGGCCCACTGTCACAACTGAGGGCCTGAGCTGACGGGAGGCAGCCTCAGTTGTAGGGGCTGAGATGTAACGGAACCTGGGAGGTTGTATCAGACCCCTAGACATGTAAGTAACATGTAGAATAACTGCCCGAAGGCGTGACCACGACAACCAGGATAAAAGTCAATGATGTTTATTATGACAAACTCCGTAACACAGCAGCAGTAAAAGGAAACATAAAAGTCAACAGAGGATAAATACAATTCCTGGGTACTACAGGGTGGCAAGGGCCACAGGCACTGGTAGTGTGAGACAGTTCTTATAATCTTCTAGTTGGAAAGTCCTTACCAGGCCTGACTGTAGCAATGGAGAGAACCCAGGATCGTACCAGCTGGTGTTCCAGGAAAGGCTGGGCTGCTGAAGATAAAACGGCTGCTGTGGATACTGGCTGGAACCAGACTGTTGTTGGTACGGAGTGGATACTGGCTGGAACCAGTTAAATAATAAACAACTTTGAGAGCGATGAAATAATAATACCGGTGGAGAGTGGTAAACTGCAGAAAGGACACCGGCCCTTTAAGAGAAGCTGTACACTGCTGGAAGCTGGGCTGGAAGCAGGTGATTGACTTGAGAGCGATGAAATAATAATGAAGTTTGGAGTTTGAGAGCGGTGAAATAATAATACCGGTGGAGAGTGGTAAACTGCAGAAAAGACACCGGCCCTTTAAGAGAAGCTGTACACTGCTGGAAGCTGGGCTGGAAGCAGGTGATTGACTTGAGAGCGATGAAATAATAATGAAGTTTGGAGTTTGAGAGCGGTGAAATAATAATACCGGTGGAGAGTGGTAAACTGCAGAAAGGACACCGGCCCTTTAAGAGAAGCTGTACACTGCTGGAAGCTGGGCTGGAAGCAGGTGATTGTTGTAGCTGGAAACAGGTGAGTCCAGAATGGATCGGAGAGTCAGGCTACACCGCAGATGGAATGCTGGTGCGGGTCTCTATAGCAGAAGTCTGGAGACAGGAGCTGGAACCTGGAAGACAACCACAGGAGAGAGACAAACTGGAACTAGGTTAGACAACCAAAGCACTGACGCCTTCCTTGCTCAGGCACAGCTTACTTATACCTGCAGCAAGGAAGGGGTTGGCTAGGCAATTATGCAAATCAACAATACAGACAGCAGATTGGTGGAATTGATCAGATGACAAAATCCAAGATGGCTGCGCCCATGCAGACACTTGGAGGGAAGTTTGGTTTGTAATCCATGTGAGAATTGAAACAGTAATGGCGGCGCCGGCCACAGGAGACAGGAGACGCCAGACTGACAAGCGCACATTTAACCACGCGGGCACAGCGGAGGCCGCGGCTGATGAAATCACCACTCTGACATTCTGCATGTGGAAACTCAGGAACAGCGGGATCCGGTCCTGGAACGCTGAGCCAGCCTTAGGAGGCATCTGAAGGGTAAGTAATGGCGTCCAGATACCCGGATCGTGACAGCACCCCCCCCTTTAGGAGTGGCCCCAGGACACTTCTTAGGCTTAAAGGAAACTTTGCGTGGAAATTTCGGACCAAGGCAGGAGCATGGACGTCTGAGGCATTGGTCCAAGAGCGTTCTTCAGGACCATAGCCCTTCCAGTCAATGAGGTATTGTAACTGACCGTAACGGAAACGTGAGTCCAAAATCTTGGCCACCTCGTACTCGACTCCCCGTTGAGTCTGAACTTTGGGAGCTGGAGGAAGTGCGGAATGAAACCGATTCAGGATCAGCGGTTTCAACAAAGAAACATGAAATGTCCTGGGTATTTTCAAGAAGGATGGTAACTGTAACCTGTAGGCAACAGGATTGATGACTTGTTCAATCTTGAAGGGTCCGATGTAGCGAGGTGCAAATTTCATGCTGGGAACTCTCAACCTCAAATTCTTCGTGGACAGCCACACACGATCACCCACCTTGAGAGCAGGAACCGCTCTACGCTTCCTATCGGCAAACTTCTTATACCTGAATGAGGCTTTAAGCAGGGCTGCGCCGACGTTCCTCCAGTTATTTGAAAACTGACGCAAGGTGACATCCACTGCTGGAACAGAAGTTGCGGGAAGCGGTTGGAATTCTGGGACTTTAGGGTGGAATCCATAATTAATGAAGAATGGTGTAGAAGAAGATGAGGAATGGTATTGATTGTTGTGGCTGAACTCGGCCCAAGGAAGGAGTTGAACCCAGTCATCTTGAGAGGAAGACACATATATACGGAGGAAGGCCTCCAAGTCCTGATTCACCCTCTCGGTTTGACCATTGGTCTGAGGATGGTAAGCCGTGGAAAACTTTAACTTGACTTGGAGGGCTTGACACAAACTTCGCCAAAATTTGGCTACAAATTGTACTCCACGATCCGAGATGATCTCTTCAGGAAGACCGTGAAGTCGGAAGATCTCTTGTATAAACACTTGAGACAACTTGGAAGCTGACGGAAGACCGGTGAGAGGGATGAAATGTGCCATCTTGGTGAACCGGTCAACTACCACCCAGATGGTATTAAACTTGTTGCAGATAGGTAGATCGGAAACAAAGTCCATCGACAAATGGGTCCATGGTCGACGGGGAACAGATAATGGAACCAGTTGCCCCGCAGGCGACTGGCGGGAGACTTTGTGTCGGGCACACTTTGGGCAGGAGGCAATAAATTCCATAACGTCCTTCTTCAGAGTTGGCCACCAGTAGGACCTAGAAATAAATTCAAGGGTTTTCTGAATGCCTGTATGTCCAGCAAAACGGGAAGCATGGGCCCAATGCATGAGCTTCTTCCTTAGAACTGGCTTAACAAAACTTTTCCCTGGTGGAGGCGTAGAGTCCATCCCTACCGTGGAGAATGCCAACGGATTAATAATAGGATGCTTGTCTGCAGACTCGGACTCATTTTCTTGCTCCCATGAGCGGGAAAGGGCATCGGCCTTACGATTCTGAGAACCCGGACAGAACTGGAGTTTAAAGTCAAACCTAGAGAAGAAAAGTGCCCATCTGGCCTGACAAGGATTCAGACATTGTGCGCCTTTGAGATATAAAAGATTTTTGTGGTCGGTGAGTATGGTGATTGAGTGGGAAGCTCCCTCCAACAGGTATCTCCACTCCTCCAGAGCGAGCTTGATGGCTAGCAGCTCCTGATCGCCAATGGCATAGTTGCGCTCAGCTGGGGAGAACTTCCGGGAGAAGAAACTGCAAGGATGTAGATGTCCATCTTTGGCCCTCTGGGATAACACTGCTCCTACTCCAACGGAGGAGGCGTCTACCTCTAAGATAAAAGGAGAGTCGGTGTCAGGCTGTTTCAGAACTGGTGCAGAGATGAACCGTTGCTTCAGAAGGTGAAAGGCCTGTGTAGCTTCCTCGGACCACTTGGACGGATTAGCACCTTTCTTGGTTAATGCAGTGATAGGCGCCACAATGGTGGAAAAGTCTCGTATAAATTTTCTATAATAATTGGTGAACCCTAAGAACCTCTGGACCCCTTTGAGGCTTAAGTGTATAGGCCAATTCTGGATTGCTTGGAGTTTCTCAGGATCCATCTCTAGTCCGGAACCGGACACAATGTAACCTAGAAACGGAATGGTTTTAACTTCAAACACACTTCTCCACTTTACAATAGAGGTGATTGACACGGAGACGGGAAAGAACCTCTTTTACCCAGAAACGATGATCTTCGAGATTGTTAGCAAAGATGAGGATGTCGTCTAGATAAACCACGACATGGCGGTACAAGATGTCCCTGAAGATCTCATTCACGAAGTGCTGGAAGACTGCTGGAGCGTTGCTCAATCCGAAGGGCATGACGAGGTACTCATAATGTCCGTCACGGGTGTTAAAGGCGGTCTTCCACTCGTCACCCTCACGGATTCGGATGAGATTGTAGGCACCCCTCAAGTCCAGCTTTGTGAAAATGGTTGCACCACTAACTCTATCAAAGAGCTCGGTAATCAGGGGTAAAGGGTATCGGTTCTTGACGGTAATGTCGTTCAGACCTCTGTAGTCGATGCACGGACGCAGACCACCGTCTTTCTTCTTAACGAAGAAGAAGCCTGCGCCGGCTGGAGAAGAAGATGGTCGGATGAAACCCTTCGCCAGGTTCTCTTTGATGTACTCTTCCATGGAGTGTGTCTCGGGCAGAGACAACGGATAAGTTCGGCCTCGCGGTGGAACCTTCCCTGGAATGAGGTCGATTGGGCAGTCCCATTCTCTATGAGGAGGAAGGATATCAGCAGAGGCTTTACTGAACACATCCGTGAAGTCTAGATATGGAGGAGGCGGAACATCAGTTGACCTGGGGAAGGAAGAACAAACAGGAAAAAATAAGATTTTACATACCGATAAATCTATTTCTCATAGTCCGTAGTGGATGCTGGGGACTCCGTCAGGACCATGGGGATTAGCGGCTCCGCAGGAGACAGGGCACAAAAAGTAAGCTTTTAGGATCACATGGTGTGTACTGGCTCCTCCCCCTATGACCCTCCTCCAAGCCTCAGTTAGGTACTGTGCCCGGACGAGCGTACACAATAAGGAAGGATCTTGAATCCCGGGTAAGACTCATACCAGCCACACCAATCACACCGTACAACTTGTGATTTGAACCCAGTTAACAGTATGATAACAACGAAGGAGCCTCTGAAAAGATGGCCCACAACAATAATAATAACCCGATTTTTGTAACAATAATTATGTACAAGTAATGCAGACAATCCGCACTTGGGATGGGCGCCCAGCATCCACTACGGACTATGAGAAATAGATTTATCGGTAAGTAAAATCTTATTTTCTCTAACGTCCTAGTGGATGCTGGGGACTCCGTCAGGACCATGGGGATTATACCAAAGCTCCCAAACGGGCGGGAGAGTGCGGATGACTCTGCAGCACCGAATGAGAGAACCCCAGGTCCTCCTCAGCCAGGGTATCAAATTTGTAGAATTTTACAAACGTGTTCCCCCCTGACCACGTAGCTGCTCGGCAAAGTTGCAAAGCCGAGACCCCTCGGGCAGCCGCCCAAGATGAGCCCACCTTCCTTGTGGAATGGGCATTTACAGATTTTGGCTGTGGCAGGCCTGCCACAGAATGTGCAAGCTGAATTGTACTACAAATCCAACGAGCAATAGTCTGCTTAGAAGCAGGAGCACCCAGCTTTTTTGGGTGCATACAATATAAACAGCAAGTCAGACTTTCTGACTCCAGCCGTCCTGGAATTATATATATATATATATATATATATTTTCAGGGCCCTGACAACGTCTAGCAACTTGGAGTCCTCCAAGTCCCTAGTAGCCGCAGGCACCACAATAGGTTGTTTCAGGTGAAACGCTGACACCACCTTAGGAAGAAACTGGGGACGAGTCCGCAGTTCTGCCCTGTCCAAATGGAAAATCAAATATGGGCTTTTGTAAGACAAAGCCGCCAATTCTGACAATCGCCTGGCTGAGGCCAGGGCCAACAGCATGGTCACTTTCCAAGTGAGATATTTCAAATCCACAGATTTGAGCGGTTCAAACCAATATGATTTGAGGAATCCCAACACTACGTTGAGATCCCACGGTGCCACTGGAGGCACAAAAGGGGCTGTATATGCAATACTCCCTTGACAAATGTCTGGACTTCAGGAACTGAAGCCAATTCTTTCTGGAAGAAAATCTACAGGGCCGAAACTTGAACCTTAATGGACCCCAATTTGAGGCTCATAGACACTCCTGTTTGCAGGAAGTGCAGAAATCGACCTAGTTGAAATTTCTTCGTGGGGCCTTCCTGGCCTCACCCACGCAACATATTTTCACCACATGTGGTGATAACGTTGTGCGGTCACCTCCTTCCTGGCTTTGACCAGGGTAGGTATGACCTCTTCCGGAATGCCTTTTCCCTTAGGATCCGGCGTTCAACCGCCATGCCGTCAAACGCAGCCGCGGTAAGTCTTGGAACAGACATGGTACTTGCTGAAGCAAGTCCCTTCTTAGCTCCCGAGGCTATTAGTCCTCTGTGAGCATCTCTTGAAATTCCGGGTACCAAGTCCCTCTTGGCCAATCCGGAGCCACGAGTATAGTTCTTACTCCTCTACGTCTCATAATTCTCAATACCTTGGTTATGAGAAGCAGAGGAGGGAACACATACACCGACTGTTACACCCACGGTGTTACCAGGACATCCACAGCTATCGCCTGAAGGTCTCGTGACCTGGCGCAATACCTGTCCCGTTTTTTGTTCGGGCGGGACGCCATCATGTCCACCTTTGGTCTTTCCCAATGGTTCACAATCATGCGGAAAACTTCCCGATGAAGTTCCCACTCTCCCGGGTGGAGGTCGTGCCTGCTGAGGAAGTCTGCTTCCCAGTCGTCCACTCCCGGAATGAACACTGCTGACAGTGCTATCACATGATTTTCCGCCTAGCGAAAAATCCTTGCAGTTTTGCCACTGCCCTCCTGCTTCTTGTGCCGCCCTTTCTGTTTACGTGGGCGACTGCCGTGATGTTATCCCACTGGATCAATACCGGCTGACCTTGAAGCAGAGGTCTTGCTAAGTTTAGAGCATTATAAATTTGCTCTTAACTCCAGTATATTTATGTGGAGAGAATTCTCCAGACTTGATCACACTCCCTGGAAATTTTTTCCCTGTGTGACTGCTCCCCAGCCTCTCAGGCTAGCCTCCGTGGTCACCAGCATCCAATCCTGAATGCCGAATCTGCGGCCCTCTAGAAGATGAGCACTCTGTAATCACCACAGGAGAGACACCCTTGTCCTTGGATATAGGGTTATCCCCTGATGCATCTGAAGATGCGATCCGGACCATTTGTCCAGCAGATCCCACTGAAGAGTTCTTGCGTGAAATCTGCCGAATGGAATCGCTTCGTAATAAGCCACCATTTTTACCAGGACTCTTGTGCAATGATGCACTGACACTTTTCCTGGTTTTAGGAGGATCCCGATTAGCTCGGATAACTCCCTGGCTTTCTCCTCTGGGAGAAACACCTTTTTCTGGACCGTGTCCAGAATCATCCCTAGGACCAGCAGACGTGTCGTTGGAACAACTGCGGTTTTGGAATATTTAGAATCCACCCGTGTTGTCGTAGAACTACTTGAGATACTGCTACTCCGACCTCCAACTGTTCTCTGGACCTTGTTCTTATCAGGAGGTCGTCCATTTTCTTTGAAGACGAATCCTCATTTCGGTCATTACCTTGGTAAAGACCCGGGGTGCCGTGGACAATCCAACGGCATCGTCTGAAACTGATAGTGACAGTTCTGTACCACGAACCTGAGGTACCCTCGGTGAGAAAAGCAAATTTTGGGACATGGAGGTAAGCATCCCTGATGTCCCGGGACACCATATAGTCCCCTTCTTCCCGGTTCGCTATCACTGCTCTGAGTGACTCCATCTGGATTTGAACTTTTTTAAGTGTTCAAATATTTAAGATTTAGAATAGGTCTCACCTAGCCTTCTGGCTTCAGTACCACCATATAATGTGGAATAATACCCCTTTCCTTGTTGTAGGAGGGGTAATTTTATTATCACCTGCTGGGAATACAGCTTGTGAATTGTTTTCAATACTGCCTCCCTGTCGGAGGGAGACATTGGTACAGCAGACTACAGGAAACTGCGAGGGGGAAACGTCTCGACATTCCAATCTGTACCCCTTGGATACTACTTGTAGGATCCAGGGGTCCTGTACGGTCCCAGCGTCATGCTGAGAACTTGGTAGAAGCGTTGGAGGGCTTCTGTTCCTGGGAATGGGCTGCCTGCTGCAGTCTTCTTCCCTTTCCTCTATCCCTGGACAGATATGACTCTTATAGGGACGAAAGGACTGAGGCTGAAAAGATGGTGTCTTTTTCTGCAGAGATGTGACTTAGGGTAAAAAACGGTGGATTTTCCAGCAGTTGCCGTGGCCACCAGGTCCCATGGACCGACCCCAAATAACTCCTCCCCTTTATACGGCAATACATCTTTGTGCCGTTTGGAATCTGCATCACCTGACCACTGTCGTGTCCATAAACATCTTCTTGCAGATATGGACATCGCATTTAATATATATTCATATCGCCAAATCAGTGCCCCCCCCTCTCTGTTTTAACCCTGTTTCTGTAGTGCAGTGCAGGGGAGAGCATGGGAGCCTTCCCACCAGCATTTCTGTGAGGGAAAATGGCGCTGTGTGCTGAGGAGAATAGGCCCCGCCCCCTTTTCGGCGGGCTTCTTCTCCGGAGTTTGTGATATCTGGCAGGGGTTAAATACATCCATATAGCCTCAAGGGCTATATGTGATGTATTTTTCGCCATACAGGTATTATACATTGCTGCCCAGGGCGCCCCCCCCCTGACCGCTGTGTGAAGTGTGCTGACAACAATGGCGCACAGCTGCAGTGCTGTGCGCTACCTGATGAAGACTGAAAGTCTTCTGCCGCCTGGTTCCGGACCTCTTCAATCTTCAGCATCTGCAAGGGGGGTCGGCGGCGCGGCTCCGGGACGAACCCCAGGGCGAGACCTGTGTTCCAACTCCCTCTGGAGCTAATGGTGTCCAGTAGCCTAAGAAGCCAATCCATCCTGCACGCAGGTGAGTTCACTTCTCTCCCCTAAGTCCCTCGATGCAGTGAGCCTGTTGCCAGCAGGACTCACTGAAAATAAAGAACCTAAAAACTTTTTCTAAGCAACTCTTTAAGAGAGCCACCTAGATTGCACCCTGCTCGGACGGGCACAAAAACCTAACTGAGGCTTGGAGGAGGGTCATAGGGGGAGGAGCCAGTACACACCATGTGATCCTAAAAGCTTACTTTTTGTGCCCTGTCTCCTGCGGAGCCGCTAATCCCCATGGTCCTGACGGAGTCCCCAGCATCCACTAGGACGTTAGAGAAACTTTAGCTAAACAAGTCTCAGCACAGGAGGGACCCCATGCCAGTATTTGCGTAGTCGTCCAGTCAATTGATGGGTTGTGGAGACGGAGCCATGGAAGGCCTAAAACCACTGGATGTGTGGCTCTTGGAATCACTAAAAAAGAAATATACTCAGAATGAAGAACTCCCACTCTCAGACGAACTGGAAGAGTCCTTAAGGAAATGACTGCGTCAAAAATCTTGCTGCCATTTACGGCAGTCAAAGAGATGGACGAGGACAGTCTCTCGGTGGGTAGGGACCACCGTTTAACATAAGCTTCGGTTATGAAATTCCCAGCTGCTCCGGAATCAAGGAGGGCAATGACGTTCCTGTAACGTTGAGCAATTTGGAGCGACACTGGGAGGTTACAGTCATGAGGAGATGGAGAGGAGATCATTACTCCTAGCCGGCCCTCTCCTTGGCGAGCTAGGATCTGGAGTTTCCCGGACGTTTGGGACAGGCATTGATAGTGTGCGACGGAGCTGCACAGTAGAGACAGAGAGACTCAGACAGACGTCTTCGGCGCTCAGCGGGAGATAGACGGGAACGACTAATTTGCATAGGCTCATCCTTGGATGGAGATGGTTGACGAGGAGGAGGAGCAGAAGATTTAGGAGTAGATGATCTTCCTCGCTCGGTTGCTCTCTCTCTGAAACGTAGATCAACCTTCGTGCAAAGAGAAATTAGCTCATCCAACTTAGAGGGCAAGTCTCTGGTAGCTAACTCATCCTTGATGCGTTCTGATAAGCCATGCCAGAATGCAGCATACAGGGCCTCGTCGTTCCATGCCAGTTCGGATGCCAGGATTTTAAACTGTATTAGATACTGTCCCACAGTACGTGTTCCCTGGCGTAAACGAAGAATCTCAGATGAAGCAGATGTTATCCGGCCTGGCTCGTCGAAGATGCGCCTGAATGTAGCTACAAAGTCAGTATAGGAGGATAGCAGGGGATCAGACTTCTCCCATAAAGGTGATGCCCAGTCAAGGGCTGAGCCACTGAGAAGGGAGATGATATAGGCAATTTTGGTACGGTCACTGAAGAAATTGCCAGGTAGAAGCTCAAAGTGGATTTCACATTGATTGAGAAATCCCCTGCAGAACCTTGGAGATCCATCAAATTTTGCTGGCGTTGGAAGATGAAGATGTGGACTGGAAATGGGTAAGGTGGGTGGGGTTACAGCTGGTGTCACTGTAGTGGACGCACCGGACGTGCCAGGTCCACGGAGGGTCGTTTGAATCCCATCCAGCCGTGTAGAGAGATCCTGGAGACAGCGGATGATGTGGCCCTGTGCAGCCTCCTGATGTTCAAGTCGGGCTGCCAGTTCTTGCATCGGCCTGGCCGCTTGATCCTGGTCTCCGGCTGGATTCATTAGGTCAGTGCTTACTGTCACAACTGAGGGCCTGAGCTGACGGGAGGCAGCCTCAGTTGTAGGGGCTGAGATGTAACGGAACCTGGGAGGTTGTATCAGACCCCTAGACATGTAAGTAACATGTAGAATAACTGCCCGAAGGCGTGACCACGACAACCAGGATAAAAGTCAATGATGTTTATTATGACAAACTCCGTAACACAGCAGCAGTAAAAGGAAACATAAAAGTCAACAGAGGATAAATACAATTCCTGGGTACTACAGGGTGGCAAGGGCCACAGGCACTGGTAGTGTGAGACAGTTCTTATAATCTTCTAGTTGGAAAGTCCTTACCAGGCCTGACTGTAGCAATGGAGAGAACCCAGGATCGTACCAGCTGGTGTTCCAGGAAAGGCTGGGCTGCTGAAGATAAAACGGCTGCTGTGGATACTGGCTGGAACCAGACTGTTGTTGGTACGGAGTGGATACTGGCTGGAACCAGTTAAATAATAAACAACTTTGAGAGCGATGAAATAATAATACCGGTGGAGAGTGGTAAACTGCAGAAAGGACACCGGCCCTTTAAGAGAAGCTGTACACTGCTGGAAGCTGGGCTGGAAGCAGGTGATTGACTTGAGAGCGATGAAATAATAATGAAGTTTGGAGTTTGAGAGCGGTGAAATAATAATACCGGTGGAGAGTGGTAAACTGCAGAAAAGACACCGGTCCTTTAAGAGAAGCTGTACACTGCTGGAAGCTGGGCTGGAAGCAGGTGATTGACTTGAGAGCGATGAAATAATAATGAAGTTTGGAGTTTGAGAGCGGTGAAATAATAATACCGGTGGAGAGTGGTAAACTGCAGAAAGGACACCGGCCCTTTAAGAGAAGCTGTACACTGCTGGAAGCTGGGCTGGAAGCAGGTGATTGTTGTAGCTGGAAACAGGTGAGTCCAGAATGGATCGGAGAGTCAGGCTACACCGCAGATGGAATGCTGGTGCGGGTCTCTATAGCAGAAGTCTGGAGACAGGAGCTGGAACCTGGAAGACAACCACAGGAGAGAGACAAACTGGAACTAGGTTAGACAACCAAAGCACTGACGCCTTCCTTGCTCAGGCACAGCTTACTTATACCTGCAGCAAGGAAGGGGTTGGCTAGGCAATTATGCAAATCAACAATACAGACAGCAGATTGGTGGAATTGATCAGATGACAAAATCCAAGATGGCTGCGCCCATGCAGACACTTGGAGGGAAGTTTGGTTTGTAATCCATGTGAGAATTGAAACAGTAATGGCGGCGCCGGCCACAGGAGACAGGAGACGCCAGACTGACAAGCGCACATTTAACCACGCGGGCACAGCGGAGGCCGCGGCTGATGAAATCACCACTCTGACATTCTGCATGTGGAAACTCAGGAACAGCGGGATCCGGTCCTGGAACGCTGAGCCAGCCTTAGGAGGCATCTGAAGGGTAAGTAATGGCGTCCAGATACCCGGATCGTGACACCCACGCTTCAATAGCCTCGACAGCCCATGTAGCTGCAATAGTGGGCCTTTGCGCAGCACCTGTGAGGGTGTAAATCGCTTTCAGACAACCCTCCACACGCTTATCCGTAGGCTCTTTTAGAGACGTGACGGTAGTGACAGGCAGAGCCGAGGAAACCACCATCCTAGCCACATGTGAGTCCACTGGAGGAGGTGTTTCCCAATTCTTAGACAGCTCTGGCGCGAGGGGATAGCGAGCCAGCATTTTCTTGTGAGGCACAAACTTCGTACCCGGGTTTTCCCAGGGTTCCTGACGTATATCCACTAGGTGGTCAGAGTGAGGTAAAACTTGTTTAACCACCTTCTGATGCTTGAACCTATCTGGTTTCTTAGGAGGGACGGATTGCTCGGGATCATCCATAATCTGTAGAATTAACTTAATAGCCTCCACAAGATCAGGAACATCCACATGTGAATTACCCTCCCCATCAGCCGTATCTGAGTCAGAACCTGTGGGGTCAGTATACGTGCCGTCTTCATCAGACGAGGTGTCAGTGACAGCAGTGGATTGTGAGGAGACAAGCGCTCGCTTAGAGGACCCCTTGGACTTAGGCGAGCGATGGTCAGAATTTTTAGTAGTCAGGGACTGGTTCAACTTCTTTAACTGAGCAGATAAATCGTCCGCCCACGGCGGGTTAGCTGCAGGGACCACATACGGATGTACTGGCATTGGGGGTCCAATAGGGGGTGTTAGTTTATGAACTAGCGTATGCAGAAGCGTGGAAAAAGTGGCCCACGGTGGGTCAGTATGTGCCTCCGTTGCCACAGTCCCACTGGGGGGCAAGGAGCCCCCAGAACTAGAGCCCACAGCTGCTATATTCTCCTCATATGGATCTGTGGCTTCAGCAACACCGGCAGTGTGTTCAGCCCCAGAACCGTTACCCTCAGAAGCAGACATGATATACTTGCAGTATGAGGTAACACAGTACAATTATCAGCAGCACTATACCTCTAAAGCCAAACCCCTGCGCAGCGTAGTCAGCACCAGCAGAGATAAAGGAGAGATATGGTGACTAAATCACAGAGAAAGATACGTAATACAGTATATCTTTGTGAAAATCCTATATTAGATAAAACCTGACGCACCAAGCCCCCTCAGGTTATAGAATATAGGGATAGCAAGTTGAGTGAAAGACACGAAATGGACAACACTCAGCTATCAGATGCACACACAGATAGTCAAAGTTTGTACAATGCAGAGGTTATTACTGACAATAATACTGCACTGGACTAGCTTACACAGCTATATAACAATAGATATAACAGTACACAGTAAGAACTGGATGTATATCACAGGGTAATTGTACTATAAAACCCTGACTAAGTGCACTCTTTCTTACTAACACTGACTAAAAAAGGCAGGTAGAATACTTAAGTGTCATGTAAAGTCACAGCACTGACAACCAGGTGGCTTTACATAGGAGGATTTGCCCAAGCAGTCCCAGGAACAGTGAGCTGAGGGATAATGGCGCCGCAGACACTGACAGGGAGTATGGAAAAGACAGAGATGCAGCTCCAAGACGGGATCACTTGCTAGAAATGGCGCCCTGGGGCTGGGGGAGGGGCTTCAGGTCTAAGCCTTATCCCCTCTGCTGGCAAAACCACCGGGTACTGTGGGCGATATAAGAATTGGTTTAGAGAGAAAACCTGACCTGCGCCCATGCCCTGGTGATCTAGTGGGATCGTAGAGAAAATATATGGGGCACCTTACCCTTTGCGCTTAAAATCAACAATTAAACAAGAAGAGGAAGAGACCAACTTAACTTAAAAGTATAAGTCCTCTACTTCTGTATGCGTATCTTCTCAACGAAGTTCCTTGCGGATATTATATATGGGTAACATCCAGAGTGAATATAAAGAGAAGAAGAGAAATAATATAATGCAGTATGTTCATCACATATATCTGATATGCATCAGAATTGTCCTTCACCAAAACAACAGAAAATCCAATGTATATTTGATTTAAAAATAAGTTACATTTAATAACAAGAATTAAAAGTAAAAAAGTTCCATTGATTTCATGAATGGATATTTGGCATTTAATGATATTACAATCCAGGTTTCTATGAAGGTGGCTTCCTACCAGAAATCAGACAAGCGAAGTGCTTTTAAAAAGCTGTATGATGTTCAAAGTCCCCGGGGAAGAGTCAGCTCCTGTAATGGGCACCCCGTCTTTGTCCACGTCTGGTCAGTCTGCTGATTTCCTTCCTTTAGGCTAAAGGAAGGAAATCGGCAGACTGACCAGACGTGGACAAAGACGGGGTGCCCATTACAGGAGCTGACTCTTCCCCGGGGACTTTGAACATCATACAGCTTTTTAAAAGCACTTCGCTTGTCTGATTTCTGGTAGGAAGCCACCTTCATAGAAACCTGGATTGTAATATCATTGAATGCCAAATATCCATTCATGAAATCAATGGAACTTTTTTACTTTTAATTCTTGTTATTAAATGTAACTTATTTTTAAATCAAATATACATTGGATTTTCTATTGTTTTGGTGAAGGACAATTCTGATGCATATCAGATATATGGGATGAACATACTGCATTAGATTGTTTCTCTTCTTCTCTTTATATTCACTCTGGATATTACCCATACATAATATCCGCAAGGAACTTCGTTGAGAAGATACGCATACAGAAGTAGAGGATTTATACTTTTAAGTTAAGTTGGTCTCTTCCTCTTCTTGTTTAATTGTTGATTTTAAGCGCAAAGGGTAAGGTGCCCCATATATTTTCTCTACAATCATTTGAGGGTGTGGGAACACCCTTTCTTTGGGACACCTTTCCATTATCTGCTACTTTAATGCGCGAACTGTGATAGGTGCAAAAATTAGATCTAGTGGGATCGCCTGTATCCACAGTGTCCACCGTCAGCGCGCGCGGCCCGCCTCCCACTGACCGCGCCGGGTCCCGCTCCACTTACCACCTCCCGAAGCGCGGCCACGCGATCCTGGAGAGCCCCAGCCGTGTGTGTCTAACGTGAAGAAAACCGGAGCCTCCGCTGTAGGTACCCGGCAACCAGGGCTCGGGGGTGTACAGCGCCGCTGGGGAGAGCTGGAGCTGCAGCAGTGAATGTCACAAGACATTTACCACCACTGCTGCCCTTGAAGTCTTCACTTTTTACCTCATAAAAAGCTTTTCTTAGGGCTGCTTGGAGCAGCCCCTCTGTTAAGTGCCTGCTTACTGCAGCACCAACTTACAAAACTGAGCTCCTGTGCAGGGAGGCGGGGTTATAGAGGAGGCGGCGCTGTGCATTCTGGGAACAGTCAAAGCTTTGAGCCTGTTGGTGCCTCGGATCAAGATCCTACTCTACACCCCACTGTCCAATCCTTGTGGAGCCCAGTGTACCCCGCAGCAGAAAGATAGCGATTAAATAAAGTATCATTAATAGGCTGCTCATAATTCACATATTCTTATTGCAGCAAGCCACAATAAACCCCACACACTTAAACACTCTAAAGATGTTTTTCTCTACTTAAATAAATGAGCACATTCAATCTCATATGGCTTTGAAAAAATAATTTAACCAGGCATTAATGGCTGAAAATAAAATATCTAGATGGCACTGTTTATAATTTTCTACCATTAATTATGAAACAGATCTGTCCGTTAATACAGAATATTTTAATTTCATAATGTTAGGAAACAATAAGGTAGGTAAACTGCACAGGAGAGAGGAGAATATAGTCAATGACCCTATTAAAATGAATGTTAGAATGAGGAGTCAAAAGAGAGACTATTACATAATAAAACCGTTACTTTGATAATTGAAATGTTTAGTTATATTATGGGGCTTTCAGACATGGAAACACATTAATGAAAGTAAGGCAAGCTAATTTCTCTTGAACTTCTATGGTTTTCATGTAAGCCACATTTTCAATTATAATAGTCTTCATGGACTAAAGCTGGTCAGACACCTAAAGATTTATTGTCTGATCTGGCTGGTTGGAACGAAAATCTGGTAATGTATTAGAGCAAATGACAATTGACCATTTGCTCCTAAATGCCGTAAAACTGACAAAAACGGTTGTTCAGACAAATTGGTTACATCAAAAGGATTTAACCAATTTGTCTGATTGACCATTTTTGTCTTTTTTCAGTGTTTGGGAGCAAATGGTCAATTGTCATTTGCTTTCATCCATTACCAGATTTTATTCCAACCAGCCAGATCGGACAATAAATCTTTAGGTGTATGGCCAGCTTAGACAATAATACCAGTTATCCCCTTCAGATCTACACTATTGGACAAATTACATTTCTCTAGATTAGATTCATTTTTCTGGATGGCTGTGAATGTGACCAAGTTGTGTGGTTTTGCTAAATGACAAGGAATTATACGTATGTATACTTCTACAGATATATATTTCATGACACAAGGTGGCTACACACCAGAACGATGGGCAATCATACCGATGGTCTGGTCAAATTCCCATCGACCTGGACCATGCATGATTGGCCATACACACTACACTATGTAATGATGACGGAACGATACCTCATTCTGTCCTTCATTACACTGAACGGATGGGCATAAGATATCGTCTGATTGACCATGCAGCACGGCTGACCAGACGATGTGGTATGAGACCCATGGGAGCATGCAATTGTGCATACACACTAGATCACACGTTCTTAAACTTGTTCCTCAGGACACCACACAATTCATGTTTTCCAGGTCACCTGCGGATTTTTAAACTGTGACAGTTGGTGCTATGTGACCTGGAAAATGAGAACTGTGTGGGGTCCTGAGAAAAAAGTTTGAGAACCCCTGCACTAGACAATGTAGATGATTTGTCGTTCTAGTGTGTACTCACCCTAACAGCTAAGAGAAAACTATCAATACTTGGCACTTTCTAAGTCAGTGCTCGGGTTAATGAGGAGGAATACCAATATCAAAAGAGATCTTACTGGTTTTCCAACAATAAGGAAACAGGTTGGTTTGGATAGAAGAAAATTTCTTTCAACTTCATTCTCATCAAAAGTGTCTGCAAGTGGGATGAGATGACTCTTTTCTTGCAGAGCCATTACAAAATCCTGCAAACAAAAGTGGGTAAAGTAAAAGCATTTCTTTTATTTCTAATCTTTTCTTAATACCAGATGACTTTATTGTTGTTGTAAACAATCTCAATGAAGATATTATCATCTAAACCTTTTTGAGTGCTTCAACCACTTTTCTGTAGTTTTTTCCTTGTTACAATATATTGCAAATGTAAAAATGAGTTCCTTTAACTTTGACGAGGAAACAATGCTTTTCCCTATATTGAAGGAGTCAATAAAAATCAATACAGGCGCTTAGGTGAAATAGAAACCACACTATAATGATAATATTTATAATTTTACGTGTGAGTGCAGCTCTCATAGGGGATTCTGATAACCCCAAACAGACTGTTGTATTATACAGACAAACTATATAAGAGAGCGCAGAAGATCATACTATGCATAAAACAATTTATTAAAACATTAAAATGGTGTCCAAAGCAACTTTGTTGCACTGCATGAATGGAACCACATAACAACCTACTTGACAGATACTAAAAGAGCAACACTGTAGTTTGCTAAAGATCACTACAGTCCCAATCTAGATGTAAATGTAATGTTCAGATATTCCTGTATATCAATGGACTACTGAGTCCCAGAATATGTGCACACTCAGATATCCATAATAGATGTTACGTAAATGGAGAGCGGGGTGAACGGATTTCCCTGTTTAAATGTGCTCCTCTCAATGATGAATATGAACGTGCTTGATAATAAATGAAATATCCACCTGGAGGGGTATTTGAACAACCTCCTGTCCTGCGTGCTACTTCACCTTATTAGCGTGTGGGGGGGAGCGGTGAAGTAGCATGCAGGCCAGGAGATTGTTCATCTATTATGGATATCTGAGTGTGCACATATTCTGGGACTCGGTATTCCATTGATATACAGGAATATCTGGACATTACATTTACATCCAGATTGGGACTGTAGTAATCTTTAGCAAACTACAGTGTTGCTCTTTTAGTGTCTGTCAGTAGGTTGTTATGTGGTTCCATTCATGCAGTGCAACAAAGTTGCTTGGACACCATTTTTAATGTTTTAATAAATTGTTTTATGCATAGTATGATCTTCTGCGCTCTCTTATATAGTTTTGTCATCGCTCCCCGGCCCGCATCGGCTGCGTGTGACGTCACGCAGCCGCTGCAGCCCGCCCCCCATTCGGTCCGGCCATGCCTGCGTTGGCCGGACCAAACCCACGAAATGGCGGCCAAATGCCGCCGTTCCGCCCCATCCCGCCCAGCGATCGCCTCTGCCTGTCAGTCAGGCAGAGGCGATTGCATCCCTGCTATGGCCTTCGGCCGTCTGGCCTGTGCCGGCGCACTACGGTGCCGGTGCATGCACAGCAGGGACCCGTTCGCTCTGCTGCGTTAAAACGCAGCGAGCGAACGGGTCAGAATATCACCAATATCCTGATATCACCAATATCCTGATTTGAAAACACAATTTTGTTTAAAACTATTATTTTGCTAATTAAGGAAACTTTTAATGTTTTATCTGCTGAGGCTAATGATCAGTTCAAGGAAAACAAATCTGTAATGATGTATAGCAACAAGCAGCAATTACACAGTTACTGTGTAGCATCTTGCAGTACTGCACATCCGTAAACTGGAATGATGAGATAAACCTGCTAACATTACTGTACATAACGACGAAAACCGAAAGTCAGAAACAGTTCATGCCCCCGTAGGGGATGCATTTAATTTGCCGGCTGTCGGGATCCCGGCGATCAGGATACCGATGCTGGAATCCCGCCAGCCGACAATGCCGCCATCCAGAATCCTGGTGCACCAGGGCTAGTCCCACTTGTCCACGACACCCATACAGTGGGAATAGATCCTGTGGCCACCGAGCCCCCAGCTGTGTGGCAAGCGCAGCAAGCCCGCAAGGGGACTCTTAGCGCTCGCCCCGCTGCTGGCATTCTGACGGGCGGGATGCCGCTGTCGAGATATTGATAGCCGGCATCACGCCCGCCGGTAAAACGTACTGAATCCCCCCATAGTGTTCTGTATGTGACCAATGATGTAACTGCAGATGCAGAAAAGCTGAAACTGGTAATTAGATAAGTATTAACAAAGTAACAGCCTACACCAGAGACGGATTGGGCATAGGGTTTACAGGGAAGATCCCCGGTGGGCCGACGCACTCGTGGTCCTTTTTATAGACATAATGAATAAGATGCAAAATAATTTGCATATATGAAAATGACTTTGCCACTTACCCTGTGATTGCAGATGATCTAGTGTATGCTCTGTCTGCCTGCTTGGCTGACATATAAGATTGAGTGAATAGTGATTGGGATACGGTTGGTGTAATAAGCAAGAAAAAATATTTTTCTAAAGAATGATACAGTTTCCTAAATTCTGAAGGCGTATCATATAATGTGCTCATAATATTTAATTTTATTTCTTTTTAACTTCCCCCTTGATGCTGGACATGCCCACTATCTGGAAAGTCTTGGGGGGAGGGTGCTGCTGCCATGGCCCATGGCTAGACCTTACACCTCTGGTGCTGCCAAAGTGGGGCCACTAGTACAATTTTTTCCAGGGCCACTTTTCGTTCCCAATCGTCCCCTGGCCTACACTATAGCATATGTGAACACAACGGCCATTTTTTCCAATTTATAGCTCTCTTTTCATTATATATTTTACTATATATAAGAAAGTTTGTGGGGTATATGTACTATGCATTGGAGAGAGATAAAGTTTAGAGAGAGAGAGATAAAGTACGGACAAACCAGCTCCCGTTATTTTTGTTAACACAGCTTGTGACATGACAGGAGCTGATTGGTCGGTACTTCATCTCTCTCCAAGGCTTAGTACATATACCCCTCTTTTATGACCCATTGGTGATAACGTGCTGGCAATAAGAAATGCTGCGGAGTACCCAAACACAGATACAGCGGTTCCCCCAGGAGTGCTAGTGTGCTGAGTTATACGGGCAGCGGGGTGTCCGCAGCAGGTGAGGCACCGCATACTCACCGCTCAGCCCCCTCACCTCAGTCTCCGCTGTGTGACCTGCACTGATTTGTGTACAACCCGGGCGACGTCCCCATGGCAACAGCCCCGCCCACCCCAAACCAAGCGCCAGGCGTCACATGTCCGAATCCCTGACAGCAGCAACTGCCTTTCGGCCCGGGGGATGGGGGTGTGTGGGTGGCTTTGTAATATACACAGTAGTTGCTGTCACACTGCGGGGGAGATGTCTCTACCAAGTAGTGTAAATGATAGGTGACACTGGTAACCCGTATTCTCATCATCACCACACATGGCTGCCGCAGTGACAAGGCTACACGACGCACTGGCATGGCTGGTGATGGGAGCAGGCGCGGGCATGCATAATGGGTCTTTCCGAGTCACTCACAAGACCCTGTAAACTTTTTTCCCCAAATCATGACACCAGTGTTAAGAGGGGTATACAGCTCGCTCGCGTTGTTTTTTTTGTCCCACAGGCTTCCGTCCAGCACGTGATGCCCTTACCACAAACCCGGAACCTGTGCCATCTGCCCACACTGAGCAGTGTCGGTACCGTGCTGCTGCCTGGTTAACGGGCTGACCGCTGACGGCAGGCGCCTGTCTCAGGTATGTGACTCTCCGGCTAGCAGCAGCCATGTCAGCGCTGCGCCTACCAGGTGTTCGGTGTCTGGCTATACCGATGTGGTATCGCTGTGTGTTACTGGCATTGCCTCTCTTTTATGTGTAATCAACTACAAGCCATCGGAGTCCGTGCTGAGCTGCCCACTCGTGCCTGACTCCGCGCAGCAGCTGGATTGTCACATGATGTTTGGTCTCCTGGCTGGCTTCTTTTTCTGTAAGGCGCAGTTAGAATAACAGACACAACTGTTAGAATATGGCCAGCCTTCCTCTGGTGATGCTCAATCTTTACTCCTTGCTGCTGGGTTCACTGCTGAATTTAAATACTAACTATTAGAATTAGAATATGTATGTAATCTATCATCAGAAGGATTTTCATGAGTTCGGTATCTGTCTGCTATCCAAATATCCAAGCAGAGGCGGATTGGCCATAGGGTTTACAGGGGAGATTCCCGGTGGGCCGACGCACCCGTGGGGCCTGTTTTGTTTGAGGACATGTGGTCCTTTTTATAGACATAATGAAGATGCAAAATAATTTGCATATATGAAAATGACTTTGCCACTTAGCCTGTGATTGCAGATGATCTAGTGTATGCTCTGTCTGCCTGCTTGGCTGACATATAAGATTGAGTGAATAGTGATTGGGATACAGTTGGTGTAATAAGCAAGAAAATATATATTTCTAAAGAATGATATAGTTTCCTAAAGTCTGAAGGTGTATCATATAATGTGCTCATAACATTTAATTTTATTTCTTTTTAACTTCCCCCTTAATGCTGGACATGCCCACTATCTGGAAAGTCTTGGGGGGAGGGTGCTGCTGCCATGGCTAGACCTTACACCTCTGGTACTGCCCATGTGGGGCCACTAGTACAAGTTTTTCCAGGGCCGCTTTGTGTTCCCAATCCGCCCATGTATCCAAGACCCACTTCATGAAACCCAGCTGTCTCTCATCCTAACCTTCTATTCCATGCTCCCTTATACCAGGGATGGGGAACCTTCGGCCCTCCAGCTGTTGTTGAACTACCCTTCCCAGCATGCCCTGCAACAGTTTTAGCATTGCCAAATAGCAAAACTGTAGCAAGGCATGCTGGTATGTGTAGTTCAACAACAGCTGGAGGGCCAAAGGTTCCCCAACCCTGCCTTATACCCTATCAGTGTCATGGAATACATACCATATACAGGCTCTCGGAATGCCAGCTGTCAGTATCCTGGCAGCCGGAACACCGGTAGCAAGTCCGCTCACCACGCATTGGGCCCGGTAATTCCCTCTCGGGTGGTGGTGTGGGCCCACCACCGAAATGGGAATATGGGGTGGCGGTTGGGACTCTGACCGCCGCCATTTAGCCACCTGTCAGGATTTTAGCATCAGGATCCTGAACGCAGAGATCCCGACAGGCAGTATATTAACCGCATACCCAGTGTCACCCCATCTGTCTGTATGAGCAGAGCCCTCTCTGCTCATGTGCTTTGCCTTCCCTTACTTATACTATCATCTACTCCAGTGATGGCTAACCTTGACACTCCAGCTGCTGTTGAACCACACATCCCAGCATACCTTGCTACAGTTTTGCTATTTGGCCATGCTAAAACTGATGCAGGGCATGCTGGGATGTGTAGTTCAACAACAGCTGTAGTGTCAAGGTTTGCCATCACTGATCTACTCCATACTCCCTTCCTACAATGGCATCCATCCCTCTGTTTCTGCCACCCTACTGCTTATTTGAGTGTTATGACCACTGATGCAGCAATGTTTATATACCATGTACTGTAAGTTGTTGTTGTTTTCTTGTTTTGCTCATTTGTTTATGTACTTAGGGGGGAATTCAGACCTGATCGTAGCAGTAAATTTGTTAGTAGTTGGGTAAAACCATGTGCACTGTAGGGGGGCAGATATAACCAGTAGCGGATCTTGCCATGGGCAAGCAGGAATTTTGCCCGGGGCGCCGCCGTCCGGAGGGCGCTGGCGCCATCCGGAGGGCCCTGCACCATGGCAAGATCCGCCACTGCTGTGCCCTCCGCTGCCCGCTGTGTCCCCCGGCTGTGCGGCTGTGTCCCCTGTGAAGGGAACTAGAAGCTATGCGTCTAGTTTCCCTTCGTGGAGAGGACCTTTGCTGAGCGGTGCGCGATGACGTCATCGCGCACCGCACAGCAAAGGTCCTCTCCACGAAGAGAACTAGATGCTACGCGTCTAGTTTCCCTTCGTGGAGAGGACCTTTTGCTGTGCGGTGCGCGATGACGTCATCGCGCACCGCTCAGCATTTAAGCGGTGCTACTACTGTACAGGGGGCGTAACTGACCACGCCCCCTGTATTAAGCCACATCCCCATTTCCTGCACGGGGCGCGGAGAGGGCTCAAACCGGCCCTGGATATAATGTGCAGAGAAAGTTAGATTTGGGTGGGTTATTTTGTTTCTGTGCAGAGTAAATACTGGCTGCTTTATTTTTACACTGCAATTTAGATTTCAGTTTGAACACACCCCACCCAAATCTAACTCTCTCTGCACATGTTATATCTGTCCCCTGCAGTGCACATGGTTTTGCCCAACTGCTAACAAACTTGCTGCTACAATCGTGTCTGAATGACTCCCTTTGCTAGGTGCTGCGATACCCTTGTGGTGCCATATAAATAAACAGTAATAATATCCTGTCATATGGTCGATTGTAACCATGTTGATATTCACAATGTCAACATGGTTCAGTCTTTTAGCAGTCACCAAGTCAAAATCCCTAAACTGTTGAAAAGTTCATAATGTCCAGCTCTCATGGTGCCCACACATGATGCGATTCTCAGATGCTGTTTGATCTTTTTAGTTCAAATAGCATCACGTCTAGTTCAAATCGCACCGAGAGTATTGTCCCTTGTGATGAGATGCACGCTCCCATTTAGTTAATATCTCCAGGCAAAATAGTATGTGCAGGCAGGTATTTTTGTACTACTGCACACATAGGGGGTAATTCCAAGTTGATCGCAGCAGGATTTTTTTTAGCAGTTGGGCAAAACCATGTGCACTGCAGGGGAGGCAGATATAACATGTGCAGAGAGAGTTAGATTTGGGTGTGGTGTGTTCAATCTGCAATCTAATTTGCAGTGTAAAAATAAAGCAGCCAGTAATTACCCTGCACAGAAATAAAATAACCCACCCAAATCTAACTCTATCTGCACATGTTATATCTGCCTCCCCTTCAGTGCACATGGTTTTGCCCAACTGCTAAAAAAAAATCCTGCTGCGATCAACTTGGAATCACCCCCATAGTACATTGGGGGTCATTCCAAGTTAATCGCTCGCTGCCGATTTTCGTAGCGCAGCGCTCAGGTAAAAAAATGGCAAAACTGCGTATACACCGCAATGCACAGGCGCGTCGTACGGGTACAAAGAGGATCGGTGATGGGTTTAGCGAAGATTCCATTCGCACAGCCGAACGCAAGGGGATTGACAGAAAGAGGGCGTTTATGGGTGTCAACTGACCGTTTTCTGTGAGTGTTTGGGAAAACGCAGGCATGTCCAGGCGTTTGCTGGGCGGGTGTCTGACGTCAATTCCGGCACCAAAAAGACTAAAGTGAGCGCAAGGGCTGAGTAAGTCCAGAGCTACTCAGAAACTGCACAACATGTTTTTGCTGCGCTCGGCTGCACAGACGTTCGCACACTTGCAAAGTGAAAATACACTCCCCCCGTGGGCGGCGACTGCGTTTGCACGGCTGCTAAAAGTAGCTAGCGAACAAACAACTCTGAATGACCCCCATTGTAATTTATTCAAAATCGGATGTAGTTCAAATAGCACCGTGTGTACACTCCAATTCGCATAGCACACATCGTACAGGCTCAAATCGCACCTTTCACAAATAGCACTGTGTGTGGGCACCGTCAGTTTCCTGCTGTATTCGAGATTATTTGTATATACTGTTGATATTATATATACTGTATAATATGTATGTATAAATACAGTACTGTGCAAAAGTTTTAGGCAGGTGTGGAAACATGCTACAAAGTAAGAATGCTTTAAAAAAATAGAAGTGTTAATAGTTTAATTTTTATCAATTAAAAAAATGCAAAGTTAATGCACAGAAGAGAAATCTAAAATCAATATTTGGTGTGAGCCTTCAAAACAGCATCAATTCTTCTAGGTACACTTGCACACAGTTTTTGAAGGAACTCGGTAGAGAGGTTGTTCCATACATCTTGTGGAACTAACCACAGATCGTCTGTGGTTATAGGCTTGCTCAGATGGGATACGGTCATTAGGTCGACAGTTATTAGTTCGACATGTACTAGCTCGACAGGTCAAAAGGTCGACATGAGTTTTTTAAAAAATGTTTCATTTTTTTTTTACTTTTTCATACTTGTCGACCCACGTGGACTACAATTGGGAACGGTAACTTGTGCCGAGCACAGCGGTAGTGGAGCGAGGCACCTTGCCCGAAGCGTGGCGAGTCATGCGCGGGGACACTGTGCACTAATTGGGGTTCTCCGTCTCTTTACGAAGAAAATTAAACCAAAAAAGTCCACCTGTCGACCTAGTACATGTCAAGCTAATGCCCATGTCGAACTAGTGCATGTCGACCCAACGACCCGTACCCCGCTCAGATGACAAATGACAATGGGTGTAATCCCTAGTTACACATCAATGGACCAATTTTAGGGCATGATTTAATTTATTTGGGCGTCTAATTTTCCCATATAAATTAGACTGTTTAGATGCTTAAAAAGTTGTCACAATTCAATTGTTGTTTGGGCGCACATGCATATCGCATATGTTGCGCCCAAACAGACGGTTTAGCCGTGTAAAACCCATCTAAAGTCCTACTTAGGGCGTTCAAACTCCTATTCGGATGCCCAAAATGCTGATTTAGGCCCTCATTCAGCTTCAGGCGGTCTTGCAAAAATGGCAAATGGATGCTTTTTGCCCATCTGCGCATGTGCAGAGTCTGCAGCGCACGTGTGCGGGCATTCATAATGTGTTTGCATCCCAGAAGGATGCAATTGCAATGTTAGTTACAGGCTGCTGGTGTTCATGGGCAGCAACGGGGTGGTGGGGGGTACTGTGAGATCTTTGATCTTTGAGAAGAGATGTAATCCCCGCAGCTACACAATTGAATTGCTCCGTTTTGTGCCCCCTAGTGGTAGCCGTGAGGTAAAACAATTGAATCAGCGCCTTAGAGTTGAAATTAGGTCAGTCACAACTTGAAACAACATCCTAATATAGTACTAGAAATAATGTTCAATATTTATGCATTTTGAGATCAGATAAATTACTACATAAATGAGGGTCATTCCACGCAGTTTTCAAAATCAACGCAGTACGCAGTTTTCCAAAAAAATATTGTACTTTACAATCTCTAATTTCAATTACATTTTGTGTAATAAATGCTGCCATTTTTGGCTGATGTGTACACAGGTTTTGTAGTTCTATGTCTTCAAAGCTGCAATTTTATAACAAAAAAATAGTTATTGACATTTTTTTTAAATTGCATTAGAAACTCGCCTAATTGTGCTAGAGAGTTGGACATTATCTTATTTTAAACATCATCTTTCTATGGGCTTTCATATGATATATAACACAACAGTATGTTTCAATAAAAGTGAAAAATGTTAAAAAAACCCAAAACAAATGTTTTTCTCAAAAAGCCACCTTTTTAAACGGTAAAAAAAAACCTTGAACATTGTTCATATGTTAATAAATACCCAAAGTTTGGGATCATGGACCTAATTCAGATCTGATCACAGCAGCAAATTTGTTAGCAAATGGGCAAAACCATGGGCCTAATTCAGACCTGATCGTAGATGTAAGTCACACAGACATGCGGGGGTATGCTTTTGTACTTTATGAGAAGTTCGCTGCCAGCGCAGCTCCTGTGCACTGGCAGGAGCTACGCGTCGCTGTGAGGGTCGCAGTGGCTGCGTGTGACCTCATGCAGCCGCCGTGTCCCCCCCCCCCCCCCCCAATAGTCTGGGGCACGCCTGCGTTGCCCGGACTGCGCCCCCTAAACGGCAGCCAAACGCCGCCGGCACGCCCCCTCCCGCCCAGCGACCGCGGCGATTGCAGGGCTGAGACAGTCTGGCATGCAGTGCGCCACCGCGCATGCGCAGTTCAGACCTGATCAGGTCTGAATTAGGCGCCATATGCACTGCAGGTAGGGGGGGCGGGGCAGATATAACCTGTGCAGAGAGAATTAGATTTGGGTGGGTTATAGTGTTTCTGTGCAGAGTCAGCTTTATTTCTCTAACGTCCTAGTGGATGCTGGGGACTCCGTAAGGACCATGGGAATAGACGGGCTCTGCAGGAGACAGGGCACTCTAAGAAAGAATTAGGACTACTGGTGTGCTCTGGCTCCTCCCTCTATGTCCCTCCTCCAGACCTCAGTTTGAATCTGTGCCCGGACGAGCTGGGTGCTACTTAGTGAGCTCTCCTGAGCTTGCTATAAGAAAGTATTTTGTTAGGTTTTTTATTTTCAGAGAGATCTGCTGGCAACAGACTCTCTGCTACGTGGGACTGAGGGGAGAGAAGCAGCCCTACTCACTGAAGATAGGTCCTGCTTCTTAGGCTACTGGACACCATTAGCTCCAGAGGAATCGTACACAGGATCGCACCCTTGGTCGTCCGATCCCGGAGCCGCGCCGCCGTCCCCCTCGCAGAGCCGGAAGACAGAAGCCGGTGACAGAAGCAAGAAGACTTCGAAATCGGCGGCAGAAGACTCCAGTCTTCATATGAGGTAGCGCACAGCACTGCAGCTGTGCGCCATTGCTCCCACACTAAACCCACATACTTCGGTCACTGTAGGGTGCAGGGCGCATAAGGGGGGGGCGCCCTGGGCAGCAGTTAGAGACCTCTTTGGCAAAAGTTGGCATATTATATAGTTGGGCACTGTATATATGTATGAGCCCCCGACAAAATTGTACACGAAAGCGGGACAGAAGCCCGCCGTCGAGGGGGCGGGGCTTCTTCCTCAGCACTCACCAGCGCCATGTTTTTTCTCCACAGCACCGCTGAGAGGAAGCTCCCCAGTCTCTCCCCTGCAGTTACACGGTAGAAGAGGGTAAAAAGAGAGGGGGGGCACATAATTTGGCGCAAAAATCAATATAAACAGCAGCTACTGGGTTAACATTAAGTTACTGTGTTATTCCTGGGTTAATAGCGCTGGGGTGTGTGCTGGCATACTCTCTCTCTGTCTCTCCAAAGGGCCTTATGGTAGAATTGTCTTCAGATGAGCATTCCCTGAGTGTGTGGTGTGTCGGTACGTGTGTGTCGACATGTCTGAGGTAAAAGGTTCCCCTAAGGAGGAGATGGAGCAAATATGTGTGAGAGAGGGTGTCTCCGTCGACAACGCCGACGCCTGTTTGGATATGTGTAATTAAGTGCTAAGGTGAATTTATTGCACAAAAGATTAGAGAACAGACAGGAAATCTACCCATGTCTGTCCCTATGTCGCAGAGACCTTCAGAGTCTCTCAATGCTCACTATCCAAAATAATAGACACTGATATCGACACGGAGTTTGACTCCAGTGTCGACTACGATAATGCAAAGTTACAGCCAAAATGGCAGAAAAGTATTCAATATATGATTATTGTAATAAAAGATGATTTGCATATCACTGATGACTCATCTGTCCCTGACACAAGGGTACACATGTTTAAGGGGAAGAAAGCTGAGGTAAATTTCCCTCCTCTCATGATGAAAAAGAGCGGGAATCTCCAGACAAGAGACTGCAGTTTCCCACAAAGAATTCTCAGGCAGTATCCTTTCCCCACTAGGGCCAGGATATGATGGGAATCTTCCCCTAGGGTGTCACGTTTGCCCAAAAGGTAGCCCTGACGTAACAGCTATTCTCAGGGATCCTGCAGATAGCGTGCACATTCTGGTACACTACTCAGACCGGCGATTGTGTCGGCATGGGTTTATAGCGCTGTGGCAGCGTGGACAGGTACCTTATCAGCAGAGATTGAGACCCTAGTATGCATATAGATATATATATGTATATATAGAGATATATATATATATATATTAAAGATGCTGTCTTAAGAGATATGTATGTATAAAACATGCCCAAAGAGACATGAGTATACTGGGTCCTAGAGTCAAAGCTATGTCGATTTCTGCTTGTCGTGTCCTGTAGAATATGCAATGGACAGATGATGCCGACTTAAGAGGCATATGGAAGGCTGAGGATTGTGTGGAGAAGGGTTCTCGGACCTGGTCTCCACAGCTATAGCTGGTAATTCTGATATTTTGCCTTATATTCCTGCACAGCCTAGGAAAGCACGACATTATTAAATGCAGCCTTTCGAAAAAGAGACAAAGTCCGAGGTGCGTCCTTTCTTGCCAGAGGCGGGGGTAGAGGAAAGAAGCTGCACAACACAGCTAGTTCCCAGGAACAGAAGTCCTCCCCGGCCTCTACAAAAATCCACCGCAGGTCGCTGGGGCTCCACAGCGGAGCTAGGCCCGGTGGGGGCACGCCTTCGTAAGTTCAGCCACAAGTGGGTTCACTCCCTGTTAGATCCCTGGGCAATAGATATTGTGTCTCAGGGATACAAGCTGGACTTTGAGAAGATGCCCCCTCACCGACGGCCCTGCCGGCTTCCCCCCACGAGAGGGAAACAGTGTTAACTGCAATTCACAAATTATATCTTCAACAGGTGGTGGTCAAGGTTCCCCTCCTTCAACAAGGAGGGGGGTATTATTCGACCATGTTGTAGTCCCGAAACCAGACGGTTCGGTCAGACCCATATTGAATTTAAAATCCCTGAACATATACCTGAAAAGGTTCAAGTTCAGGATGGAATCGCTAAGAGCGGTCATTGCAAGCCTGAAAGGGGGAGAGTTTATGGTGGCTCGGGACATAACGGATCCATACCTTCATGTCTCCATTTATCCACCTCATCAGGCGTACCTCAGAATTGCGGTACGGGATTGTCATTACCAATTTCAGACGTTGCCGTTTGGTCTCTCCACGGCCTTGAGAATATTCACCATGGTAATGGCGGAAATGATGGTGCTCCTGCGGAAGCAAGGTGTCACCATTATCACGTACTTGGACGATCTCCTCATAAAAGCGAGATCAAGAGAGCAGTTGCTGAACAGCGTATCACTTTCTCTGGAAGTGTAATGGCAACACGGCTGGATTCTATATATTCCAAAGTCGTAGTTGGTTCTTACAGCTCATCTGCCTCTCCTAGGCATGATCCTAGACACAGACCAGAAAAGGGTTTATCTCCTGATAGAGAGAGCTCAGGAGCTCGTGACACTGGTCAGGAATCTATTAAAACCAAAACAGGTGTCAGTGCATCACTGCACTCGAGTCCTGGGTAGGAGGGTGGCATCATACGAGGCCATTCCCTTCGGCAGGTTCCATGCGAGGACCTTCCAATGGGACTTACTGGACAAGTGGTCCGGATCACATCTTCAGATGCATCGGTTAATCACCCTATCCCCCAGGGCCAGGGTGTCTCTCCTGTGGTGGCTGCAGAGTGCTCACCTTCTCGAAGGTCGCAGATTCGGCATTCAGGACTGGGTCCTGGTGACCACGGATGCAAGTCTCCGAGGGTGGGGGGCAGTCACACAGGGAATAAATTTCCAAGGGCTGTGGTCAAGGCAGGAGACTTGCCTTCACATCAATATCCTGGAACTAAGGGCCATATACAACGCCCTAAGTCAAGCGGAGACCCTGCTTCGCGACCAACCGGTTCTGATTCAGTCAGAAAATATCACCGCAGTGGCTCATGTAAACCGCCAAGGCGGCACAAGGAGCAGGGTGGCGATGGTAGAAGCCACCAGAATTCTTCGCTGGGCGGAGAATCACGTAAGCGCACTGTCAGCAGTGTTCATTCCGGGAGTGGACAACTGGGAAGCAGACTTCCTCAGCAGGCACGACCTCCACCCGGGAGAGTGGGGACTTCATCAAGAAGTCTTCATGCAGATTGCAAGTCGGTGGAACTGCCACAGGTGGACATGATGGCATCTCGCCTCAACAGAAAGCTGCAGAGATATTGCGCCAGGTCAGGAGACCCTCAGGCGATAGCTGTGGACGCACTGGTGACACTATGGGTGTTCCCGTCGGTCTATGTATTTCCTCCTCTTCCTCTCATACCCAAGGTGCTGAGAATCATAAGAAAAGAGGAGTGAGAACAATACTCTTTGTTCCGGATTGGCCAAGAAGGACTTGGTTTTCAGATCTACAAGAAATGCTCACAGAGGACCCGGGGCCTCTGCCTCTAAGACAGGACTTGTGCAACAGGGGCCCTGTCTGTTCCAAGACTTACCGCGGCTGCGTTTGACGGCATGGCGGTTGAACGCCGGATCCTAGCAGAAAAAGGCATTCCGGATGAGGTCATTCCTACGCTGATAGAGGCTAGGAAGGATGTGACGGCTCAACATTATCACCGTATATGGCGAAAATATGTTGCTTGGTGTGAGGCCAGGAATGCCCCTACGGAGGAATTCCAGCTGGGCCGTTGCATTCACTTCCTACAGTCGGGAGTGAATTTGGGCCTGAAATTGGGTTCCATTAAGGTCTAGATTTCGGCTCTATCCATTTTCTTTCAAAAAGACCTGGCTTCTCTTCCTGAAGTCCAGACGTTTGTAAAGGGAGTGCTGCATATTCAGCCCCCTTTTGTGCCTCCAGTGGCACCTTGGGATCTTAACGTGGTGTTGAGTTTCCTGAAGTCACACTGGTTTGAGCCACTCAAAACCGTGGAGTTAACATTTCTCACGTGGAAGGTGGTCATGCTATTAGCCTTGGCGTCAGCTAGGCGTGTGTCAGAATTAGCGGCTTTGTCACATAAAAGCCCTACCTGGTTTTCCATATGGACAGGGTAGAATTGCGGACTCGTCCACAATTTTTGCCAAAGGTGGTGTCATCCTTTCATATGAACCAACCTATTGTGGTGCCTGTGGCTACTCGTGATTTGGAGGATTCCGAGTTACTAGATGTGGTCAGGGCTTTGAAGGTTTATGTAGCCAGAACGGCTAGAGTCAGGAAAACTGAGTCGCTGTTTATCCTGTATGCATCCAACAAGCTGGGTGCTCCTGCTTCAAAGCAAACTATTGCTCGCTGGATCTGTAACATGATTCAGCAGGCTCATTCTGCGGCTGGATTGCCGCTTCCAAAATCAGTAAAAGCCCACTCCACAAGGAAGGTGGGCTCTTCTTGGCGGCTGCCCGAGGGGTCTCGGCATTACAGCTTTGCCGAGCAGCTACTTGGTCAGGTTCGAACACTTTTGAAAAGTTTTACAAGTTTGATACCCTGGCTGAGGAGGACCTTGTGTTTGCTCATTCGGTGCTGCAGAGTCATCCGCACTCTCCCGCCCATTTGGGAGCTTTGGTATAATCCCCATGGTCCTTACGGAGTCCCCAGCATCCACTAGGACGTTAGAGAAAATAAGATTTTACTTACCGGTAAATCTATTTCTCGTAGTCCGTAGTGGATGCTGGGCGCCCGTCCCAAGTGCTGACTTCTTCTGCAATACTTATTTAAGCAATAACTATATACAAGGGTTATGTTTGGTTGCATCAGGGTTGATCTGATGCTCCGTTGTTGTTCATACAGTTAACTGGGTATGTTTATCACAAGTTATACGGTGTGATTGGTGTGGCTGGTATGAGTCTTGCCCTGAATTCCAAAATCCTTTCCTTGTACTGTCAGCTCTTCCGGGCACAGTTTCTCTAACTGAGGTCTGGAGGAAGGACATAGAGGGAGGAGCCAGAACACACCAGAATCCAAATTCTTTCTTAAAGTGCCCTGTCTCCTGCGGAGCCCGTCTATTCCCATGGTCCTTACGGAGTCCCCAGCATCCACTACGGACTACGAGAAATAGATTTACCGGTAAGTAAAATCTTATTTTTTACACTGCAATTTAGACGTCCGTTTGAACACACCCCACCCAAATCTAACTCTTCCTGCACATGTTATATCTGCCCCCCTGCAGTGCACATGGGGACTAATTCAGACCTGGTCGCAGCTGTGCAAAATTTTGCACAGCTACGATCAGCCACCCTGACATGTGGGCGCACCCGGCGAGTAAGTCCCTACCTGGCAAGCATTGCTGTGCTGGTAGGTGACTATTCGCCGCGTCCGAGATTGCAGCGGCTGCGTGTGATGTCATGCAGCCGCTGCGGCCCATCCCCCACACGGTCCGGGCACGCCTGCGTTGCTCGAACCGCGCCCCCAAAATGGCGTCCGAACGCGGCCGGCCCGCCCAGCGAATGCCTCTGCCTGTCAATCAGGCAGAGGCGATCGCTGGGCTGAGATGCCGATTTTAATTTCTGGCATGCACATGCGCATAGTGGCACATGCGCAGTTCAGACCTGATCGCCCACTGTACAAAAATAAATACTAAATACTGGCTGCTTTATTTTTTACACTGCAATTTAGATTTCAGTTTGAAAACACCCCACCCAAATCTAACTCTCCCTGCACATGTTATAGTTTCAGTTGCCCGGACCGCGCCCCCAAAACGGCGGCCGAATGCTGCCGGCCCGCCCCCTCCCGGCCAGCGAACGCCTCTGTCTGTCAATCAGGCAGAGGCGATCGCTGGGCATAAATGCCGATCGTATTTCTGGCATGCACAGCGGTGCATGCTCAGTTCAGACCTGATCGCCCGCTGCATGAAAACGCACAGCAGCGATCAGGTCTGAATGACCCCCATGGTTTTGCCTATTTGCTAACAAATTTGCTGCTGGGATCAGATTTGAATTAGGCCCCAAGTTACAAAAGGTTTCACTTTGGACTGTTAGTTCTCATTTTCATTATTTTAACTAGGCCTGTTCATTACTTTTAATTTCTCTTATTAAACAATCCTTTTGATGTATATTATGTGCAATGACACAGGATGTAAATACTAAAATAATTAAAAGTTTTCAGATAATTTTATGTCCCACATATTTTAAGAAAGCTTACTACAGATCATTACCATTTGGTTCTGCTGCTCTGGATAGATGGTTATACGTGATGGGTTCGAACTGTCTGAAGGCCTAATTTGTTTGTAGTATATCCATTTCAGATTTTGATTTTGCTGAGAACTACTCATTTGTTATGCAGGTTGAGGCCCAGAGCTCTCATTGGTCCAGTGCTCAAGCTACAATTCTTAGGGGCCCTACTCACTGGCCGACCCGCCGCCGAGCTGCCCGACGGCGGATACGGCCGACGAGCGACCCGGCGGCGGGGGGGCAGTGACGGGGGGAGTGAAGTTTCTTCACTCCCCCCGTCACGCGGCTGCATTGAAGTGCAGGCAAATATGGACGAGATCGTCCATATTGGCCTGCATGCACAGCCGACGGGAGACCAGCGATGAACGAGCGCGGGGACGCGCATCGTTCATCGCTGGAGTCTCCACACTGAAAGATATGAACGAGTTCTCGTTCATTTATGAACGAGATCGTTCATATCTTTCTGAAAATCGGCCAGTGTGTAGGGCCTATTACATTTGTGGTGTATTACAATCATGGACGTGTGGTGTGGTAAACGCTGGGGAGGCACTGGCTAGTACCAAAGCCATAGCAGTATATACTGCTAAAAATTTGGTAAGGACAAGGTAGGCAGGGGAAGCGCTGCCTCATCTGTCATAGACTTTTTACTCCAGTGTTTTGACTATAAAAATGACTAGTATTTGTATTTTTCATATACTTTATATGGTCAAAACTCTGGTGTATACCTTAGTATGACAGGAAAGGCTCTGCCTCACCTCACCACACGTCACTGAAGCATAAACTGGGCGTCTTAGCTATGCTGTTATTTCAGGCTGTTGGGGACACAACACAGTGGCAGTCTGCTGCTTCCAGTGGAACCTCATAAACTTCTTGAAGACATTTGAGAAACCACCCAAAAATGTTTTCTACTTCTCCGGTGGGTCAGCCGCGCAATTTAAGACCACTTATGCTCTCACAAGATGATTTTGGTATAAGTTTTGGTATAAAAGCAAGGTAGCATTATTCAGCGACTACTCATGGCAAAGGGCTTTGCGATGGTGTAGGTAGCACAGTGAAGAGGTTAACATCCCAAGCAAGCCTGCAACGTCCTTATGATAATCAGAGTTTTACACCACAACAACTTCAACACAAGAGGATCATACTGAGACAGCAATATTTCTGGATGATCGCTTCAAAAACACATGGGACCTAGAAATTCCATGCTTTCATACCTGCAGCATCCACAGCAAAAATCTTTGTGAAGGCGTTTTCCTTCTCACAAAATTTAATTGGAACAGACTGTGACCACATCCCAAGAAAAGCTCACACTTGCTGACATAAGAGGGAGCGAGTATGTCCTCATACATCTTTAATGCAGTCGCATCAATCAGGCCCTCTTGGCACGCCAGCTCACGTGAGAATCTTCTAGCATCTGATGTCTTTTTTTATGTTTCCTTTTTCATACAGAAAACGTGACTTAACAACAATACATTTAATTAATTTGATATATGACACTCGTATATTTGTGTGTGACTGAGTCTCTGAATCTGTACACGAAGTGCTACAATGTAGCAGCTACAGCTTGAAGAAAAAGTAGCAGTCTTTGCAAAGTAAACACTAGTGATGAGCGCCTGAAATTTTTCGGGTTTTGTGTTTTGGTTTTGGGTTCGGTTCCGCGGCCGTGTTTTGGGTTCGACCGCGTTTTGGCAAAACCTCACCGAATTTTTTTTGTCGGATTCGGGTGTGTTTTGGATTCGGGTGTTTTTTTCAAAAAACCCTAAAAAACAGCTTAAATCATAGAATTTGGGGGTCATTTTGATCCCATATTATTATTAACCTCAAAAACCATAATTTCCACTCATTTTCAGTCTATTCTGAATACCTCACACCTCACAATATTATTTTTAGTCCTAAAATTTGCACCGAGGTCGCTGGATGACTAAGCTAAGCGACCCTAGTGGCCGACACAAACACCTGGCCCATCTAGGAGTGGCACTGCAGTGTCACGCAGGATGTCCCTTCCAAAAAACCCTCCCCAAACAGCACATGACGCAAAGAAAAAAAGAGGCGCAATGAGGTAGCTGTGTGAGTAAGATTAGCGACCCTAGTGGCCGACACAAACACCGGGCCCATTTAGGAGTGGCACTGCAGTGTCACGCAGGATGTCCCTTCCAAAAAACCCTCCCCAAACAGCACATGACGCAAAGAAAAAAAGAGGCGCAATGAGGTAGCTGTGTGAGTAAGATTAGCGACCCTAGTGGCCGACACAAACACCGGGCCCATTTAGGAGTGGCACTGCAGTGTCACGCAGGATGTCCCTTCCAAAAAACCCTCCCCAAACAGCACATGACGCAAAGAAAAAAAGAGGCGCAATGAGGTAGCTGTGTGAGTAAGATTAGCGACCCTAGTGGCCGACACAAACACCGGGCCCATCTAGGAGTGGCACTGCAGTGTCACGCAGGATGGCCCTTCCAAAAAACCCTCCCCAAACAGCACATGACGCAAAGAAAAAAAGAGGCGCAATGAGGTAGCTGACTGTGTGAGTAAGATAAGCGACCCTAGTGGCCGACACAAACACCGGGCCCATTTAGGAGTGGCACTGCAGTGTCACGCAGGATGTCCCTTCCAAAAAACCCTCCCCAAACAGCACATGACGCAAAGAAAAATAAAAGAAAAAAGAGGTGCAAGATGGAATTGTCCTTGGGCCCTCCCACCCACCCTTATGTTGTATAAACAAAACAGGACATGCACACTTTAACCAACCCATCATTTCAGTGACAGGGTCTGCCACACGACTGTGACTGATATGACGGGTTGGTTTGGACCCCCCCAAAAAAGAAGCAATTAATCTCTCCTTGCACAAACTGGCTCTACAGAGGCAAGATGTCCACCTCATCATCATCCTCCGATATATCACCGTGTACATCCCCCTCCTCACAGATTATCAATTCGTCCCCACTGGAATCCACCATCTCAGCTCCCTGTGTACTTTGTGGAGGCAATTGCTGCTGGTCAATGTCTCCGCGGAGGAATTGATTATAATTCATTTTAATGAACATCATCTTCTCCACATTTTCTGGATGTAACCTCGTACGCCGATTGCTGACAAGGTGAGCGGCGGCACTAAACACTCTTTCGGAGTACACACTTGTGGGAGGGCAACTTAGGTAGAATAAAGCCAGTTTGTGCAAGGGCCTCCAAATTGCCTCTTTTTCCTGCCAGTATAAGTATGGACTGTGTGACGTGCCTACTTGGATGCGGTCGCGTTCCGCTTGACTTGACAATTTTCTCACCAGCAGGTCTTTCAACCCCAGCAGACTTGTGTCTGCCGGAAAGAGAGATCCAAGGTAGGCTTTAAATCTAGGATCGAGCATGGTGGCCAAAATGTAGTGCTCTGATTTCAACAGATTGACCACCCGTGAATCCTTGTTAAGCGAATTAAGGGCTCCATCCACAAGTCCCACATGCCTAGCGGAATCGCTCCGTGTTAGCTCCTCCTTCAATGTCTCCAGCTTCTTCTGCAAAAGCCTGATGAGGGGAATGACCTGACTCAGGCTGGCAGTGTCTGAACTGACTTCACGTGTGGCAAGTTCAAAGGGCAGCAGAACCTTGCACAACGTTGAAATCATTCTCCACTGCGCTTGAGACAGGTGCATTCCACCTCCTATATCGTGCTCAATTGTATAGGCTTGAATGGCCTTTCTCTAACGTCCTAGTGGATGCTGGGGACTCCGTCAGGACCATGGGGATTAGCGGCTCCGCAGGAGACAGGGCACAAAAAGTGAGCTTTTAGGATCACATGGTGTGTACTGGCTCCTCCCCCTATGACCCTCCTCCAAGCCTCAGTTAGGTTTTTGTGCCCGTCCGAGCAGGGTGCAATCTAGGTGGCTCTCTTAAAGAGTTGCTTAGAAAAAGTTTTTAGGTTCTTTATTTTCAGTGAGTCCTGCTGGCAACAGGCTCACTGCTACGAGGGACTTAGGGGAGAGAAGTGAACTCACCTGCGTGCAGGATGGATTGGCTTCTTAGGCTACTGGACACCATTAGCTCCAGAGGGAGTCGGAACACAGGTCTCGCCCTGGGGTTCGTCCCGGAGCCGCGCCGCCGACCCCCCTTGCAGATGCTGAAGATTGAAGAGGTCCGGAACCAGGCGGCAGAAGACTTTCAGTCTTCATCAGGTAGCGCACAGCACTGCAGCTGTGCGCCATTGTTGTCAGCACACTTCACACAGCGGTCACGGAGGGTGCAGGGCGCGGGGGGGGGGGCGCCCTGGGCAGCAATGTATAATACCTGTATGGCGAAAAATACATCACATATAGCCCTTGAGGCTATATGGATGTATTTAACCCCTGCCAGATATCACAAACTCCGGAGAAGAAGCCCGCCGAAAAGGGGGCGGGGCCTATTCTCCTCAGCACACAGCGCCATTTTCCCTCACAGAAATGCTGGTGGGAAGGCTCCCATGCTCTCCCCTGCACTGCACTACAGAAACAGGGTTAAAACAGAGAGGGGGGGCACTGATTTGGCGATATGAATATATATTAAATGCTATAAGGGAGGAACACTTATATAAAGGTTGTCCCTGTATAATTATAGCGTTTTGGTGTGTGCTGGCAAACTCTCCCTCTGTCTCCCCAAAGGGCTAGTGGGTCCTGTCCTCTATCAGAGCATTCCCTATGTGTGTGCTGTATGTCGGTACGTGTGTGTCGACATGTATGAGGAAAATGTTGGTGAGGAGGCGGAGCAAATTGCCTGTAATGGTGATGTCACTCTCTAGGGAGTCGACACCGGAATGGATGGCTTATTTATGGAATTACGTGATAATGTCAACACGCTGCAAGCCGGTTGACGACATGAGACGGCCGGCGATCAAATTAGTACCTGTCCAGGCGTCTCAAACACCGTCAGGGGCTGTAAAACGCCCATTTACCTCAGTCGGTCGACACAGACCCAGACACGGACACTGATTTCAGTGTCGACGGTGAAGAAACAAACGTATTTTCCTTTAGGGCCACACGTTAAGGGCAATGAAGGAGGTGTTACATATTTCTGATACTACAAGTACCACAAAAAAGGGTATTATGTGTGATGTGAAAAAACTACCTGTAGTTTTTCCTGAATCAGATAAATTAAATGAAGTGTGTGATGATGCGTGGGTTTCCCCCGATAGAAAATTATTGGCGGTATACCCTTTCCCGCCAGAAGTTAGGGCGCGTTGGGAAACACCCCTTAGGGTGGATAAGGCGCTCACATGCTTATCAGAACAAGTGGCGGTACCATCTACAGATAGGGCCGTACTTAAGGAGCCAGCTGATAGGAGGCTGGAAAATATCCTAAAAAGTATACACACACATGCTGGTGTTATACTGCGACCAGCGATCGCCTCAGCCTGGATGTGCAGAGCTGAGGTGGCTTGGTCGGATTCCCTGACTAAAAATATTGATACCCTTGACAGGGACAGTATTTTATTGACTATAGAGCATTTAAAGGATGCATTTCTATATATGCGAGATGCGCAGAGGGATATTTGCACTCTGGCATCAAGAGTAAATGCGATGTCCATATCTGCAAGAAGATGTTTATGGACACGACAGTGGTCAGGTGATGCAGATTCCAAACGGCACAAAGATGTATTGCCGTATAAAGGGGAGGAGTTATTTGGGGTCGGTCCATGGGACCTGGTGGCCACGGCAACTGCTGGAAAATCCACCGTTTTTTACCCTAAGTCACATCTCTGCAGAAAAAGACACCGTCTTTTCAGCCTCAGTCCTTTCGTCCCTATAAGAGTCATATCTGCCCAGGGATAGAGGAAAGGGAAGAAGACTGCAGCAGGCAGCCCATTCCCAGGAACAGAAGCCCTCCACCGCTTCTACCAAGTTCTCAGCATGACGCTAGGACCGTACAGGACCCCTGGATCCTACAAGTAGTATCCAAGGGGTACAGATTGGAATGTCGAGACGTTTCCCCCTCGCAGGTTCCTGTAGTCTGCTGTACCAATGTCTCCCTCCGACAGGGAGGCAGTATTGAAAACAATTCACAAGCTGTATTCCCAGCAGGTGATAATAAAATTACCCCTCCTACAACAGGGAAAGGGGTATTATTCCACACTATATTGTGGTACTGAAGCCAGAAGGCTAGGTGAGACCTATTCTAAATCTGAAATATTTGAACACTTACAAAGGTTCAAATCCAGATGGAGTCACTCAGAGCAGTGATAGCGAAAAGAAGGGGACTATATGGTGTCCCGGGACATCAGGGATGCTTACCTCCATGTCCCAAAATTTGCCTTTCTCACCAAGGGTATCTCGGGTTCGTGGTACAGAACTGTCACTATCAGTTTCAGACGATGCCGTTGGATTGTCCAAGGCACCCCGGGTCCTTACCAAGGTAATGACCGAAATGAGGATTCGTCTTCAAAGAAAATGGACGACCTCCTGATAAGAACAAGGTCCAGAGAACAGTTGGAGGTCGGAGTAGCACTATCTCAAGTAGTTCTACGACAACACGGGTGGATTCTAAATATTCCAAAACCGCAGTTGTTCCGACGACACGTCTGCTGGTCCTAGGGATGATTCTGGACACAGTCCAGAAAAAGGTGTTTCTCCCAGAGGAGAAAGCCAGGGAGTTATCCGAGCTAATCGGGATCCTCCTAAAACCAGGAAAAGTGTCAGTGCATCATTGCACAAGAGTCCTGGTAAAAATGGTGGCTTATTACGAAGCCATTCCATTCGGCAGATTTCACGCAAGAACTCTTCAGTGGGATCTGCTGGACAAATGGTCCGGATCGCATCTTCAGATGCATCAGCGGATAACCCTATATCCAAGGACAAGGGTGTCCCTCCTGTGGTGATTACAGAGTGCTCATCTTCTAGAGGGCCGTAGATTCGGCATTCAGGATTGGATGCTGGTGACCACGGAGGCCAGCCTGAGAGGCTGGGGAGCAGTCACACAGGGAAAAAATTTCCAGGGAGTGTGATCAAGTCTGGAGAATTCTCTCCACATAAATATACTGGAGCTAAGAGCAAATTTATAATGCTCTAAACTTAGCAAGACCTCTGCTTCAAGGTCAGCCGGTATTGATCCAGTGGGATAACATCACGGCAGTCGCCCACGTAAACAGAAAGGGCGGCACAAGAAGCAGGAGGGCAGTGGCAAAACTGCAAGGATTTTTCGCTAGGCGGAAAATCATGTGATAGCACTGTCAGCAGTGTTCATTCCGGGAGTGGACGACTGGGAAGCAGACTTCCTCAGCAGGCACGACCTCCACCCGGGAGAGTGGGAACTTCATAGGGAAGTTTTCCGCATGATTGTGAACCGTTGGGAAAGACCAAAGGTGGACATGATGGCGTCCCGCCCGAACAAAGAACGGGACAGGTATTGCGCCAGGTCACGAGACCTTCAGGCGATAGCTGTGGATGTCCTGGTAACACCGTGGGTGTAACAGTCGGTGTATGTGTTCCCTCCTCTGCTTCTCATAACCAAGGTATTGAGAATTATAAGACGTAGAGGAGTAAGAACTATACTCGTGGCTCCGGATTGGCCAAGAGGGACTTGGTACCCGGAACTTCAAGAGATGCTCACAGAGGACTAATGGCCTCAGGAGCTAAGAAGGGACTTGCTTCAGCAAGTACCATGTCTGTTCCAAGACTTACCGCGGCTGCGTTTGACGGCATGGCGGTTGAACGCCGGATTCTAAGGGAAAAGGCATTCCGGAAGAGGTCATACCTACCCTGGTCAAAGCCAGGAAGGAGGTGACCGCACAACGTTATCACCACATGTGGTGAAAATATGTTGCGTGGGTGAGGCCAGGAAGGCCCCACGAAGAAATTTCAACTAGGTCGATTTCTGCACTTCCTGAAAACAGGAGTGTCTATGAGCCTCAAATTGGGGTCCATTAAGGTTCAAGTTTCGGCCCTGTAGATTTTCTTCCAGAAAGAATTGGCTTCAGTTCCTGAAGTCCAGACATTTGTCAAGGGAGTATTGCATATACAGCCCCTTTTGTGCCTCCAGTGGCACCGTGGGATCTCAAAGTAGTGTTGGGATTCCTCAAATCATATTGGTTTGAACCGCTCAAATCTGTGGATTTGAAATATCTCACATGGAAAGTGACCATGCTGTTGGCCCTGGCCTCGGCCAGGCGATTGTCAGAATTGGCGGCTTTGTCTTACAAAAGCCCATATTTGATTTTCCATTCGGACGGGGCAGAACTGGGACTCGTCCCCAGTTTCTTCCTAAGGTGGTGTCAGCGTTTCACCTGAAACAACCTATTGTGGTGCCTGCGGCTACTAGGGACTTGGAGGACTCCAAGTTGCTAGACGTTGTCAGGGCCCTGAAAAAAAAAAAAAAAAAAATATATATATATATATATATATATATATATATATATATATATATATATATATAATTCCAGGACGGCTGGAGTCAGAAAGTCTGACTTGCTGTTTATATTGTATGCACCCAAAAAGCTGGGTGCTCCTGCTTCTAAGCAGACTATTGCTCGTTGGATTTGTAGTACAATTCAACTTGCACATTCTGTGGCAGGCCTGCCACAGCCAAAATCTGTAAATGCCCATTCCACAAGGAAGGTGGGCTCATCTTGGGCGGCTGCCCGAGGGGTCTCGGCTTTACAACTTTGCCGAGCAGCTACGTGGTCAGGCGGGAACACGTTTGTAAAATTCTACAAATTTGATATCCTGGCTGAGGAGGACCTGGAGTTCTCTCATTCGGTGCTGCAGAGTCATCCGCACTCTCCCGCCCGTTTGGGAGCTTTGGTATAATCCCCATGGTCCTGACGGAGTCCCCAGCATCCACTAGGACGTTAGAGAAAATAAGATTTTACTTACCGATAAATCTATTTCTCATAGTCCGTAGTGGATGCTGGGCGCCCATCCCAAGTGCGGATTGTCTGCATTACTTGTACATAATTATTGTTACAAAAATCGGGTTATTATTGTTGTGGGCCATCTTTTCAGAGGCTCCTTCGTTGTTATCATACTGTTAACTGGGTTCAAATCACAGGTTGTACGGTGTGATTGGTGTGGCTGGTATGAGTCTTACCCGGGATTCAAGATCCTTCCTTATTGTGTACGCTCGTCCGGGCACAGTACCTAACTGAGGCTTGGAGGAGGGTCATAGGGGGAGGAGCCAGTACACACCATGTGATCCTAAAAGCTTACTTTTTGTGCCCTGTCTCCTGCGGAGCCGCTAATCCCCATGGTCCTGACGGAGTCCCCAGCATCCACTACGGACTATGAGAAATAGATTTAGCGGTAAGTAAAATCTTATTTTTGCTGCTCCTCCAACCTCTGAAGCATATAGAGGGTTGAATTCCACCTCGTTACCACTTCTTGCTTCAGATGATGGCAGGGCAGGTTCAGTAGTTTTTGGTGGTGCTCCAGTCTTCTGTACGTGGTGCCTGTACGCCGAAAGTGTCCCGCAATTCTTCTGGCCACCGACAGCATCTCTTGCACGCCCCTGTCATTTTTTAAATAATTCTGCACCACCAAATTCAAGGTATGTGCAAAACATGGGACGTGCTGGAATTTGCCCATATTTAATGCACACACAATATTGCTGGCGTTGTCCGATGCCACAAATCCATAGGAGAGTCCAATTGGGGTAAGCCATTCCGCGATGATCTTCCTCAGTTGCCGTAAGAGGTTTTCAGCTGTGTGCGTATTCTGGAAAGCGGTGATACAAAGCGTAGCCTGCCTAGGAAAGAGTTGGCGTTTGCGAGATGCTGCTACTGGTGCCGCCGCTGCTGTTCTTGCTGCGGGAGTCCATACATCTACCCAGTGGGCTGTCACAGTCATATAGTCCTGACCCTGCCCTGCTCCACTTGTCCACATGTCCGTGGTTAAGTGGACATTGGGTACAGCTGCATTTTTTAGGACACTGGTGACTCTTTTTCTGAGGTCTGTGTACATTTTCGGTATCGCCTGCCTAGAGAAATGGAACCTAGATGGTATTTGGTACCGGGGACACAGTACCTCCAACAAGTCTCTAGTTGGCTCTGCAGTAATGATGGATACCGGAACCACGTTTCTCACCACCCAGGATGCCAAGGCCTCAGTTATCCGCTTTGCAGTAGGATGACTGCTGTGATATTTCATCTTCCTCGCAAAGGACTGTTGGACAGTCAATTGCTTGGTGGAAGTAGTAAAAGTGGTCTTACGACTTCCCCTCTGGGATGACCATCGACTCCCAGCAGCAACAACAGCAGCGCCAGCAGCAGTAGGCGTTACACGCAAGGATGCATCGGAGGAATCCCAGGCAGGAGAGGAATCATCAGAATTGCCAGTGACATGGCCTGCAGGACTATTGGCATTCCTGGGGAAGGAGGAAATTGACACTGAGGGAGTTGGTGGGGTGGTTTGCGTGAGCTTGGTTACAAGAGGAAGGGATTTACTGGTCAGTGGACTGCTTCCGCTGTCACCCAAAGTTTTTGAACTTGTCACTGACTTATTATGAATGCGCTGCAGGTGACGTATAAGGGAGGATGTTCCGAGGTGGTTAACGTCCTTACCCCTACTTATTACAGCTTGACAAAGGGAACACACGGCTTGACACCTGTTGTCCGCATTTCTGTTGAAATACCTCCACACCGAAGAGCTGATTTTTTTGGTATTTTCACCAGGCATGTCAACGGCCATATTCCTCCCACGGACAACAGGTGTCTCCCCGGGTGCCTGACTTAAACAAACCACCTCACCATCAGAATCCTCCTGGTCAATTTCCTCCCCAGCGCCAGCAACACCCATATCCTCCTCATCCTGGTGTACTTCAACACTGACATCTTCAATCTGACTATCAGGAACTGGACTGCGGGTGCTCCTTCCAGCACTTGCAGGGGGCGTGCAAATGGTGGAAGGCGCATGCTCTTCACGTCCAGTGTTGGGAAGGTCAGGCATCGCAACCGACACAATTGGACTCTCCTTGTGGATTTGGGATTTCGAAGAACGCACAGTTCTTTGCGGTGCTACTGCTTTTGCCAGCTTGAGTCTTTTCATTTTTCTAGCGAGAGGCTGAGTGCCTCCATCCTCATGTGAAGCTGAACCACTAGCCATGAACATAGGCCAGGGCCTCAGCCGTTCCTTGCCACTCCGTGTGGTAAATGGCATATTGGCAAGTTTACGCTTCTCCTCCGACAATTTTATTTTAGGTTTTGGAGTCCTTTTTTTACTGATATTTGGTGTTTTGGATTTGACATGCTCTGTACTATGACATTGGGCATCGGCCTTGGCAGACGACGTTGCTGGCATTTCATCGTCTCGGCCATGACTAGTGGCAGCAGCTTCAGCACGAGGTGGAAGTGGATCTTGATCTTTCCCTAATTTTGGAACCTCAACATTTTTGTTCTCCATATTTTAATAGGCACAACTAAAAGGCACCTCAGGTAAACAATGGAGATGGATGGATACTAGTATACAATTATGGACGGACTGCCGAGTGCCGACACAGAGGTAGCTACAGCCGTGGACTACCGTACTGTACTGTGTCTGCTGCTAATATAGACTGGTTGATAAAGAGATGTAGTAGTATGTATGTATAAAGAAGAAAGAAAAAAAAACCACGGGTAGGTGGTATACAATTATGGACGGACTGCCGAGTGCCGACACAGAGGTAGCTACAGCCGTGAACTACCGTACTGTACTGTGTCTGCTGCTAATATAGACTGGTTGATAAAGAGATGTAGTAGTATGTATGTATAAAGAAGAAAGAAAAAAAAACCACGGGTAGGTGGTATACAATTATGGACGGACTGCCGAGTGCCGACACAGAGGTAGCTACAGCCGTGGACTACCGTACTGTACTGTGTCTGCTGCTAATATAGACTGGTTGATAAAGAGATGTAGTAGTATGTATGTATAAAGAAGAAAGAAAAAAAAACCTCGGGTAGGTGGTATACAATTATGGACGGACTGCCGAGTGCCGACACAGAGGTAGCTACAGCCGTGAACTACCGTACTGTACTGTGTCTGCTGCTAATATAGACTGGTTGATAAAGAGATGTAGTAGTATGTATTGTGACAAGAACACTGGGATAGTGTTTGAGGGCAGGTATATTTGTCCCAGGTTCTTGTCTTACATGTTTTAGAAAATGTTAACTTCTAGGAAAAATGCTTTTTGTTTTGTCTGAACCTTTTCAGTTTGCTGTAAAAGCTGGGTAAAGGCTCTGAGAGAGAGATAAGGCGAGTTCTAGACATTGGGCCCAGTTCGGGTCTTTGGCCTCACAGAGGGCTAATCTGGGTTTCAGCTGTGTAAGAGTGATATAGTGCTTCTAACCTGATTAGTATGGGCAGACTGCCTGGGAAGGCTGCAGGATCTGTGTGTGAGAGACACGCTTTCTGATGCAAGTAAGCTATACAGTATGTACTGAAGAACTCTGTGTTTTGTTTAGTGACAGTTAGGAACATCTTATGTTTAGTTAGTGCCGGACAGGCAAGGTATTTTTATTTTGGGGTTTGTTTTATTTTCTGTTTCAATAAAACTGGCCGGGGTCAGTTGTACCAGAAACTGGACTTGTGTTGTTCCTCAGCTGCTGCGTGCTGCCATATTCCCCAGGAAAAGGCACCTTGCACCCCTACAGTGTTACAACTTGGTGGAGAATGCGAGCAGGCCGTTCTGCGCATAAGTGAAAGCAGCAGCTTTGTGAGGCCTGCAGAAAACGGTGGTTTATGCAGATACAGCCCAGTGTGAAGTTACTGAGACTCACCCCTGAGGGTTTGATATATGTCCTGGGTGAAAGCAGCTGCAAAGCCGCCTGAAAAATCTGTTGACATGGAGGATCTGCTTAAAGCCTTGCTGCAAGCTACAGCGGCTCAGCAGGAGGCCAACCGACAGCAGCAGGTGGCAATGGAGGAAAATTGGAGACTACAGCAGGAGGCCAACAGACAGCAGCAGGTGGCAATGGAGGAAAATAAGAGACAACAGCAGGCAGTTGTTGATGAACTTTACAGGCAACAGCGTCAGGATAGAGAGGCCTTAGCAGAAGTGGTGCAGAGACTTGCAGCTCGGGTTGGAGATGTGGCCGTCAGTGCTCCAACCAGCTCTAGTTCTATACGAAGCCAGTTGATAATACCGGTGATTTTATGGATGTACGTGGGTCTTCGGAACTTTCTGGCCCTTTGCCTTTTGCTAGTTTGGCTGGGGAAGTGACAGATGGGGAGTCCAGTGAGGACCCTCTTGCCGGGAACAGAGACATAGTAGTTAGAACTGAAAGCGTGCCTGACCTGGAGGTAAAGAAGGATCTGTTTGCGTCTGAACAGTTAAAGGATCCTACCTTAATAAAGGCTAGAGAGAATGTTAAGATTGTTAATGGGGAACCTGTGGTACCAGGTGACAGGGTTACGTATCCCCACATGGCCATCTGTAATGAGCTCTTGTACCACATTGTCAAAAGGGGTGAGGATGTGGTGGAACAGCTGGTAGTTCCCCAGCCTTATCGGAGAACGGTACTAGATTTAGCTCATAGTCACGTTACCGCAGGACATTTAGGGACAGAAAAAACCACTGAAAGAGTTTTACAAAGGTTCTTTTGGCCAGGGGTTTATAAAGAAGTGTCTGAATATTGTTCTTCCTGTCCTGAATGCCAGTATCATGCCCCTAGACCCCATTTCAGGAGCCCACTAGTTCCCATGCCTATTATAGAGGTCCCGTTTGACAGAATAGCCATGGATCTCGTGGGGCCCTTGTTAAAGTCTGCTCGGGGCCATCAGTATATCCTGGTAATTATGGACTATGCCACTCGATATCCTGAGGCTGTCCCTTTACGCACTATCACAACCAAGGCGATAGCTAGGGAGCTGGTGCAGGTATTTAGTAGAGTGGGAATACCAAAAGAAATTTTGACTGACCAAGGTACTCCATTTATGTCAAGGATCATGAAAGAATTGTGCAAGTTATTTAAGGTCACTCACCTCAGGACGTCCATCTACCATCCCCAAACTGACGGGTTGGTGGAAAGGTTTAATAAAACATTAAAAAGTATGTTAAAAAAGGTTGTTGAGAGAGATGGGAAAAACTGGGATTGTTTATTGCCCTACTTGTTAATGGCCATCAGAGAAGTTCCTCAGTCCTCTACGGGGTTTTCTCCATTTGATTTGTTGTATGGTAGACACCCCAGAGGGCTGTTGGATGTTGCCAAAGAGACGTGGGAAGGACAGCCCACTCCTTATAGAAGCGTTATTGAGCATGTAACACAAATGCAGGATAGGATTGCAGCCGTGGTACCTGTTGTCAGAGAGCACATGGAACAGGCCCAAAGTGCTCAACAGAGGGTCTATAACCGGAGTGCCAAGATACGGGAATTTGCTCCTGGAGATAGAGTTCTTGTTTTGGTACCCACTGTGGAAAGCAAATTCCTAGCTAAATGGCAGGGTCCATTTGAGATTAGGGAAAAAGTGAATGAGGTTAATTACAAAGTATACCAGCCGGGAAAGAGAAAACCCGAACAGATCTACCATGTTAACTTAATCAAACCCTGGAAAGATAGGTTGTCTCTGTCAGCGGAGCCTTGCCCTTCGGTGTCTTCACCCCGGTTGCTTCCCGCAGTGAAGGTGTCAGAGACATTATCAGCTGATCAGAACAATCAGGTTAAAGAATTTCTCATCCAAAATAGGGAGGTATTTTCAGAGCTGCCTGGCCGAACGACCATAATAAAACATGACATTGTCACAGAACCAGGGGTCAGGGTTCATTTAAAACCATATAGGATTCCTGAAGCTCAGCGAGAAGCTATTTCTAAGGAAGTTAAAACCATGTTAGAACTTGGAGTCATAGAGGAGTCTAACAGTGAGTGGTCCAGTCCCATAGTGCTCATCCCGAAGCCCGACGGTAGCATACGCTTCTGTAATGACTTTCGTAAGTTAAATGAGGTGTCCAAGTTTGACGCATACCCCATGCCCCGTGTGGATGAGCTTGTAGAAAGGCTGGGAACAGCCAGGTTTCTCACCACATTGGACCTGACCAAAGGTTACTGGCAAATACCTTTATCTGATAGCGCCAAAGAAAAAACAGCCTTTTCGGTTCCGGAGGGGCTGTACCAGTATAAGATGTTACCCTTTGGGTTGCATGGGGCTCCAGCAACCTTTCAACGGGCGATGGATAAAATTTTGAGGCCCCATAGAAAATATGCAGCTGCCTATTTGGATGATGTGGTAATTCACAGTACAGACTGGGGGTCACATTTGGTTCAAGTACAAGCAGTACTGGACTCAATCAGAGAGGCAGGGTTAACTGCTAACCCAAAGAAGTGCTGCCTCGCAATGGAGGAGGTCAAATACTTGGGCTTCACCATAGGCAGAGGTCTGATTAGGCCCCAATTGAATAAAGTTGATGCTATTCAAAACTGGCCTCGTCCAGTGAATAAAAAACAGGCAAGGGCTTTTTTGGGAATTACTGGGTACTATAGACGGTTTATTCCTAATTTTGCGACCACAGCGGTGCCGTTGTCAGACCTTACCAAAGGGAAGCAGTCAAATGTGGTGAAATGGAACCCTGATGCAGAAAAGGCGTTCCAAGCGTTAAAAGTGGCTTTGTGTTCACAACCGGTGTTGATAACACCAGATTTTTCAAAAGAATTTGTGGTACAGACAGATGCCTCAGAGGTAGGGATAGGTGCTGTGCTGTCCCAAACCAGAGATGGGGACGAACACCCTATCATTTATTTGAGTAGGAAACTCAATGAGCATGAAAAAAGGTATGCCATTGTGGAAAAGGAGGCTTTGGCCATTAAGTGGGCACTAGATACCTTGAGATATTACCTCTTGGGTAGACAATTCAGACTAGTGACAGACCATGCCCCTTTAAAATGGATGTATGTAAATAGAGGCAAGAATGCTCGTGTAACTAGATGGTTTCTAGCGTTGCAGGACTTTAAGTTTACTGTCGAACATAGACCGGGAACACAATTGGCCAACGCAGATGCATTGTCTCGCATCTTCTGTTTGGGGGCTACAAGTGTTCCGGCCCCTAGGTCGAAACAGGGGAGGGGGATATGTGACAAGAACACTGGGATAGTGTTTGAGGGCAGGTATATTTGTCCCAGGTTCTTGTCTTACATGTTTTAGAAAATGTTAACTTCTAGGAAAAATGCTTTTTGTTTTGTCTGAACCTTTTCAGTTTGCTGTAAAAGCTGGGTAAAGGCTCTGAGAGAGAGATAAGGCGAGTTCTAGACATTGGGCCCAGTTCGGGTCTTTGGCCTCACAGAGGGCTAATCAGGGTTTCAGCTGTGTAAGAGTGATATAGTGCTTCTAACCTGATTAGTATGGGCAGACTGCCTGGGAAGGCTGCAGGATCTGTGTGTGAGAGACACGCTTTCTGATGCAAGTAAGCTATACAGTATGTACTGAAGAACTCTGTGTTTTGTTTAGTGACAGTTAGGAACATCTTATGTTTAGTTAGTGCCGGACAGGCAAGGTATTTTTATTTTGGGGTTTGTTTTATTTTCTGTTTCAATAAAACTGGCCGGGGTCAGTTGTACCAGAAACTGGACTTGTGTTGTTCCTCAGCTGCTGCGTGCTGCCATATTCCCCAGGAAAAGGCACCTTGCACCCCTACAGTGTTACAGTATGTATAAAGAAGAAAGAAAAAAAAACCACGGGTAGGTGGTATACAATTATGGACGGACTGCCGAGTGCCGACACAGAGGTAGCTACAGCCGTGGACTACCGTACTGTACTGTACTGTGTCTGCTGCTAATATAGACTGGTTGATAAAGAGATGTAGTAGTATGTATGTATGTATGTATAAAGAAGAAAGAAAAAAAAACCACGGGTAGGTGGTATACAATTATGGATGGACTGCCGAGTGCCGACACAGAGGTAGCTACAGCCGTGAACTACCGTACTGTGTCTGCTGCGACTGGATGATAAATAATGATATAAAAAATATATATATATCACTACTGCAGCCGGACAGGTATATATTATATAATGACGGACCTGCTGGACACTGTCTGTCAGCAGAATGAGTTTTTTATAGAATAAAAAAAAAAACACCACACAAGTGAAGTCACACGACGAGTGTTTAACTTTTTCAGGCAATCACAATATAGTATACTACTAACTATACTGGTGGTCAGTGTGGTCAGGTCACTGGTCAGTCACACTGGCAGTGGCACTCCTGCAGCAAAAGTGTGCACTGTTTAATTTTAATATAATATGTACTCCTGGCTCCTGCTATAACCTATAACTGGCACTGCAGTGCTCCCCAGTCTCCCCCACAATTATAAGCTGTGTGAGCTGAGCACAGTCAGATATATATACATAGATGATGCAGCACACAGATATGGTATGTGACTGAGTCACTGTGTGTATCGTTTTTTTCAGGCAGAGAACGGATATATTAAATAAAACTGCACTGTCTGGTGGTCACTGTGGTCAGTCACTAGTAAACTCTGCACTCTCTACACTTCTACAGTACTCCTAAGCTCCAGTAAATCAGGTCAATCTCTCTCTCTCTCTCTCTCTTCTAATCTAAATGGAGAGGACGCCAGCCACGTCCTCTCCCTATCAATCTCAATGCACGTGTGAAAATGGCGGCGACGCGCGGCTCCTTATATAGAATCCGAGTCTCGCGAGAATCCGACAGCGTCATGATGAGGTTCGGGCGCGCTCGGGTTAACCGAGCAAGGCGGGAGGATCCGAGTCTGCTCGGACCCGTGAAAAAAACCATGAAGTTCGGGCGGGTTCGGATTCAGAGAAACCGAACCCGCTCATCTCTAGTAAACACAAAGGGGGGGGGGGTATTCAGTTGGTGCCGGTTTTTCCGACAGTTGAAAAAACGGCACTTTTCTACAGTTCTTAGGTTGAATATGCTTATTTAATGAAAGTGCAGTTTTTTTGACTGTCGGGAAAAAACCAGCACTGTCGGAAAACACGTAACTCGCCGTTAAAAACAGCACTGTCGGAATGCTGGCTGGAAACGAATAGCAGGACCCTTTGAATTGAATACCCCCCTTTAATAGATTAACTTCACCTGGAAAATACAAATTAGTAGCAAGGGTCACAGTGGGGGACTTAGAAACAATTGTCCTAAATGATCAATATGATATCATAGCATTACGGATACATGGTGGGATGATTCTCACGACTGGGCAGCAAATTTGGAAGGATATACTTTTCAGGAGAGATAGGACTAACAAAAAGGGAGGAGGTGTATGTCTTTTTATTAAGCAATTTTTAAAACCGAAATTTAAAGGAGGAAATTTACGAGGGGATTGGAGATAACGTGGAGTCATTATGGGTTGAGATTTCCAGTGGGGGGGGGGGGGGGGAAGATACAAAAAAGCAATTAATAGGGACATGCTACAAACCGCCAGATTATTAGTGTGACTGAAGAATTACAACTCTTGAAACAAATCGAATAAAGCTGCAGGGGGGGGGGGGGGTCCTAATCATTGGGGATTTTAATTATCCGGATATAAATTGGAACACCAAATCATGTAAAACAGCTAGGGGAAACCGGTTCTTGTCTCAGGTAATCGAGGAACCAACTAGATTTAGGACTATACTGGATCTAGTACTAACCAATGATGTTGAGATTATATCAAATATTAAAGTAGGGGAGACCTTGGGAAATAGCGATAATAATATGATCATATTCTTTATTAGCTTTCAGAAACATCCATTATAGCGTCCAACTAAGATTTTTAACTTTAGAAAAGCTAATTTCCACATGCTGACATGAGCGCTAAAGGACATTGATTGGGAAATTCTGTTTCATGGTAAGAATACTGAGAAATGTGGGATGCTTTCAAAATTTTGGTCGATAACTCATGTTCATGAGTTGCTCGATAACTCATGTTCAGAACTCAAGTTCATTCCCATGGGCAGCAAACGCAGGAGTATTAAATTAAAACCGATGTGGCTTAATAGGAAGGTTAAGGAAGAAATGGCTAAAAAGAGGCGTGCTTTCAAAGCGTTTAAATCCGATGGGAAGACGGGGTCATTCCAGTACTACAAGGAATGTAACAAAAAATGTAAAAAGAAATCTGAGCAGCTAAAATGGAAAACGAAAAGCGAATCGCCAAGGAGAGTACAACAAACCCTAAAAAGTTGTATAAACGGCAAAAGGTTAATTAAGGAAAATATAGGACCATTAAAGGGTGAGGTGGGGTCTTGATAAATGATGACAAAGATAAAGCAGATTTTATTGAACACCTTTTTTTTCATCCGTGTTTACTAGAGAGAACCAGTTGGGAGTAGTGCACAACAAAAGCTGTGATAATGTCACATTGCTAAGTATTTGGTTAAATGAGGAAATAATCCAGGAGAGACTAAGTAAAATTTAAGATAAATATATCTTCTGGTCCGGATGGACTTCACCCAAGGGTACTTATGGAGCTTAACTCAGAACTAGCAAGGCCTTTATATTTGATTTTCTATGATTCAATTACATCAGGCATGATACCGAAGGACTGGTGAATAGCAGAGGTAGTCCCAACTTTTAAAAAGGGAATTAAATCTCATCTGGGTAACTATAGACCGGTAAGTTTGACATATATAGTGTGGAAAATACTGGAAGGTATAATAAGGGATAGCATACAGGAGTACTTAAAAACCTCCAAGGTTATTAATAGGAACCAGCATGGTTTTGTGAGGGACTGGTCATGTCAAACTAATTTAATTAGCTTCTATGAGAAAGTGAGCGAAAATATTGATCAGGGAAAGGCAGTGGATGTGATCTATTTAGATTTTGCAAAAATCTTTGACAAAGTGCCACACATGAGACTGATTTTCAAATTACATAGTTACATAGTGAGGTTGAAAAGAGGCAAAATGCCCATCGGGTTCAACCTGTATTCTGTGTTAATCTGTTCATGTTATAATGCGCCTGCTGAAGTAATGGTTTAGTACCAATTGACAGCTATGGTTCTTACCACTCCCAGATAATTTAATGTCAATATGTTAAATGCTATAGCCCTGGATACATTTTCCAGTTAGGAATTTGTCCAATCCGTTTTTAAATACATTTACAGAGTCTGCCATTATGACCTTCTCCGGCAGGGAGTTCCAAATCTTTATTGCCCTTACCGTGAAGAACCCTTTCCTACGTTGTGTACGGCATTTTCTCTCCTCTAGCCTAAGCGAGTGCCCACTCGTCCTATACAGAGTTCTTTTAATAAACAAATCTGCTGCTAGCTCCTTGTAATGACCCTTTACATATTTGAAAAAATTAATAATGTCTCCTCTCAGTCGCCTCTTTTCTAGTGAAAACATATTTAACCTAGTAAGCCTTTACTCGTACTCCAGAGACTCTAACCCTTTATTCAATTTAGTAGCTCTTCTTTGAACTCTTTCTAGTTCTCCGATATCTTTTTTATTATATGGTGCCCAGAACTGAACACAATATTTCAGGTGCGGACGTACCAACAATTTGTGCAGTGGCAGGATTACATCCTCGACCCTTGTCTCAATGCCCCGTTTAATGCCTGCAAGCACTTTACTCACTTTCTTTGCTGCAATTTGACATTGTGTACTGTTATTAAGCCTATTATTTGAGCACCCCCCAAATCTTTTTCCACCATAGTTACCCCTATTTCTCATACGTCCTAGAGGATGCTGGGGACTCCAAAAGGACCATGGGGTATAGACGGGAGCCGCAGGAGACATGGGCACACTATAAGACTTTGAATGGGTGTGAACTGGCTACTCCCTCTATGCCCCTCCTCCAGACCTCAGTTAGACTCTGCCCAGGAGTGACTGGACACACACTAGGGAAGCTCTACAGAGTTTCTCTAAAGACTTTATTGTTAGGTTTTTTATTTTCAGGGAGACCTGCTGGCTACAGGCTCCCTGCATCGTGGGAGTGAGGGGAGAGAAGTCAGACCTACTTCTTCTTAGTTTAAGGGCTCTGCTTCTTAGGCTACTGGACACCATTAGCTCCAGAGGGTTCGATCACTTGGTGCGCCTAGCTGCTTGTTCCCGGAGCTGCGCCGTCACCCCCCTCACAGAAGCCAGAAGAGTATCAGAAGAACAGAAGGCTTCAGACGGCAAAAGACTTCAGTAACGGAGGTAAGCGCAGCGGTAGCGCTGCGCTCCATGCTCCCACACACCAAAGGCACTCACAGGGTGCAGGGCGCTGGGGGGAAGCGCCCTGGGCAGCAGTTACTGAGAGTCTTTTTTACACTGGCAAGAAAGCATATTCGGGCCCCGGGCACCGTGTACAATACCCCCGCCAGTATACAGCAGCGGTCGCACTGCGCGCCATTGCTCCCACACACCAACGGTTTTACATGGGTGCAGGGCGCAGGGGGGTGCCCTGGACAGCAATATATATATTATTTGAGTCGATATATAGTGCGTAGACACTATATACGGTCCCCTGCCTGCATAAAAAACTATATTATAACGGGGCTGAAGCGCACCGAAAAGGGGCGGGGCTTAGCCCTCACAACAGTGTTCAGCGCCATTTTTCTCTCTGTCCCCGCCAAAAGTGTGTACAGTGCAAACGAGGGGGGGGGGGGGGGGGGGGCACAGTGTTTTAGTATTCTATTGTGGGAAATATACCACTATTTTTTAAAAATGGGCATGTAATCATTGTTGTGCATATTTCTCTGTGTGTTCCCTGTCGGATATACCCAGTATAGTCCACATGTGTCAACATGCGTGAGTGCTCTGTCACAAACAGCTTTGGGGATCACTGTTGGAATGGACTAGGACCTGTGAGTTAATTATAGAATCCATAGGGGACGTTCTGGCGTTTACAGATGTTTCCCCTCTCTGATTTTTCAAATAGTTCTTGCCATTTCCCCTCTGGAAGGGGCGGTAGTACGCGACGCCATACCAGAGTTGCGTCCGGTTCAGGGCGTTGTCCTGCTGTCCCTGTGTAACAACAAAAAACAAAACAAAAAAACACCCCCAAGATTCTCTTTACGTGGTTAACCTACAGGATGGATTCTCTCAGACCAGAGAGCTCCAGCACGTAAAAGTAGAACGGGGTTTAAATGCGTTGTTCTCCGCATTCAGCTTAACTGGGTGGATATCCAGGATTGTCTTTACCATTTCATCGGAGTGATAGCAGTAGGATGGTATTCTTTCAATAGTAAGAGCCATTGTTTTTCTGTACTGGGACATCCTCCTGATTAAAACGAGATCAAGACACAAGTGGTGCAAATCGTTAGTTTCTCTCTGACTGTTCTTCATCACAGGGGAAGGCTGTTATTCCCAACTACGCAGACGTCGGAGGTGGGTATCAAGAGTAGATACGGAACGGTTGAAGTTCTGTGTGTTCCTGTGGAAAGAGGTCTGAAGATCCAGAGTCGGAACAGATTTGCAGTGACAATCCATCAATATGTTCCGTTGATCAAGAAGATGGGATCGGCCTAAGACGTTTTTTTTTTCGGTGAGCTGGTCAAATGCCAGAGTGGTTTTCACGGGGCCAGTTGGAAATGTGGTCCGGGTCTCACTTGCACATACACCGGAATATAATCCTAATGGCCAGGATATCGCTCCTGTGGTGTCTGCTCAGTGCTCACCTCCTAGAGGGACGAAGGTTCGAATCCACGATAAGATCCTTGTGTCCATGCATCCAGATTTCCGAGACTGGGAGCCAGTCCTTGCAAGGGAAGTATTTCCTGAGGAAAGGGTCAAGCTGGGAAGCTTGTCTGCAATAAGTTTTCTTGAATTAAGAGCTATTTTCAATGAACATATGCTCCGTGATCTGCCGTGTTAATTCTGTCGGACGACTTGACAGCAGTGGTGTAAGTAAGCCGCTAGGGTGGAACAAGGAGCAAAGCAGCAATGGCAGAAGCCGAAACAGATTTTCCGCTGGGTGAAAAGACTGGTAAACGCTATATCAGCAGTCTTCGATCCGGATGTGAACGACGGAGGAATGGATTCCTCTGCAGACGCGTTCTCCATCCGGGAGAAATACAGTCATCGTCGAGAAGTTTTCAGTGAAGTGACAAGTCTTTGAGGAGTGCCTCAAGTGGACATGTTGGCGTCTCGCCTCAACGAGAGATCACAGGGATATTGTTCCGGCTCAGGGGACACTCAAGCTATAGCAGTGGACGTCCTCGGGACACCTTGGGTGTTTTCAGTCGGTCTATGTGTCTCCTCTGTTTTCACTCTTCGGTAGGTGTTAAACATAAGAAGAACAAAGGTTCAGGCGATCCTCATTGTTCCGGTCTAACCAAGGAGGGCTTGGTGTCCAGTTCTTCAAGATTTACTCATTGAAGATCCATGGCCTTTTCCGCTACGTGAGGAACTGTTCCTGCAAGATCCGGGCGTGTATCAAGACTTACCGCTGCTGCGTTTGACGGCGTGGCGGTTGAACGCCATATCCTAGCCAGAAAGGGTATTCCCAGTGAAATCATCTCCACACTTCTTCAGGCTAGAAAAGAAGTAACGGCAAAGCCTTACCACTGTGTTTGGAGTCAATATGTGTCTTGGTGTGAATCCAAGAAGGTTACTACGGAAGACTTTCAGTTGGATCGTTCTTCTCCATTCTTTGCAAGCAGGTGTGGGTGCAGGCCTAAAGTTAGGTTCCATTAAGTGCGCTTTTGGACTTATAAATTTTCTTTCAAGAAAGAATTGGCAACCTTTCCAGAAGTTCGGACCTTCGTGAAAGGAGTACTGCACATCCTACCTCCATTTGTGCCCCGTTGGCACCGTGGGACCTAGACGTGGTGTTGCGTTTTCTTGTGTCACACTGATTGGAACCTTTGTGAAAGGTTATGTTACAATTTCCCTCTTGGAAAGTGGTCATGCTATTGGCTTTGGCGTCCGCAAGGCGGGTGTCGGAGGTAGCGGTTTTGTCTCACAAGAGCCCTGTTTGATCTTCCATGTGGATAGAGAGGAATTGAGATCTCGGATAATAGTTCTGATAAAAGTGGTTTCTGGCTTTCGCAGAAATCAGCCTATTTTGATGCCGGTGGTTACTTAGGCATTAACTGACTCAAAGTCTCTCGATGTAGTAGGGGCTTTGAATGTTTAGGTCACCAATTTGGCACAGGTTGGGGAAACAGAGGCTCTGTTTGTCCGGTATGCTCCCAGCATGTTTGGGGCGCCTGCGTCTATACAGTCTGTTACACGCTGATCTGTGATACGATTTGGCGTGCTCGCTCTACGGCTGGATTGCCGTTACCAAAGTCGGTGGAGACCCATTCTACTAGGAAGATGGGCTCTTTTGGGGCGGATGCCTGAGGAGTCTCAGCGGTTCACCTTTGCCGAGGGTTACTTGGTCGGGTTCAAACACTTTTACTAAGCTCTACAAGTTTGATACCCTGGCTGATGGGGACCTTTTGTTTGCTCAATCGGTGCTGCAGAGTCGTCCGCACTCTCCCGCCCGGTCTGGAGCTTTGGTATAGACCCCATGGTCCTTTTGGAGTCCCCAGCATCCTCTAGGATGTATGAGAAAATAGGATTTTAATACCTACGGGTAAATCCTTTTCTCTTAGTCCGTAGAGGATGCTGGGCGCCCATCCCAGTGCGTACTGTGTCTGCAGTTATTGATTATGGTTACACTCTTGTGGTGTTTCTTTTCTGTCAGGCTGTTGCTGCCGTTGTTCATGCCATGACATGCGGTGTCTTATTGTTGGTTGTGTTGACACACAGGTTGTGTTACATATTCTCTCAGCATGTGGCTGTGTATTGTTCATGCCGTTGGCTGGTATTCTATTGAATGCCGCGTTTTCCGGTATGTTCGGGGTGTGAGCTGGTATGACACTCACCGTGTTTAAACAATAAATTCTTTCCTCGAAATGTCTGTCTCCCTGGGCACAGTTTTCTAACTGAGGTCTGGAGGAGGGGCATAGAGGGAGGAGCCAGTTCACACCCATTCAAAGTTTTATAGTGTGCCTATGTCTCCTGCGGATCCCGCCTATACCCCATGGTCCTTTTGGAGTCCCCAGCATCCTCTACAGACTAAGAGAAAAGGATTTACCGGTAGGTATTAAAATCCTATTATTTTCCCCGTCTAGAGTGTAGGATGCAAGTGTGTTTTTTGTCCCAAAATGCATAACTTTGCATTTTTCTATATTGAACCTTATTCTCCATTTAGACGCCCATGTTTCCAGTTTAACTAAGTCATTCTGTAGAGACTCCACATCGCCTTCTGAATTAATTACCTTACACAGATTTTTCCTCGTAGAAGCTAATTAAGTTGGTTTGGCATGATCTGTCCCTTACAAACCCATGCTGACTTTTGCTAATAAACTTAGTAGCCTGTAGGTGATCCCATATGCTATCCCTCAAAATGCCTTCCAATATTTTACCCACTATAGAGGTTAAACTAACTGGTCTATAGTTTCCAGAATTATTTTTATTTCCCTTTTTAAATAAAGGCACTACCACAGCTATGCGCAAATCCCTTGGTACCATACCTGATCTAATTGAACTATGGAAAATCAAGTATAGGGGTTTTGCTAGCTGTGCCGTAAGCTCCATAATAACCCTTGGATGAAAACAGTCTGGGCCTGGTGATTTATTAATCTTCACATTACTTAGTCTCTCCAGGACTACTTCCTCACTTAAACAAGCATCAAGCCAAGAGTCATTACCTTCACTGTCGTTACGCACTAATGTCACATTAAGAGAGCTTGGCTTAGGAAACCATATTTGTACTTGGGAAAGTAATTAGCTGTATAAAAGGGATGTTTTCTGACTGGGCCCCAGTACTCAGTGGAATACTGCAAGGGTCCGTACTCTGGCCAGTACTGTTTAACATATTTATTAATGACCTAGAAGAAGGACTGGAAAGCATAGTGTAAATTTTTGCAGATGATACTAAACTGTGTAGAATAATTAACTCAGACAAGGATGTTGAGTCTCTACAGAATGACCTATTTAAATTGGAATTTTGGAAGATAATTGGAGAATGAGGTTCAATATAGAAAAATGTAAAGTTGTGCACTTTGGGACTAAAAACAATTATGCAACCTATAAGCTAAATGGGAAAAATGTAGTGGAAACGGTAGTCATAGTGCAGCATCAAAGGCAAATAAGGTGTTAGCATTCATAGAGCGGGGAATTGAGTCAAGGGATGAGAGTGTAATCCTGCCATTGTACAAGTCATTGGTACGGCCGCACCTTGTATATTGTGTTCAGTTCTGGGCACCGCTCCACAAAAGACATCTTGGAACTTGAAAGGGTTCAGAGGCGAGCCACCAAATTGATTAAGGGGTTAGAGACACTGGATTATGAGGAAAGGCTTTCTAGGTTATATATGTTCACAATCGAAAAGAGGCGTGTAAGAGGAGACATTATTAATATTTACAAATATATAAAGGGACAATACAAGGATCTATAAGGAGATTTGTTTATTGAAAAATCTCTACACAGAACACGTGGACACCGTCTGAGGTTAGAGGAGAGGAAATTTCATACCCAACAAAGGACAGGTTTCTTCACAGTAAGGGCAGTAAGGATGCGGAATTCCCTGTATTAGAAGGTAGTAAGGTGGACTCAATCAAATTAAATTAAATTAAAAATGGATTAGATAAATTAGTAACTGAAATAAATATCCAAAGATATTGCGTTAAAAGTGAGTATATTTAAAAAAAAAAGCATGAATTATAGTGTTAGTCTTAATAACTTCATCTGGGTCATTTTAGTTAAACTAGTGTTAAATACAAGTTAATGTAAGAATTATAAAAAAAGGTTGAACTGGATGGACATTATGGGGTAACTTTACTACGGTGGGAGTTTTTTTTAGAACTGGTGATGTTGCCCATAGCAACCAATCAGATTCTATCTATTATCTTCTAGAAGCAGCTAGATAAATGTTAATTAGAATCTGATTAGTTGCCATAGGCAACATCACCAGTTCTAAAACACTCCCACCGTAGAAAATGTACCCCTTTGTCTTTTTTCAACCTCAACAACTATGTTACTATTTTACAGTCACTGTGGTATAGAATTCAGACGGGATGCAAAGTAATGACAAAGCATACAGGATCCAGATTGCATTCCAACAAGGCAAGTATACAGGATTCCGACAGGACGGGGTTCTCAGGATATGGCTGGACAAGGTATATGGTGCTATAGCTGGCAAAGAAGTGAAGGCCTGACCACCTTTTAAAACACATAAAAGCCAATCAGTAACCTCCACAGAGACCCTTAAACAAATAATATTCTGCAGCTGAGGAGCTGCGCATAGGAGAGCAGTATGGAGAGTTCCAGCTGATTAGCACCAGCTGGGATGCAGACAGTACAACTACTGCTCTCTGACAGCAGCATCTTTGGCAGCACAGAGGTACTGCAGGACAGAAACATGACCGTAACAAAGAGGTACTGCAGGCTAGACACATGACAGCAGCACTTCTGGTAGCACAGAGGTGTCATGAGGCGGGTACTCCCCGCCGCGGGGTCCAATCGCTGCCAGTATGGCTGTTAGCGCTGTTGTGCAGCCGCAGGGGGACATGGCACGAGATCTCACCGCCGCGGGGTCCGGCCGCTGTCGGTATGGCTGCCATAGTACTAATGTGGCAGTAGGGGGGGCAGGGCGGTCAGCAGTGAGGATGTTGTGACTTCTGGAAGGTCAGGAGAATTTAGGGTCAGGTAGGCTGCAGTGCTTCTGTGTGTCTGCAGCACAGGAGGCAGCCATGGTGGAGACCAGTTTTCTTGTGCCAATGAGCTTCACTGGGGTAAGTGATTAGTCAATCCCGTGGCTTCACTTCCTATAAATAAGCTGAGCTTTAGGCACTCTCTGCCAGTGCCTTTTTATTACTAGACAGCATCCCAGCTCTGTTCTCCAGCAGATTTATCTGTGTCCATCCAAGTGTCCTGGTCCCTAGTCTGCTCCCTGTGTTCGCTAGCCATTCCTCGCTGTTTGATACCCGCCAGCTCCCCGGTACACTGAGTCCCGTGGTGGGGTGCCAGCTTCCCCGGAATATTCTTCAGTCTTGTCTTAAAGGCGCAGGTACGAAATTCTTTAAATCTTGCATTAAAGATTCAGCCTCAGTCTTCACAGTTCTCCAGCCTCGGCTTACAACTATCCGCAGTTCACAGTTCTTCACAGTTCTCCTGTCTCGGCTTATAGTTACCCAGAGTCCACAGTTCTTCACAGTTTCTCAACCTCATCTTTTGAATTTCCAAAGTCCGCATTTCTCTCGTCAAGTCTTCAGTTTTCCACAGCTTCTTCTGTATCCTGTTTCTTTCAGAGTTCTTTAGCCACGTCTTTCAAATACCTGGGACTACAATTATTTGCAGCTCTTTTATCAAACTTCCAGTATCCTCCATTTATCATTCGCATGAACTGCCTCAAGTGAATCGGCATAACTCCCATCTATACGTTCAGACTTTTATTTATCATTTGCATTGAAGTTTGTTTGTTTCTTCAAGAAAGTATATGAGAAGGAATTATCTTTGTCCTCCTAGTTCCCTCCATTCAAGAGCATCTACTCCTTCAATTGGTCAGAGTCCAACGGATTCACAAAAACACCCTGGTGTGACAAGAGGTACTGCAGGACAGACACATGACAGCAGCACCTCTGGTAGCACAGAGGCACTGCAGACTAGACACATGACAGCAGCACCTCTGGTAGCACAGAGGCACTGCAGATTAGATACATGACAGCAGCACCTCTGGTAGCACAGAGGCACTGCAGACTAGACACATGACAGCAGCACCTCTGGTAGCACAGAGGTACTGCAGATTAGATACATGACAGCAGCACCTCTGGTAGCACAGAGGCACTGCAGACTAGACACATGACAACAGTACCTCTGGTAGCACAGAGGCACTGCAGGACAGACACATGACAGCAGCACCTCTGGTAGCACAGAGGCACTGCAGACTAGACACATGACAGCAGCACCTCTGGTAGCACAGAGGCGCTGCAGACTAGACACATGACAGTAGCACCTCTGGTAGCACAGAGGCGCTGCAGACTAGACACATGACAGCAGCACCTCTGGTAGCACAGAGGTACTGCAGACTAGACACATGACAGCAGCACCTCTGGTAGCACAGAGGCACTGCAGACTAAACACATGACAGCAGCACCTCTGGTAGCACAGAGGCACTGCAGACTAGACACATGACAACAGTACCTCTTGTAGCATAGAGGTACTGCAGGACAGACACATGACAGCAGCACCTCTGGTAGCACAGAGGCGCTGCAGACTAGGCACATGACAGCAGCACCTCTGGTAGCACAGAGGCACTGCAGACTAGACACATGACAGCAGCACCTCTGGTAGCACAGAGGCGCTGCAGACTAGACACATGACAGCAGCACCTCTGGTAGCACAGAGGCGCTGCAGACTAGACACATGACAGTAGCACCTCTGGTAGCACAGAGGCGCTGCAGACTAGACACATGACAGCAGCACCTCTGGTAGCACAGAGGCGCTGCAGACTAGACACATGACAGCAGCACCTCTGGTAGCACAGAGGTACTGCAGATTAGATACATGACAGCAGCACCTCTGGTTGCACAGGGGCGCTGCAGACTAGACACATGACAGCAGCACCTCTGGTAGCACAGAGGCGCTGCAGACTAGACACATGACAGCAGCACCTCTGGTAGCACAGAGGCGCTGCAGACTAGACACATGACAGCAGCACCTCTGGTAGCACAGAGGCACTGCAGACAAGACACATGACAGTAGCACCTCTGGTAGCACAGAGGCACTGCAGACTAGACACATGACAGCAGCACCTCTGGTAGCACAGAGGCACTGCAGACTATTCTCATTCTGGCATAGGGCACCAAAAATTCTAGTTACGCTCTGTTTGAATAAATTTCTTCATCATCATCATAATAATAATAATTTTTAGTTATTCGTAGTAACTTTTAATACACTGTATATTGATTGTCTCCTCTTAAATTCGGAGGACCAAAGTAGATTTTTTTTTTCTAAGAACACCCTAGCAATTTAGATTATTTAAGTCCTTATACCTCTCTGTAATGAGATCACAGGACCTTATTCCATTACTATTGAACTGATGGTTATCAGGATTATAAATGAATGGACAAGGCGAATAACTTATTTATAAAGGGTGAGTACGACATTGAAGATTTCGTATTTGTCTGATTCACCATACATGACAGTAGCCACTATGGGGAAATATATTATTGCAACACAGTCCATTTCCTGCTTCGCCTCATTACCAAAGCAAAGCAGGAAGCTTCACTGTCAAGATGTATTAACATCTTGTCTGCTTGAGCAGGGGAGTGAAATCTCCCCCCTCCAGTGATCCCCGACAGAGCACACAGGACATTAGCCTAGTGCTGATGCGCTGTGTCACTTCCCCAGCCAACTCCTCTGGGCATGCGCAAGATCTCGCTATTATCGCAAGATCTCCTGTGCACTGCAGCCTGGAGCCGACAGCAGCCACTGCCAGGAACAGAACTGTCTATGCTGTGGAGATAGGGCAAAGCCACCTGCAGCTGTCAAAATTGATAGCTGCAGGTGTTGGAATGGTAAGTGCAACTTACCATTCATACATTGCCATGCATATCAGCACATAACTCTCCTGTCACTGAACACATACATAATGTGTGCTGATACTTCTTGTCTATGTTGTTTTTTTCTGTAACCCTTTCTGAGTATCCTGAGTAACACCTACCTGAAGGTTTAAAAGCCACCAATGCAATCTGCAATCACCTGCGGGTAATGATGCAGTATTACCCAAGATTTGATGTATTCAAGAATCGGTGAGCATATACCATATACAGCATAGTGTATGTTTTTTGGACTTGCACAATGTCCACCATACTTGCCTACTTTCCCAGAAGTAGCAGGAGACTCCCGATTTGTTTTGGGTAATCCTCTGAGCAGAATTGGGCGATAAGGAGATAATCATGGCAATTGCGTTGTATGGAAGGCAGTGACGTGCGGTGAGGTCAATTGCTGGGGAGGCACCAGATTACAGGATGGAGGGAGGGGGGGCCCTAACAAGGATATATATATATATATATATATTTCTCTGACGTCCTAAGTGGATGCTGGGACTCCGTAAGGACCATGGGGAATAGCGGCTCCGCAGGAGACTGGGCACAACTAAAGAAAGCTTTAGGACTACCTGGTGTGCACTGGCTCCTCCCACTATGACCCTCCTCCAGACCCAAGTTAGAATCTTGTGCCCGGCTGAGCTGGATGCACACTAGGGGCTCTCCTGAGCTCCTAGAAAGAAAGTATATTTTTTATTTTTTTTTATTTTCAGTGAGATCTGCTGGCAACAGACTCACTGCTACGAGGGACTAAGGGGAGAAGAAGCGAACCTACCTGCTTGCAGCTAGCTTGGGCTTCTTAGGCTACTGGACACCATTAGCTCCAGAGGGATCGAACACAGGGCCCGACCTCGATCGTCCGGTCCCGGAGCCGCGCCGCCGTCCCCCTTACAGAGCCAGAAGCAAGAAGATGGTCCTGAAAATCGGCGGCAGAAGACTTCGGTCTTCAACAAGGTAGCGCACAGCACTGCAGCTGTGCGCCATTGCTCCTCATGCACACCTCACACTCCGGTCACTGATGGGTGCAGGGCGCTGGGGGGGGGGGGGGGGGGCGCCCTGAGCAGCAATATTATCACCTTGGCTGGCAAAAAAAATCACAATATATAGTCCTAGAGGCTATATATGTGAAAAATACCCCTGCCAGAGATCCATAAAAAAGCGGGAGAAAGTCCGCCGAAAAAGGGACGGGGCTATCTCCCTCAGCACACTGGCGCCATTTTTCCCTCACAGCTCCGCTGGAAGGATCGCTCCCAGGCTCTCCCCTGCAGTTTTCAAGACTACAAAGGGTAAAAAAGAGAGGGGGGGCACTAAATTTAGGCGCAGCAGTATATATATAAGCAGCTATAAGGGAAAATCACTCAGTTATAGTGTTCATCCCTGTGTTATATAGCGCTCTGGTGTGTGCTGGCATACTCTCTCTCTGTCTCCCCAAAGGGCTTTGTGGGATCCTGTCCTCTGTCAGAGCATTCCCTGTGTGTGTGCGGTGTGTCGGTACGGCTGTGTCGACATGTTTGATGAGGAGGCTTATGTGGAGGCGGAGCAGATGCCGATAAATGTGCTGTCACCCCCTGCGGGGCCGACACCTGAGTGGATGGACTTGTGGAAGGAATTACGTGAAAGTGTCAACTCCTTACATAAAAGGTTTGACGACATACCAAATATGGGACAGCCGGCTTCTCAGCCTGTGCCTGCCCAGGCGTCTCAAAAGCCATCAGGGGCTCTAAAACGCCCGCTACCTCAGATGGCAGACACAGATGTCGACACGGATACTGACTCCAGTGTCGACGACGATGAGACTAATGTAACTTCCAATAGGGCCACACGTTACATGATTGAGGCAATGAAAAATGTGTTGCACATTTCTGATGTTACCCCAGGAACCACAAAAAAGGGTATTATGTTTGGAGAGAAAAAACTACCAGTAGTTTTTCCCCCATCTGAGGAATTAAATGAAGTGTGTGAAGAAGCGTGGGCTTCCCCCGATAAGAAACTGGTAATTTCTAAAAGGTTACTAATGGCGTACCCTTTCCCGCCAGAGGATAGGTCACGTTGGGAAACATCCCCCAGGGTGGATAAAGCGCTCACACGCTTGTCAAAGAAGGTGGCACTACCGTCTCCGGATACGGCCGCCCTAAAGGAGCCTGCTGATAGGAAGCAGGAGGCTATCCTGAAGTCTGTATATACACACACAGGTATTATACTGAGACCAGCTATTGCTTCAGCATGGATGTGCAGTGCTGCAGCTGCGTGGTCAGATTCCCTGTCGGAAAATATTGATACCCTAGACAGGGACACTATATTGCTAACCGTAGAGCATATTAAAGACGCAGTCTTATACATGAGAGATGCACAGAGGGATATTTGCCGGCTGGCATCTAAAATAAGTGCAATGTCCATTTCTGCCAGGAGACATTTTTACCCCATGTTTCCTCACAGCCAAAGAAAGCACCGTATTATCAGGTACAGTCCTTTCGGCCCCATAAGGGCAAGCGGGTTAAAGGCGCGTCCTTTCTGCCCAGAGGCAGAGGTAGAGGGAAAAAGCTGCAGCATACAGCCAGTTCCCAGGAGCAAAAGTCCTCCCCCGCTTCATCCAAGTCCGCCGCATGACGCTGGGGCTCCACAGGCGGAGCCAGGTACGGTGGGGGCCCGTCTCAAAAACTTCAGCAATCAGTGGGCTCGCTCACGGGTGGATCCCTGGATCCTTCAAGTAGTATCTCAGGGGTACAAGCTGGAATTCGAGACGTCTCCCCCCCGCCGTTTCCTCAAATCTGCCTTGCCTACAACTCCCTCAGGCAGGGAGGCAGTGTTAGAGGCAATACACAAGCTGTATTCCCAGCAGGTGATAGTCAAGGTGCCCCTCCTTCAACAAGGACGGGGTTACTATTCCACAATGTTTGTGGTACCGAAACCGGACGGTTCGGTGAGACCCATTTTAAATTTGAAATCCTTGAACACATATATAAAAAAATTCAAGTTCAAGATGGAATCGCTCAGGGCGGTTATTGCAAGCCTGGACGAGGGGGATTACATGGTATCACTGGACATCAAGGATGCTTACCTGCATGTCCCCATTTACCATCCTCACCAGGAGTACCTCAGATTTGTGGTACAGGATTGTCATTACCAATTCCAGACGTTGCCGTTTGGTCTGTCCACGGCACCGAGGGTATTTACCAAGGTAATGGCCGAAATGATGATGCTCCTTCGAAAAAAGGGAGTTTTAATCATCCCGTACTTGGACGATCTCCTGATAAAGGCGAGGTCCAGGGAGCAGTTGTTGGTCGGGGTAGCACTATCTCGGGAGGTGCTACAACAGCACGGTTGGATTCTAAATATTCCAAAGTCACAGCTGGTCCCTACGACACGTCTACTGTTCCTGGGGATGGTTCTGGACACAGAACAGAAAAAAGTGTTTCTCCCGGAGGAGAAGGCCAAGGAGCTGTCATCTCTAGTCAGAGGCCTCCTAAAACCAAAACAGGTGTCGGTGCATCACTGCACGCGAGTCCTGGGAAAAATGGTAGCTTCCTACGAAGCAATTCCATTCGGCAGGTTCCATGCAAGGACTTTTCAGTGGGACCTGTTGGACAAGTGGTCCGGATCGCATCTTCAGATGCATCGGCTGATAACCCTGTCTCCAAGGACCAGGGTGTCTCTGCTGTGGTGGCTGCAAAGTGCTCATCTTCAAGAGGGCCGCAGATTCGGCATACAGGACTGGGTCCTGGTGACCACGGATGCCAGCCTTCGAGGCTGGGGGGCAGTCACACAGGGAAGAAACTTCCAAGGACTATGGTCGAGTCAGGAGACTTCCCTACACATAAATATTCTGGAACTGAGGGCCATTTACAATGCCCTAAGTCAGGCAAAACCCCTGCTTCAAAACCAGCCGGTACTGATCCAGTCAGACAACATCACGGCAGTCGCCCATGTAAACCGACAGGGCGGCACAAGAAGCAGGACGGCGATGGCAGAAGCCACAAGGATTCTCCGATGGGCGGAAAATCACGTGTTAGCACGGTCAGCAGTGTTCATTCCGGGAGTGGACAACTGGGAAGCAGACTTCCTCAGCAGGCACGACCTCCACCCGGGAGAGTGGGGACTTCATCCAGAAGTCTTCCAAATGATTGTAAACCGTTGGGAAAGGCCACAGGTGGACATGATGGCGTCCCGCCTAAACAAAAAGCTAGAAAGATATTGCGCCAGGTCGAGAGACCCTCAGGCAATAGCTGTGGACGCTCTAGTGACACCGTGGGTGTACCGGTCGGTTTATGTGTTCCCTCCTCTTCCTCTCATACCCAAGGTACTGAGCATAATAAGGAGAAGAGGAGTAAGAACTATACTCATTGTTCCGGATTGGCCAAGAAGGGCTTGGTACCCGGAACTTCAAGAGATGATCTCAGAGGACCCATGGCCTCTGCCGCTCAGACAGGACCTGCTGCAGCAGGGGCCCTGTCTGTTCCAAGACTTACCGCGGCTGCGTTTGACGGCATGGCGGTTGAAGGCCGGATCCTGAAGGAAAAGGGCATTCCGGAGGAAGTCATTCCTACGCTGATTAAAGCTAGGAAAGAAGTGACCGCAAACCATTATCACCGCATTTGGCGAAAATATGTTGCGTGGTGTGAGGCCAGGAAGGCCCCAACGGAGGAATTTCAGCTGGGCCGTTTTCTGCACTTCCTACAGTCAGGGGTGACTATGGGCCTAAAATTGGGTTCCATTAAGGTCCAGATTTCGGCTCTATCGATTTTCTTCCAGAGAGAACTGGCTTCACTACCTGAAGTTCAGACTTTTGTTAAGGGAGTGCTGCATATTCAGCCCCCTTTTGTGCCTCCAGTGGCACCTTGGGATCTCAACGTGGTGTTGGATTTCCTAAAGTCACATTGGTTTGAGCCACTTAAAACCGTGGAATTAAAATATCTCACGTGGAAAGTGGTCATGCTGTTGGCCTTGGCTTCGGCCAGGCGTGTGTCAGAATTGGCGGCTTTGTCATGTAAAAGCCCTTATCTGATTTTCTATATGGATAGGGCAGAATTGAGGACTCGTCCCCAGTTTCTCCCTAAGGTGGTATCAGCCTTTCATTTGAACCAACCTATCGTGGTGCCTGCGGCTACTAAAGACTTGGAGGCTTCCAAGTTGTTGGACGTAGTCAGGGCCCTGAGAATTTATGTTTCCAGGACAGCTAGTGTCAGGAAAACTGACTCGTTGTTTATCCTGTATGCACCCAACAAGCTGGGTGCTCCTGCTTCAAAGCAGACTATTGCTCGCTGGATCTGTAGTACGATTCAGCTTGCACATTCTGCGGCTGGACTGCCGCATCCTAAATCAGTGAAAGCCCATTCCACGAGGAAGGTGGGCTCTTCTTGGGCGGCTGCCCGAGGGGTCTCGGCTCTACAACTTTGCCGAGCAGCTACTTGGTCGGGGTCAAACACATTTGCTAAATTCTACAAGTTTGACACCCTGGCTGAGGAGGACCTAGAGTTTGCCCATTCGGTGCTGCAGAGTCATCCGCACTCTCCCGCCCGTTTGGGAGCTTTGGTATAATCCCCATGGTCCTTACGGAGTCCCAGCATCCACTTAGGACGTCAGAGAAAATAAGATTTTACTCACCGGTAAATCTATTTCTCGTAGTCCGTAGTGGATGCTGGGCGCCCATCCCAAGTGCGGATTGTCTGCAATACTTGTATATAGTTATTGTTTAACTAAAGGGTTATTGTTGAGCCATCTGTTGAGAGGCTCAGTTATATTTCATACTGTTAACTGGGTATAGTATCACGAGTTATACGGTGTGATTGGTGTGGCTGGTATGAGTCTTACCCGGGATTCAAAATCCTTCCTTATTGTGTCAGCTCTTCCGGGCACAGTATCCTAACTGAGGTCTGGAGGAGGGTCATAGTGGGAGGAGCCAGTGCACACCAGGTAGTCCTAAAGCTTTCTTTAGTTGTGCCCAGTCTCCTGCGGAGCCGCTATTCCCCATGGTCCTTACGGAGTCCCAGCATCCACTACGGACTACGAGAAATATATTTACCGGTGAGTAAAATCTTATTTTATATATATGTGTGTGTGTGTGTCTCTATATTCCATAACCACTGTTTAAATTCTCACATAAAGAGGCTGATGGGAGGGGGGGGGGGGGGGGAAACAGGCATTTGGGGATCTCCCAGTTACCTCTGGGTAAGAACACTTCTCGGTGTCCCGTCCACACAGCGCTGGGCTCACTCTCCATGGGAATCTCCCTCCGGCTCCTCCCGCACATCCTGCAGGGACAGCACCGGGTCCTCGGCAGGGGCCTTCTCCGTGCTCAGCTTCTCCCAGACCCAAACTCCCACAGCCCATCTTCTGCCGCCATCAGCCCAGGGAGAGGAGGCTGACTAACGCTGGTGGCGGGCGGAACTAGTCAGTGCAGCCGCTGGCTGGGAGGATGTGAGCGCGGAGTGTCCGTGCAGCGCAGAGCGGGGGACGGCGATTACACCAGGACAATCACCGGAGGTGGGGTAGCTCCAGTAGCGTAACTTCATCCCAGTTGCCCGGAGGCAAGAAGATGTTGGTGCCCCCCCCTTCACTCACCACATGCTAAATAGGGACAGAGCACCAATAAAAGGTGTGGTCTCACTGTGAATGGGTGTGTCCACACAACAGTACCCCAATTCAAAGTCCCCCACACAGTAGCGTAACCTTATTTTCATTACACTGCACTGTAGTACAACTTATTCACATTACGCAACACGGTAGTGCCCCTTATTCACACCATGTCGCATAGTAGTGCCCCTTATTCTGTAATGTCACAGTAGTGCCACTTACAAATTAAGCCACACAGTAACAGTGATCACGCTGAGGCCCCAAAAAAGTAGGTAACTTTTAAAAATTGGGGTTTTACCTGTCTTTTTCTGGATCCCATCGGTCATACACCATCACCCGCTCACCGCACCCTGCATCACATATAGTCAACGATGCTCACCCTCCTCAGCACACACAGTCAACTGCTCACCTCCCTCCGCAGCACATACACAGTTACCCGCTCATCCCCCCCGCGCAGCACATACAGTCACCTGCTCACCCCACCTCCCTCCGCAGCACATACAGACACCCGCTCACCTTCTACCCCACAGCACATAGACACCCGCTCACCTCCCTCCCACAGCACATACAGACACCTGCTCCCCTCCCCAGCACATACAGTCACCTGCTCACATCCCCCCACAGCATATAGACACCTGCTCACCTACCCCCCGCATCATATAGTCACCCACTCACCTCCCCCCGCAGCACATACAGACACTCGACCCCCACAGCACATAGACACCGGCCTCCCCTTCCCCTCCAAGCACAGTCACCCGCTCACCTCTCCACCCAGCACATAGACATCCGCTCGCTTCACCACCCAGCACATAGACACCCGCTCACCTCACGCCCGCAGTACATTCAGACACCTGCCCCCCTTACCACCTCCACAGCATATAGACACCGGCCTCCCCTTCCCCTCCAAGCACATAGTCACCCGCTCACCTCTCCACCCAGCACATAGACATCCGCTCGCTTCACCACCCAGCACATAGACACCCGCTCACCTCACGCCCGCAGCACATACAGACACCTGCCCCCCTTACCCCCTCCACAGCATATAGACACCCGCTCACCTTGCACACACCTCCCCACAGGGCTTGCAATTACTAAATTGTTTATGATGCAGCTGTGCGCTCAGCGCTCCACTCGGCAGCTCCTCTAACAAGAAGGACCCGTCAGGCTATCAGCACACTGAGCTGTTGGATGTGCTGTGGAGCGCTGAGCATCATCAACACTGCATTCCTCACCGGTGACCCGGACACAATGCTCTGGGGGTCCCAGTCATGTAACATCCGACTGCGCTGGAGCTGGAGGTAATTATTGACAAGCCTTGTCCCACCGCCACGTATAGGTGATTGGACCAGTGGATCCAGTACTGGATCCGCTGTCCAATCACATCTGCAGTGCTGACAGGGACGTGCTTTCATGTGAGCTGAAAGCCCTTCCCTGTCAATGAGGCACCGATACTAGTGCCGCTTTCACCACCTCTTTCAATGGGCTTTTTCAGCCCAGTGCTTGGTCCCGCCCCCCCGCTGTATCTCGTTCCCATTGTGAATGGCTCCCAAACTAATTATATGTATTAAAATGATTGGAATAATATAAAGAAGAAGCTTATGACACAGAATGTGTGTCATAAGTATCTTCTTTATATTATTTGAATCATTAATGACAGGGGAGGCACTGCCTCCCATGACTGCACGTCCCTGATGGAAGGGGCATGGCTAAATGACGCAAATTGCATCAATTTAGCCCCTCCCTGCGGACCCGCAGATAAAAAAAACCTTGGTGGATGTATGATTGCAAGTGAGTAATTTGTCAAACAGCATATCTGCACTCTGTAATTAGCAGTAAGATTTTCAAAGAAAGCTGGATGCATGGTCTAACTTTGTTTAATATATACATTGTCTCATGACTACTCATTTAACCGTGTTAACACATTTGCACAGCTAGGTATATGAGCAGAAAAGCAATACAGTACCTTTCATTTATCTATAGATGTCAGGAGAGAGCCACATTTAACAATTTAAAGTATAGTATGTTTTCTTTTGCAGAAGACTTAAATGCTCATATCTATAACACACTTATGAACAAACAAACCTGTATGTACAATAATTATTGTTTCATACTCATTTAACCGTGTTAACACATTTGCACAGCTAGGTATATGAGCAGAAAAGCAATACAGTACCTTTCATTTATCTATAGATGTCAGGAGAGAGCCACATTTAACAATTTAAAGTATAGTATGTTTTCTTTTGCAGAAGACTTAAATGCTCATATCTATAACACACTTATGAACAAACAAACCTGTATGTACAATAATTATTGTTTCATATAAAACATTAAATGTATCATACATAAGGAAGAATGGCATAATCTATTTTGCCTGGTTTCGAAACTCCTATCCCTAAACTCTGAGAGGTACTGTATATTTACTAAAGTGCAGGTTTTTAGAAGTGGAGATGTTCCCCATCGCAATCAGATTATAGCTATTCTCTTCTAGAAGGTGCTTGATAAATAGAATGTAATTGGCTGCTATAAGCAACCTCTCCAGTTCTAAAAACTCGCACTTTAGTAAATATACCCGAGTGAGAATAGAGTTGGCCATGTAATACAACAGGCAATGCATCTCTTGAGTCAACCAGACTGAATTGTGCTGTCTATATAAATCTTTACTAGTTTCTTTTTGTTTTCTATTTCAAGTCAAATTCTTTTCTATGTTTGAGACTTATGGGCCCTACACGTAAGGTGACCCGCCGCCGAGCTGCCCGACGGCCGATACGGCAGACGGGCGACCTGGCGGCGGGGGCGAGGTGACGGGGGGAGTGAAGTTTCTTCACTCCCCCCCGTCACCTGGCTTCATATGCGTGCATGCTAATATGGGCGAGATTGTCCATATTGGCCTGCATGCACAAGCGACCCGGCACCAACGATGAACGAGCACGGGGCTGCGCATCGTTCATCATTGGTGCCTACACACTGACCGATATGAACGAGAACGTTCATATCGATCAGTGAAATCGCTAAGTGTCTAGGGCCCTTTACGTATGCAGATATGTAAGTCTCTTCCGCTGTAAAACACTGGGTTGACTACTTTCTCGGGTATAAATTAAAGAAATAATCTTGGGGAGCTAAAACTACTTGGAATAAGAAGAATAGAAATGACTGTAATATTTATTTGACATGTACCGTTATTCAGAAAAGGCTCTGTTAACTGAAGTGACTTCACTAAATTTCCTCCTGGGGAAACTGTGCACCGTAAAACAGGCCATATATGAATTAGAACCCCTCAACATCAACCAACCACACTTAAGGTGCATACACACTGAGCGCCCTTTCCTCTTGCCCAGCGATGTCAGCGGGGGTGAGCGGCTTTCCATAGCAGGACGCTATGGAAAGCCGCTCACCCCGCTGTTCATCTACTGGTAATACCAGTATATGAATGGCGGCTGCCAGCGATGAAGCGGGAGCGCGCATCACCGCTCATCGCTTGTCCATACACACTGGGCAGCTTTGAGCTGAAAGCAGCTCAACACACCAAAAGTGACCTGCTTTCAGCTCAAAATCGCCCAGTGTGTATGGGCCTTTACTGCTTCATTGCACCCCAGTCATCAGGTTTGAGAGCCCAAATGTGACTGGTTTGCTTGAGCCCCACCCCCTAGTGAACACACAGTTTATTTTAAACATCCACGTTTCACTTTTACAGAAAACATGATGTTACTACAAATTAATCCACGTAACAGTTTTTGAAGAGGAATTCTATCTGGATTATAGCTCTACTGGTGAAATTGTAAGGCAGGTTGGGCATTATTCTTTGTTTTGCATGCTGTATAATGTAGCAATATCTGTCCAGAGTAGAAACCAGGCTCTAGCAGTCTGATTTTTGAGTTTATACTTACTCTAGGTTGAGTGGTCCAAATTTAAATGTTACGTTTTGTTTTGTATTTTAGATAAACCACATCTATGTCGTAAGAGCTGAACAATATCCCCATCATCATCATCCTCAAAATGCCTCCTGCTGCTCCTCTTATAAGTGGTATTCAGAAGCTAATACTGTATGAGACAAGAGCGGTGAGTAACTACTGTATATGTAGTGCTGGAATCAGTAGGACATACCGACGATCGGGATGCCGGCCGTCAGTATACCGACAACGACATCCGGATCGTCAGTATGCCGGAAGTGGGGTGAGCGCAAAGAGAATGCCCTTGCAGGCTCGCTGCGCTCGCCACAGATTCTATTCCCACTCTATGGGTGTTGTGGACACCTACGAGTGGGAATAGCCCGTTAGCCGACAACATAACTGCATACCGTAGTGCTATATTTATGGTTTCAATTGTCAGCAAAATATGCAAACAGTAAATTTACCTATTTGTACTTATTATGATCCATTGTGTTTCTAAAAATACACAGTCTAATGAATGATTTCATGTCTACACTACACTTTGTGAAACTAAGATTATATAAACCTATATTAAGGGCTAATTCCGACCTGTGCAATGTGCCGTCTGTTGCGGTAGTCAGATTCTCCTGCCATCATTTTAGGATGTGAGAACATGAGCAACATTTCAGGATGCAAAGTGCCTTTGCCTAACTCATAGTTGCCTACCTTTTAATGTTTCCTCCCTGGGAGAAGCCTGGAGAGGAGACGTTGCTTGAAAACTCGGGGGGGGGGGGAGGGGTTTGACGCCCGGGACTGGCCCGCACCCCCGTAGTGACGGCACTGTATGTTGTCAAGTTGAGTAGAGATCCTGTTAAGTAACTGGGCCAAACAACTGTATCGCATAGAATATGAACATCACTTGCAGTTTATTTTTAGATTATGTGATAACTTTAACAGCACCAAATGTGTGTTTTTATTGTCTGTATAATTTTATTTTTATTTGTAAATTTTTGTATTTTGAAGGCACAGATCCAAAGCCCACACCTCGCCAACGCAATATCGGCGTCTGTGCTAGTACTGTACATTGATGTACGCATGAAAGTATTTGCCCGCCATCTCATCATATACCATGAATATAATGGTGTTTATTGTATGGTCCCTTTCTAGGGTGATTTGCACTTGTACTGTATAATAAATGGCATTTAACAGTTTTTAAAGAACATCACATTTGTTTTACAAATATTTCTCCTACATGTAATGGGCCCTACACACTGGTCGATTTCGCTGATAGATATGAACGATATCGTTTATATCTTTCAGTGTGGATGCTTCAATGATGAATGATGCGCGGTCCCCGCGCTTGTTCATCGTTGTTCTCCCGTCATTTGAACATGCAGGTCGATATGGACGACTTGCATGTTCGGGAATGGGGCCGGGTGACGTGGGGAGTGAAAAAAACTTTCACTCCCCTCATCACCCGCACCTGCGGCGGGTCGCCCGTCTGCCGTATTGGCCATCACGCACCTTGGGCGCAGGATGCCGTGTGTAGGGCCCATAAGTTTATTATACTTGCTATATGTCTGCAAAATAAGTGACTTTGACATGAATTCATGTATTTGTAATGTTTTGGTTACGCAGATATATAAAATTATAATTCTTAATCATTGTAAGGAAGCAAATTTAACATAGAAAAGATACATTGCTTGCGACATCAATATTCAAAGGACTACATAAAACCTTATACACATTGGTGTTAAAGTAAATGTAACATAGTAACATAGGATCTAAGGTTGAAAAAAGACAATTGTCCATCGAGTTCAACCTATTTGTGGTCTCCTATAAAATGCATTTTATTAGTGTTTTGCTCAGCTCTGTATTATCTAGTCTCTGTATCGTCATCTGTATTGTACAATGCTTTTTTTCTCTCTGTATTTAGGCAGTCAACTAATTACAATATATTGTATGTCTTCTCAGCCACACTGTACCATATACCAGGATTTATTGTGTAGAGCAGTGGTTCTCAACCTCGGTCCGCAAGTACCCCCAACAGTTCATGTTTTCCAGGTCTCCTCACAGGATTGCAAGTGAAATAATTTGCTCCACCTGTGGGTCTTTTATAATGTGTCAGTGAGTAATGAATACACCTGTTCAACTGCTAGGTGACCTAGAAAACATGAACTGTTGGGTACTTGAGGAGCGAGGTTGAGAACCACTGGTGTAGAGCATTAAAAAGACTACAATGTGTGATGTGTAAAACGGATGTGATGGACAGGAAAAAGGTTTCCAAATATTTTATACTTAAAAGACTCCAAAAATGAAAATGCTATGCTAGCTGTCCCAGCACGTTTCTCAGTGTGTGTAATACAGTGTATGGGCTGTGTGGACGCATTTTGTTCATTTATTAATTAATGTCAGTACCTAAAAGTAGGGGGGAAAAACTGTTTAATATTTCTGGAATAATATCCAGTTCCTTAGGGATAAACCTTTTTTTTTATATTCTATTAAATCAGAAAATGTTAAATTGTATTGCCGTCTCTAAAATACTGGTCACCAAAAGCCCATAATAGTGATGATAATGTGATATATTATGGAAATTGAGTGTGTGCATGATTTTGTGAGTTTTAGCAAAAAAATGAAAATGGAACATAACCAATTAGGGTGGTGCAGTGTCCAGCACACCATAACATCACTAGCTCTCCCTCTTGTGCAGCAGTAGAACCAGCCAGCAGAATGCTGTTTTTATATTTCTATCTGTATTTTATGGTTGTTTGAATTAAGTTGTCTTTGTTCCTCTGCAAAAAAACTTTCTAAAAGAGTTGCCTGTCAATTAGGTGGAACTTTAAACAGTACCCAGGCACTATTAAACTATTCATTTGAATCTAATATACACCATTAGTTTACATTTAATATACACATACCTCCCAATATGACCCATTCCAGGAAGGCTATAATGCTCTCTATGTGGATTTCCCTCTTAAATTACGATTGCAATCACCTGTGTTGAAATATCTTTCTTATCAATTAAATAGTTCAACACGGGTGATGGCAGTTATATATATATATATATATATATATATATATATATATATATATATAATATATCCAGCACCCCCTCCCCACCCCCGAAGACAAGCGAGAGTATCGCACAACGGCGATGCTTTTGCATGTTTAGCATAGGCCTTTGCCTGCGCAGCCCCAGCATGTTAAGGGCACAGCCGCCATGACCTGCCCTGCAAATGGACCGGACATGCCTGCGTTTTCCGGACCACGCCCCCAAAACGGAGCATCGACCCCCATGAAATGCGGCGTAGACGCCCCGGCTCCCGCCCCCCTCCAGGTCTGAAACTGCTTTCTGAAGAGAACACAGTTTAGGACCTTGCACATGTGCATACAATCGCTTCATATTGATTTTTGCACTTCAGTGTCAGGGTCTGAATTGACCCCTAAGTTGCGATGTTCTGTGGTCAGGGAGTAGATTCCAGATACAGAATAAAAGGAGACTCATAGAAGAGTCAACTGTTTAATGTATTGTTTAAGAGTTTATTATGTGAAAAGACATGGTACAGTTTGTTATTTCTTAAGGTGTTTTAGTGGATTATGCTGGCTAAAACCAGTACATTTAATGGAGTGCTTCAATACAGTATAAGCTAGTTCAAGAGTTTGAAAAGATGAAACAAAACTATCTTGAGATTTACAGTATAAAAGGGAAACTGAGAAACTTGTATGGTGTCTATTAACACTATGACCCCACGGGGACATTCGGGGTAAATGTTGTGTATTGTAGAGTGTCTGACATAAATGCATTTATCACCTTTAGCTTGGACTAGAGAACAAAATTGAACCATCTCACCAGTAGCAATTTTTGCAATTTTAAACCAGCAACGCTTGACCTAAAGCCATTGTCAGGTACAGTACTTAATGATATTGGAATTTTCCAGTCTTGCTGTGTTTGAGCTTGGAGCTCATATACTAATCACAGCAACCAATGGCATTATATCTGTCTTTTTATATAGTACCTTGTAGAAAATGAAAGCTAAAGTCTGGTTGCTTTTTCCCCCAGTACATATGTTTTTTTATAATTTTTTTCCTAATAGTCTAATCTTTTGTGTGTGTGTTTTGACAAAGATAACAATTTTATATTGTCCTGATTTAACTGTTTTATCACATGGCTCATTCTTGGGGGCATATTTATCTCAATACGCAATTCAAATGCAGTTGTGACATGATCATTTTGCCCAACTTTGCATTGCAAACTTAGGGAATATGGCATGAATGTATTAAAATTCACATGTTGAAACAGAGGGCCTAATTCATGTTTGTACGCAATGGCTGATTATCACGCAATGGAGCAATTATCGGCAGACTGCAAATGTGCTGCGATAACGATGTGCAATCGTTAATGTGCCGCTGCAATCTTACTTGCAATGAGGATTTCATGGAAAGGACGTGACTGTTTAGAGGCGTTAACGGGGCGTTTCCGGAAAGTGGTTGGAAAGACGTAGGCATGTAATTGCCGTTTTTCTCAGTGTGTATCTGTTGTCAGCTGCAAACTCATACGTGCTAAAACTTGGCGTCTGTGTCTAGTGTTCACGCTAGGCTGTTTTAGCAGGGCGCCACGCCCTGCCTGATTTTTTTAAAGTGCAAAATCTGCCCTTTCTGCGGCGCCCTGCTAGAACAGTCGCCCGCTTTCTGCGCTCCCAGCGTGTAAAGATGCCGTGCGCATGCGCGCGGCATCCATTCACGCTGTGAGAGAGCTTGGGGGAAGCCCAGCACCTCTGTAGGTGCTGGGCACGCCCCCAACAGTGACGCCGCCGGCCGCCCATGCCCCCCGTTTGTGGGCTGAACCGCCCAGATCCTAGAGTGAACACTATGGGGCAGATTCAAATGTTTGAAAAGTCAGTTGGGAGTCTGTTTTTTCCTGACACCCAACCCACTTATCAAACATTTGAATCTCCCCCTATGTGTCTGTAATGCTGTGTCCAGTCTGCGTAGCCATAGACCAACGTTTAGCCTAAATGTTTCCCGTATTTGCCTATAGGCTGTGAATGTGTACACCGCTGTGACAAAGTTTGTGATGGCATCAGGTGGGCATCTCTTTTCATTCCTGGGCGACAGCTTCACTTGCTAACATTAGCGCTGAAGCCTGGAGAATTTGCATTTGCGTACAAACATGAATTAGGCTCAGAGCTTGTGAAACAGCTCTGTCCCAGCAATGTGTCCACTTCAGTCTTTTTCGCAAAAGTGAAAGGCCTGGTACCCATCAAAACGATGTTTTTCTGGCCAATGGCAAGACCAATATAACGATATATCTATAAACCGTACATACTGAAAGATATATTGTGTTGCCACATGATATATCGTCCGTGGCCACATTTAGAATGCATGCTGTCATCGCCTGAGTTATCCCATTGGGCGTGCAGCACGCCCAATGAGACAACCCATCAAACAACATGCGGGAGCGCACGATTGGGGGTACATGCTAGGTGATATGGCCGATTTGCGGTAGAACGATATATCAGGTAATGTATCGACTAACCCAACCAAAGCCTTTCCTTGTAGAGACACACTCTTCACATACCCAGTAATGCAGTGCATAGTGTGCCTGAAACATGCAGCCAGTGTACCTGATAGAGCATTGTCTACATGTACGAAGAAAATAGGTGTGAATATAAAATGAATAGGAATAAGCTTACCTGCACCCAGGGACCAGTGATCGGAGCTCCTTCTGTTACCGGATCAGCTGATTTTATATTCTCCACCTATTTTTTCTCATACGTCCTAGAGGATGCTGGGGATGCTTCAAGAACCATGGGGTATAGACGGGATCCGCAGGAGACATAGGCACTTTAAGACTTTAAAAGGGGTGTGAACTGGCTCCTCCCTCTATGCCCCTCCTCCAGACTCCAGTTAGGTTCTGTGCCCAGAGAGATTGGTCACACACTGAGGAGCTCTCCAGAGTTTCCCAGAAAAAGACTTTATCTTAGGTTTTTTATTTTCAGGGAGACCTGCTGGCGACAGGCTCCCTGCATCGTGGGACTGAGGGGAGAGAAGCAGACCTACTTCTGTGAGTTTCAAGGCTCTGCTTCTTAGGCTACTGGACACCATTAGCTCCAGAGGGTCTGATCGCTAGGTACGCCTAGATGCTCGTTCCCGGAGCCGCGCCGTCACCCCCCTTGCAGAGCCAGAAGTCAGAAGACGGGTGAGTAGCAGAAGATCAGAAGACTTCAGTGACGGCTTGAGGCACAGCGCAGCGGCCGTGCTGCGCGCCATGCTCCCACACACACAGCGGCACTACAGGGTGCAGGGTGCAGGGGAGGCGCCCTGGGCAGCATGAAACCTCAATAAATAGACTGACAAAAGAGGCTTACAGTGCCTGGGCACTAAAAACTGACCCCCGCCAGTATAAAGATTTGAAATATAGCGGGGCTGAAGCGTGCCATTAAGGGGGCGTGGCTTAGCCCTCACAGCTCTATCCAGCACCATTTTCTCTTCACAGAGCTGCAGAGACGCTGGTCCTGACCTCCTACACTGCTGTACAAGTAACAGGGTGCAAAACTTGGGGGGGGTGCACAGTAATTTGGTGCTATTTTATTAATATAAAAGCGCTAACAAGTCTGAGGCATTATTTTAATCGTTTTCATTACCGGGATAGGCGCTGGGTTGTGACCTGGCAAAACTCCCTCTGTGTTTCTCTAACAGACTTTGCTGTGGGTCTGTCCCCTATAGCCCCAGTGTGGTTGTGGGTGTCGGTACGCGTGTGTCGACATGTCTGAGGCTGAGTGCTCTTCCCAGGAGGAGGCTGGAGTGGGGACAGAAAAGACTGTGGGAGTGACCGTGTCGGCACCGCCGACGGCTGATTGGGTAAATGTTTTGAGTGTTTTGAATGCAAATGTGGCTTGATTGAATAAGAGATTAGATAAATTTGAGTCTCAGAACCAGACATGGAGAAAATCCATGGAGGATGCATTACCACAAGTTCAGACCCCCTCGGGGTCACAGAAGCGTTCATTTACCCAGATAGCGGATACAGATAGCGACACGGACTCTGATTCCAGTGTCGACTATAGTGATGCCAGATTGAATCCTAAACTGGCTAAGAGCATTCAGTAGATGATTGTGGCGATAAAAGACTTATTACATATCACGGAAGACCCTGCTGTTCCTGATACTAGGGTCTGTATGTTTAAGGGACAGAAACCTGAGGTGATGTTTCCTCCCTCTCATGAACTGAACGCTCTTTTTGAAAAAGCTTGGGAAAATCCTGAGAAGGAGTTACAGGCTCCCAAGAGAATTCCGGTGGCATATCCGTTCCCCTCTGGGGACAGGGAAAAGTGGGAGTCATCCCCCACAGTGGACAAAGCTCTATCGCGTCTGTCCAAAAAGGTGGCGCTTCGGTCTCCTGACACGGCAGCCCTAAAAGATCCTGCGGATCGTAAGCAGGAAAATACACTAAAATCCATTTATGTCACTACAGGTATGCTGCTCAGGCCTGCATTGGCATCAGCATGGGTGAGTAGCGCTATTGAAAAGTGGACAGATAACTTGTCATCTGAGATAAATACCCTGGACAGGGATAGCGTTCTTTTGACACTGGGTCATATCAGGGACGCTGCAGCCTATCTAAAGGAAGCTGCAAGGGATATTGGCCTTATGGGATCAAGGGCCAATGCCATGGCAGTCTCGGCTAGGAGGGCATTGTGGATTCATCAATGGAATGCTGATGCTGACTCTAAGAAGGCTATGAAGTCTCTGCCGTATAAAGGTGGTGTCTTGTTTGGTGACGGCCTCGCTGATCTGGTATCTACAGCTACCGCGGGTAAGTCATCGTTTCTACCTTATGTCCCTACACAACAAAAGAAATCGGCCCACTATCAGATGCAGTCCTTTCGGCCCAATAACTACAAAAAAGGACGAGGGTCTTCCTTCCTTGCTACGAGAGGAAGAGGAAAAAGGTCACAGGCTGTGGCAAGTTCCCAAGAGCAGAAGTCCTCCCCGGCTTCTACAAAATCCACCGCATGACGCTGGGGTTCCTCTGCGGGAGTCCGCACCGGTGGGGGCACGTCTCCAACTCTTCAGTCAGATCTGGGTTCGCTCGGCCCTGGATCCTTGGGTATTAGAAATAGTAGCCCAAGGGTACAAATTGGACTTTCAAGACGTGCCCCCTCACCGATTTTTCAAATCGGGCTTGCCAGCTTCTCTTCCAGAAAGCGAGGTAGTATGTGCTGCAATACTAAAGCTGTGTCAAAATCAAGTCATTGTCACGGTATCCCCATCACAACATGGGGAAGGCTTTTATTCGAGCCTGTTCGTGGTCCCGAAGCCGGATGGCTCAGTCAGACCGATTCTGAACCTAAAATCCCTCAATTTCTATCTAAAAAAATTCAAATTCAAGATGGAATCGCTCCGAGCAGTGATCTCCAGTCTGGAGGAAGGGGATTTTATGGTGTCTGTAGACATAAAGGATGCCTACTTACACGTCCCCATATATCCTACACATCAGGCTTATATGAGGTTTGCTGTTCAGGATTGTCATTACCAATTTCAGACGTTGCCGTTTGGTCTGTCCACGGCTCTGAGGATTTTCACCAAGGTTATGGCGGAATTGATGGTTCTCCTGTGCAAGCAGGAAATCACAATTATCCTGTACTTGGACGATCTCCTGATAAAGGCGAGGTCCATGGAACAGTTGTTGGTCGGAGTAGCACTATCTCAGGAAGTGCTACAACAGCACGGATGGATTCTGAATATCCCAAAGTCGCAGCTGGTTCCTACGATGCGTCTGCTGTTCTTGGGTATGATTCTGGACACAGAACAGAAGAAGGTGTTTCTCCCGGAGGAGAAGGCCAAGGAGTTGTCATCTCTGGTCAGAGACCTCCTGAAACCAAAACAGGTGTCGGTGCATCACTGCACGCGAGTCCTGGGAAAGATGGTAGCTTCTTACGAAGCAATTCCCTTCGGCAGGTTCCATGCAAGGATCTTTCAGTGGGATCTGTTAGACAAGTGGTCCGGATCGCATCTTCAGATGCATCGGTTGATCACCCTGTCCCCGAGGGCCAGGGTGTCTCTGCTGTGGTGGCTGCAGAGTGCTCATCTTCTCGAGGGCCGCAGATTCGGCATTCAGGACTGGGTCCTGGTGACCACGGATGCAAGCCTCCGAGGTTGGGGGGCAGTCACTCAGGGAAGAAACTTCCAAGGACAATGGTCGAGTCAGGAGACTTCCCTACACATAAATATTCTGGAACTAAGGGCCATTTACAATGCCCTAAGTCAAGCAAAACCCCTGCTTCAAAACCAGCCGGTGCTGATTCAGTCAGACAACATCACGGCGGTCGCCCATGTAAACCGACAGGGCGGCACAAGAAGCAGGATGGCAATGGCAGAAGCCACAAGGATTCTCCGATGGGCGGAGAATCACGTGATAGCACTGTCAGCAGTGTTCATTCCGGGAGTGGACAACTGGGAAGCAGACTTCCTCAGCAGGCACGACCTCCACCCGGGAGAGTGGGGACTTCATCCAGAAGTCTTCCAGCTGATTGTAAATCGTTGGGAAAGGCCACAGGTGGACATGATGGCGTCCCGCCTCAACAAAAAGCCAAAAAGATATTGCGCCAGGTCAAGGGACCCTCAGGCGATAGCTGTGGACGCTCTAGTGACACCGTGGGTGTACCAGTCGGTTTATGTGTACCCTCCTCTTCCTCTCATACCAAAGGTACTGAGGATAATAAGAAAGAGAGGAGTAAGAACTTTACTCATCGTTCCGGATTGGCCAAGAAGAACTTGGTACCCGGAACTACAAGAAATGATCTCAGAGGACCCTTGGCCTCTGCCGCTCCGACAGGACCTGCTACAGCAGGGGCCCTGTCTGTTCCAAGACTTACCGCGGCTGCGTTTGACGGCATGGCGGTTGAACGCCGGATCCTGATGGAAAAGGGCATTCCGGTTGAAGTCATTCCTACGCTGATAAAAGCTAGGAAGGATGTGACAGCAAAACATTATCACCGCATATGGCGAAAATATGTTGCTTGGTGTGAGGCTATGAAGGCCCCAACAGAGGAATTTCAGCTGGGTCGATTTCTGCACTTCCTACAGTCAGGAGTGACTATGGGCCTAAAATTGGGATCCATAAAAGTCCAGATTTCGGCCCTGTCTATTTTCTTTCAAAAAGAACTGGCTTCACTGCCTGAAGTTCAGACGTTTGTTAAGGGAGTGCTGCATATTCAGCCCCCTTTTGTGCCTCCAGTGGCACCTTGGGATCTCAACGTAGTGTTGGATTTCCTAAAATCACATTGGTTTGAGCCACTTCAGACTGTGGAGTTGAAGTATCTCACGTGGAAAGTGGTCATGCTTTTGGCCTTGGCTTCGGCTAGGCGTGTGTCAGAATTGGCGGCTTTGTCATGTAAAAGCCCTTATCTGATTTTGCATATGGACAGGGCAGAATTGAGGACTCGTCCCCAATTTCTCCCTAAGGTGGTATCAGCGTTTCATTTGAACCAACCTATTGTGGTGCCTGCGGCTACTCGGGACTTGGAGGATTCCAAGTTGCTGGACGTAGTTCGGACCCTGAAAATCTATGTTTCCAGGATGGCTAGAGTCAGAAAAACTGACTCGCTGTTTATCCTGCATGCACCCAACAAGCTGGGTGCTACTGCTTCTAAGCAGACTATTGCTCGCTGGATCTGTAGCACGATTCAACTTGCACATTCTGCGGCTGGACTGCCGCATCCTAAATCAGTAAAAGCCCATTCCACGAGGAAGGTGGGCTCTTCTTGGGCGGCTGCCCGAGGGGTCTCGGCTTTACAACTTTGCCGAGCTGCTACCTGGTCGGGATCAAACACGTTTGCAAAATTCTACAAGTTTGATACCCTGGCTGAGGAGGACCTGGAGTTCTCTCATTCGGTGCTGCAGAGTCATCCGCACTCTCCCGCCCGTTTGGGAGCTTTGGTATAATCCCCATGGTCTTTACGGAGTACCCAGCATCCACTAGGACGTCAGAGAAAATAAGAATTTACTCACCGGTAATTCTATTTCTCGTAGTCCGTAGTGGATGCTGGGAGCCCGTCCCAAGTGCGGACTTCTGCAATACTTGTATAAAGTTATTGCTTAACTATAGGGTTATTGTTCTGAGCCATCTGTTGAATAAGGCTCAGCTATTGTTCATACTGTTAACTGGGTATAGTTATCACAAGTTGTACGGTGTGATTGGTGTGGCTGGTATGAGTCTTACCCTGGATTCCAAATCCTTCCTAGCAATGTCAGCTCTTTCGGGCACAGTTTCCCTAACTGAGGTCTGGAGGAGGGGCATAGAGGGAGGAGCCAGTGCACACCAGATGTAGTACCTAATCTTTCTTTTAAGAGTGCCCAGTCTCCTGCGGAGCCCGTCTATTCCCCATGGTCCTTACGGAGTACCCAGCATCCACTACGGACTACGAGAAATAGAATTACCGGTGAGTAAATTCTTATTTTTTTTTTCCTGTGATCAGCTTGTGTGACTAAAGAGAACACAGGATGATCACAGAAGCCTACTCCTGGTTCATTTCTTCTGCCTGTCAGCATGCAGTAAGGGCAGAGCAGGAGTGGGGGAAACGGGGTAGTCCGCATATCGCCATCTGGAGATGAAGTTGTTGCAAGACTACCTCCGGTATGGTTCCGGTGTGAATGGTCGACCATGTTATAGTCGACAGTCATTAGGTCGACCACTATTGGTCGACATTGACATGGTCGACATGGACACATGGTCGACGCATGAAAGGTCGACGCATGAAAAGGTCGACATGAGTTTTTTTACTTTTTTTGGTGTCGTTTTTTGCGTAAAGTGACTGGGAACCCCAATTAGTGCACCGCGTCCCCTCGCATGGCTCGCTTCGCTCGGCACAGATTACCGTTCCAATCGTAGTCCATGTGGATCGTAAAGTATGGAAAAGTTCCCCAAAGAAAAAAAGTTAACAGACTCATGTCGACCTTTTCATGTGTGATTGCATGTCCCATACGTGTAATAGGAGGTGCAATCTGATTATTAAAAGAATTTGATTTGGAAGAGTTTTTTTTCTGAAAGCCCTTTAATACATTTAAGTGATGCTAAATTAGGGGGTAATTCAGTCCTGATCGCAGCAGCAAATTTGTTAGCAGTTGGTCAAAACCATGTGCACTGCAGGGGGGGCAGATATAACATGTACAGAGAGAGTTAAGGGCCCTACACATTAGGCGATATGCCGCCGAGGTGCACGACGGCCGATACGGCCGACGGGTGACCTGGCGGCGGGTGGGAGTGACGGGGGGAGTAAAGTTTCTTCACTATCCCCCGTCAGACACCCGCATAGCAATGCATGCTAATATGGACGAGATTGTCCATATTGGCCTGCATGTATAAGCGACCCGGCACCAACGATGAACGAGCGCGGGGCCGCACATCGTTGGTGCATACACACTGAAAGATATGAACAATGGTGGTCATTCCGAGTTGTTCGCTCGTTGACGATTTTCGCTGTATTGCGATTAGTCGCTTACTGCGCATGCGCAAGGCTCGCAGAGCGCATGCGCTTAGTTATTTTACACAAAAGTTAGGTATTTTACTCACGGCATAACAAGGTTTTTTCATCGTTCTGGTGATCGTGCTGTGATTGACAGGAAGTGGGTGTTTCTGGGCGAAAACTTGCCGTTTTCTGGGCGTGTGAGAAAAAACGCTGGCGTTTCTGGCAAAAACGCGGGAGTGTCTGAAGAAACGGGGGAGTGTCTGGGCGAACGCTGGGTGTGTTTGTGACGTCAAACCAGGAACGAAACTGACTGAACTGATCGCAATGGCTGAGTAAGTCTCAAGCTACTCAGAAACTGCTAAGAAATTTCTATTCGCAATTCTTCTAATCTTTCGTTCGCAATTCTGCTAAGCTAAGATACACTCCCAGAGGGCGGCGGCTTAGCGTGTGCAATGCTGCTAAAAGCAGCTAGCGAGCGAACAACTCGGAATGAGGGCCAATATCTCATTCATTAATGAACGAGATCGTTCATATCTTTCAGTGAAATCGCCTAATGTGTAGGGCCTATTAGATTTGGGTTGGGTGTGTTCAATCTAAAATCTAAATTGCAGTATAAATATAAAGTAGCCAGTATTTACCCTGCACAGAAACAAAATAACCCACCCAAATCTAACTCTCTCTGCACATATTATATCTGCCTCCCCTGCACTGCACATGGTTTTGCACAAGTGCTAACAAATTTGCTGCTGTGATCAACTCTGAATTACCCCCATAATGTGAAGAGGGTGTGAAAACACAAGTTTTCACAATATTTTAGTAAAAATTTTTTGGGTATATTTGCCCCTTAAAGTTGTACCGAAATAGTCGTCATACCTATCTATGAAGAGAGAGCTTCTCATATAAACTTGCTTTAACTTGTAATTTAGCTGCTCTAGGATGTAATTCAGCTGCTCTAATTAAGCAAAACTGCAACTGCTAATGATCTCATACTAATAGCCACCAGCGTTGCGATCGCATCGCTGACCCTGCAAAACAATGGTAGTCCCCATGCCTGCGCAGCCTAGCTGCGAAGACAGGTACAATGTTTAAAGACACTGATGAATAAAGAACTTGTGAGCGATGATGAAGGACACTGAAGAATTTGCGAGTGATGTTTAAAGACACTGATGAAATTAAGAACTTGTGAGCGATGGTGAATGACACCGAAGAATTTGTGTGCGATGTTTAAAGACACTGATAAAATGAAGAACTTGTGAGCGATGGTGAATGACACTGAAGAATTTGTGAGCGATGTTTAAAGACACTGATGAATGAAGAACTTGTGAGCGATGGTGAATGATACTGAAGAATTTGTGAGCGATGTTTGAAGACACTGATGAATGAAGAACTTGTGAGCGATAGTGAATGACAGTGAATAATTTGTGAGCGATGTTTAAAGACACTGATGAATGAAGAACTTGTGAGCGATGGTGAATGACACTGAACGCTGGAAACACTAAAGTTGGTTCAGCCCGCAGGCCATGCTGAATCCAGGGAACGCTGGCAACTGCACTGCAGAGGAACACACAAGTTGTTCGGATCACTGGAGACTGTGCTGCAGGAAGGCACCCTGAATGCTAGAAGCACTGGAGTATAGCTGCGGGGGAACACACTGCGTACGGGAGCTCTGGCATCCACTTCAGTAAAGAGACGATACTCAGGCGCCGAGGCTCTCCCGGCGTCCGGTTTTGAATCTCCCGTCTCTATTGGATTGGTGAAGCGGGTAGTGACGTCACCTGCTCCCCGCCCACGTGACGCCAACTGTCATGGCGGCACCCACGCTCCGGGGAACCTCCGGGAGCCGCGCCAGCCAAGTCCGGGACCCGAGGACCGCCGGAGGTGGGGACCGCCAAACAGACCAGCAGCCACGTAGGGGTAAGCGCGGCGGCCACTGCCCCTGGCGTGTGACAAAGGCCTTTAGTTCTTTGCAGCTAGATTGCAAAGTTCCAAACTGACATGAAGAATATCACATGTTCATCAAAAGTTAATTGACTGATTGGACACCCAGTTATTGCTGGTATGTGGCGTAGTGATTTAATTACTTTGGTATAAAATGTGATCATAGTATAGACTTTACAAATCCTGTTTTATTGTATTGCTTATGAAAGCACCTCTAGGATTGCTTGGATGTGATTTTGGCATGAGTTTCAAGTAGTGAGGCCTTCAACGTGCTTGCTTCTCTGTGGGTGTTAGTTTGTGGTTCCAAGTGACATTCTATATTGAGGTCTCTCTGTTGGCAACATGTGTGGTTCCACGAGCAACACACTAGTAGAAATGATAATTGGCTTATCACTTTTCCCTGTCTACATTATGAATACAGCTATATATATGATCTCTGCCCCAAACATCTGACATGAAGCTTCACTGTAAAATCTCAGCATGAAGCCTAAGGCAATTAGACTTTCTAATTTAATAACTGCATATATAAAAATAAGCTTCATTGGTTGCCCAGCAACCAAAGCAGTCAGATATAAGGTGTATTCCATATGTTTCAATGTCATAACTACAGTTGAAATCCTTAAGTAAACATTATATTTAGATATCTTTTGAAAGATTTTTAGACATGTTGCGCCAAAATTAATAACCAGTGTTCCTGGTCAGTTCTTTTTCCATTTGTGTTTCCCATATTGGAATGGGAATACAGTCCGTATCCCGACGGTCAGGATGCTGGCAGTCACATGACCGACCGTGGTAGCCTTACATTGAGGATCCCAACATCGGAGTGGGTAAGTATGTCTACCCCCCGGGTCCCCTACCCCCCATCCACTACCCTAACCCTCAGAGGGGGAGGGGGCACTAGCTAGCTAATCCTAGCTATCCCCCCCTTCCTTCCCCACCACCACCACTAGTGCCTATCCCCAACCCGAACCCCAGGGCCCTAAATCGTATCCCAATACTCACCTTTGGGATGTTGGCTGTCGGTGATCTGGTGTCGGTATTCCGGCATCGGCCACATGACTGCCAGCTTCACGACAGCCGGGATGCTGAACGCATCCCTTAAAATGTATAGCTGTTAATGGGGATCATTTCTGAAGTTGCAGTATAGCGCAGCACAGAGAATAATTATGCTCATGTTCCAAAGAGTAATTTGTCTGACTTGTAAAGTTGCTGCTGGAGTAAAACAGCATGGCGGACGTGGTGCAGTTAGTGCATTATTCAATTCCATAATATACAGGCTTTATATATATACATTTCAAAAAGTGCCAGTTGCACAAGCCCACACCTGAGAACAGTTGCCTGAACCATGTTTTAATTGGGAGATAAGAGGGTTATTAGGGTTGTCCTCAGTTTTCAGGGTATATAAGATGCTCGAACGTAGGTATGTGATGTTTTGCTGATGTAACTTAGAGCTTAACGCTTCAAAAAAATTATACAGAAAGTGACAGTTCATCTTTAAATATCCTTAACCATACATGTCAGCACACTGTTGATATAGTTAAAGGGTAATAGAAAGTCAGTCTAGGGTGCAGCTCTAATACGCCGTGGTGCGCCCCAGCGAGTGGACATCTTTCGCACCATAGGATTGCTCAGAAGGACCAACATCAGCTGGCTGCTGGTGTCTCAGGAATTCTGTCTTACGATGCAGTCCTTGTCGCTATCATACCCCCAGCCTGCCTGCCGACACACCTGCCGACTTGAGCCACCCCCCCATGTCACCACCCAGGAATGTGTGGATCTCCATGCAGTTCCAATCTGCGTCTGTCAGCAGTGACTATTGGGATGCATGCACTGTGTGTCTCAGACGCATGCACATAAAACATTGGGTGCTTCAGTCAGGCTCATTGTGTTTTTTTACAAAGTCTTTTGGATTTTCAAGTTTAAAGGCACAAATTGTGTGTATTAACTAATCTATAATTATAGTCCTATTTGTGGATAGGGGCGTAACTAGACCTTTGTGGGCCCCAGAGCAAGATTTTGCTCCTTGAGAGCGTCGGGAAGCATGCGTTGGGGGTGGGGTGGGGTTGGGTGAGGTGATGGGGGATGGAATACCACTTCGATGCCACAAACACAGCCAGCAACTCACCCAGAGAGTTACTACCTCCGCCATCCTCCCGGTATGCTGACCGCCGGGATCCTGGCCGCCGGTCAAGCAATCCCAACCGCTCTCATGTACTAACAATTATTCATTGTGAGTTCCCATTCTACTTCAAGTTATAAGGATTATAGAACTGAAAATTTCTTAGTTTACATACACATGTCACATTCAAATGTAGCCTGAGATATTTGAATAGATACAGTGCATCCGGAAATTATTCACAGCGCTTTACTTTTTCCACATTTTGTTATGTTACAGCTTTATTCCAAAATGGAATAAATACATTTTTTCCCTCCAAATTCTTCACACAATACCCCATAATGACCATGTTAAAAAAAAAAAAATTGGTGAGATTTTTACAAATTTATAAAAAATAAAAAGCTAAGAAATCACATGTACATAAGTATTCACAGCCTTTGCAATGCAGCTCTGGAGTATCCTGTTTCCATTGATCATCCTTGAGATGTTCCTACAGCTTAAAATCAGTTGATTGGACATGATTTGGAAAGGCACACACCTGTCTATACAAGGTCCCACACTTGACAGTGCATGTATGAGCACAAACCAAGCATGAAGTCAAAGGATTGTCTGTAGACCTCCGAGACAGGATTGTTTCGAGGCACAAATCTGGGGAAGGGTACAGAAAAATATCTGCTGCTTTGAAGGTCCCAATGAGCACAGTTGCTTCCATCATCCGTAAATGGAAGAAGTTCGGAACCACCAGGACTCTTCCTAGAGCTGGCCGGCTGTCTAAACTGAGCGATCGGGGGAGAAGGGCCCTAGTCAGGGAGGTGACCAAGAACCCGATGGTCACTCTGTCAGAGCATTCCTCTGTGGAGAGAGGAGAACCTTCCAGAAGGACAACCATCTCTGCAGCAATCCACCAATCAGTCCTGTATGGTAGAGTGGCCAGACGGAAGCCACTGCTTAGTAAAAAGCACATGGTAGCCCGTCTGGAGTTTGCCAAAATGCACCTGAAGGACTCTCGGGACCATAAGAAACAAAATTCTCTGGTCTGATGAGACAAAGATTGAACTTTTTGGCGTGAATGCCAGGCATCATGTTTGGAGGAAACCAGCACCGCTCATCACCAGGCCAATACCATCCCTACAGTGAAGCATGGTGGTGGCAGCATCATGCTGTGGGGATGTTTTTCAGTGGCAGGAACTAGGAGACTAGTCAGGATAGAGGGAAAGATGAATGCAGCAATGTACAGCGACATCCTGGATGAAAACCTGCTCCAGAGCGCTCTTGGCCTCAGACTAGGGCGACGGTTCATCTTTCAGCAGGACAACGACCCCAAGCACACAGCCACGATATCAAAGGAGTGGCTTCAGGACAACTCTGTGATTGTCCTTGAGTGGCCCAGCCAGAGCCCAGACTTGAATCCGATTGAACATCTCTGGTGAGATTTGAAAATGGCTGTGCACCGACGCTTCCCATCCAACTTGATGGAGCTTGAGAGGTGCTGCAAAGAGGAATGGGTGAAACTGCCCAAAGATAGGTGTGCCAAGCTTGTGGAATTATATTCAAAAGATTTCAGGCTGTAATTTCTGCCAAAGGTGCATCAACAAAGTTTTGAGCAAAGGCTGTGAATACTTATGTACATGTGATTTCTTAGTTTTTTATTTTTAATAAATTTGCAAAAATCTCAAAAAGACTTTTTTCACGTATTGTGTGTAGAATTTTGAGGGGAAAAAAAGTATTTATTCCAGTTTGGAATAAGGCTGTAACATAACAAAATGTGAAATAAGTGAAGCGCTGTGAATACTTTCTGGATTCCCTGTATGTGCACAATAACATTTTGTCTGTGAGGAAAATGCACTGCAGAAAAATAGACACACGTTTATTCTCTACATGTATCTGGGAAAATAAAGCTGATTGTTGACCACGTTTTGTTGCAAAAGCTAACCCATGTACCAGCATGTGACTGGTTACTCTCAGGGACTACATTGCAACAGCTCTTACTTAATGATGTCTTCATAATTAATGAGCTTTTCATCTGTGGAGTTATATAATATAAACAATTAATTTGTTTTTCAGGGAATAAATTGTTAAGACAGTTGGCTGGATAATATGCACTGTATGTCTCATTGACTAAGCTATACATTAAATAATTTCATATTAATTATTTTATTAATATTCACTGAATTGCCTGGTAACTATGATATTTTATTGCTGATTTTCAAAGTGATAATTGATGTGGATTTATGACAATTTATCAAGTTACTCATACCAGGACAGCTGGTCCGATAAGCTAACAACTATTCCTTTTACGCTGTGATGGCAGAGTACACTGGCTGTGTACTGTACATGCACAACCTTATGAAAATAGTCCAAGGGATCTAAAAAGATTATCAGTTGGAAACAGATACTAAAGCCATCTTCAGAGGTCTGAGAAAAACTCCATAAAGCCAAGTCTTTCAGAGATTGTTAAATTAGAGGAAGCCGCCAATCCCATATAAGATATTGGAAACATTGGTTTCCAGTGGTACATCTATTTGCCCCTTAGTGACTGCGCAATGCGTTTTTGTGTGGAACAATATCATCAGGGATTCCTATATATATACACTGCTCAAAAATATAAAGGGAACACTTAAACAACACAATGTAACTCCAAGTCAATCACACTTCTGTGAAATCAAACTGTCCACTTAGGAAGCAACACTGATTGACAATCAATTTCACATGCTGTTGTGCAAATGGAATAGACAACAGGTGGAAATTATAGGCAATTAGCAAGACACCCCCAATAAAGGAGTTGTTCTGCAGGTGGTGACCACAGACCACTTCTCCGCTCCATTGCTTTCTGGCTGATGTTTTGGTCACTTTTGAAAGCTGGCAGTGCTTTCACTTTAGTGGTAGCATGAGACGGAGCCTACAACCCACACAAGTGGCTCAGGTAGTGCAGCTCATCCAGGATGGCACATCAATGCGAGCTGTGGCAAGAAGGTTTGCTGTGTCTGTCAGCGTAGTGTCCAGAGCATGGAGGCGCTACCAGGAGACAGGCCAGTACATCAGGAGACGTGGAGGACAACAACCCAGCAGCAGGACCGCTACCTCCGCCTTTGTGCAGGGAGGAACAGGAAGAGCACTGCCAAAGCCCTGCAAAATGACCTACAGCAAGCCACAAATGTGCATGTGTCTACTCAAACGATCAGAAAAAGACTCCATGAGGGTGGTATGAGGGCCCGACGTCCACAGGTGGGGGTTGTGCTTACAGCCCAACACCGTGCAGGACGTTTGGCATTTGCCAGATAACACCAAGATTGACAAATTCACCACTGGCGCCCTGTGCTCTTCACAGATGAAAGCAGGTTCTCACTGAGCACATGTGACAGACGTGACAGAGTCTGGAGACGCCAAGGAGAACGTTCTGCTGCCTGCAACATCCTCCAGCATGACCGGTTTGGCAGTGGGTCAATAATGGTGTGGGGTGGCATTTCTTTGGGGGGCTGCACAGCCCTCCATGTGCTCGCCAGAGGTAGCCTGACTGCCATTAGGTGCCGTGATGAGATCCTCAGACCCCTTGTGAGACCATATGCTGGTGCGGTTGGCCCTGGGTTCCTCCTAATGCAAGACAATGCTAGACCTCATGTGGCTGGAGTGTGTCAGCAGTTCCTGCAAGACGAAGGCATTGATGCTATGGACTGGCCCGCCCTGTTCCCCAGACCTGAATCCAATTGAGTACATCTGGGACATCATGTCTCGCTCCATCCACCAACGCCACGTTGCACCACAGACTGTCCAGTATTTAATAAGAATATTTCATTCATTCTATACACTGCTCAAAAAAATAAAGGGAACACTAAAATAACACATCCTAGATCTGAATGAATGAAATATTCTTATTAAATACTTTGTTCTTTACATAGTTGAATGTGCTGACAACAAAATCACACAAAAATTATCAATGGAAATCAAATTTATTAACCCATGGAGGTCTGGATTTGGAGTCACGCTCAAAATGAAAGTGGAAAAACACACTACAGGCTGATCCAACTTTGATGTAATGTCCTTAAAACAAGTCAAAATGAGGCTCAGTAGTGTGTGTGGCCTCCACGTGCCTGTATGACCTCCCTACAACGCCTGGGCATGCTCCTGATGAGGTGGCGGATGGTCTCCTGAGGGATCTCCTCCCAGACCTGGACTAAAACATCCGCCAACTCCTGGACAGTCTGTGGTGCAACGTGACATTGGTGGATGGAGCGAGACATGATGTCCCAGATGTGCTCAATTGGATTCAGGTCTAGGGAACAGGGCGGGCCAGTCAATAGCATCAATGCCTTCGTCTTGCAGGAACTGCTGACACTCCAGCCACATGAGGTCTAGCATTGTCTTGCATTAGCAGGAACCCTGGGCCAACGGCACCAGCATATGGTCTCCCAAGGGGTCTGAGGATCTCATCTCGGTACCTAATGGCAGTCAGGCTACCTCTGGCGAGCACATGGAGGGTTGTGCGGCCCCCCAAAGAAATGCCACCCCACACCATTATTGACCCACTGCCATACCGGCCATGCTGGAGGATGTTGCAGGCAGCAGAACGTTCTCCTTGGCGTCTCCAGACTCTGTCACGTCTGTCACATGTGCTCAGTGAGAACCTGCTTTCATCTGTGAAGAGCACAGGGTGCCAGTGGCGAATTTGCCAATCTTGGTGTTCTCTGGTAAATGCCAAACGTCCTGCACGGTGTTGGGCTGTAAGCACAACCCCCACCTGTGGACGTCGGGCCCTCATACCACCCTCATGGAGTCTGTTTCTGATCGTTTGATTAGACACATGCACATTTGTGGCTTGCTGTAGGTCATTTTGCAGGGCTCTGGCAGTGCTCCTCCTGTTCCTCCTTGCACAAAGGCGGAGGTAGCGGTCCTGCTGCTGGGTTGTTACCCTCCTACGGCCTCCTCCACGTCTCCTGATGTACTGGCCTGTCTCCTGGTAGCGCCTCCATGCTCTGGACACTACGCTGACAGACACGGCAAACCTTCTTGCCACAGCTCGCATTGATGTGCCATCCTGGATGAGCTGCACTACCTGAGCCACTTGTGTGGGTTGTAGACTCCGTCTCATGCTACCACTAGAGTGAAAGCACTGCCAGCTTTCAAAAGTGACCAAAACATCAGCCAGAAAGCATAGGAGCTGAGAAGTGGTCTGTGGTCACCATAAAAATATATAATATTTTTTTTTATTTTTTTATAAAACACGGCGCAGTGCTTGTATTCACAGCATAATAAGAAAAAGGTGTGGTTCTTTTTTTTTTTTTTTTTTTTTACTTTTTTTTTTAAACCAACCAACCAACTCTGACTTTCTCTACCACCTTCTAGAAAAAATCGCTAGAATCTGGTTGGTTGCTATGAACAACATCTCATCTGTAAACCCGCACTGTAGTAAATATATGGAGCGTAAAGAATACTTGTGCACTTTAAAGGGCACTGGGCAGACCATTGAAGAGCACTCATGCAAAACTAAACCATTTTGCGGTGTGTAACCAAAGTGCTTAATAAAGTGACCTGTTAGTTTTTCCTCTGTCTCAAAAGTTAATGTCCAGAGTAAAGGGAATAAAATGTTGATATTCATAATAAACCTTTGTGAATTAGGCTATACCTGGTGGTATTAATGATTTTGGTATGAAGTTAGAGTACTGTGCTATGTGCATTTGCAAAGAATTCAACATGTTATTCTGAAGCTGCCAATCCCATATAAGATAATGGAAACATTGGTTTCCAGCGGTACATGGATTTACCCCATGTGATACATGCTATGTTAAATATGTCAGTACTTAAATGCTATTCATGTGGAAACGGCCATTGCGACATGAATATGGTGGGAAGAAGGGTTTATTAAACTGACATGTACAATTGCAGGAGGAGGGATATGACCGTGGCAAGCTGTCTGTCCTCAGCGGCAGTGGATCCTGCTTTTTCTTTGCTTTACTATACAGATTTAAGACACTTCAAAATGTTTTTTACTTGATGGAAAACTTGACCAGAAAGACTTATTTATTCCATTACTATCCCTTACTCTTAAGCTGGACACCTTCATGGCACAGATGTTACTCAAACCATTAAGTGCCTAATTCAGCGATGTGTGTGCATGCTGAAGCCCCCGTGCAGTGTGCACAGGAGCCGTACCGCGCGTGCGCACACAGTGAGATGCAATAGCATGCCACTGCCTGATTGACGTCAGTGCAGCGTTTTGGAGGCGCTGACGTAACATTGGGGGGAGAGGGGGGGGGGGGGGACGTGGTCCGGACAATGGAGTTGCGTCCAGACTGTTTGCGGGGTGGCCCATGGCAGCTGCGTGACATATCACACACTCGCTGCAGCCCAAAACATGGCGGCCCAGCAACTGCCTTCATAGCTAGGCTGTGGAGGCAGGAGGCTACGCTAAACATGCGAGCGCTTCGCTGTTTAGCGATGCATTTTAGCTGGGGGGGGGGGGGGCAGGACTCAACATGCAGGGTGACCTTGCCCTGTGCTGGGCAGGTCCCTGCATACTAGTGGAAGGAGTTGTAGTTTTGCAAATTTCCTCAAAACCAACTCGTGCTGAATTATGCCCTAGGTCCATAATGGCTACGTCTCTTTGCCAGAAAGCCAAATGATATAGTCTGCGTGGTGTGATTTTAGGACCTGTTGTAACATGCAATAGTAAATTATTACTAGTACGGAGTACTCCAGAGGACAGATGGATCATCTGCTTTAGTGGCAAGTAGAAGCCTAGCAATATGGGACTCAAAGCTGTGGCTCCAGCAGAGATAACCAGTAAGGAGAAATATGTGTCATAGTATACAGACACTAAGGGGCAGGCAAGTCCGTTTTGCAGTTGGATTTTGCATTTTCTCTAACGTCCTAGTGGATGCTGGGGACTCCGTAAGGACCATGGGGAATAGACGGGCTCCGCAGGAGACTGGGCACTCTAAGAAAGAATTAGTACTACTGGTGTGCACTGGCTCCTCCCTCTATGCCCCTCCTCCAGACCTCAGTTAGAATCTGTGCCCGGAAGGAGCTGGGTGCATTTTAGTGAGCTCTCCTGAGCTTGCTATTAAGAAAGTATTTTGTTAGGTTTTTTTATTTTCAGAGAGCTTCTGCTGGCAACAGACTCCCTGCTACGTGGGACTGAGGGGAGAGAAGCAAACCTACTAACTGCGGCTAGGTTGCGCTTCTTAGGCTACTGGACACCATTAGCTCCAGAGGGTTCGAACACAGGAACTTAACCTTGGTCGTCCGTTCCCGGAGCCGCGCCGCCGTCCCCCTCGCAGAGCCAGAAGACAGAAGCCGGCGGATGAAGCAAGAAGACGTCAAAATCGGCGGGAGAAGACTCCTGTCTTCACATGAGGTAGCGCACAGCACTGCAGCTGTGCGCCATTGCGCCCACACTAACCCACACACTCCGGTCACTGTAGGGTGCAGGGCACAGGGGGGGGCGCCCTGGGCAGCAATTGAGTACCTCCTGGCAAAAGCAGCATATATACAGCTGGGCACTGTATATATGCATGAGCCCCCGCCATTTTTTACACCAAATCGCGGGACAGAAGCCCGCCGCTGAGGGGGCGGGGCTTCTTCCTCAGCACTCACCAGCGCCATTTTCTCTGCACAGCTCCGCTGAGAGGAAGCTCCCCAGGCTCTCCCCTGCAGACTCACGGTAGAAAGAGGGTAAAAAGGAGAGGGGGGGGGCACATAAATTTAGCGCAATAATCATATATACAGCAGCTACTGGGTAAACACTAAGTTACTGTGTGATTCCTGGGTCATATAGCGCTGGGGTGTGTGCTGGCATACTCTCTCTCTGTCTCTCCAAAAGGCCTTGTGGGGGTCCTGTCCTCATATAGAGCATTCCCTGTGTGTGTGGTGTGTCGGTACGTTTGTGTCGACATGTTTGACGAGGAGGGCTATGTGGAGGCAGAGCAGGTGCAGATGAATGAGGTGTCCCCGCCGACGGCGCCGACACCTGATTGGATGGATATGTGGAAGGTGTTAAATGATAATGTAAACTCCTTGCATAAAAGGTTGGATAAAGCTGAAGCCTTGGGACAGTCGGGGTCTCAGCCCATGCCTGATCCTACAGCGCAGAGGCCGTCAGGGTCTCAGAAGCGCCCACTATCCCATATTGTTGACACAGATATCGACACAGATTCTGACTCCAGTGTCGATGGCGATGATGCAAAATTGCAGCCTAAAATGGCTAAAGTCATCCGCTACATGATTGTAGCTATGAAGGATGTATTGCACATATCAGAGGTAAACCCTGTCCCTGACAAGAGGGTTTATATGTTTGGGGAGAAAAAGCAAGAGGTGACTTTTCCCCCTTCACATGAGTTAAATGAGTTATGTGAAAAAGCTTGGGATTCTCCTGATAGGAAAGTACTGATTTCCAAAAGGTTACTTATGGCGTACCCCTTCCCGCCAACGGACAGGATGCGCTGAGAATCCTCCCCTAGGGTAGACAAAGCTCTGACACGCTTATCTAAGAAGGTGGCCCTGCCATCACAGGATACGGCCTCCCTAAAGGATCCTGCGGATAGAAAGCAGGAGGGTATCCTGAAGTCTGTTTATACACATTCAGGTACCATACTGCGGCCAGCAATTGCGTCGGCCTGGATGTGTAGTGCTGTAGCAGCATGGACAGATACACAGTCTGAGGAACTGGATACCTTGGACAAGGATACTATTTTACTGACCCTGGGGCATATAAAAGACGCTGTCCTATATATGAGGGATGCCCAGAGGGACATTTGCCTACTGGGCTCTAGAATAAATGCAATGTCGATTTCTGCCAGAAGGGTCCTGTGGACTCGGCAATGGACAGGCGATGCCGACTCTAAAAAGCACATGGAGGTTTTACCCTACAAGGGTGAGGAATTGTTTGGGGACGGTCTCTCGGACCTAGTTTCCACAGCTACAGCTGGGAAGTAAAATTTTTTGCCATATATTCCCTCACAGCCTAAGAAAGCACCGTATTACCAAATGCAGTCCTTTCGATCACAAAAAGGCAAGAAAGTCAGAGGTGCGTCCTTTCTTGCCAGAGGCAGGGGTAGAGGAAAGAAGCTGCACCATACAGCTAGTTCCCAGGAACAGAAGTCCTCCCCGGCTTCCACTAAATCCACCGCATGACGCTGGGGCTCCACAGGTGGAGCCGGGAGCGGTGGGGGCGCGTCTCCGAAAATTCAGCCACCAGTGGGTTCGCTCACAGGTGGATCCCTGGGCTATACAGATTGTGTCTCAGGGATACAAGCTGGAATTCGAAGTGATGCCCCCTCACCGTTACCTAAAATCAGCCCTGCCTGCTTCCCCCATAGAAAGGGAAGTAGTGTTAGCGGCAATTCACAAATTATATCTCCAGCAGGTGGTGGTACAGGTTCCCCTCCCTCAACAGGGAAGGGGTTACTATTCCACAATGTTTGTGGTTCCGAAACCGGACGGTTCGGTCAGACCCATATTGAATTTAAAATCCCTGAACATTTACCTGAAAAGGTTCAAGTTCAAGATGGAATCGCTCAGAGCGGTCATTGCAAGCCTGGAAGAGGGGGATTTTATGGTGTCTCTGGACATAAAGGATGCTTACCTGTATGTCCCCATTTATCCACCTCATCAGGAGTACCTCAGATTTGTGGTACAGGACTGTCATTACCAATTCCAGACGTTGCCGTTTGGTCTCTCCACGGCACCGAGAATATTTACCAAGGTAATGGCGGAAATGATGGTGCTCCTCCGAAAGCAGGGTGTCACAGTTATCCCATACTTGGACGATCTCCTCATAAAGGCGAGGTCCAGAGAGCAGTTGCTGATCAGCGTAGCACACTCTCAGGAAGTGTTGCAACAGCACGGCTGGATTTTGAATATTCCAAAGTCGCAGCTGATCCCTACGACTCATCTGCCCTTCCTGGGCATGATTCTGGACACGGACCAGAAAAGGGTGTTTCTCCCGGCGGAGAAGGCTCAGGAGCTCGTGACTCTGGTCAGAGAACTCTTAAAACCAAAACAGGTGTCGGTGCATCACTGCACGCGAGTCCTGGGAAAGATGGTGGCGTCATACGAAGCCATTCCCTTCGGCAGGTTCCATGCGAGGACCTTTCAGTGGGATCTGTTGGACAAGTGGTCCGGATCGCATCTTCAGATGCATCGGCTGATCACCCTATCCCCCAGGGCCAGGGTGTGTCTTCTGTGGTGGCTGCAGAGTGCTCACCTTCTCGAGGGCCGCAGGTTCGGCATACAGGACTGGGTCCTGGTGACCACGGATGCAAGCCTCCGAGGATGGGGGGCAGTCACTCAGGGAAGAAACTTCCAAGGGCTGTGGTCAAGTCAGGAGGCTTGTCTGCACATCAATATCCTGGAACTAAGGGCCATATACAACGCCCTGAGTCAAGCGGTGCTGATTCAGTCAGCCAACATCACCACAGTGGCTCATGTAAACCGCCAGGGCGGCACAAGAAGCAGGGTAGCGATGGCGGAAGCCACCAGGATTCTTCGTTGGGCCGAAAATCACGTGCAAGCACTGTCAGCAGTGTTCATTCCGGGAGTGGACAACTGGGAAGCAGACTTCCTCAGCAGGCACGACCTCCACCCGGGAGAGTGGGGACTTCATCAAGAAGTCTTCACACAGATTACAAATCGATGGGAACTGCCACAGGTGGACATGAGAATCGTAAGAAAAAGAGGAGTGAGAACAATACTCATTGTTCCGGATTGGCCAAGAAGGACTTGGTACCCGGAACTGCAAGAAATGCTCACAGAGGACCCATGGCCTCTGCCTCTCAGACAGGATCTGTTGCAACAGGGGCCCTGTCTGTTCCAAGACTTACCGCGGCTGCGTTTGACGGCATGGCGGTTGAACGCCGGATCCTAGCGGAGAAAGGCATTCCGGATGAAGTTATTCCTACGCTGATAAAGGCTAGGAAGGACATGACAGCAAAACATTATCACCGTATATGGCGAAAATATGTTGCTTGGTGTGAGGCCAGGAAGGCCCCTACAGAGGAATTCCAGCTGGGCCGGTTCCTGCACTTCCTACAGTCAGGAGTCACTATGGGCTTAAAATTAGGGTCCATAAAGGTCCAGATTTCGGCCCTATCCATTTTCTTTCAAAAGGAACTGGCTTCGCTTCCTGAAGTTCAGACGTTTGTAAAGGGAGTGCTGCATATTCAGCCCCCTTTTGTGCCACCAGTGGCACCTTGGGATCTTAACGTGGTGTTGAGTTTCCTGAAATCTCACTGGTTTGAGCCACTTAAGACCGTGGAGCTAAAGTATCTCACGTGGAAAGTGGTCATGCTATTGGCCTTAGCTTCGGCTAGGCGTGTGTCAGAATTGGCGGCTTTGTCATGAAAAAGCCCCTATCTGGTTTTCCATATGGACAGGGCAGAATTACGGACTCGTCCGCAATTTCTGCCGAAGGTGGTGTCATCTTTTCATTTGAACCAAGCTATTGTGGTGCCTGCGGCTACTCGTGACTTGGAGGACTCCAAGTTGCTTGATGTAGTCAGGGCTTTGAAGATTTATGTAGCCAGGACGGCTGGAGTCAGGAAAACTGACTCGCTGTTTATCCTGTATGCATCTAACAAGCTGGGTGCTCCTGCTTCAAAGCAGACTATTGCTCGCTGGATCTATAACACGATTTAGCAGGCTCATTCTGTGGCTGGTTTGCCACATCCAAAATCAGTGAAAGCCCATTCCACAAGGAAAGTGGGCTCTTCTTGGGCGGCTGCCCGAGGGGTCTCGGCATTACAACTTTGCCGAGCAGCTACTTGGTCGGGTTCAAACACCTTTGCAAAGTTCTATAAATTTGATACCCTGGCTGAGGAGGACCTTGTGTTTGCCCATTCGGTGCTGCAGAGTCACCCGCACTCTCCCGCCCGTTTGGAGCTTTGGTATAATCCCCATGGTCCTTACGGAGTCCCCAGTATCCACTAGGACGTTAGAGAAAATAAGATTTTACTCACCGGTAAATCTATTTCTCGTAGTCCGTAGTGGATGCTGGGCGCCCGCCCCAAGTGCGGACTTCTTCTGCAATACTTGTATATAGTTATTGCTTAACTAAGGGTTATGTTATGTTGCATCAGGTTGTCTGATGCTCTGTTATTGTTCATACTGTTAACTGGGTAAGTTATACGGTGTGATTGGTGTGGCTGGTATGAGTCTTACCCTGGATTCCAAAATCCTTTCCTTGTAATGTCAGCTCTTCCGGGCACAGTTTCCTTAACTGAGGTCTGGAGGAGGGGCATAGAGGGAGGAGCCAGTGCACACCAGTAGTACTAATTCTTTCTTAGAGTGCCCAGTCTCCTGCGGAGCCCGTCTATTCCCCATGGTCCTTACGGGGTCCCCAGCATCCACTACGGACTACGAGAAATAGATTTACCGGTGAGTAAAATCTTATTTTTTTCGCACTGGCACAATTCGGTGTAACTAGTTAGTAATAAGCCATTTGCACTTAGGTTAAGTGTTCTGAGAGTGTGTAGGCAGACTCACTGGCTATTCGGAGTTGTTCATATGCAGAGAGATCCGTATTATGGGGGTTATTCAGGTTTGTTAGCAAACCAAAAAAGTTAGTAATTGAGCAAATCCATGTTGCACTACAAGTGGGCAAAGGTAACATGTGCAGAGAGATTTAGATTTGGTAAGCGTTTAAAATGCCGAGTGTCGGGATCCCGAAAGGTCGCAATACCGACAACGAAATCCCGATAGGGGTACAGTGTAGCTGCCGGAATACCGGCAAGGTACGTTATTCTCCCTCCCGCAAGGGGCCTCGATGCGCTCGCCCCGCTGCCGGCATTCTGGAGTACGGGATGCAGCTGTCTGTATAATTACTGCCAGCATCCTGTATGCCGGGATCCCATACCGATCCCTTAGATTTGGGTGGGTTATATTGTTTCTGTGCAGGGTAAATACTGGCTGCTTAATTCTTACACTACAATTTAGATTTCAGTTTGAACACACCACACCCAAATCTAACTCTCTCTGCACATGTTACATCTGCCTCCCCTACAGTGCACATGGGGGCTAATTCAGAGTTGATCATAGATGTGCTAAATTTAGCACATCTACGATCATTTACTTTGACATGCGGGGGACGCCCCACGTATATCAGGCCCCACCCCCCCACCCCCACACAAGTACAAAAGCATCACACAGCAGCCGCCACGGCCCGCCCCACGCACGGTCCGGGCTGGCCTGCATTGCCCGTACTGCACCCCCAAAACTGCGGCCGAACGCCGCAGACCCACCCCCTCCCGCCCAGCGGATGCCTCTGCCCGTCAACCAGGCAGAGGCGATCACTGGGCTGAGTTGCCGATAGCATCTCTGGCATGTACCGGTGCACTGTGGCGTCAGCGCATGTGCAGTTCAGACCTGATCGCCCGCTGTGCAAAAATGCACAGCATAGATCCGGTGTGAATTAACCCCATAGTCAGGGCTGTTTCTAGCCAATTTGGCTCCCAGTTTAAGATTTCAAAATGTGCCCCCCTCCCCCATTGACATAAAGAAAAATGCGCCCCCCCCCCCATAGATATATAAAGAAAAAGCATGCGCGCGCGCTCCCGGCAAGGGAGTGTGGCCTCATTAAAATGGACGTGGTCTCATCTGATATCATCACGGCCACCACAGGGAAAAAAAAATCCCCATTTTACACAGTATGGCAGGCACGTGTCCTCATTTTACACATTGCGGCAGGCACGTGTCCTCATTTTACACATTGCGGCAGGCACGTGTCCTCATTTTACACATTGCGGCCTGCAAGTGTCCCCATTTTACACAGTACGGCAGGCAAGAGTGCCCATTTTACACAGTACGGCAGGCACGTGTCCTCATTTTACACATTGCGGCAGGCAAGTGTCCCCATTTTACACAGTACGGCAGGCAATAGTCCCCATTTTACACAGTACGGCAGGCAAGTGTCCCCATTTTACACATTGCGGCAGGCAAGAGTCCCCATTTTACACAGTACGGCAGGCAAGTGTCCCCATTTTACACAGTACGGCAGGCAAGTGTCCCCATTTTACACGTTGCGGCAGGCAAGAGTCCCCATTTTACACAGTACAGCAGGCAAGTGTCCCCATTTTACACAGTACAGCAGGCAAGTGTCCCCATTTTACACATTGCGGCAGGCAAGAGTCCCCATTTTACACAGTACAGCAGGCAAGTGTCCCCATTTTACACAGTACAGCAGGCAAGTGTCCCCATTTTACACAGTACGGCAGGCAAGTGTCCCCATTTTACACAGTACGGCAGGCAAGTGTCCCCATTTTACACAGTACGGCAGGCAAGTGTCCCCATTTTACACATTGCGGCAGGCAAGAGTCCTCATTTTACACATTGCGGCAGGCACGTGTCCTCATTTTACACATTGCGGCAGGCAAGTGTCCCCATTTTACACAGTACGGCAGGCAAGTGTCCCCATTTCTCTGACGTCCTAGTGGATGCTGGGAACTCCGTAAGGACCATGGGGAATAGCGGGCTCCGAAGGAGGCTGGGCACTCTAGAAAGATTTATGACTACCTGGTGTGCACTGGCTCCTCCCACCATGACCCTCCTCCAAGCCTCAGTTAGATTTTGTGCCCGGCCGAGGTTGGATGCACACTAGGGGCTCTCCTGAGACTTTAGAAAGAAAGTATAGAAATTAGGTTTTTTATTTTCAGTGAGACCTGCTGGCAACAGGCTCACTGCAGCGAGGGACTAAGGGGAGAAGAAGCGAACCTATAAAACAATTAACAAGTGGCGCTGGACAACCAGAGTAAATTAAAACATTTATTTTCTTAAATGCATGTAAAAATTACAACAACCTCCCGGGGGTAATAAATCTTAAAACGTCACAATGTCTGGATTAACACTGAATGAGCCTAATTAATAGCATATAATTAGTTTGTAAATAACACCTGGAAGGTAAACAGCCTTTTATGGGTTATGTATATGCACACTAATATTACTAATTGATAGAACAAAAGTCACTAGCAACTGTTTTCTATTAGCCAATTGCAAAAATGTAAGTTCATGACCAGGGCCGGTGCTAGGGTGTTCGGCGCCCCCCTGCAAACTATAAATTTGCGCCCTCCCATATTCCTTTGGCGCGCGCCGGGAAAAGGGGTGTGGTCTCACAAGTAAGGGGCATGGCCACACAGTAGTACCCCCATTTAAAATTACGCCACAATGTAGCACAATCTTATTAATCTTATACGTAATGCCCCACCCGTAGTAGTAGCGTCCTTATACGTAATACCCCCCAATAGTAGTGGCGTCCTTATACGTAGTGCACCCCCAGTAGTATTAGCGTCCCTACACGTAATGGCCCCCCCAGTAGTAGCGTTGTTACACGTAATGCCCCCCTGTAGTAATAGCGTCCTTATACGTAATGCCCCCCCAGTAGTAGCGTTGTTACACGTAATGCCCCCCTGTAGTAATAGCGTCCTTATACGTAATGCCCCCCCAGTAGTGGCGTCCATAGAGCGCGCGCACAGACATACCTCACACACACACACACACACACACACACACACACACACACACACACACACACACACACACACACACAATTCACACATATATACACACACATACACACCCACCACACACTTCTCTCTCACCCTCCACTTACCTAATCCAGTCTCCCTCTGTACAGCAGCCAGGTCCGTGTAGCTCCGCCCCCTTATGGGCCGTTTAGCCACGCCCCTTACCGTCCCGTGTAGCTCCGCCCCCTTCTGTCCCGTACTCGGCGCTCTCACAGTCACAATGTCACACAGATGAGGTGAGGTGAGGGGAGGGAGGAGGCGTATCATGCTGCAGGTGCCCGCTGCCAGTGCCTGTCATACAGTGACAGACACAGCAGTGGCAGCAGCAGCAGCAGGGGGGACAGGACGGCGCAGCAGGGAAGGGATGCAGAGCAGTGGAAGCGCCTATCCGTCCCAGCGCCTCCCTGCACTGCATCCCTTTGCTGAGCGGGTAGCGCCGGGCCTGTTCATGACAGTGGGTAGCTATTGCAGAAAAAAGACACGTGTATATTAATAGCTGTGTGCACACAGTTACCACTGGGCAGGAGCTCCTACGGTCTCTGCTCCCTGGTGCTGTCCCACAGTCCGGATGGAGACACTCACCAGAGCCTCAGTGGACAATCTGGAAGCCGTGCCGTGCGGAGTATCTCAATGCGCCGTCCTAGCCCAATTCACACCGTCTCCGGTACCTCCGTGCTTTGCAAACGGGGGCTATTAGCTGGTATATCCGGAGTTGAATAGGATAAACGTTCCTGGTGTGTGTGACCCACAAGGAGCCTAACTTCTATTGGGCGGGCATCCGACAGGGGCTCCGTTCGCCGATCTGTGCCGGACTTGGAGAGGCGGCTAACGTAGCTTCCACCGCTCAGCTTGGCGTGTGCGGTCTGGCTGCAAAAGGTGAAGAGATGCAGCATAGATGTTCCCAGTCGCAGTGGTGAGCAGTGGATCCAAAAATGCAGGGCTTGTCGCTGTTATGTGTAACAGCTCCCCGTAGCTTTAGAGTATAAGTCCTTGTGATAGGAAGCCTGTATCCTTAAGCGTTTCAACGCCAGCAGGGCGTCTTTCTCGAAAGGCAGGTGTACCTGGGAGTAGGGATGGTCTGATCTTATACCTATTCCACAGGTGGAGCTAATCATCCATAATTGTATGCAGCTATTTCTAAGCATCAGATTTAAATATGCTATTTAAACTCCTATCATTTTAAGATAGGCATACATCTTTATAATAGACATCGCTATATTGATTCTGCACTGCAATAAATAATAAATAATAATATAAAATGCATTATATATGATAATAAAAAATAATAGATAATAATTAATAAAATATAATATCTATTTAACATGAGACTGGGAATATTTATGGCAATCATAGAGGATATCTTATAGCAATATATAGTCATCATATTAATTTATATAACCATAAATATATGTATTCAAATTGGTAATATTTAGTATTTATACATAAAGATAGATGTCCTTTATGTGGATACCTCATACTTAGAGTCTCCACTAGCAACAGGATATACATATTAATCCCTATAGGGGGGATATTGCCATAAGTATCTTCCTATAATGATTTATTAAGTCATCATGGAGGGAAACATGTTGAACAGGGAATAAAAGATGGGATAATCAGTAGGAGAGAGAAACCAGAAAAGATCTTTACAGAGCATATAAAGCCAGAGAGAATTAATAATAGATCTTTTTGGCTAGAGATCGTTTACTACAAATACTGATAAATTATAATATATAGTAATAATAATAAAAGTAATAATAGAGAATAGTATAAAAAGCAAAGAGTACTAAACCTAATTTTAATAATTTTGGTAGTTTTAGTGGATGTCACTATCTTAAGGATCAAAAAGCAAGAAGGGGGAGAGAAAGAGGCTAACCAAGATGAGACCATAAGATCAAACTGTACCCACTCTCTAGTAATAAAAAAGTATTACCAGAGACTAAGCTAAATTTCAAATGAACTCCAGATCAATAGTTTCATTAAGACCCTGGGGGTTCAATGTCTGTAGTTTCAAAATCCATGCAGCCTCCTGTCTACATAAAAGTCTAAAGCGATCACCACCCCTGCTGGTTGCTGGAATATGTTCCAGCCCGACAAGCAGGAGCCCAGTGGGATCGCCTCCATGGTACTCAGAGAAATGTCGAGGAACACTATGATTCACGTTCTTATTCAGAATATTCCGTCTGTGTTCCATAAATCTGAGTTTCAGGGGGCGTATTGTTCGACCTACGTAATATATGTGACAGGGACATATCAATAGATAAATTACATATTGGGTGCTGCAGTTAATAAAAGTATTAATAGTGTACTCTTTCTTAGAGACACTAGACACCACGCTTTTGGTTTTATTCTGAACAAACGAACAAGTGGTGCATCTCCTATGGTTGCATCTATGGAAGCCTATAACCTCCGGTCCAATGAGAGTTCTTTGTGTATTTTTTATGGATCGATCTGCGTGTCCTTTAAAGAGACTTGGAGCCAGAATGTTACGCAAATTTTTAGCTTTCTTAAAAACAATCGCTGGTTTTTCATCTAGATGTTCTCTAAGGACAGGGTCAGTAAATAGTAATCTATAGTTTTTATTAATTATGCCTTTGATTTTACTGGCCGCCACATTGAATTTAGATTTAAATACTAAACTATATTTATCTTTGTTCTTTTTTGTTGTTTCCTTTTTATTTTTATTTTTATCTTTATTCTCAAACTCATATCTGGCTCCATTAATAGCCTCCAGGTCACTACCACTTAAATGACCACACTCCTGTGCATGAGAATGGTTTTCATCTTTAGTAAAAAACAGATCTTTTCTCACACTAGGGGCTCTCCTGAGCCCTTAGAAAGAAAGTATAGATTTAGGTTTTTTATTTTCAGTGAGACCTGCTGGCAACAGGCTCACTGCAGCGAGGGACTAAGGGGAGAAGAAGCGAACCTGCCTGCTTGCAGCCAGCTTGGGCTTCTTAGGCTACTGGATACCATTAGCTCCAGAGGTATCGACCGCAGGCCCAGCCTTGGTGTTCGGTCCCGGAGCCGCGCCGCCGTCCCCCTTACAGAGCCAGAAGCAAGAAGAGGTCCGGAAAATCGGCGGCAGAAGACATCAGTCTTCACCAAGGTAGCGCACAGCACTGCAGCTGTGCGCCATTGCTCCTCACACACACTTCACACTCCGGTCACTGAGGGTGCAGGGCGCTGGGGGGGGGGGGGGCGCCCTGAGAAGCAATAATAACACCTTGGCTGGCAAAAATACCACAATATATAGCCCCAGAGGCTATATATGTGGAAAATACCCCTGCCAGAATATAGGAAAAAGCGGGAGAATAGTCCGCGGAAAAGGGGCGGAGCTATCTCCCTCAGCACACTGGCGCCATTTCTCCTTCACAGATCCGCTGGAAGGAAGCTCCCTGGCTCTCCCCTGCAGTCTACACTACAGAAAAGAGTAAAAAAGAGAGGGGGGGGCACTAAATTTAGGCGCAGTATACTTTTATATAGAAAAAGCAGCTATAGGGGACATAACTCAGTTAGTCCCTGCATTATATAGCGCTCTGGTGTGTGCTGGCATACTCTCACTCTGTCCCCCCAAAGGGCTTTTGTGGGTCCTGTCCTCTGTTGGAGCATTCCCTGTGTGTGTGCGGTGTGTCGGTACGGCTGTGTCGACATGTTTGATGAGGATAATGATGTAGAGACGGAGCAGATGCCTTTAGAAGGGATGTCACCCCCTGCGGGGCAGACACCTGAGTGGTTGAGCTTATGGAAAGAAATGAGTGCACGTATAGACTCCTTACATAAGAAATTTGACGACATGCCAAATGTGGGACAGCCGACTTCTCGGCTCGTGCCTGTCCAGGCGTCTCACAGGTCATCAGGGGCTCTAAAACGCCCGCTACCTCAGACCGCAGACCCAGATGTCGACACTGATACTGACACCAGTGTCGACGACGATGAGTCTAACCTGATGCCCACTAAGGCCATTCACTGCATGATTGAGGCAATGAAAGAGGTGTTACACATTTCTGATATAAATACAGGTACCACAAAGAAGGGTATTATGTTTGGGGAGAAAAAACTACCCGTAGTTTTCCCCCCATCAGATGAATTAAATGAAGTGTGTGAAGAAGCGTGGGCTTTCTCTGATAAAAAATTGGTGAATCCTAAGAAGGTACTAATGGCGTTCCCTTTCCCGCCAGAGGATAGGTCACGTTGGGAAACACCTCCTAAGGTGGATAAAGCGCTCACACGTTTGTCTAAAAAGGTGGCACTACCGTCTCCGGATACGGCCGCCCTCAAGGAACCTGCTGATAGAAAGCAGGAGGCTATCCTGAAGTCTGTATATACACACTCAGGCATTATACTTAGGCCAGCTATTGCGTCAGCATGGATGTGCAGTGCTGCCGCTGCGTGGTCAGATAAACTGTCAGAAAATATTGACACATTAGACAGAGACACGATCCTGCTAACCATAGACCATATCAAAGACTCAGTCTTATATATGAGAGATGCACAGAGGGAAATCTGCCGGCTGGCATCTAAAGTAAGTGCATTGTCCATTTCTGCTAGGAGAGGCTTATGGACTCGCCAGTGGACAGGAGATGCAGATTCTAAAAGGCACATGGAAGTTTTGCCATATAAGGGTGAGGAATTATTTGGGGATGGTCTCTCAGACCTAGTTTCCACAGCAACGTCTGGGAAGTCAGCATTTTTACCCCATGTCCCCTCACAGCCTAAGAAGGCGCCGTTTTATCAGGTTCAGTCCTTTCGGACCCAGAAAAACAAGCGTGGAAAAGGCGGGTCTTTTCTGTCCAGAGGCAGAGGTAGGGGAAAAAGGCTGCAACAAACAGCAGGTTCCCAGGAGCAAAAGTCCTCCCCCGCTTCCTCTTCCAAGTCCGCCGCATGACGGTGGGGCTCCACAGGCGGAGCCAGGTACGGTGGGGGGACGCCTCAAGAATTTCAGCGATCAGTGGGCTCGCTCACAGGTGGATCTTTGGATCCTTCAAATAGTATCTCAGGGGTACAAACTGGAATTCGAGGCGTCTCCACCCCACCGGTTCCTAAAATCTGCCTTGCCGATTGCTCCCTCAGACAGGGAGGCGGTGCTAACGGCAATTCACAAGCTGTATTCCCAGCAGGTGATAATCAAGGTACCCCTACTTCAACAAGGCCGGGGTTACTATTCCACACTATTTGTGGTGCCGAAACCGGATGGTTCGGTGAGACCCATTTTAAATTTGAAATCCTTGAACACATACATAAAAAAATTCAAGTTCAAGATGGAATCGCTCAGGGCGGTTATTGCAAGCCTGGACGAGGGGGATTACATGGTATCCCTGGACATCAAGGATGCTTACTTGCATGTCCCCATTTATCATCCTCACCAGGAGTACCTCAGATTTGTGGTACAGGATTGCCATTACCAATTCCAGACGCTGCCGTTTGGACTGTCCACGGCACCGAGGGTATTTACCAAGGTTATGGCGGAAATGATGATACTCCTTCGAAAAAAGGGAGTTTTAATTATCCCGTACTTGGACGATCTCCTAATAAAGGCGAGGTCCAAGGAACAGTTGTTGGTGGGAGTAGCACTATCTCAGGAAGTGCTGCACCAGCACGGCTGGATTCTGAATATCCCAAAGTCACAGCTGGTTCCGACGACACGGCTACTGTTCCTGGGTATGATTCTGGATACAGTCCAGAAAAAAGTGTTTCTCCCGGAGGAGAAAGCCAGGGAGTTGTCATCTCCAGTCAGAGACCTCCTGAAACCAAAACGGGTATCGGTGCATCACTGCACGCGGGTCCTGGGAAAGATGGTAGCTTCTTACGAAGCAATTCCCTTCGGCAGGTTCCATGCCAGAATCTTTCAGTGGGACCTGTTGGACCAATGGTCCGGATCGCATCTTCAGATGCATCGCTTAATAACCCTGTCTCCAAGAACCAGGGTGTCTCTACTGTGGTGGCTGCAGAGTGCCCATCTTCTAGAGGGCCGCAGGTTCGGCATACAGGACTGGGTCCTGGTGACCACGGATGCCAGCCTTCGAGGCTGGGGGGCAGTCACACAGGGAAGAAATTTCCAAGGACTATGGTCGAGTCAGGAGACTTCCCTTCACATAAATATTCTGGAACTAAGGGCCATTTACAATGCCCTAAGTCAGGCAAAATCCCTGCTCCTACACCAGCCGGTGCTGATCCAGTCAGACAACATCACGGCAGTCGCCCATGTAAATCGACAGGGAGGCACAAGAAGCAGGATGGCGATGGCAGAAGCCACAAGAATTCTCCGATGGGCGGAGAATCATGTTCTAGCACTGTCAGCAGTGTTCATTCCGGGAGTGGACAACTGGGAAGCAGACTTCCTCAGCAGACACGACCTCCACCCGGGAGAGTGGGGACTTCATCCAGAAGTTTTCCAGATGCTGGTAAACCGTTGGGAAAAACCACAGGTGGACATGATGGCGTCCCGCCTCAACAAAAGTTGAAAAGATATTGCGCCAGGTCAAGGGACCCTCAGGCGATAGCTGTGGACGCTCTAGTGACACCATGGGTGTACCAGTCGGTTTATGTGTTCCCTCCTCTGCCTCTCATACCAAAGGTATTGAGAATAATAAGAAAGCGAGGAGGAAACACAATTCTCGTGGTTCCTGATTGGCCAAGACGAGCGTGGTACCCGGAACTTCAAGAGATGCTCTCAGAGGACCCGTGGCCTCTACCGCTCAGACAGGACCTGCTACAGCAGGGGCCCTGTCTGTTCCAAGACTTACCGCGGCTGCGTTTGACGGCATGGCGGTTGAACGCCGGATCCTGAAGGAAAAGGGTATTCCGGAAGAAGTCATTCCTACGCTTATTAAAGCCAGGAAAGATGTTACGGCAAAGCATTATCACCGCATATGGCGGAAATATGTTGCATGGTGCGAGGCAAAAAAGGCCCCAACAGAGGAATTTCAGCTGGGTCGATTTCTGCATTTCCTGCAAGCAGGAGTGAATATGGGCCTAAAACTAGGCTCCATTAAAGTACAGATCTCGGCTCTGTCGATTTTCTTTCAAAAAGAACTAGCTTCAGTACCTGAAGTTCAGACATTTGTGAAAGGAGTGCTGCATATTCAGCCCCCGTTTGTTCCTCCTGTGGCACCTTGGGATCTCAACGTGGTGTTGAGTTTCTTAAAATCACATTGGTTTGAGCCACTAAAAACCGTGGATCTAAAATATCTCACGTGGAAAGTGGTCATGTTATTGGCCTTGGCTTCAGCCAGGCGAGTGTCAGAATTGGCGGCTTTATCATGTAAAAGCCCTTATCTGAATTTCCATATGGATAGGGCAGAATTGAGGACTCGTCCCCAGTTTCTCCCTAAGGTGGTGTCAGCGTTTCACCTGAACCAGCCTATTGTGGTGCCTGCGGCTACTAGGGATTTGGAGGACTCCAAGTTACTGGACGTTGTCAGGGCCTTGAAAATATATGTTTCCAGGACGGCTGGAGTCAGAAAATCTGACTCGCTGTTTATCCTGTATGCACCCAACAAGCTGGGTGCTCCTGCTTCTAAGCAGACTATTGCTCGCTGGATTTGTAGTACAATTCAGCTTGCACATTCTGTGGCAGGCATACCACAGCCAAAATCTGTCAATGCCCATTCCACAAGGAAGGTGGGCTCATCTTGGGCGGCTGCCCGAGGGGTCTCGGCTTTACAACTTTGCCGAGCAGCTACTTGGTCAGGGGCAAACACGTTTGCAAAATTCTACAAATTTGATACCCTGGCTGAGGAGGACCTTGAGTTCTCTCATTCGGTGCTGCAGAGTCATCCGCACTCTCCCGCCCGTTTGGGAGCTTTGGTATAATCCCCAAGGTCCTTACGGAGTTCCCAGCATCCACTAGGACGTCAGAGAAAATAAGAATTTACTCACCAGTAATTCTATTTCTCGTAGTCCGTAGTGGATGCTGGGCGCCCATCCCAAGTGCGGATTGTCTGCAATACTTGTACATAGTTATTGCTAACTAAAGGGTTATTATTAAGCCATCTGTTGAGAGGCTCAGTTGTTTTCATACTGTCAAACTGGATATAGTATCACGAGTTGTACGGTGTGATTGGTGTGGCTGGTATGAGTCTTACCCGGGATTCAAACTCCTTCCTTATTATGTCAGCTCGTCCGGGCACAGTGTCCTAACTGAGGCTTGGAGGAGGGTCATGGTGGGAGGAGCCAGTGCACACCAGGTAGTCATAAATCTTTCTAGAGTGCCCAGCCTCCTTCGGAGCCCGCTATTCCCCATGGTCCTTACGGAGTTCCCAGCATCCACTACGGACTACGAGAAATAGAATTACCGGTGAGTAAATTCTTATTTTTACACATTGCGGCAGGCAAGAGTACCCATTTTACACAGTGCAGCAGGCAAGTGTCCCCATTTTACACAGTACGGCAGGCAGGTGTCCCCATTCTATACAGTACGGCAGGCAAGTGTCAAGTGGGGGGGGAAGGAAGGGAGAGGGGGAGAGAGAGAGACAACTTACATATGAAGAGGATCTTCCCGCTCCTCGGATCGGGCCGCCGCCTCCTCTTTCCAGCTTGGCTCCCCCTCCTCTTCCCGAGTGCTCCTGCTCGGGGGGCGGAGTTTCGCGGAATGACACAATTGCGTTGTGACGTCACGACGCAACCGCATCATTCCGCGAAACTCCTGCCCCCGAGCAGGAGCACTCGGGAAGAGGGGAAAACAGGGACCCGCAAAGTGCCGCGGCGGGCACTCCGTGTGGTTGCACGGCTCGCCCGCTGCAAGAAACGGCACTGCCCATAGTTTTGCCCAACTGCTAACTTATTTGGTTTGCTAACAAATCTGAATAAGGCTCTATATCAGACAGATCTCTTGCACCAAGGAGAGGCTTGTGCAGTTGTGCGCTGATAGTGATGGTAGATGCTTTCACAAGCAGGTAGAATTGGTGCTGTGCGGACAAATCTACATTTATTTCCAAGCAAGCAATATGGACACACCTGCCTCCAAAATATACATAATAATATAACATACAAAGTTTGATCACAAATATTACATTGGATTTAATAATAATTATTTAGGTACACATTAATTATGTTTTAAAATGACAACTGTTATTTTTTAATTTGTCATATCTTCTTATCCATAGACCTCTATTGTGACTTAAACATGGCTTTCCATGTTTTCTCAGTCTTTTAACATTATTATTTTCTGTACTACCCCCCACTGAGCTACAACGGAGTTAATTGGTTGAAGGAGCAGAACAACAAGGGCAACTTCCAATAAATCAACACTTTGCATCAGCTGTTGGTCTCATGCTGTTCAGAACTTTAACAGCATGTGTATTGCACATATAGAATAAGGATCAAGTTGTCCTGATGGCTGTCGATAGAGCATCTTCACCGTGTCTTTCATCAATTCATTTTGAGTAGCATTCTACTTTTGTTGCAGAGTACACCTTGGATCATGGGGCCACCAAAGTGCAAGGACACTTTTCATTTCATTATTCAGTTTTGTCTAAATAGCGTTTTCTGCTCATTTTGTTTCCGGCATTTACTGGTTTAAAGCATCAAAGGTGACACTGCTTGATTTTGTACAAGCATATCTTTCTTCTGATAATAAAATAAAATGCTTGCCCAATATAAGGGAATACAAAATAGGTTTTTGTTATTTGTCTGTCTAGGCTGCATTAGATGGATGGGTCTAGCTTCATTTGTCTATTCTCGGCCATTATGTGAGCCACACCTCCTGCCATTGCGCCCTGCAATAATGCTGTTTTATTGTAATACAATGATTTCATTGACAGATGAGCATTGCAAGGACATAAAGTGACAAATACAAAAACAAATGCACTTTAAGGAAACCTACTTTCTGCAAGCAGAGTTATTAACACCTTTAACCCCTTCTGTCCTATGCACCTTTTTTATAATCTCTCATTCTGGAGATGCCATATTTATGAAGGCAATTTTATAAATGTAACAATGAGTAAAAGTGGGTACACACTGGCCGATATATCTGCCGTTCTCTTGAACGGCCGATATATTGCGGGTCCGTCGGCCAGTGTGTACGGGCGATACGTCTGTGAACTCCGTCGTTCACAGATGTATCGCGTCGGCCCCACAGCACAGCCGACGGCCAATATATCTACTGATATATTGGCGCGTCGCTGTGTGTGTACGGGCGGCCGGCGGTGATTGACAGCTGAACTGGGCGGGCGTGTGTACACGCCTGCCCAGTTCATGACGTCAGTCCCCGACGGATCGGGCAGTGTGTATACACAGCACACTGCCCGATCCGTCCACAGATATATCTGCCGATCAATTGATCGGCAGATATATCTACCAGTGTGTACCAGTGACGTGCGGTGGGGTGAGGCAGAGCCTTTCCTGTCATACTTACGTTTAAACCAGAGTTTGACTGAATAAAATATATTAAAAATACTGATAATTTGTTTGAAATATCTTCTTTGCATTATTCTAATAATTTTTATAGCCCAAACTCTGGAATAAAAAGTCTATGGCAGGGGAGGCAGTGCCTCAGCTGTGTATCCTTTCCACACATCTCTAACCAAAACTCACCAGATTTCCAGGAGTTTATGATGCTGCACCTGTGTATAATGACCAGATGTACCCTTTGGCTCATATATTGCATGTAAATCTGGCTCTGGGGTTAGCCAGTGCCTCCTGGGCCATTTAGCTCACCGCACGTCCCTGGTGTGTACCCACCTTAACTCCAGAGTGTGCTGCCATCATTAGACCATGGTGCCGGTGACAACCATGGTGTCCAATATTGGTGCCATGTATTGTTTAGCTCTCACCCTTTACCAGTAGTCATTGCACTTAGGGGCATATTTATCACAATTTGCATCTCAGGTGCGGATGGGATGTGATAAATTCACCCAAAGCCGCTATGTGATAATTGGATACATCGCAGAGATGTATCAGTTATCGCATGCAGGGACAGAGCTTGTGAGAAAACTCTGTCCCTGCGAATCCTCTCGCCGAACTGCCCAGGGTATCATTTGTGAAAAATGCCCTGAGTATGTGACCGCACATGTGCCGCTGGCTACCCCGCTGCAACAACCCCCCTCCCCCTACACCTATACTTATCTGCAGACAGGACCAGTGATGCAGGAGGGCAGCTGGTCATCTGATCATGTGCGCTGCATTTTTTTAAATAGTGATCAGCCTATGTGTCTCTCGGACACACATTGCTGTTCACAAGCAGCATCTTTGAACTCAGTCTTCACTGCCAGCAGGCAGAGAAAGCTGTGCAGTGGCAGGGCAACCAGAGGAAATCCTGGGTAACGCTATCTGAAGATAGTGTTATTATCTCAGGGCTCCCTTCGGTATTTTTTTTACAATTATTTTTTTTCCCAGTTAACTCAGGTAAGTTGCATTTCCTATTACAAGTGTGGGAAATACGATCTGATTACTAATAAAATGTGAATTTAAGGTCTTGGGGTAAATTTTTTAACATTTTCCTCCAGTTGCCCATTAGTACATTTAGATGATACTAAAATAATGTGAAATGGTGTGAAAACACCCTTTTTCACATTATTTTAGTAAAAATAAATGTTGCTTAATATACCCGCTAGTGTTAAATCTTAACTCCATGTGTTCATTTTGTAGAAACAAATCAATATACAAATTGACCACAAGATTAATATACTTCTCCTGTAGCCAACAGCTAAACCATACACGTGTCTGCTGCTCACACAGCCAGCACTGCTGTTATCCTTCAGTCTGAGTTACACTAGCTCTAAATGCTTGCAGGCAGTAGGACTAATTATTATATTATCTACAGTAGGTTTAGAATGACTTTCACATGCTTGCTTCACCCAGAAAAATCCCTTCAAGCATTAGTAAACGAGTCCTAAAAACAATCCGTGCTGGAGCTAAAATGTATAAGCACCACTGTAAAAGAAAAATGAAAGAAAAATAGAAGGTCCACATGCCTTTAATCAAAGACTGACTGATGAAGAGACGTCTTATCATTATCCAGTTGTACAGACCACTGGGCTTGATTCTGAGATGGGAGTAAGGCTGGGTACACACCTGAAAGACATGTCAGTGGACTATCCGTCGCGCTGACAGAGCGGCCAATTTAGGTAAGTATATATGCTTGTTGATTGGCTGATCGATGTGCTGGTACTCTCATCTAGCAGGGCGGGCCATACACACAACCAGATGCACCAATATACTGTATCTTTTAGATACAGATGTAGCCATGCTCATCTTCCTGCAATGCAGCATGCTGCAACACGGCCGTGAATATTTGCCACCTGACATGCCATGCAGCATGCCATGATGCCACAATGCAGTAATATGAGCATGCTACATCTATATATCGCCCATTGGCTGTGCTGCACAGCCGACACGATACAGTATGTCTGTGAACGGCGTCGTCAGACATTTCAGGTGTAAACACTCGCCGACAGGCTCGCAGTATATTGGCCGTTTGCTTTGTGTGTACCCTGCTTAAAGCAAAGCACAGCAAGTAACTGTGCACCTTGGCCAAACAATGTTGCACTGCAGGTGGGGCAGATTTCTAAAATCTGCTGTTTAAAGTAAACATGTGAGAAAAGAGACAAAGTGTTTAGAGTATGAAGAGGGAGAACAGATCTGAAAGTGTATGCTGTAGATTTGCCACACACTGATAAACAGATGCTCATCGGAGTCGGCTATATCGCAAACATGCACTCTCGGCGTGACTATGCGATCCGCCCGCTTAGTCATGCCGGCAGTGCACAGAGACGCTCTCATTCTGAGCGTCTCCGTCCGGGCGCGTGCGCCCGCCCAGATGGAGACGTTCTCCATTCAAGAGAATGGGGCGCGCCTCTGTCGCGGGAGCCCGGCTGGACGTAGACACTCTCGGCGATAAGCGCACCTAGTCACAGGGAAGTGATGGAAAAAGTCTTTCTATGGGTTTTCAGGCTGATGAGAGCACCTCATTCAGCAATCAAATGTTCCATGAGTTTGAAATTAGTGGTAACATTGTACTATCCTATGTATCTATTATGGATGTTTCTGTTGTGTAGCGAATTGAGCTTTTGTGTAGACTTGTTTATTAAGGCCTAATTTAGTTATTCTTGAAGCTTCAATTAGCCTGAAAGCAGTGCCTGGCTTTTTCCAGGGTTGGACTGGCCTTCCTGACAACTCTGCATGGTATACATAGAGATGGGGGCTGGCTGAGCAGGTCCAACTCCCAGTGCTCAGATAGGCCCGCATGACTCGCAGCACACCTCCATGAGACGTGACAACTCCCCGTATCGCTGCACGTGTACATAGTAGAATGCCAGGGCTCTGTTACAGCCCCAGTCCGTCCCTGGGCTATTCAATTGCAGTCTGTGGCATCCTGCAGGCTGCATTTAATGCAGGTTTCTGTTCACCCACTGTGGAGCCTCGAACAGAAATCTGTGGTAAGTAGCCTATTCTGCACTTACTCTTGCTGACACAAACGCACTAACCATAGTTCCAGGCACGTATCCCAGGAAATCTGTGGGTTAACGGGCGTTAGACACGGAAAGTACCATGCAAGGAAAAGGGCTTGTAATTGAGGAGCTCAGCGGAAAAGAGAAACATGCCGCATCTACATGGATTTTTACATTTCTCCTGCAATCAAGTAGCTTCTGCCATCTAGCGTCTACTCCACTATCTTGGCTAGATACTCACTATCTAACATAGTGACATGTGCCTATTTCACCAGCAGCAAAGTACAAATCCCGGATATTGTATCTAGTTGGAAAGTAACAAAGTTATTTCTCTTACGTCCTAGAGGATGCTGGGGACTCCGTAAGGACCATGGGGTATAGACGGGCTCCGCAGGAGATAGGGCACCTAAAAAGAACTTTGACTATGGGTGTGCACTGGCTCCTCCCTCTATGCCCGTCCTCCAGACCTCAGTTAGATCTTGTGCCCAGAGGAGAATGGGTGTACTGCAGAGAGCTCTCCAGAGTTTTCTGTGGAAAAAGAATTTTGTTAGGTTTTTTATTTTCAGGGAGTCCTGTTGGCAACAGGCTCCCTGCATCGTGGGACCGAGGAGAGAGAAGCAGAGCTGGCTTGTTAAGTTGGGCACTGCTTCTAAGGCTACTGGACACGATCAACTCCAGAGGGAGTCGGAACACAGGTCTCACCTGGGGTTCGTCCCGGAGCCGCGCCGCCGTCATCCTCACAGATGCCGAAGATAGAAGCCGGGTGAGTATGAGAAGGCAAAGAAGACATCAGGCGGCAGAAGACATCAGATCTTCATGAGGTAAGCGCGCAGCGGTAAGCTGCGCGCCATTGCTCCCAGTCACACACACAAGCAGACACTGAAGGGTGCAGGGCGCAGGGGGGGGGGGGGGGGGGCGCCCTGGGCAGCAATATTCCTCATATTTGGCATTGATAAGTATGGATTAGGCTGTGGCACAGTAAATCCGGTAACCCCCGCCATTTTTTTATAGAAAGTTGATGGGACCGAAGCCCGCCGTCGGGTGGGCGGGGCTTGATCCTCAGCACTAACCAGCGCCATTTTCTCCACAGAGACTGCACGAGGAAACGCTGGCTCCCTGTTCTCTCCCCTGCTGAGCTTCACAGGCTGGAAAAAAGAGGAGGGGGGCACTTTGGCGACGCAGTGAGTGGAGATTACAATTATTTACATATAACAGCGCTATCTGGTCATATAGTCCAGTGTTTTTAAGCGCTGGGTGTGTGCTGGCATACTCTATCTCTGTCTCACCTAAGGGCCTGGTTGGGGTTTTGTCCCCTTATAGGTAACTCCCTGTGTGTGTGGGGTGTCGGTACGTGTGTGTCGACATGTCTGAGGCGGAAGGCTTCTCCAAGGAGGAGGTGGAGCAAATGAGGGGTGTGTCCCCGTCGGTTGTGCCGACTCCAGATTGGATGGATATGTGGCATACGTTGCATGCAAGTGTGGCATCTTTACATAAAAGGCTTGATAAGGCTGGTTTAGGGGGGACATCAGGCGGTCAATCCTCAGATTGGACCGACTCACAGGGCCCGTCGGGGTCTCAAAAGCGTCCCTTAACACAAGACACTACTACCGACACGGATTCTGATTCCAGTGTCGACTATGATGAAGTAAAATTGCACCCTAGGGTGACTAAAACCATTCAGTGTATGATTGTGGTAATAAGGGATGTGTTGCATATTGTGGATGAACCCTCGGTCCCCGACACAAGGGTACACGTTTAAGGAAAAGAAACAGATTATTAATTTTCCCACATCTCATGAATTAAATGAGTTCTTTGAAAAAGCTTGGGAGACTCCGGATAAGAGACCGCAGATCCCCAAAAGAATTTTTATGGCATACCCTTTCCCAAAGCAGGACAGGGAGATTTGGGAATCGCCCCCCACGGGCAGCAATATTCCTCATATTTGGCATTGACGCGCTTGTCCAAGAAAGTGGCGCTACCGTCTCCTGACACAGCGGCCCTTAAGGACCCTGCAGATCGCAGGCAAGAAACTACCTTAAAGGGTATTTATTCTCATACGGGTGCTGTGTTAAGACCGACGATTGCGTCGGCATGGGTGTGTAGCGCAATTGCAGCTTGGACAGATGAGCTGACAGATCAATTTGATGTGATGCGGATTCCAAAAAACATATGGAAGTACTACCCTATAAGGGAGATGTATTGTTTGGGGATGGGCTGACGGACCTGGTTTCCACAGCTACAGCAGGTAAATCAATTTTTTTACCATATATTCCCCAACAGCAAAAGAAAGCAACACCCTATCAGATGCAGTCCTTTCGGTCGCACAAGTCCTAAAGAGGTCGGGGATCCTCTTTCCTCGCCAGAGGTAAGGGCAGAGGCAAGAGAGCACCTGCTTCGTCAGGTGCCCAAGAACAAAAGTCCTCCCAGGCTGCTCCAAAACCCACAGCATGACGCTGGGACTCCCATGAGAGAGTCCGCACCGGTGGGGGCACGTCTTCGACTTTTCAGTCAGGCCTGGGTCAGTTCGGACCTGAATCCCTGGGTGTTGGAAATAGTTTCCCAGGGTTACAAATTGGAATTCGAGGAGGTGCCCCCGCGCCGATTTTTCAAATCTGCCCTACCAGCTTCCACATCGGAAAGGGATGTAGTGTTAGCTGCAATTCAAACGCTGTGTATACAGCAAGTGATCATCAAGGTTCCCCTGCACCAGCAGGGAAGAGGTTACTATTCAACCCTATTTGTGGTCCCGAAACTGGACGGTACGGTCAGACCGATTTTGAATCTGAAATCCCTAAACCTGTACATAAAAAGATTCAAATTCAAAATGGAATCTCTCAGAGCAATAATAGCCAACATGGAGGAGGGGGAGTTTATGGTGTCTCTGGACATAAAGGATGCGTACATTCATGTCCCCATATATGCCCCCCATCAGGAATACCTGAGATTCGCTGTACAGGATTGTCATTACCAATTTCAGACGTTGCCGTTTGGACTTTCCACGGCCCCGAGGATTTTCACCAAGATAATGGCGGAAATGATGGTGGTCCTGCGCAAGCATGGAGTCACAATTATCCCATACTTGGACGATCTCCTGATAAAAGCGAGATCAAGAGAGAAATTGCTGAGCAGTGTGGCGCTCTCTCTGAGAGTGCTCCAGCAACACGGTTGGATTCTAAATCTACCGAAGTCACAGTTGATTCCGACAACTCGACTACCGTTCCTAGGTATGATACTGGATACGGAACAAATGAAGGTCTTCCTCCCAATAGAGAAAGCCCAAGACATCCAGAACATGGTCAGAGACCTGCTAAAACCGAAAAGGGTGTCAGTTCACCAATGCACTCGAGTTCTGGGGAAAATTGTGGCGGCCTACGAGGCCATTCCCTTCGGAAGGTTCCATGCAAGGACTTTTCAATGGGACCTTCTGGACAAGTGGTCCGGGTCCCATCTGCATTTACATCGGAAAATAACTCTGTCCCCAGGAACCAGAGTGTCCCTCCTGTGGTGGTTGCAAAGTGCTCACCTGCTGGAGGGTCGCCGGTTCGGGATTCAGGACTGGTTCCTGGTTACCACGGACGCGAGCCTCCGAGGATGGGGAGCGGTCACACAGGGAAAGACTTTTCAGGGTCTTTGGTCAGACCAGGAGTCCTGTCTACACATCAATGTGTTGGAACTCAGGGCCATTTACAACGGCCTTCGACAAGCGGAGAGTTTTCTTCGAAACCTTCCGGTTCTGATTCAATCAGACAATCTCACAGCAGTGGCTCATGTGAACCGCCAAGGCGGGACAAGAAGCAGAGTCGCGATGGCGGAAGCCACAAGGATCCTTCACTGGGCGGAAAATCATGAAGGCGCTTTGTCTGCTGTCTACATTCCGGGAGTGGACAACTGGGAAGCAGACTTCCTCAGCAGACACGATCTCCATCCAGGAGAGTGGGGACTTCATCAAGAAGTCTTTGCAGACGTAACACGTCTTTGGGGAACTCCTCAAATAGACATGATGGCGTCACGCCTCAACAAAAAACTTCGGAGGTATTGCGCCAGGTCTCGGGACCCTCAGGCAGTAGCAGTAGACGCACTGGTAACACCGTGGGTGTTCGAATCGGTCTACGTGTTCCCTCCTCTTCCTCTCATCACGAAAGTGTTGAGGATCATAAGACGAAGAAGAGTACAGACGATACTCGTTGTCCCAGACTGGCCTCGAAGGGCTTGGTACTCGGAACTACAAGAGATGCTCACAGGAGACCCCTGGCCTCTTCCTCTGAGGGAAGACCTGTTGCAGCAGGGGCCCTGTGTATTTTAGACTTACCGCGGTTACGTTTGACGGCATGGCGGTTGAACGCCGAATCCTAGCAAAAAAGGGGATTCCGGAAGAAGTCATCCCTACTTTAATAAAGGCTAGGAAGGAGGTGACGATAAAACATTATCACCGTATCTGGCGAAAGTTTGTGTCTTGGTGTGAGACCAAGAATGCACCTACGGAAGATTTTCATTTGGGTCGTCTTCTCCACTTCCTACAGACAGGAGTGGATATGGGCCTGAAATTAGGCTCGATTAAGGTACAGATTTCGGCCCTCTCGATTTTCTTTCAGAAGGAATTGGCTTCTCTTCCAGAAGTCCAGAAGCTTGTAAAGGGAGTGCTGCACATCCAGCCCCCTTTTGTGCCTCCAGTGGCACCATGGGACCTGAACGTGGTGTTGCAGTTCCTAAAATCACACTGGTTTGAACCGCTTAACAAGGTTGAGTTGAAATTTCTTACCTGGAAGGTGGTAATGTTGTTGGCCTTAGCATCAGCAAGGCGAGTGTCAGAATTGGCGGCTCTATCACACAAGAGCCCCTACTTGATTTTTCATGTGGATCGAGCTGAATTGAGGACACGTCCGCAATTTTTGCCAAAAGTGGTTTCGTCGTTCCATATGAATCCACCTATAGTGGTGCCTGTGGCTACCGGTGACCTGGAGGATTCCAGATCCCTGGACGTAGTCAGGGCCTTAAAAATTTATGTAGCCAGGACGGCTAGAATTAGGAAAACAGAGGCTCTGTTTGTCCTGTATGCGGCCAATAAGATTGGCGCTCCTGCTTCAAAGCAGACTATTGCTCGCTGGATCTGTAATACGATTCAGCAGGCTCACTCTACGGCTGGATTGCCGGTACCAAATTCGGTTAAGGCCCATTCCACTAGGAAGGTGGGCTCTTCTTGGGCGGCTGCCCGAGGCGTCTCGGCTTTACAATTTTGCCGAGCGGCGACTTGGTCGGGGTCAAACACTTTTGCTAAATTCTACAAGTTTGATACCCTGGCTGATGAGGACCTAGCGTTTGCTCAGTCGGTGCTGCAGAGTCGTCCGCACTCTCCCGCCCGATTGGATGCTTTGGTATAAACCCCATGGTCCTTACGGAGTCCCCAGCATCCTCTAGGACGTAAGAGAAAATAAGATTTTAAACCTACCGGTAAATCTATTTCTCCTAGTCCGTAGAGGATGCTGGGCGCCCGTCCCAGTGCGGAAACTCTGCAAGACTTGTATATAGTTGTTGCTTACATAAGGGTTATGTTACAGTTGACATCGGTCTTGGACAGTTACTGTTGTTTTTGTTCATACTGTTAACTGGTTATACAAAAAAAGCAATTTAGGCTGCGCTATATTGTTTATATGAATAACAATAATATCTGATAATTCAATATTTAATTAAAAAAGAGTATATTTAATATAGGAATATAAACCATCAATGATAGTTCCAAATAATAACATTTAAAAAGTACACATGATAGAATCAATAAAACCAGGGTTACCCATAGGCCAGGAGTTCGGATGGTATTGAATTAGGAAAGTCCGTTCCAAATTTGTTCCCCTAGTAGTTAATATGTCCAGCAACTGCAGATTTTAAGAGGTGTATATATCCAAATTTATGGCTTTTACCGCTAGAGGATGTGTTGCTCCAAGATGGTAAATGATGAGCTCCTCATGCAGTGCGGTAGGCAAAGTTCGGCACTTCAGCCAAATGGCAGACACCTTCCGGTATGGATCTTTGTGCTGGAATGTGGTAGGGGGTGGTCCTGACGTATCAGGCAAAGTTCCTGGCGTGGGTCCCTGTAACAAGGTTACAGGGACCCACGCCAGGAACTTTGCCTGATACGTCTGGACCATCCCCTACCACATTCCAGCACAAAGATCCATACCGGAAGGTGTCTGCCATTTGGCTGAAGTGCCGAACTTTGCCTACCGCACTGCATGAGGAGCTCATCATTTACCATCTTGGAGCAACACATCCTCTAGCGGTAAAAGCCATAAATTTGGATATATACACCTCTTAAAATCTGCAGTTGCTGGACATATTAACTACTAGGGGAACAAATTTGGAACGGACTTTCCTAATTCAATACCATCCGAACTCCTGGCCTATGGGTAACCCTGGTTTTATTGATTCTATCATGTGTACTTTTTAAATGTTATTATTTGGAACTATCATTGATGGTTTATATTCCTATATTAAATATACTCTTTTTTAATTAAATATTGAATTATCAGATATTATTGTTATTCATATAAACAATATAGCGCAGCCTAAATTGCTTTTTTTGTATATCTCTTGTGGGAGTGACTTCCCGTTTTTTATGGTTGCTGCTTGACAGAGCACCCCATATCCAAGCGCCCGAGAACTTTGGATTATTCCTCTCTTCCACACATGTTAACTGGTTATGTATGTTCCAGGTTACATGGTATGATTGGTGTGGGCTGGTATGAATCTTGCCCTTAGATTGCTAAATCCTGCCTTGTATTGTCCATCTCCTCTGGGCACAGTTCTCTAACTGAGGTCTGGAAGAGGGGCATAGAGGGAGGAGCCAGTGCACACCCATAGTCAAAGATCTTTTTAGGTGCCCTATCTCCTGCGGAGCCCGTCTATACCCCATGGTCCTTACGGAGTCCCCAGCATCCTCTACGGACTAGGAGAAATAGATTTACCGGTAGGTTTAAAATCTTATTTTTGTGCCGTGTGACTCTGTTTTTCCACTGAGCCCCTTAATTAAATATCTCTGTGCGTAAAGGTCTGAGGCTACAAGCCCTTTTCCAGGGATGCAGTCAATTTACAGACAATCAAAATCCCGATGGTCAAAATACCGACAGCAAATGACTGATGGTCAAATACCGACATTTAAAATACTGACAAGGTCAAAATACCGTCATTTATAATGTCGACAGGTCAAAAAGTCGACATGATTTTTTTCATTGAAACCAACTTGTTCATATTTTACCATCCCAGTGGACCTGGAGGGGGAATATAATAGTGTGCTGAGCGCAGCGATGCACCGTGCCCGAAGCATGGCGAGCAGACTCGGTACACTTACATTGTGTCCATGTCAACATACACACAAAAAACAATGAAAAACTTGTGTTGGCTTTTTGACCTGTTCACATTTTAAATGTCGGTATTTTAAATGTCGGTATTTTAAATGTCGGTATTTTGTCCATGTCGGGATTTTGACCTTGTCGGGATTTTGACTGTCGATCAATTGCTGTCGGGATTTTGATTGTAGGTATTTCATACTGATCCCTTTTTCCATGCGTAGTAAGTATGGAGCCTAATTAAATCCCATGATTAGCTTCTCATTCGTCATGGGACTGTCCAAAGTCTTATATCAGTTCTTTAGGCTCTGTAGCTGTCTGTTGTCCTTAAAGAAAATATGGTTGATCTAAAACCTTGGATCTTGAATGAATGAAGCAAGGCGTTTTCTATCTTGGCATATTAGGAGAGAGCCGGTCAGTGGCTTACTCATTTTTGATCATGCCCATTCATCAATGTGCTCCTGGTGTATGTCTCAGTTATGTGTGGCCTGTAAACAGAAAAAGGTGTCTGTGACACAGGCCTTATGGAATCTGAATATAGGGTCATTCCACATCAAATCACCCCCAAAAAATTAAATGTCCACCACCCATCTCAGATTTTTCCGTTTTTTGTTTTTTTTGTTTTTAAGAGAGGATGTCAAAACAACTATTTCTGCCAAATATCTGAACTGTCTGACAATTTGTTTATTAAATATTGATTTTTCAATGTATTAAATTTATTACTAATTGCGGCTTCTTTATCCAGTTTATTTGAAGTATCACAGGTTTATTAAGGATTCACCACAAAATTTGCACCCCAAATTGAACTCTTCCTCCTCAATCCAAAAATCCAAACCAAATCACTTTATCTGCCTTACGTTTCGAGTTATGGCAAAAACGCACATTTTTCAAAAATACTTAAAAACGCTAGGTTCAATGGTTCAATCAACATTAGATATCCCAATTTTTTTATGTGCTTAACAAAGGTATACATTACTACCACACAAAAAATTAGCATGGTACTCTGTGTCATAAAGGAGAAAAACAAATCATGAAGTTAATGTTCAATTATTGTTGTACCGCATACATAATTAACGCAAGAAATCATGAAATTTAAAAACTTGAAAAATCAATATATAATAAACGAATTGTCAGACAGTCAAGATATTTGCCAGAATTAGTTTTTTTGCCATCCTCTCTTAACTAAAAAATTTTCATAAAAATCTGAGATGGGTGGTAGACATGCCTGGTTGAACGGATTTGGAATGACCCTATATACAGTATATTATAAGGTTAAAAAATATCCAAGATGTTTAATTTTATGCTACTGATGCTCTGCTACTGATGTGTCCTCATACACTGTTGCCCATTTTGTGGCAAATATAGACCCTCTTGGCATGCTAGGTCCCGAACAACTCTGCCGCACCGAGTGTCAAGATGTTTAATTTTATGCTACTGATGCTCTGCTACTGATGTGTCCTCATACACTGTTGCCCATTTTGTGGCAAATATAGACCCTCTTGGCATGCTAGGTCCCGAACAACTCTGCCGCACCGAGTGTCTTATTTGCTGAAATGGGGCTTATTCTGATGTGGTTGGAGTAGCTATCGCTGCTGCTTCCTTAGAAGGAATCCTGATGCTGAGAATCCGACAGCTTCCGGGTAAGTATTTTACCTCCACCTCTAACCCACTCCTCCCGCAATCTATCCCTAACTGCCCCCCGCTCTGTAGCCTAACCCTAACTCTACCCTTAGTGCCTAACCATAACTAAAACCCTCATCTCACATCTGGGATCCGTCGGCATTCACAGAATCGGGATCCTGACCGCATCCCACATAGAAAAGTACTCTGTTCTGTGTGGAACTGTTGCTTCTTTTTAACTTGTAAGGTCCTTTTAATTTATGGAGAGTAGTACATCATCCTATATAAGAAAAAAAGGCATTTTGTTTCCCCCAGCACCCTGAATGATAACAGTAACCAGATTTAAATCTCACACAATATTAGAATTCAGAGATCTCGGTTACATATATTTGCGCAAATGTATGACTAAGCCCCAAAGTCACGTCAAGGCCTCTCTGTATATTTGGGGTCCCTAGCGCTATGTCTAGGTGCATGGTGTGGCACCCCAAAAAATCAGCATAAGCCAGAAAGCCCATGGCAGCATACCAGTGGAAAAACTATAGTGTTAATAAATTAGGGTTAGGAAGCCGAAGCTATAGAAAAAGTGATACAAAAATGAGATGTAATTAAAATGGAGAAATAGTGTTAAATAAATTAGTAAGTGATAAGTGTTACAGGTTGAGTATCCCATATCCAAATATTCCGAAATACGGACTTTTTTGAGTGAGGCTGAGATAGTGAAACCTTTGTTTTCTGATGGCTCAATGTACACAAACTTTGTTTAATACACAGAGTTATTAAAAAATATTGGCTAAAATGACCTTCAGGCTGTGTGTATAAGGTGTATATGAAACATAAATGAATTGTGTGAATGTAGACACTTTGCTTAATGCAAAAAATTATTACAAATATTGGCTAAAATGACCATCAGGCTGTGTGTATAAGGTGTATATGAAACATAAATGCATTCTGTGCTTAGACTTAGGTCCCATCGCCATGATATCTCATTATAGTATGCAATTATTCCAAAATACGGAAAAATCCGATATCCAAAATACTTCTGGTCCCAAGCATTTTGGATAAGGGATACTCAACCTGTAATAGAATGTAAAGTTATGACACACTAAAGCCATCCAGCTTAGCCAGTCCATCATCCTATATATCAGTTCATGGTTTTAAATAAATGTTTTGTTTTTATTGTAAACAAGAGCTCAATCAAATTTTTTTATCTTTATAATTAGAGATATTTTATCGTTGGGAGTAATCATGCGGAAACGAAATACAGGGTTTTTAAAATTGATCGGACTGAGCCAAAGGATTTGGTTATCATTGATGATAAGGTGAGTACAATGCATGCTCACATACATGTATGATAAAATGTAGTGTAAATGATTTGCAGTTCAAATTGTAATTCATTCATTACTTGATGTTCCTATATATAGTTTTTTAGTAAGCATAGAAAGTAGGATGAAGCAAAGGTTACTTCAAAATCAAGACATGATGTGCACACTGTTTTGCATACATTAAAAGGCTCGGCCTACCTCGCCAGGGCCTGATACAAAGAGAAAAGACTCATTTAGCAAGTTATAATGTTTGGAGTGTCCAATATGCAAATGTAGATGAATGGGTGTTCACGTGATGTGCCATTGGATTCACAGAGATATACATGTGATGTTTAAATGCAACCAGATTTGCAAGGAAAATGCTTTGAAATTCTTCCAGCATTGTTGTTTTAAAGTTATCCATAGTTATATTGTATTGTCTTCGTAAATTAAGTTATTTTTATTGAATTTGCAGTAAAAGAAACAAATACATTACAATTAAAACAGTGTGGTAAAGCGGTCATAACAAAAAATGAGAATTGCATTATAGTTTTAACTGTTGATATCTAAGGCACAGGTAAGAATCTCTTTACACAGCCCACAATCTGTCCCTACTCCTGATCAGTGAATGCTCCCAGGTTTGGCCTCCCATTTAAATTTCAAGGGTAAAGATGGGTACACACCTATACAATCCATGACCAATCACCCAATAGCACAGCATGGGGAAGCTTCAGATCTCTATAGAAGATAGGGCACAGGAGTTAAAATTCCTCCCACAGAAAATTGCCCATCCAGAAATATCTGACCTATAGAGGTGATCCCTTACACCAGCCAAGCATTATCTTAGTTGAGCCTTCCCAGCTCGGAGAAGGTGCCATTGAACCACAGAGCAAGTACGGAGTGCCATGCTGTGGTAGCCTGCTTTATATGTGGTGCAGTCCCAGCAGATACAGGTTGTGATATTAGGACCAGCAATGAAGGCAAAGGGGGTAAAAATGGCAGCTAATGTTGTACCTCTTATTCACCACCCAGCTCACCAGATGTGTGAGAGGCAGCATAATATAGCATAAGGTTAGGTAAGGCCAAAACTGAGACCTTGGACCTACACAGAATAAAAAGCTTAACTCTAGCTCTCTTCTCTGTCCACACAAATGACATAATAATCCTATCAATGTCATTAAAGACCCTATTGGGAACATGATCTGGGGAGCGCTGAATTAGATGACTTTTTTTGAACTAGATGACTATCTTAAAAAGATTAATGTGGGCTATAACAGACTATTTTCTTTTCAGATGTGAGCTTTCATTTTGAAATGTGCTGTGACAGGGTGTATATTTTGCAAAGTTTAACTGGCAGTCTTAGGAGTCACCTAGAATTCCTAGTAATGGAACCTCAAGGTCCACTGGGGAGGACATGCGTGGGGCAGTTGGTCAGGGCAGAGCCATTAAAGGGGACTTTACTATACTTCATTCCATTAATCAGTAGACCGGATAAGGTACCCAAAATATTCACTAAACAGAAGACTATTCACCAAGCAATCCAAAAACAGCTGCATGCCATCAGCATAGAGGACAATAATATCCACAGCAGCACTTTCCTGAATACTACAAATATTGGGATCAGCTCATATTAAACAATCCAGCAGCCCTATGGACAATGGAAACAGTTCAAGGGGAAGTGGTCAACCTACATGGGTGCTTTTAACCAATTCAAATGGAGCATGGTTGTTAACTCATACGTTGGCAGCCTGTGCAAAGTACAGCAATCAAACTGTGTAAACCTTGTGTGCCCAAACCAAATATAATCTGCATCTACCATAGGTATTTTCACCCAGTGGTGATGATGGCCTTGGCTGTGTGCAGAGACACCACTAGTTGCCCCTCCTCCACCCCAGTTGACATCTGGAGGTAAGAAAATAATCTGTGTAAGTTTTGAGTGGTAGACTTCACATGCCGGAATCCAGTTTAATCAGAAGGGGTCTGTGTAACTAGTAGAGGTTTCTTACCTTGTTTAGGCATTACAACAAAGAGGACTTGAACCATGGTGGGGGAAAGGAGTTTGGTATGAGTGACCGGCGCTTGGGATCCCGTCGGTCACCACACCGACGCCGGGATCCCGGGGATTAGAATGGCGGCGGGGGTGAGAGGGGGAGCGAGCTCAACGAAGGCCCTTGCGGGCTCGCTGAACTCACTATGCTGCGGGCTCGTTGGTGAGCTGTGCTCGCCACAGGTTCTATTCCCACTCTATGGGTGTTGTGGACACCCACGAGTGGTAATAGTCCCTGTTAGTCGGCATGCCAACTGACAGGATTTTGAGGGGGCGGGATGTAGGCATCAGTATTGTGAGACTGCAGGTCACATAACTACATCCCGGGGAAAGGATATGAAAGCATGTAAAGAGGGGCATCAAGGAAGTCTGCAGACTCCTGGGACAAACTCGGGAACCCAATCTGTGTAAAATAATCTCTAAATCGAGAACAAGTGTCGTTAGCCCTAGTCACATAAAAGGATTTATAATTAATCAGGAGGGTATCTTATTCTAAAATAGTTTGAATAGTCATACAGGACTGACCTTCCTTTTGATAAAACGGCCAAATAACTACTGTCAACCTCTAACTGTGAGTACTATTAAGTTACACAGCAACCTGCGTTTTCGCTTATTATGAATGTGATCGGACTACTGTCATTTAGACTGTAACAGATCTTTATCCGATCAGTATGAGAAATCAAATATTGATTTTTCAAGTTTAGTGTCCTTGCACCTATTAATTTGTTTAAATTTAGACATCTGCTTAATAAAAATACCTCAAAGAAAACTTGTAACCAGTTTCCTACAGCTCCAGCTAAAAGGGGTTAAGCTTCCAGAACCAAACCAATCCCCTCCATATGAAGAGATGTCGAGAGTCAAGCAAACAGCAGAGTGGTTGGATATTCCCGTAGACGACTAGTTCACTGCATCCACCCTGGCAAAAGATTCCAGCACAGAATTTGTGAGGGGAAAATGTATGGTACTTGGTGGATTGGTAGGAAAATTGGAGAGTCAAAGGGTGATGGAACAACCAAATGTCAATTAGACCCAGTTCAAAGACCATTTGTGGAACGGGGGTGGAACCAGAGGAGATGGGGTCAGATAACTCTCTCAGTTGATAGAGACCAGTTCATAACATTATTAAAGTCATCCATACACATCACATGGGTGTCAGGGGACAGCATAATAATGGAGGTCACGCTTCCAAATATCTCCTTACTGTAAGGAGGATGTGTGTGTGTGTGTATATATATATATATATATATATATATATATATATATATACACACTGCTCAAAAAAATAAAGGGAACACTTAAACAACACAATGTAACTCAGAGTCAATCACACTTCTGTGAAATCAAACTGTCCACTTAGGAAGCAACACTGATTGACAATCAATTTCACATGCTGTTGTGCAAATGGAATAGACAACAGGTGGAAATTATAGGCAATTAGCAAGACACCCCCAATAAAGGAGTTGTTCTGCAGGTGGTGACCACAGACCACTTCTCAGCTCCTATGCTTTCTGGCTGATGTTTTGGTCACTTTTGAAAGCTGGCGGTGCTTTCACTCTAGTGGTAGCATGAGACGGAGTCTACAACCCACACAAGTGGCTCAGGTAGTGCAGCTCATACAGGATGGCACATCAATGCGAGCTGTGGCAAGAAACTTTGCTGTGTCTGTCAGCATAGTGTCCAGAACATGGAGGCGCTACCAGGAGATAGGCCAGTACATCAGGAGACGTGAAGGAGGCCGTAGGAGGGCAACAACCCAGCAGCAGGACCGCTACCTCCGCCTTTGTGCAAGGAGGAACAGGAGTAGTACTGACAGAGCCCTGCAAAATGACCTCCAGCAAGCCACAAATGTGCATGTGTCTACTCAAATGATCAGAAACAGACTCCATGAGGGTGGTATGAGTCCACAGGTGGGGGTTGTGCTTACAGCCCAACACCGTGCATGACGTTTGGTATTTGCCAGAGAACACCAAGATTGGCAAATTCGCCACTGGCGCCCTGTGCCCTGTGCTCTTCACAGATGAGCAAAATGTGACCGACGTGACAGAGTCTGGAGACGCCAAGGAGAACATTCTGCTGCCAGCAACATCCTCCAGCATGACCGGTTTGGCAGTGGGTCAGTAATGGTGTGGGGTGGAATTTCTTTGGGGGGCCGCACAGCCCTCCATTTGCTCGCCAGAGGTAGCCTGACTGCCATTAGGTACCGAGATGAGATCCTCAGACCCCTTGTGAGACCATATGCTGGTGCAGTTGGCCCTGGGTTCCTCCTAATGCAAGACAATGCTAGACCTCATGTGGCTAGAGTGTGTCAGCAGTTCCTGCAAGACGAAGGCATTGATGCTATGTCCCGCCCGTTCCCTAGACCTGAATCCAATTGAGCACATCTGGGACATCATGTCTCGCTCCATCCAGCAACGCCACGTTGCACCACAGACTGTCCAGGAGTTGGCGGATGCTTTAGTCCAGGTCTGGGAGGAGATCCCTCAGGAGACCATCCGCCACCTCATCAGGAGCATGCCCAGGCGTTGTAGGGAGGTCATACAGGCACGTGGAGGCCACACACACTACTGAGCCTCATTTTGACTTGTTTTAAGGACATTACATCAAAGTTGGATCAGCCTGTAGTGTTTTTCCACTTTAATTTTGAGTGTGACTCCAAATCCAGACCTCCATGGGTTAATAAATTTGATTCCATTGATAATTTCTGTGTGATTTTGTTGTCAGCACATTCAACTATGTAAAGAACAAAGTATTTAATAAGAATATTTCATTCATTCAGATCTAGGATGTGTTATTTTAGTGTTCCCTTTATTTCTCTAACGTCCTAGTGGATGCTGGGGACTCCGTAAGGACCATGGGGAATAGACGGGCTCCGCAGGAGACAGGGCACTCTAAGAAAGAATTAGGACTACTGGTGTGCACTGGCTCCTCCCTCTATGTCCCTCCTCCAGACCTCAGTTAGAATCTGTGCCCGGACAGAGCTGGGTGCACTTTAGTGAGCTCTCCTGAGCTTGCTAATAAGAAAGTATTTTGTTAGGATTTTTTATTTTCAGAGAGATCTGCTGGCAACAGACTCTCTGCTACGTGGGACTGAGGGGAGAGAAGCAGACCTACTAACTGTGGATAGGTCATGCTTCTTAGGCTACTGGACACCATTAGCTCCAGAGGGATCGAACACAGGAACTCACCCTTGGTCGTCCGATCCCGGAGCCGCGCCGCCGTCCCCCTCGCAAAGCCAGAAGACAGAAGCCGGCGAGAGAAGCAAGAAGACTTCAAAATCGGCGGCAGAAGACGCCTGTCTTCATATGAGGTAGCGCACAGCACTGCAGCTGTGCGCCATTGCTCCCACATTAAACCCGCACACTCCTGTCACTGTAGGGTGCAGGGCGCAGGGGGGGGGGGGGGGGCGCGCCCTGGGCAGCAATTGAGTACCTCTTGGCAAAGTGGGCATATATACAGTTGGGCACTGTATATATGCATGAGCCCCCGCCATTATTTTACACAAAATCGCGGGACAGAAGCCCGCCGCTGAGGGGACGGGGCTTCTTCCTCAGCACTCACCAGCGCCATTTTCTCTCCACAGATCCGCTGAGAGGAAGCTCCCCAGGCTCTCCCCTGCAGAAGCACGATAGAAGAGGGTGTAAAAGAGAGGGGGGGCACATAAATTTGGCGTAAAAACAATGTATGCAGCAGCTACTCGGTTAACACTACGTCACTGTGTGATTCCTGGGTCATATAGCGCTGGGGTGTGTGCTGGCATACTCTCTCTCTGTCTCTCCAAAGGGCCTTGTGGGGGAACTGTCTTCAAATAGAGCATCCCCTATGTGTGTGGTGTGTCGGTACGTGTGTGTCGACATGTCTGAGGTAAAAGGCTCCCCTAAGGAGGAGATGGAGCAAATATGTGTGTGAGAGGGTGTCTCCGTCGACAACGCCGACACCTGTTTGGATATGTGTAAGTGCTAAGGTGAATTTATTACACAAAAGATTAGAGAACAGACAGGAAATCTACCCATGTCTGTCCATATGGCGCAGAGACCTTCAGAGTCTCACAATGCTCACTATCCAAAATAATAGACACTGATATCGACACGGAGTTTGACTCCAGTGTCGACTACGATAATGCAAAGTTACAGCCAAGATGGCAGAAAAGTATTCAATATATGATTATTGTAATAAAGATGATTTGCATATCACTGATGACTCATTTGTCCCTGACACAAGGGTACACATTTTAAGGGGAAGAAAGCTGAGGTAAATTTCCCTCCTCTCCTGAGGAAAAAGAGCGGGAATCTCCAGACATGAGACTGCAGCTTCCCACAAAGAATTCTCAGGCAGTAGCCTTTCCCCACTAGGGCCAGGATATGATGGGAATCTTCCCCTAGGGTGTCACGTTTGCCCAAAAGGTAGCCCTAGCTATTCTCAGTGATCCTGCAGATAGCGTGCACATTTTGGTACACTACTCAGACCGGCGATTGTGTCGGCATGGGTTTATAGCGCTGTGGCGGCGTGGACAGGTACCTTATCAGCAGAAATTGAAATATATATATATATATATTAAAGATGCTGTCTTAAGAGATATATATCATAAAACATGCCCAAAGAGACATGTGTATACTGGGTCCTAGAGGCAAAGCTATGTCGATTTCTGCTTGACGTATCCTGTAGAATATGCAATGGACAGATGATTCCAACTTAAGTGGCATATGGAAGGCTGAGGATTGTGTGGAGAAGGGTTCTCGGACCTAGTCTCCACAGCTATAGCTGGTAATTCTGATATTTTGCCTTATATTCCTGCACAGCCTAGGAAAGCACGTCATTATCAAATGCAGCCTTTCGAACAAAGAAACAAGAAAGTCCGAGGTGCGTCCTTTCTTGCCAGAGGCGGGGGCGGAGGAAACCAGCTGCACAACACAGCTAGTTCCCAGGAACAGAAGTCCTCCCCGGCCTCTACGAAAATCCACCGCATGTCGCTGGGGCTCCACAGGCGGAGCTAGGCCCGGTGGGGGCACGCTTTCGTAAGTTCAGCCACAAGTGGGTTCACTCCCTGTTAGATCCCTGGGCAATAGATAAGATGCCTCCTGACTGCCGGCCCTGCCGGCTTCCCCCCCCCCCCTAGAGGGAAACAGGGTTAACTGCAATTCACAAATTGTATCTTCAACAGGTGGTGGTCAAGGTTCCCCTCCTTCAACAAGGAGGGGGTTATTATTCGACCATGTTGTAGTCCCGAAACCAGATGGTTCGGTCAGACCCATATTGAATTTAAAATCCCTGAACATATACTTGAAAAGTTCAAGTTCAAGATGGAATCGCTCAGAGCGGTCATCGCAAGGGAGGGGGACTTTATGGTGTCTCTGGACATGAAGGATGCTTACCTTCGTGTCCCCGTTTATCCACCTCATCAGGAGTACCTCAGATTTGTGGTACGGGACTGTCATTACCAATTCCAGACGTTGCCGTTTGGTCTGTTCACGGCACCGAGAATATTTACCAAGGTAATGGCAGAAATGATGGGCTTCTGCGAAAGCAAGGAGTTACAATTATCCCATACTTGGACGATCTCCTCATAAAGGCGAGGTCCAGAGAGCAGTTGCTGATCAGCGTAGCACACTCTCGGGAGGTGTTACAACAGCACGGCTGGATTCTGAATATTCCAAAGTCGCAGCTGATTCCTACGACGAGACTGCCCTTCCTGGGCATGATTCTGGACACAGACCAGAAGAAGGTGTTTCTCCCGGAGGAGAAGGCCCAGGAGCTCGTGACTCTGGTCAGAGACCTCTTAAAACCAAAACAGGTGTCGGTGTATCAATGCACGCGAGTCCTGGGAAAGATGGTGGCGTCATACGAAGCCATTCCCTTCGGCAGGTTCCATGCGAGGACCTTTCAGTGGGATCTGTTGGACAAGTGGTCCGGATCGCATCTTCAGATGCATCGGCTGATCACCCTATCCCCCAGGGCCAGGGTGTCTCTTTTGTGGTGGCTGCAGAGTGCTCACCTTCTCGAGGGCCGCAGGTTCGGCATACAGGACTGGGTCCTGGTGACCACGGATGCAAGCCTCCGAGGGTGGGGGGCAGTCACTCAGGGAAGAAACTTCCAGGGGCTGTGGTCAAGTCAGGAGACTTGTCTGCACATCAATATCCTGGAACTAAGGGCCATATACAATGCCCTGAGTCATGCGGAGCCTCTGCTTCGCAACCAACCGGTGCTGATTCAGTTAGACAACATCACCGCAGTGGCTCATGTAAACCGCCAGGGCGGCACAAGAAGCAGGGTGGCGATGGCAGAAGCCACCAGAATTCTTCGCTGGGCGGAGAATCACGTGCAAGCACTGTCAGCAGTGTTCATTCCGGGAGTGGACAACTGGGAAGCAGACTTCCTCAGCAGAGTGGGGACTTCATCAAGAAGTCTTCACACAGATTACAAATCGATGGGAACTGCCACAGGTGGACATGATGGCATCCCGCCTCAACAAAAAGCTACAAAGGTATTGCGCCAGGTCAAGAGACCCTCAGGCGATAGCTGTGGACGCACTAGTGACACCGTGGGTGTTCCAGTCGGTTTATGTGTTTCCTCCTCTTCCTCTCATACCCAAGGTGCTGAGAATCGTAAGAAAAAGAAGAGTGAGAACAATACTCATTGCTCCGTATTGGCCAAGAAGGACTTGGTATCCGGAACTGCAAGAAATTCTCACAGAGGACCCATGGCCTCTGCCTCTCAGACAGGATCTGTTGCAACAGGGGCCCTGTCTGTTCCAAGACTTACCGCGGCTGCGTTGGACGGCATGGCGGTTGAACGCCGGATCCTAGCGGAGAAAGGCATTCCGGATGAAGTTATTCCTACGCTGATAAAGGCTAGGAAGGACATGACAGCAAAAAATTATCACCGTATATGGCGAAAATATGTTGCTTGGTGTGAGGCCAGGAAGGCCCCTACAGAGGAATGCCAGCTGGGCCGTTTCCTTCACTTCCTACAGTCGGGCGTGACTATTGGCTTAAAATTAGGGTCCATAAAGGTCCAGATTTCGGCCCTATCCATTTTCTTTCAAAAGGAACTGGCTTCTCTTCCTGAGGTTCAGACGTTTGTAAAGGGAGTGCTGCATATTCAGCCCCCTTTTGTGCCACCAGTGGCACCTTGGGATCTTAACGTGGTGTTGAGTTTCCTGAAATCTCACTGGTTTGAGCCACTTAAGACCGTGGAGTTAAAATATCTCACGTGGAAAGTGGTCATGCTATTGGCCTTAGCTTCGGCTAGGCGTGTTTCAAAATTGGCGGCTTTGTCATGTAAAAGCCCCTATCTGGTTTTCCATATGGACAGGGCAGAATTACGGACTCGTCCGCAATTTCTGCCGAAGGTGGTGTCATCTTTTCATTTGAACCAACCTATTGTAGTGCCTGCGGCTACTCGTGACTTGGAGGATTCCAAGTTACTAGATGTAGTCAGGGCTTTGAAGATTTATGTAGCCAGAACGGCTGGAGTCAGGAAAACTGACTCGCTGTTTATCCTGTATGCATCCAACAAGCTGGGTGCTCCTGCTTCAAAGCAAACTATTGCTCGCTGGATCTGTAACACGATTCAGCAGGCTCATTCTGCGGCTGGATTGCCGCATCCAAAATCAGTAAAAGCCCATTCCACAAGGAAGGTGGGCTCTTCTTGGGCGGCTGCCCGAGGGGTCTCGGCATTACAGCTTTGCCGAGCTGCTACTTGGTCGGGTTCAAACACTTTTGCAAAATTCTACAAGTTTGATACCCTGGCTGAGGAGGACCTTGTGTTTGCTCATTCGGTGCTGCAGAGTCATCCTCACTCTCCCGCCCGTTTGGGAGCTTTGGTATAATCCCCATGGTCCTTACGGAGTACCCAGCATCCACTAGGACGTTAGAGAAAATAAGATTTTACTTACCGGTAAATCTATTTCTCGTAGTCCGTAGTGGATGCTGGGCGCCCGTCCCAAGTGCGGACTTCTTCTGCAATACTTGTATATAGTTATTGCTTATGTAAGGGTTATGTTATGTTTGCATCAGGTTGTCTGATGCTCTGTTATTGTTCATACTATTAACTGGGTAAGTTTATCACGAGTTATACGGTGTGATTGGTGTGGCTGGTATGAGTCTTACCCTGGATTCCAAAATCCTTTCCTTGTACTGTCAGCTCTTCCGGGCACAGTTTCCTTAACTGAGGTCTGGAGGAGGGACATAGAGGGAGGAGCCTAATTCTTTCTTAGAGTTCCCTGTCTCCTGCGGAGCCCGTCTATTCCCCATGGTGCTTAAATAAGTATTGCAGAAGAAGTCAGCACTTGGGACGGGCGCCCAGCATCCACTACGGACTACGAGAAATAGATTTACCGGTGAGTAAAATCTTATTTTTTTTGAGCAGTGTATATGTGTGTATATAAATTGCTAAATGCATAAATAGAGTGGAATTAATAAAGGAAAACAAAACTTTTATAAGGATCAAGCTCTATATGTTCCAATTGAAAATTAAGCTGCTAATTTATCAAGAGAGTTAGCAGAGTAACTTCAATTGTACACTCAGGACTTTTTCAAAGCCATTACCCTACCCCGTAATCAATATTAACTGAAACCTAGAGAAATCAGCATGAGGAGTTGGGAAAATTGGTTTATAAACTAGACCCTCACTAACCATTCCTGCACACCATGTAGGATAACATGGGATCCGGACGAGATCTCGGAAGTTGAAATACCAACAGCCAGGTTCCCGTACGAGGATTTGCTGGGCCATGGGGGGGATAGGGGATGTTAGGGTCAGAGGGTTTGGGGAGTAGGGGTAATATACTCGCCTACTAAGTGTCAGGATCCTGAGCATTGGAATGCTGCTATCAGTATAATGACTGCCGGCATCCCAAGCGCCAGGATTTCGATACCATCACTATAGAACAGATGCTCATAAATGCATGTATAGACCAAAAATGGTGCACAGTAAGAAAACTAACAAAAAAAAAAAAAAGACAAACAAACCTGACAGCAATACAAAATACAGAAAATTAACGGTCTATCCCAAACCCACCCTGTACTTCCACCTTAAACGATGGAATACCTTAAATATAAACAAGGAACTAAATCCAAATATGCTAACAACCCAGAGGCTTTTGCAAGAGTGCTTTGCATCTTCTGCTTGACCTTCCAATTGAGTCTCCCGAACCTCCTCATTAGTGCCATGTGCTGATGGATCTCTCCTCCTTTCGTGTGCTGATTTGCCTCCCCTCCTTTTTGATGCGTGAAAGCACCTTCTGCTTCCACCATCTCGTATGAGACTCTGCTTTTCTGCTGCCTCTCCCTTTCACCCTGTTGAGGGTGGGTGGTGTCTGAGACCTCGGGTGTACCTGCACCCAGCGCTTTACCAACTTTAGTTTGATTATTTGTAATTTAATATATTATTTCTAACGCAGACTTTTATACAGTGCCCTAAATTGATGGGATCATGATAAAAACAAGGATATTAAATAACCCCCATTTCACTGATATACTGTTGGTCTGTGAAAGTCTCTCTAATGTATGTTTCTTTCTGAATGCATGTGGGATTTGTGATGTTCACCATGTCAACATTAGAATTAGAATCTGAAGAGCCAAGCTGTACATTATTCCTGCCTATCCTTGTGAGGGCGCACTATGGGATGCTTAACTTTAAATTGCTTGTCCTGAATTCCCCCTTTTCCTCAGATCTTTCTTGCACAGTGCTTTGTATTGTGCTAAATAGATATTCTTGGTTACTTGGAGTACAAAAAGATACCAGGATTCCTATTTCTGTTTATTTGTGTGATAGGGGTTCTACATTATAGAGACTTAATGACATTTATCAGATTTTAGTTCCTTTCATATTCTGTTTTCTTAAGCATGTATATACTCAACAAGAAGTGCGGGAGCTCCTTGGTCGTCTTGATCTTGGAAACCGGACAAAAATGGGACAGAAAGGGTCATCTGGATTATCTCGAGCAGTGTCTGCTTTTGGCATTGTAGGTAAGACTGTTTGCATATACCTTTTTATATTATGGAAGCAAAGGTTATTAACACCAATGGGACTAAAGGTATGAGCTTCATGATTACTGTATATTTTCATTTTGCCTTCAGAGTTTCAGTTCATATTCCACATACAGAAGCAGTAGAACTGTGTATCTACGCTCACCTTAAAGTTAATAATATTATAATATCAGGGCACAGGACATACACGGTGTACTCTTTTCATCAGCAATGAGGAACCGGCGGGGACACACCCCACTTCTTGCGGCAACCATTCAGAGACTAGTGGCATCAGGTCAGCATTTTTGACAGATTCCGGAAGGCCAATAATGTGTATATTATTTAGACTATTTCTATTTTCGAAATCTTCCAATTTGTCTGCCATGGATGCCACCATCTTCTCCTGGTCAGTCAAGGTGGCCTTGGCTATTTAAAGTTCAATCCAAAATGCATTGTCATGCTTCAGAAAGACGCTGATCGTGTTTTGTGAGCTGGGTAAGAGCAGAATCTATGGAATCCTTCAGGGGTGCTAACTTCTGGTCCAGAAGCGAGGCCAGGAGAGTGGTAAGCTCTTGTGAAGTTAAGGAGCCAGTGACGAACGGAGATGCAGCATCGGGCGTGTGGTCCCCATCCATGTCTCTCATTCTCTCGCCAGGAGAAGAAGTGGAAGCTACAGACGAAGTGTCTTTGCCACGGCCATTGCCCGCCTGGCCACCCTTAAGGCCTCTCATAGGTCTCGCCACATATTTATCCATATTCACTGCGGCAGTATACACAAAATACGCAGAGATAGTTGAAGTGTATGGAGTCAAACACTGATATTGTATTCCAGAGTAGCAGTAGTCAGACAGCTTGGCCAGCCAGCAGCTATCTGACTAGTGTAAATCATCCAAGTATCCCCCTGATAAAAGCTCACTACACCCCCATGATGTGTTGAAAGAAAAAGGTTAAGGGGCCTCCTGGCAACCTGGTGCAGCGTGGTTGCCAGTGAGTTGAAGTGCAGCCAGGAACAGGAACAAGGAGGGTGGTGGGGTGGGGGGGGGGTGATCCTATCCCTAAACAAGATGTAAGCTGTACCACCAGGGGGTTGCACCGTACAGACTCCCAGCCGAGAGTCCTCAGTCACCGTTGGCCAGCTGAGTCCCCACAAGTCCCTGCAAGGCTGCCGTGGTAGGTTGCGCCGGCACGTGTATCAGGAATCCTGGAGCGGAGCTACGTACTTGAGGCCGCGGCTTTACACAGGATGGTAGGCCGCAACCTGCAGGAACTGATTCCCCAGCTCCGCGTGCCTACCTCACGGTACCCGGTGCTGCACTGGCGAGGTTGAAGTGTGGGCAGTGTGTCGTGGGTCTCCGAAGCTCTCTCCTCCCAGGTGTTTGAAGAAGAGAAGCTCTGGAGCACAGCAGCAGCACGTCTGTCTTCTCTGCCCGCAAGGCCCGCCCCTCCGACACAGATATTTTAACAAAAGTAACAGATGTAACGAAATATACTTAACTACAGAAATCCTAGGAGCCCTACATCGGTCAGTGAGGCTAGGATGGGTTTCACCCAGGTCCTTAGCATTTCTGCATTCAACGTTGTTCTAAGACAAAAAAAGGCGGCTGCGCACATCCTTCTTATTTTATATATCACAGCTAACGTAACACGGATATAAATGCCAAATAAGGTTTTAAACCCAATTGGTTTCGTGAGCTAACCCTTACTCTGACCCTAACGTGAGAGCAGTGAACTGACAAAATGAATGATAGCCATCATCTTGTTACATCATTTTGTGTCTCCTATCACACTATGTCGACAGGTAATTGGTTGACAGCGACAGTTGACATATGATTTTAGTCTAATCGTAACTCTCCCCCTAGTGCCTAACCCTAACCCTCCCCTATTGCCTAGCCCTAACTCTTCCCTAGTGCCTAACCTTAACCCTCCCTCTAGTGCCTAACCCTAACCCTCCCCTAGTGCCTAACCTTAACCCTCCCCTAGTACCTAACCCTACCCCTAGTGCCTAACCCTAACCATCACCAGTGCGCAACCCTAACCCTAGTGCATTACCCTAAACCTCCCCCCTTGTACCTCACCCTAACTCTTCCCTGGTACCTCACCCTAACTCTCCCCTAGTACCTCACCCTAACTCTCCCCTAGTACCTCACCCTAACTCTCCCCTAGTGCCTAATGCTAACCCTCCCCCTAGTGCCTAACCATAACCCTCCCCTTAGTGCCTAACCATAACCCTCCTCTTAGTGCCTAACCCTCCCTTTAGTGCCTAACCCTAACCCTCCTCTTGGTGCCTGACCCTAACCCTCCCCTAGTGCCTGACCTTAACCCTCCCCATAGTACCTAACCTTAACCCTCCCCTAGTGCCTAACTTTAACTCTCCCCTAGTGCCTAACCTTAACCCTCTCCCAGTGACTAACCCCAACCCTCCCCCTAGTACCTCCCCCTAATCCTCCCCATAGTGCCTATCCCTAGTGCCTAACCCTCCCTCTAGTGCTTAAGCCACCCCCTAGTGCCTAACCCTAACACTCCCTTAGTGCATAGCCTTAACCCTCCCCCTAGTGCCTAACCCTAACCCTCCACCTAGTGCCTAACCCTAACCCTCCGCCTAGTGCCTAACCCTAACCTTCCGCCTAGTGCCTAACCCGAACACTATGCCTAACCTTCCGCCTGATGCCTAACCCTAACCCTCCGCCTAGTGCCTAACCCTAACCCCCCTCCGCCTAGTGCCTAACCCTAACCCTCCGCCTAGTGCCTAACCCTCTGCCTAGTGCCTAACTCTAGCCCTCAGCCTAGTCCCTAACCCTCAGCCTAGTCCCTAACCCTCAGCTTAGTGCAGTGATGGCTAACCTTGACACGCCAGCTGTTGTTGAACTACACATCCCAGCATGCCCTGCATCAGTTTTAGCATGGCCAAATAGCAAAACTGTAGCAGGGCATGCTGGGATGTGTAGTTCAACAACAGCTGGATTGTCAAGGTAAGCCATCACTGGCCTTGTGCCTAAGCCTAACTCTACCCTAGCACCTAACCTTAACCCTCTCCCAGTGCCTAACCCTCCCCTAGTTCCTAACCCTAATCCTCCCCTAGTGCCTAACCCTATCCCTCCGCCTAGTGCCTAACCCTCCCGCCTAGTGCCTAACCCTAACCCTCCTGCCTAGTACCTAACCCTAACCCTCCCGCCTAGTGCCTAACCCTCCGCCTAGTGCCTAACCCTCCGCCTAGTGCCTAACCCTCCGCCTAGTGCCTAACCCTAACCCTCCGCCTAGTGCCAAACCCTTTCCCTCCGCCTAGTGCCAAACCCTTTCCCTCCGCCTAGTGCCAAACCCTAACCCTCCGCCTAGTGCCTAACCCTAACCTTCCGCCTAGTGCCTAACCCTAACCTTCCGCCTAGTGCCTAACCCTAACCCTCCGCCTAGTGCCTAACCCTAACCCTCCGCCTAGTGCCTAACCCTAACCCTCCGCCTAGTGCCTAACCCTAACCCTCCGCCTAGTGCCTAACCCTAACCCCCTCCGCCTAGTGCCTAACCCTAACCCCCTCTGCCTATTGGCTAACTCTAACCCTCTGCCTAGTTCCTAACCCTAACCCTCCGCCTAGTGCCTAACCCTTCCCCTATTGCCTAATCCTAATCTTCCCCCTAGTGCCTAACCCTCCCCCTCCCCCTAGTACCTTTCCCTAACTCTCCCCTAGTGCCTAACCCTAACCCTCCCCATTGTACCTCACCCTAACCCTACCCTAATGCCTAACCCTCCCCTTAGTGCCTAACCCTAATCCTCCCCCTAGTGCCTAACCCTCCCCCTAGTACCTCACCGTAACCCTTCCCTACCCCAAGTGCATAACTTTAACCCTAACCCTCAAAACCATGAAAAACCATGAGTTGACCATTTAAACCTGTTGACCTAAGTTGCTCTCAACCAAGTACCTGTTAACCTTTTGACCCTGGTGACCTAGTCACTGTCGACCATCTGGTGTCAACCTATTGACTGTTGACCATGTTACTGTAATTCTGCCATCTGGATAGCTTACAGGGGATACACAGTATATTCCTTTTAGTGGGAAGAAATTAAATGATGGCCCTTTAGCACAGTGTTAAGCTGGGTACGCACTAGACAATTTTTTGGGACTATAAATTGTCCACATCATCCAGTGTGTACACACTATTGCATGCTCCCGTGAGTCGTTTGACGCGTCTTTTGGTCGGCCCTTCATGCTGCTCAATCTGAGGATGTGGTTAACAATGTTTAGCACATAGCACATTGGGGGTAATTCCAAGTTGATCGCAGCAGGAATTTAGTTAGCAATTGGGCAAAACCATGTGCACTGCAGGGGAGGCAGATTTAACATGTGCAGAGAGAGTTAGATTTGGGTGGGTTATTTTATTTCTGTGCAGGGTAAATACTGGCTGCTTTATTTTTTTCACTGCAAATTAGATTGCAGATTGAACACACCCCACCCAAATATAACTCTCTCTGCACATGTTAAATCTGCCTCCCCTGCAGTGCACATGGTTCTGCCCAATTGCTAACTAAATTCCTGCTGCGATCAACTTGGAATTACCCCCATTGTGTATGCACTACTTTTATATATACTGTACATGATATATCGTTAAGGAGCAAACAACCTAATGATATAAGATATATTGTTCGATCGTTATAATGTCGTTGGCGGGGCGCGGTCCGTACAACGCAGGCGTATCTGGACCGTTGCGGGCTGCGGCGGCTGTGTGACATCACACGCAGCCATTGCGACCCAGCGGGTAGCCGCCTGCCAGCGTGCAGGAGCTGCGCAGGCAGGGAGCTACTCGCTGGGTACAAAAGCATCACCGCCGTGCAATGCTTTTGCACCCATGTGGGGCAGGGGGGAAGGGGGCAGAGCCAGATGTGCTGGGCGGACTAGCCCTGTGCTGGGCGCCACCCGCATGTTTGAGAAACTGATCGTAGATGTGCTAAATTTAGCACATCTACGATCCGATCTTAATTAGGCCCTATATCAGTTTCCCCGGAGTTCAAGGGTAATCGTTGATGACATTGCATTGTTTGCCTTTCGTCTAGTGTGTACCCAGTTTAAGATTACCTTCAGATGTATTGTGAATTATGTAGAATAGTAATAGACCATTACTAATTCATGATAGTGCTGTTTAATAATTACAGTATATGTATTAATGAACAACCTACTGTTCACTTTACAGAGACGTACGAAAAAGAGGTTAAAATGCTCTGTTTAAAAAAACGTAGCAGGTTTCTACATTATACACACACCAGCGTGTAACTTCCAGTAGGGGGCGATGGTTTCATCACTATCGCTGCCTTTCATGTACTGTTGCAGTATTATGCTTCTTTCTCAGGCGTACACGTGAGCTGTAAACCAGATCTCTTCTGGCGATTGAACTTATGAATCAGGTACTTTAGAGCAGCACTGATGAGTAACGCATACTTCATAGCAGCAAAAACAACTCTGCCTTTTTGCTGTATACAAAGGATAAGTAGATGTATATAAAAAAAAAAAAAAAGGTGCATTGCCTTGTATGTCTCACTGACTTGTTTTATTGCACAGCTTTGACCCAGTGTTTTGTGTTTAATTAATGTCATAAGAGAATTATTTGGAGATGCATAATCATTTTCTCTGGGATAGCTTTGATTCTTATTGTGGTGTGGGGTTGCTCCAGTGCAAGACCTTGTGAGCTGTGAATGAGTCAGCTGTGACATTTTCTCAGGCTCGCTACAGTGCCATTAAAAAATGTCTTTTAAAATACGTCTGCCATTATTAACAATTCGTTCTTGGTTGACTGTTGCCCCACAGGCAGCATTTTCTGATTATTTGTATCTGATGTCGCAACTACCGTACACATGTACTAACTATCAAAACCCAGCAATTACAGTAGATGTGTACTTTTTGTCTTTCACACAAAAAGAATTTGATTACATTCCAAAATTAACAAAGAGAGATCACCACTGAAACTCCCTTTTTATAATATTTTATTGAAAAAGGTTTTAAAACCTTTCTAGGCACCGACAAGTCTAGTCATTTTGATTTTAGAAATTTTGAAAAATAGAAAGCAAAGTGCCTCTTTATTTGCTGATTAATGACACAACATACGTGCCTCAGAAATTAAGAGCCAATTAGATTTTTCGTTTTGCGCCATCCTCCAAGCAAATCCAAAAAGATTGTGTAGAAAATACATATTGAAATTTGAGTCTGGTTGTTAATTATCAATTTGGCACTACACATATGCATCTTTGGATCCATGTTAAGGCAAGACATGTACTGTATATCGGGTCTGCCATTCTAAAGCCAGATTGTAGTAATGCATAAACAGTAGTGTATGCCATCCTGCCTATAAATGTTTTCATGCAAAGCAATTAGCCTTGTATTGTACGCAGTTAACCTGTACAGAACAGTCAATAGGATTGGTATTGGGCTCTGACTCGAAGGTTGATTGGATGGATGCCTTCTAGATGTCCATGCACTGTACAGCCAACCTGTGCTGTGTGTGTGGTGTTGCTCTTTTTCATATTCTCAATAAAGGCCCTTCCTGTAACCTCATATTCTTATGCAGTATACCATCTTGTCCAGCCTTGATGTTTACCAATATATAAAAGCAGAGCCCATGACCGCAGGGCAATTAAAGGTAATTGGTACATCCAATTATCTTCATTCATCAACCTGTTGTGCCATTTGGAACAATGGCGATTAGTTGGATGTTGCATCTCACTGACTGTGCAACCATTGCTTTATGGGAAATTGTATTCACCAATCACTAAATGTAAACAGAGGAATAAAGGAGTTATTAGCAAACCAATAAAGCACACTAATGGGCAAACCCATTAATTCTAAATCTCTCTGCATATGTTTACATCTGCCCCACCTGCAGTGCACATGGTTTTAACCAATTGTTTACTTTTTTGGTTTGCTAACAACTCTGAATAACCCCCAGAGACCCATATTCTGTAGGATTGATATCATAGTAGAGCTCTAAAAAGATTGGAGAAAGCTACATGTAAAATTGTGCTATGAGAATATTGCTGTATTTGTGTTTTGTAATGCCAGCCAGGGCCGGATCTAAACCAAGTAGCGCACAGGGTAAAAAGTCACTTTGGCGCTCCCATTAAAAATAAATATCTATACTGTATTTTGTGTGTACTAAATAACAGAACAACTTAACTATCAGGTGGTTTGTCTGCCATGGGGAAGCTGAAGAAATGTATCCACCCTGGGCACACAGTGTCTTCAGTCAGTATTCACTATTCAAGTAGTAGATCACATGGTCTGGGAGATGCCTGTTTGAGTTGAAATATACAGATGTGTCCCTGTACATCATTGTTCGCCACATAGCGGGGTGTCCGCTCCCGCTATGCATTCACTTCAATGGGAGCCGGCAAGTGCATTAAACTCTGAGAGCTGGCTAGCAATGCATACGAGGTGGCATGCCGCGCTGCTTATGCACTTCGGTCCCGCTATAGAACGCTGCCATATGCAACAACACTGTAGCGGGACACATCTGTAGCCAATATCATCATCATACAACGGAGATTCAACTGCCCCATGTCACCTCCTGCTTCATGTCCCCTCCAGCTCCCTGTGTCTCCAGCCTCCTTCCCCCTGTGTCACTCCATACTCCTGCTTCATCACTCTAACCTTCTGTCTTTCCAGCAACCTGTCTTTGTAGCCGCCTGTCTTATCTTTCTTCCTTTCCAGCCTCCTGTCACTTCAACCTCCTGCCCCATGTCTCTCTAGCCTCTTATTCCATCACTTCAGCACCCTGTTCAGCCTCCTGCTCCATATCTTTCCAACCTCCTGTCACTGCAGCCTTCTGTCCCCTGTCACTCCAGCCTCCTGCCCTATCACTCCAACCTCCTCTTGCCCCTGTCACTCCAGCCTCCTGCCCAATTTCTCTCCATCCTTCTATCACTCCTGCTCCCTGTTACTCCAGCATTCTGCCCCCGCTTGACTCCGGCCTCCTGTGTAACGTTAAGAAACAACCCTTTCTCTGGTCCCCTCCTACTTACCTTCCTCTTGAACAGCCTGCATGCTCCTCTTCCTCAGCTGTGCAGCATGGAGGATAGGGGCAGCAGTGAGCTGCTCATGTGCTGAATGCACATGTCAGAGGTCTCCCCTTTGTATGGCCAGTGGCTGTTGACTGAACATAATCTATCAGGCGGAAGTGCTGGCGGGGTGAATGCGGTTGTACCCTGAGGCTGCATGCCCCCAGTAAATAGCTCTGCCAGCCCGCCTCATGAGCCGCCCCTGTTTCAGGACCGACCTTACGGAAAAGGTCTATCTCAGTGCATCTCTCACAAATGCAAAATATGTCACTTCTCTTTCTCATTGCTCATTGCGCAGGCGCCTCCCGCAGAGTATGTGCTGGGGACGCAATGAATTGTGGGAAGAAGATATAGAAAGGTCTCCTACTGCTTTTCTCAAGTGTGGGCAGCCATAACGCCATCATCAAATGGTGTCATGTTTTTAGAGTAGATTTGCATTGTAAAACTATTGTGTGCGCTTTAATTTGACAAAGTGCCTGGACCCCATTGTAAGTTATAGGGTTGTCACTGTCAAATAGTCAGAACCTTATTCCCCTGCTAAAAGCAGGAGACAAGGTCTTTATTCCTTTTATAAATTGTGTCCTTAGGTAATGCCTCCTAAAGAGTGGAGAAAGTTGCCCATAGCAACCAATCCTCTTCTAGCTAGTATTTATCAAGTACATCTATCAAATGAAAGGTATATCACCCCCTTAGTCACATCTATATACCATTGAAAGGGCAGATAGGATGTTTAAGATTAACAGTATCATATCATATACAATACCAGTCTCTTTCTATGCCATTGTGTTTTATTGTGACTACAGTAGGTTCATTCTGATTGTATAACATTATTTCACAAGCATGCTGAAGCAACTTTTGTTTTAAGTATCTTAATGAATGATTCATACAAATGCCAAGTTTCTACTATATGCTTTTCTGTTTCTCTCTTTGTGATCACAATAAAACCTCTGATACAGGTAATCTGTGAAGGGGTTTTTATAAGTGTAATAAACATATACCAAATAAGCCAATTAGGAAAATTCAGTACAGGCGCTATAAATATAGAATAACCACACCAATATATTTAACTTATTTTTGCAGCTCTCACACAGTGATCTGAAACAACTGAAAAGATAAATAAAATGAATATATAGACTTGACTATATAAGAGAGCGCGAAAATAATATAATATAAAAACAATTTATTATGATTAAAAAGTCCAATTGGTAAATAGATCAAAATTTGTTATAATAATAAAACCACATCACATCACTTGAACCATTATAAACCAGTAGACTTATGTCCATGACCAGTCCCAATTTAAACGTATATATAGATGTCCAAAGATTCTTACATGGACAAAGATGTAAATAAATGTCCCGGACCAATGAATGGCTCCCTGTATTGAAGAATAAATGTGGATGTATACCTTATTGAGGGTACTGGCCTTTTAGATATAGTGGAGATATGTGCCGAAATAGAGCTTGATACTCTGCTGGATATGATTTAATAATCCTCCTCATCCATGTAGTGCAGTCACAGCCCCCGTGATTGGTACATAAAATATCTCACCGCTAGCATTTTTATGCCTCCCGTCCTTTGAACTCCAAACGGTGCACTTGTAGCCGTGGAATACAGGGAGAAGCTGCCAGACCCTATAGCACAAGGGCTGAGGCAGCGATGTAGAAGACGGTGAATCCCGGACTGGGGCAGCGCAGCCGCAAGCAGCACGGGCGGTCTGCAGATGATTCGTCCCTGACTGGGACAGAGCGTCCGGCAACAAAAAAGGTGATCTGCAAGGAGGCTGGCTGTCCTTCTGAGGAAACCGACAGCCAGCTACGTCGGAGAAACGCGTAAAGGTGATAGCCACTTCACCCACCTTGTTACCAGCTTTCAATACCGGCATTGCCACTGTGGTGATTACCTGTGCCGCGGACAGCTGCTACATCCCAGCTTTGGGATCCACCTCCTTGCAGATCACCTTTTTTGTTGCCGGCTGCTCTGTCCCAGTCAGGGACGAATCATCTGCAGACTGCCCGTGCTGCTTGCGGCTGCGCTGCCCCAGTCCAGGATTCACCGTCTTCTACATCGCTGCCTCAGCCCTTGTGCTATAGGGTCTGGCAGCGTCTCCCTGTATTCCATGGCTATAAGTGCACCGTTTGGAGTTCAAAGGACGGGAGGCATAAAAATGCTAGCGGTGAGATATTTTATGTACCAATCACGGGGGCTGTGACTGCACTACATGGATGAGGAGGATTATTAAATCATATCCAGCAGAGTATCAAGCTCTATTTCGGCACATATCTCCACTATATCTAAAAGGCCAGTACCCTCAATAAGGTATACATCCACATTTATTCTTCAATACAGGGAGCCATTCATTGGTCCGGGACATTTATTTACATCTTTGTCCATGTAAGAATCTTTGGACATCTATAAATACGTTTAAATTGGGACTGGTTTTGGACATAAGTCTACTGGTTTATAATGGTTCAAGTGATGTGATGTGGTTTTATTATTATAACAAATTTTGATCTATTTACCAATTGGACTTTTTAATCATAATAAATTGTTTTTATATTATATTATTTCCGTGCTCTCTTATATAGTCAAGTCTATATATTCATTTTGTTTTTATAAGTGTGCCTAGTTTTCTGTGGCAGAGCATATATTTGGAGAGCGCGATAGTGTCATACTTGCATTGCAAAAGGATGCACAGATGGGAAGAGGTAGAGGAAGAAAGACCTTTCTTGCTACTTGCAGAGTAACGATAAAATGGCAAAATATGTTATCCATTTGTGTGGCAGAATTATTTGAATGAGAGATAGAAGAGGGACATGGTACATTTGCAGCAGTGTTACTTGCTTAACTAGAAGATGCAAAGCCAATTTCTGCCTTTAAAAGAGGTTAGGTTCTCCACCACTGCTGATGTTCTGGCGGATTCAGTATGATATCCCGGTTGTTTAGATGCTGGCATCCTGACATTGAACACCCCAAGGTTGGAGGGAGTAAGTATTTTTACCCCCTACCCTACACTAACCCTCCGGGGTTGGTGGCTAGGGCTAATCTCCTGGGGGTAACAGCTACAGCTAATACTCGGGGAGTGGTGGCTAGGTCTTACCCCCCCTCGTGCCTAACCGTATTCCTCCACATGGGCCTTAACCCTTGTAGTGACCCCTATATTTATCTTCGGGATGGCAGCTGACGGTCTTCTGGTGCCAGTCTCCTGACTAGTGTCGGGATTCCACATGGCCACATGACCGCCAGGATGCTAAATGCATCCCATTCTGGCTATCCTGCCTTTTCCTTGTAGCTATAATAGGGTGCATTTTTAGCTACCAGTTGTACTTCCATGATAAAGAGCTTTTTGATCAATAACTGATAAAAAACAACTTACTCTTGTTAACCTGTAAAATTAGGAATAGATTGCATGCGCCGTAAATAAAAACAAACTAGTGCACTGTCAGTTGCATCCGGTAGAGGGGTTGTCAAGCCCCCAAAAATAGTTAAACTAAAAGATAAGGGTTATACCAGCACTACATATAAAATCAGCAATGTCTGATGGACGGTTCAAGGTATAACAGCAAGCATTTATTAAAATTACAATATTAAAAAATAAAGAATATATGTCTCAATAAGAATAAATATCTCAATATATGTCACAGGTATGTCAGAGAATAAAATTATATATATATTGGCTCCTATAAATCAATAAATCTGGATTAGGACTACCTACAATATTGTGTCCATTAAAAGTCCAATATTAGCAGCAGGATATTACCAGAGGGGAATAGATGATTTTAAACAGTCCCTTAGCAACCAAAATACCCCATATTCTGTTAGTATTATCTACATGAGATGTAGGAAGATTGCCATTCTATTAGGAAGGGGATGTTTAGATGGACGTTTTGGTAAATAGAATGATGTTGTTATACAGGTGCAACGTGCACTTTGAAATGCTTTTTCTATATATTGTGCTTCTAACCACCAGAACTCTGATTATAGTCATAACCAACAAATGCTGTTTATGTGTGCTTGGTTGATTTACGGAATCCTATTCTGCAAAGCTCACACAACCAGAAAGACAAAAGAAATTAAATAATTGCTGTTGCTTGGATAGCACAGACATGAGCAACATGTATTTCCTACAGACAATGTGTTACGCAATGGGAAGGGAAATGCCGTAGGAAGTTTTTTATTAGTTTTTTTTTTTAAAGAATTATGTCACTTTTTTCATACATAGTGCTCCAAATGGAAAAAAAAGAAAAGAAAGAAATCCTAAACTTTATTTGGAATACACTACATCAACAGATTTTGATTCAAAGTTGAAAGAGTATGTATGCTTTATTTTGTAAAATATTATTCTATTTCTTTTAAACTACCCCTACAGGTTTTGTTCAGTTTTTAGAAGGCTATTACATTGTACTAATCACTAAAAGAAGAAAAATGGCTGACATTGGAGGCCATGCAATATACAAAATAGAAGATACCAGCATGATCTATATTCCAAACGATTCTGTACGAGTTACACACCCAGATGAAGCCAGGTAATAAATATTGTATCATGTGAAATAAAATATATTGTTTACATAATTCTATTTTTCCTAGTACTCTATTGTTGAATACTGTACATTTTATTTAGTGTGGAAAGAAGGGTAAGGATATTTACAAATTAAAATTCCACCTGTAGTTATATTGGCTGAATCTATTGGACTGCCTTTGACATCTGCTTGTTCTTATTTGGCCTTATACTGTTTTCTGAAAACGTTTGTGTACACCATTTCAAACAGCATTACAATATTAGTGTTCAATCTAGCACCCTGCACCTAATCATCGAGTAGGGCATATTTTAATTTTGAAGGGCAAAGTTTTAGACATGATGTAGCTGTAGTGATACGTTATGTCTAAAATTTGCCCTTAAAAATTGAAATATGCCCTCCTCACTGATTAGGTGCAGGGTGCTAGAATGGGTTATGGTATAAGAACTCGACAGTCAAAAGGTCGACAGTGTCTAGGTCAACACCAAATGGTGGTCAACAGTGTCAAAAGGTTGACATGGAAACGGTCGCTTTTACGTTGCAGCACATAGAACCCCAATTAGTGTATCGCGTCCCATCGCATTCGCTTGCCATGCTTTGGCCAAGTACTATTCCGAATTATAGTCCACGTCGATGGTAAAGTATGACAAAGTTGGAAAAAAATAAAAAAAACTCATGTCGGTCATATGTTGTGTCAACCATTTGAACCTCTCGATCTTTTAAGCCATATCAACCATATGCATGTTGACCATTTGATGTCAACCTATTGACTGTCGACCTATATTCCGGATGAATGAACACTACATGTGGTGACTGAGCTGGAGTACAACCACTGGGATAACACTGGATGTATCTTTAAAGTGGACCTGTGATCCCAGTTACCACAGTCTAGAAACATGAAATACATATTTAGTAGATTTCTGTGTGTTTAAAAAAAAAAGAAAGAGATTTCCTGTATTTGACTTTTCTTATCTCTGAATAAAGCTGTACTGACAGACGGCCATCATTCTTTTTTTATTTATTAGAAATAATCATCATCATCATCATCGACTTTTTTTAACATCTCTTTATTTATCAAGATTGCAAATGTTGCACAATAAATAGGGCATAAAAGGGAAGTACCAAACAAGAGGACATGCACATCAGTATTGATATGGCATAACTATCCCTTTACATTGTAGTGTCTTACAGTGCACCACAGTGCTCTGCAACATACATAAAACATACTGTTGATTTGACCTCCCAGCAGTGTGGTAATACAAATATATCGCATTACACACTGGGTACCGGTAATGAGCAAGTCTCCTAACGCTCTAGCTCTTTGTCTTGGAGAGCTATCACTTTTGGTACCATCTTCTCTTCCACATTGCCCTTCCCAATAAGTCTCGATGGTATGCGGACCTGCACCAATCCTTTCCGCCTACTCATTAGGAATCCATACACTGCACCTCCTATAAATTTTACCCATACACGAACCATACTAAAATGTATATTCAATTATTAAATAGGCTCTATTTGACTTCCTGTAAGTAGTTGCTCAAGTAAGTGATTGTGGCTAAGAATGAAGATTGAAAGTAGCAAGGATGTGTACATTCAGACAAAAGCAAGGTTACAGGCCAATAGATTATTAAATCAATACTTGCTCAGTATAGCTATTTTATCGAGGCAGAACAAGCTTGCTTAAAGGAAACAGGCGAATCGTGCATAAAGATTACCCTTCTTCAAGTGCAGGAAGATGTACAAAAAACGTAGACGAGAAGCAAAGAATGTAAGAGTATGAGTAGTGGTGGCTCTAGTAATGATGGTGGTTCTTGTAATGAATTAATTGGTTTGAAGGCTAGCTAAGAGGTATGTGCTGAAGTTTGAGGCACTGAATGAGTGGTTAGTTTAGAAGTGAACTGGTAAATATATGTCAATAAATGTTCCAATACTTGCTGTTGTGCGCCCCCTGGAATATTTGGATAGTCACAACAGTAGGCTGAGCAATACTCTCAGTGCTAGTAAACAGTCTCCTTGCTTATTTCAGTTTGTAAACAATCAATTCGTCCTATCACCTCTGGTGGGTAGAACTTCGCAACTGTCCGGAGTATGGGTATCGCAGCGGTGAATCTGCTCTGTTCAGTCCGGCTGTACTGGTGGTGCGGTGTCCCGCTAGTACACTCGCGGGCACTGGCTTCTCAGACAGCTGTTTCGCAGTGATGCTTCTTCAGGGAGCCGGACTCAACAGAGTAGATTCACCGCTGCGATACCCATACTCCGAACATCTGCAAAGTTTTTCCCCCCAGAGGTGAAAGGACAAATTGATTGTTTACAAACTGAAATAAGCGAGCAGACTGTCTACCAGCACTGAGAGTATTGCTCAGCCTACTGTTGTGACTGTCCAAATATTCTAGGGGGCGCACAACAGCAAGTACTGGAACATTAATTGAACTTAGGGGGCAAAGGTGACCACCCTGACTGTGTGATGCAGCACCTTTGTAGTGAAGCGCTGTCTTTTCAATTATCTTTTCTGGTAAACATATGTAACAAAGTCCAAAGGAATAAATTGTGTGCAGCAGAAGGGGATCAATGGTGGCTGTGTGTGCAGAAAAGCTGAGTAAGGCTATGTGACCCTTGTAGATATCTGTATGTACAGTAACTCATTGATGACCTTTGTGGGCAGTGTCATTGGAACGTTGTTGCAGTAGTGGCGGTGGCCTGATTGCAGGACTTGAGAATGGATTGTGACGAGAGAAGTTGATCTAGTACACCACTTGATAAAGGGGTGTTTTCTAGAGGACTGCTGGAATTAGTTCTGTACAATGGAGAATAAGAGCGTATGGGTGGAAAGAGGTTAAATAAGCATGCTAGAGGTAGATTTGATGTAGAGGAAGGAGGTGTCTAATTTGCCTGTGTAGTAGGTGGCCAATCATGGGCTGTGAGAGAGTATAGGTGTCAGAGAAGCGGATCGAACGATAAATCTGCTACATATATTCAAGTGTGTACTTAGCCATAGTTTCCTGTTACATTTACAATCTCTGTTGGATTATTTTAACTTGAAGTGTACCAGATTTAGTAACAAGTTTTTACCTATGGATTTGGTTTAAACAAGAGAATTTATTCTTTGGTCTCAGATGCATGTTTAAAATGAACAGATTGAACACTTTGGGATGATCTGTCTCTCTCAGCGGTTCTCTGTCAGCATGGGTAATTTCCACAAAATATGCATTCTCTGTGCACCCCCACCTCTACTACTTCCCCAGCTTCCTCTGCATGCAAGCAAAGGTATATTTGCGAAAGGAGGGGAACTTTTCTGAGTTTTTTTTAAACATTTTTTAATTGAACCTATCACAAATTGGCAATTAGGAACAGTGTGTACACACAAAGACAATAAGAATAAATTCTGACATATGCACATAATCAGCATGTGGTACACAGTGCAAATTGTACTTCTAAACAATGTAGACTTACCAAAGAAGAGAATTTTAAAAATAAGAAAAAGAAAGGATGTTTCACTGATACATATGAAAAGTGACAGATTGCAATAATCGACAAATAGTAATAAAAGGAAGAAAGAAAAGGATAGGTGGGGGGTAAATTAGTCCTCCAAAGTAGCAACCTTAAACCCACACATGTGACAGTTAAAGAAATACACCAAAGTGACTACATCTGAATAGTCTAATCTTCCAACTGTATCCTGGTCTCCTTACCGTGTGTTGAAAGCAAGATTTAACCTGCAGCTGCATGGATAACGGCAAAGTAACCACATAGTTTTTCCATTATTTGAAAAAATTCTGCACCCTAGCCACCTTTATGGAGGGAGGCCTCCAGCCAATCCATTTTTAAAAGGAAAAATAATTTTTCTTGAAAAAGAGACAAAATAGAAAGGTTGGGATGGATCCAGTGCTGGAGGACTGCTTTGTTTGCAGCAGCAGCAGAGATAATACGTTGGAGTTCTTACTACCTTTAGTGTATCTAGACTTCGGGGATGTTACTCCAAATATGGCATCAGCAGCAACTAATTGAGGAGGTGGGCTGTAACATAGGTTTTAATCTGCACCCAGAATTGGTGGCAATCCCAGACAGTAATATAATGAGGCATCTACACAGGCACATTTAGTGTAATCCCATCAAGCTACGCCTGGACGGTGATGATAACCTTCTGTAAAATAAATGGAGATGCATTTCTTTATACATACTGTAGCAGCTGGTAAAGGTTTTCGTGTGTAAAGCAACAGGGTCACAAGTTTCTTCTACTCTAGGTGTGGAATAAACCCATTGATGATGCCAGTACATCTTTATCATAATAAGGTGCACTCAGAGTAGTGTAAAATTCTGAAATGGCTTTAGACAGGATATTCTCTTTTCGAAATGCCACATCTAATGAATCCCCTATTTTATTTTATTTTCTCTAACGCTCTAGTGGATGCTGGGGACTCCGTAAGGACCATGGGGATAGACAGGCTCCGCAGGAGACATGGGCACTTTAAGAAAAAATTTAGGTTCTGGTGTGCACTGGCTCCTCCCTCTATGCCCCTCCTCCAGACCTCAGTTTGATACTGTGCCTAGACGAGCTAGGTGCTTTTCAGTGAGCTCTCCTGAGTTCGCTGAGAGAAAGTATTTTGTTAGGTTTTTTATTTTCAGGGAGCTCTGCTGGCAACAGACTCCCTGCATCGTGGGACAGAGGGGAGAGAAGCAGCCCTACTCTCTGAAGCTAGGTCCTGCTTCTTAGGCTACTGGACACCATTAGCTCCAGAGGGATCGTACGCAGGATCTCACCCTTGCCGTCCGATCCCAGAGCCGCGCCGCCGTCCCCCTCGCAGAGCCGGAAGACAGAAGCCGGGTGAGTATGAGTAGCAAGAAGACTTCAAATCGGCGGCAGAAGACTCCGTTCTTCACTGAGGTAACGCACAGCACTGCAGCTGTGCGCCATTGCTCCCACACAGCTCACATACTCCGGTCACTGTAAGGGTGCAGGGCGCAGGGGGGAGCGCCTTGGGCAGCATTTGGAACCTCTTTTTGCAAAAGTAAACATATAAGTAAACATATATACAGTTGGGCACTGTATATATGTATGAGCCCCCGCCAAGAAAATGCATATTTAAGCGGGACAGAAGCCCACCGTCGAGGGGGCGGGGCTTCTTCCTCAGCACTCACCAGCGCCATTTTTTCTCCACAGCTCCGCTGAGAGGAAGATCCCCAGGCTCTCCCCTGCAGATTCCCGGTAGAAGAGGGTAAAAAGAGAGGGGGGGCACATAAATTAGGCGCAAAAACACATAATAAACAGCAGCTACTGGGTTAACATTAAGTTACTGTGTTATTCCTGGATTATAGCGCTGGGGTGTGTGCTGGCATACTCTCTCTCTGTCTCTCCAAAGGGCCTTGTGGGGGAACTGTCTTCAAAAAGGGCATTCCCTGTGTGTGTGGTGTGTCGGTACGCTTGTGTCGACATGTCTGATGAGGAAGGCTATGTGGAAGCAGAGCGGGAGCAAATGAATGTGGTGTCTCCGCCGACGGCACCGACACCTGATTGGATGGATATGTGGAAGGTTTTAAATGATAATGTTAATTCCTTACATAAAAGGTTAGAAAAAGCTGAAGCCTCAGGACAGTCAGGGTCCCAACCCATGCCTGATCCTATGTCACAGAGGCCGACAGGGTCTCAGAAGCGCCCACTATCCCAAATTGTTGACACGGATACCGACATGGATTCTGACTCCAGTGTCGATTACGATGATGCAAAATTACAGCCAAAATTCGCTAAATCCATCCGTTATATGAATATAGCAATTAAGGATGTGTTGCACATCAGAGGAAACCCCAGTCCCTGACAGGAGGATACATATGTATGGGGAAAAGAAGCCACAGGTAACCTTTCCCCCCTCACACGAGCTAAATGAATTATGTGAAAAGGCTTGGGAATCTCCAGATAAAAAACTGCAGATTTCCAAAAGGATTCTTATGGCGTATCCTTTCCCGCCAACGGACAGGTTACGCTGGGAATCCTCCCCTAGGGTGGACAAAGCTTTAACACGCTTATCCAAGAAGGTAGCCCTGCCGTCACAGGATACGGCTACCCTCAAAGATGCTGCGGACAGAAAACAGGAGGGTACCCTGAAGTCCATTTATACACATTCAGGTACCTTACTGAGGCCGGCGATCGCGTCGGCCTGGGTGTGTAGTGCTGTAGCAGCGTGGACGGACACCCTGTCTGAGGAACTTGATACCTTAGAAAAGGATACTATATTATTGACCCTGGGGCATATTAAAGATGCTGTCCTATATATGAGAGATGCTCAAAGAGACATTAGTCTACTGGGTTCTAGAATAAATGCTATGTCGATTTCTGCCAGAAGGGTCCTGTGAATTCGCCAATGGACAGGTGATGCCGACTCAAAAAGGCATATGGAGGTTTTACCTTACAAGGGTGAGGAATTGTTTGGGGAGGGTCTCTCGGACCTGGTCTCCACAGCTACTGCTGGAAAGTCAAATTTTTTGCCATATGTTTCCTCACAGCCTAAGGGAGCACCGTATTTTCAAATGCAGTCCTTTCGATCACAGAAAAACAAGAAAGTCCGAGGTGCGTCCTTTCTTGCCAGAGGCAGGGGCAGAGGAAAGAAGCTGCACAACACAGCTAGTTCCCAGGAACAGAAGTCCTCCCCGGCCTCTACAAAATCCACCGCATGACGCTGGGGTTCCACAAGTGGAGCTAGGCTCGGTGGGGGCACGTCTTCGAAATTTCAGCCACAAGTGGGTTCACTCCCAGTTGGATCCCTGGGCAATAGATATTGTGTCTCAGGGATACAAGCTGGAATTCGAGGAGATGCCCCCGCACCGATACCTCAAATCGGCCCTGCCAGCTTCCCCCCACGAGAGGGAAATAGTGTTAACTGCAATTCACAAATTGTATCTTCAACAGGTGGTGCTCAAGGTTTCCCTCCTTCAACAAGGAAGGGGTTATTATTCGACCATGTTTGTAGTCCCGGATCCGGACGGTTCGGTCAGACCCATATTGAATTTAAAATCCCTGAACATATACCTGAAAAGGTTCAAGTTCAAGATGGAATCGCTGAGAGCGGTCATCGCAAGCCTGGAAGGGAGGGATTTTATGGTGTCTCTGGACATAAAGGATGCATACCTTCATGTCCCCATTTATCCACCTCATCAGGCGTACCTCAGATTTGTGGTACAGGATTGTCATTACCAATTTCAGACATTGCCGTTTGGTCTCTCCACGGCACCGAGAATATTTACCAAGGTAATGGCGGAAATGATGGTACTCCTGCGGAAGCAAGGAGTTACAATTATCCCATACTTGGACGATCTCCTCATAAAAGCGCGATCAAGAGAGCAGTTGCTGATCAGCGTAGCACTTTCTCTGGAAGTGTTACGGCAACACGGCTGGATTCTAAATATTCCAAAGTCGCAGTTGGATCCTACGACTCGTCTGCCTTTCCTGGGCATGATTCTAGACACAGACCAGAAAAGGGTTTATCTCCCGATGGAGAAAGCTCAGGAACTCATGACACTGGTCAGGAACCTATTGCAACCAAAACAGGTGTCAGTGCATCAGTGCACTCGTGTCCTGGGAAAGATGGTGGCATCATACGAGGCCATTCCCTTCGGCAGGTTCCATGCGAGGACTTTTCAATGGGACTTACTGGACAAGTGGTCCGGATCACATCTTCAGATGCATCGGTTAATCACCCTATCCCCCAGGGCCAGGGTATCACTCCTGTGGTGGCTGCAGAGCGCTCACCTTCTCGAGGGCCGCAGATTCGGCATTCAGGACTGGGTCCTGGTGACCACGGACGCAAGCCTCCGAGGTTGGGGTGCAGTCACACACGGAAGAAATTTCCAAGGTCTGTGGTCAAGTCAAGAGACTTGCCTTCACATCAACATCCTGGAACTAAGGGCCATATACAACGCCCTACGTCAAGCGGAGACCCTGCTTCGCGACCAACCGGTTCTGATTCAGTCAGACAACATCACCGCAGTGGCTCATGTAAACCGCCAAGGCGGCACAATGAGCAGAGTGGCGATGGCGGAAGCCACCAGAATTCTTCGCTGTGCGGAGAATCACGTAAGCGCACTGTCAGCAGTGTTCATCCCGGGAGTGGACAACTGGGAAGCAGACTTCCTCAGCAGACACTACCTCCACCCGGGAGAGTGGGGACTTCATCAGGAAGTCTTCGCACAGATTACAAGTCGGTGGGAACTGCCACAGGTGGACATGATGGCATCCCTCTTCAACAAAAAGCTACAGAGGTATTGTGCCAGGTCAAGAGACCCTCAGGCGATAGCTGTAGAAGCCCTGGTGACACCGTGGGTGTTCCAGTCGGTCTATATATTTTGTCCTCTTCCTCTCATACCCAAGGTGCTGAGGATAATAAGAAAAAGAGGAGTAAGAACAATACTCATTGTTCCAGATTGGCCAAGAAGGACTTGGTATCCAGATCTGCAAGAAATGCTCACAGAGGACCCGTGGCCTCTAACTCTAAGACAGGGCTTGTTGCAACAGGGGCCCTGTCTGTTCCAAGACTTACCGCGGCTGCGTTTGACGGCATGGCGGTTGAACGCCGGCCCCTAGCAGAGAAAGGCATTCCGGATGAGGTCATTCCTACGCTGATAAAGGCTAGGAAGGACGTGACAGCTCAACATTATCACCGTATATGGCGAAAATATGTTGCTTGGTGTGAGGCCAGGAATGCTCCTACGGAGGAATTCCAGCTGGGCCGTTTCCTTCACTTCCTACAGTCCAGAGTGAATTTGGGCCTAAAATTGGGTTCCATTAAGGTCCAGATTTCGGCCCTATCCATTTTCTTTCAAAAAGAGTTGGCTTCTCTACCTGAAGTTCAGACGTTTGTAAAGGGAGTGCTGCATATTCAGCCCCCTTTTGTGCCTCCAGTGGCACCTTGGGATCTTAACGTGGTGTTGACTTTCCTGAAAATCCCACTTGTTTGAACCACTCAAAACGGTGGAGTTGAAATATCTCACGTGGAAGGTGGTCATGCTATTAGCCTTGGCTTCGGCTAGGCGTGTGTCAGAGTTGGCGGCTTTGTCACATAAAAGCCCCTATCTGGTTTTCCATGTGGATAGAGCAGAATTGCGGACCCGTACACAATTTCTGCCGAAAGTGGTTTCATCCTTTCATATAAACCAACCTATTGTGGTGCCTGTGGCTACTACTGACTTGGAGGATTCCGAGTTACTTGATGTGGTCAGGTCTTTGAAGGTTTATGTAGCCAGAACAGCTAGGGTCAGGAAAAGAGAGTCTTTGTTTATCCTGTATGCTTCCAACAAGCTTGGTGCTCCTGCTTCAAAGCAAACTATTGCTCGCTGGATCTGTAACACGATTCAGCAGGCTCATTCTGCGGCTGGATTGCCGCTGCCAAAATCAGTTAAGGTCCATTCCACTAGGAAGGTGGGCTCTTCTTGGGTGGCTGCCCGAGGGGTCTCGGCATTACAGCTTTGCCGAGCGGCTACTTGGTCAGGTTCGAACACTTTTGAGATAGTGCACCTGCTACCTTTTCCCTTTGTACACTTTACTAAGTCTCAAGCAGAGTAGCACCTCACTACCTAATTAAGGTGTGCAAATTAGGGCCCTTTTCCCTCAAACACTTTTGCAAAGTTCTACAAATTTGATACCCTGGCTGAGGAGGACCTTGTGTTTGCTCAATCGGTGCTGCAGAGTCATCCGCACTCTCCCGCCCGTTTGGGAGCTTTGGTATAATCCCCATGGTCCTTACGGAGTCCCCAGCATCCACTAGGACGTTAGAGAAAATAAGATTTTACTTACCGGTAAATCTATTTCTCGTAGTCCGTAGTGGATGCTGGGCGCCCGTCCCAAGTGCGGAATTCTTCTGCAATACTTGTATATAGTTATTGCTTCAATAAGGGTTATGTTATGGTTGCATCAGGGTTGACCTGATGCTCTGTTGTTTATCATACTGTTAACTGGTTGTTTTCATTTGTTATACGGTGTGATTGGTGTGACTGGTATGAATCTTGCCCTGGATTGCCAAAATCCTTTCCTTGTATTGTCAGCTCTTCTGGGCACAGTTTCTCTAACTGAGGTCTGGAGGAGGGGCATTGAGGGAGGAGCCAGTGCACACCAGAACCTAAATTCTTTCTTAAAGTGCCCATGTCTCCTGCGGAGCCCGTCTATCCCCATGGTCCTTACGGAGTCCCCAGCATCCACTACGGACTACGAGAAATAGATTTACCGGTAAGTAAAATCTTATTTTTACCACCACCCCTTCTTTGTTTGTGTGCTTCTGTCTCCACATTATGGGTGCCTGACCCTTTCTACCACTTGCATATATGTCTCCCTGTATACCATTATCTGACCTGTCCCCTGCCTCCCATCTCTTTTCCGTTCTCCTTCTCCCATCTGTACCCACCACCTACTTTCTTCTTTCACAGCACCTTCATGCTTTTTAATTTTCCTATTCTGGATTTGATAACAGAACCACAGTTGGTGGCAAAAATCATAAGTAGTGACCAGGCAGTATCAATATCTGATGTACAGGGTGTTTAAAAAAAGAAGAAAAGGTTGCTAATACTTTTTTTTCTATCCTCACACACACTTGTGGTGCTGCGGGGTCTGCCGGAATGTCCTTTATTATGATTAGCCACGGACCCTATGGGGTATATTCAATAAGAGTCGGATCCATTCCGACATGCAGTTGTCAGAATGGATCCAACAACCCCTATTCAATGGACAGCCAAATCCAACTGTCGTATTTGGCCGTACAAAGGGTCCCTGTCCTGCCGCTGCTGTCAGCGGCTGCGGATGCGCTGACAGCAGTAGCCAGGAGTGGAGATGGCGACGGCCGTGAGCAGGACGGCGGCGGGGGTAAACTGGGTGGCGGGGGGAGCAGAAATCGGCGACCAGAGATGGCTGTGGGGGCACATGTCTGGGGAGGCGCTGCAGAGAGCGAGGTGCCTGCGGGCGGCTGGGGGAGCCGAGATCGACGGCTGGCGGGGGGACATGTCTGCGGCGGCGGGGGGAGGCGCTGCTGGGAGAGAGGTGCCTACCTGGGGGACGGCCAGGCACCTCTCTCCCTGCAGCGCCTTCCCCCACCACCGCAGACATGTCCCCCCGCAGCCAGCTCTCCCCACCAGCCGTCGATCTCATCTCCCTCAGCCCGCCCGCAGCACCGCTTGTTTCCTCACCTCAATCCGACTTGTTTTCAAGTCGGATTGAGTTTGTCGGGAAGGGGGCCAAAACCAGTCGGATTTGGCCCCATTTCCGACAGAAGCACGTGGATCTGCGGAATATCCGCTGATCCACGTGTTTTCCGACAAGTTGGGAATTCCCGACTTGTCGGATAAAATCAGCCCCTGTTGAATAGGTCGGAACCCCTTCCGACCTATCTCTGTCGGAAGCTGCCGTCTTTCCGACAAGATGGCAGCTTCCGACAGTTATTGAATACACCCCTATATGCTGGAACATTTTCACCCAAGATTGAATAGTTTTGTTTGGTGGGGCAGGTCTCTGGAAATTGTCATGGAACCCAGTTGTTACAAATACCGGGGAAGACACACCATTCCGTCTTGTCCCGTAACTTTGAAAATTATGTTCCACACACCATGCACATTCCTGGATGGCGCACTGTGGCATGCCGGCTGTCACTCAACATCTACTGTAACACATAACATACAAGTTTCTTACCTTTTTTTTTGAAACACCCTGTATAATATCCAATTACTAGCAACTAAGAGCCTAATTCAGACATGATCGTATATGTGTGAGAAAACGCATATCTACGATAAATTTCTTTGACATGTGGGGGGGCGCCCAGCACAGGGCAAGACCGCCCCGCATGCCGGATCCAGGCCCCCCTCCCCCTCGCAGACATGCAAGAGCATCGCACGGCGGCGATGCTTTCGCATGTTTCGATTAGCCCTCTGTCTGCGCAGTCTAGTTAAGTGTCACGGCTGCTGCGTGTGACATCACGCAGCCACCGCGGGCCACCCCTCCCCTCCCCTCCAGTGGTCCAGACAAGCCTGCGTTGTCTGGACAATGCCCCTAAAATGGAGCGTTGATGTTTACAAAACGCGGTGTTGATGCCTTGTTCCCGCCTACCTCCAGGTCTTTAACTGAAGAGAATGCAGTTTAGGACCTTGCACATGCACGTACTGGCGTATGCACATGCGCAGATGTGCAGAAATCGCTTCATAGCAATTTTTGCACATCAGCGCCAGGGTCTGAATTGGCACCTAAGTTACCGCCACTGCATGTCATGCATTCTAATTAACTGCTCATGGAAGCGATGAATGTCATACAGTAGATGGGAACTTGCTGAGAAGCAACATCAAAGCAAACAACCTGCTGATAGGTGCACTTACAACAATACAGAGGTACGCAAATCAGTATGATTTATTTATCAACTTTTGCTAGATACTGATTGGGTGAAGCTTTGTAATCTGTAACTCTTGTTTAACATTTTTCTTTTGTCTGCGTTGTTGTTTAAGTTCTTGTTGCTTGCTCTTGTTTTATTTTCATGTGTTTACTACTTTAGGTATTTAAGAATATTCCAGAATGTAGACCTATCCAGCAATTTCTACTTCAGGTAACCACAAAAAGCTTATTTTTTATTACTACTAATGTATGAAATGATTACTGTGTAAGAAACTGTACATTTCAATTTGGCATATACACACTGACTATGGGGTATATTCAATTGAAGTCGGATCCATTCCGAAATGCAGTTGTCGGAATGGATCCGACAACCCCTATTCAAATCCCATCTCAATTCGACTTTTTCAAGTCGAATTGAGATGAGTGACCCAGAGGAGGAGAGGGGGGGGGGAGCCGTGGGGAGACCAGCGGGGACAGCCGCCAGCAGCCAGAGGAGATCAGCGCTACAGTAGCGCTACAGATGGATGTACCTCAGCCTCCCGACCTCACTTGCTGAAGCCGGGTGGACGCTGCCGTGAGCGGCGCGGCTGTGTGACATCCTGCTGTAGCGCTGATCTCCTCTGGCTGCCCGCGGCAGTCCCCCGTCTCCCTGCGGCTCTCCCCCCTTTCCTCCTCTGGATCTGTATCTCAGTCCGACATTTTTTGATGTCAGACTGAGATGGTCGAAAAGGGGGCCAAAACCTGACAGTTTTGCCCCCGTTTTCGACACAAGCACGTGGATCGGCAGCTATTCCGCCGATCCACGTGCTTTTCGACAAGTCGAATTCATCGACTTGTCGAAAATATTGAATAGGTCGAATCACGATTCGACCTTAAAAAGTCGAAAACTGACGTCTTTTCGACAGACTGCAGTTTTCGACTTCAATTGAATATACCCCTATGTCTCTCCGTTTTATTTTCTCTGACGTCCTAGTGGATGCTGGGAACTCCGTAAGGACCATGGGGAATAGACGGGCTCCGCAGGAGACTGGGCACTCTAAAAGAAAGATTAGGTACTATCTGGTGTGCACTGGCTCCTCCCTCTATGCCCCTCCTCCAGACCTCAGTTAGATTTCTGTGCCCGGCCGAGCTGGATGCACACTAGGGGCTCTCCTGAGCTCCTAGAAAGAAAGTATATGTTAGGTTTTTTATTTTACAGTGAGACCTGCTGGCAACAGGCTCACTGCAACGAGGGACTAAGGGGAGAAGAAGCGAACCTACCTGCTTGCAGCTAGCTTGGGCTTCTTAGGCTACTGTGGACACCATTAGCTCCAGAGGGATCGACCGCAGGACCCGTCCTTGGTGTTCGTTCCCGGAGCCGCGCCGCCGTCCCCCTTACAGAGCCAGAAGCATGAAGATGGTCCGGAAAATCGGCGGCAGAAGACTTCAGTCTTCACCAAGGTAGCGCACAGCACTGCAGCTGTGCGCCATTGCTCCTCATACACACTTCACACTCCGGTCACTGAGGGTGCAGGGCGCTGGGGGGGAACGCCCTGAGCAGCAATAAAAACACCTTGGCTGGCAAAATAATCACAATATATAGCCCCAGAGGCTATATATGTGATAATTACCCCTGCCAGAATCCATAAAAAAGCGGGAGAAAAGTCCGCGAAAAAGGGGCGGAGCTATCTCCCTCGGCACACTGGCACTAAAGAGAGGGGGGGCACTAAATTTAGGCGCAATATTGTTTATACAAGCAGCTATTGGGGAAAATTCACTCAGTGATAGTGTTTATCCCTACATTATATAGCGCTCTGGTGTGTGCTGGCATACTCTCTCTCTGTCTCCCCAAAGGGCTGTGTGGGGTCCTGTCCTCAGTCAGAGCATTCCCTGTGTGTGTGCGGTATGTCGGTACGGCTGTGTCGACATGTTTGATGAGGAGGCTTATGTGGAGGCGGAGCAGATGCCGATAAATGGGATGTCGCCCCCTGTGGGCCGACACCAGAGTGGATGGATAGGTGGAAGGTATTAACCGACCGTGTCAACTCCTTACATAAAAGGCTGGATGACGTAACAGCTATGGGACAGCCGGCTTCTTAGCCCGGGCCTGCCCAGGCGTCTCAAAGGCCATCAGGGGCTCAAAAACGCCCGCTCCCTCAGATGGCAGACACAGATGTCGACACGGAGTCTGACTCCAGTGTCGACGAGGTTGAGACATATACACAATTCACTAGGAACATCCGTTACATGATCCCGGCAATAAAAAATGTGTTACACATTTCTGACATTAACCCAAGTACCACTAAAAAAAAATGGTTTTATGGGTGGGGAGAAAAAGCAGGCAGTGTTTTGTTCCCCCATCAAATGAGTGAATGAAGTGTGAAAAAGCGTGGGTTCCCCCTATAAGAAACTGGTAATTTCTAAAAAGTTACTGAGGGCGTACCCTTTCCCGCCAGAGGATAAGTTACGCTGGGAGATATCCCCTAGGGTGGATAAGGCGCTCACACGTTTGTCAAAAAAGGTGGCACTGCCGTCTTAGGATACGGCCACTTTGAAGGTACCTGCTGATAAATAGCAGGAGGCTATCCTGAAGTCTGTATTTACACACTCAGGTACTAGACTGAGACCTGCAGATAGTGCTGCTGCAGCGTGGTCTGTAACCCTGTCAAACAGGGATACTATTTTGCGAACATAAGACGTCGTCTTATATATGAGGGATGCACAGAGGGATATTTTGCCGGCTGGCATCCAGAATTAATGCAATGTCCATTCTGTCAGGAGGGTATTAGAGACCCGACACTGGACAGGTGATGCTGACTTTAAAAGGCACATAGAGCCTTATAAGGGTGAGGAATTGTTTGGGGATGGTCTCTGGGACCTCGTATCCACAGCAACAGCTGGGAAGAAATTTTTTTACCTCAGGTTTCCTCACAGCCTAAGAAAAGCACTGTATTATCACGTATAGTCCTTTCGGCTTCAGAAAAGCAAGCGGGTCAAAGGCGCTTCCTTTCTGCACAGAGACGAGGGAAGAGGGAAAAAGCTGCACCAGTCAGCCAGTTCCTAGAATCAAAATTCTTCCCCCGCTTCCTCTGAGTCCACCGCATGACGCGGAGGCTCCACAGGCGTAGCCAGGTACGGTGGGGGGCCGCCTCAAAAATTTCAGCGATCAGTGGGCTCGCTCACAGGTGGATCCCTGGATCCTTCAAGTAGTATCTCAGGGGTACAAGCTGGAATTCGAGGCGTTCCCCCCCCCCCCCCGCCGTTTCCTCAAATCTGCCTTGCCGACAACTCCCTCAGGCAGGGAGGCTGTGCTAGAGGCAATTCACAAGCTGTATTCCCAGCAGGTGATAGTCAAGGTGCCCCTACTTCAACAAGGGCGGGGTTACTATTCCACACTGTTTGTGGTACCGAAACCGGACGGTTCTGTGAGACCCGTTTTAAATTTGAAATCCTTGAACACATACATAAAAACAAGTTCAAGATGGAATCGCTCAGGGCGGTTATTGCAAGCCTGGAGGAGGGGGATTACATGGTATCCCTGGACATCAAGGATACTTACCTACATGTCCCCATTTACCATCCTCACCAGGAGTACCTCAGATTTGTGGTACAGGATTGCCATTACCAATTCCAAACACTGCCATTTGGACTGTCCACGGCACCGAGGGTCTTTACCAAGGTAATGGCAGAAATGATGATACTCCTTCGAAAAAAGGGAGTTTTAATTATCCCGTAATTGGACGATCTCCTTATAAAGGCGAGGTCCAAGGAGCAGTTGTTGGTCGGAGTAGCACTATCTCGGGAAGTGCTACAACAGCACGGATGGATTCTATACATTCCAAAGTCACAGCTGGTTCCTACCACACGCCTACTGTTCCTGGGGATGGTTCTGGACACAGAACAGAAAAAAGTGTTTCTCCCGCAGGAGAAAGCCAAGGAGCTGTCATCTCTAGTCAGAGACCTCCTGAAACCAAAACAGGTATCTCACTGCACACGAGTCCTGGGAAAAATGGTAGCTTCTTACGAAGCAAAATTCCATTCGGCAGGTTCCATACAAGAACCTTTTAGTGGGACCTCTTGGACAAGTGGTCGGGATCGCATCTTCAGATGCATCGGCTGATAACCCTGTCTCCAAGGACCAGGGTATCTCTACTGTGGTGGCTGCAGAGTGCTCATCTTCAAGAGAGCCGCAGATTCGGCATACATGACTGGGTCCTGGTAACCACGGATGCCAGCCTTCGAGGCTGGGGGGCAGTCACACAGGGAAGAAATTTCCAAGGACTTTGGTCAAGTCAGGAGTCGTCCCTACACATAAATATTCTGGAACTGAGGGCCATTTACAATGCCCTAAGTCTGGCAAGGCCTCTGCTTCAAAACCAGACGGTACTGATCCAATCAGACAACATCACGGCAGTCGCCCATGTAAACCGACAGGGCGGCACAAGAAGCAGGATGGCGATGGCAGAAGCCACAAGGATTCTCCGATGGGCGGAAAATCACGTCTTAGCACTGTCAGCAGTGTTCATTCCGGGAGTGGACAACGGGGAAGCAGACTTCCTCAGCAGACACGACCGACACCCGGGAGAGTGGGGACTTCATCCAGAAGTCTTCCAACTGTTGGTAAACCGTTGGGAAAGGCCACAGGTGGACATGATGGCGTCCCGCCTAAACAAAAAACTAGATATTGCGCCAGGTCAAGGGACCCTCAGGCAATAGCTGTGGACGCTCTAGTGACACCGTGGGTGTACCAGTCGGTTTATGTATTCCCTCCTCTGCCTCTCATACCAAAGGTACTGAGAATAATAAGAAAACGAGGAGTAAGAACGATACTCGTGGTTCCGGATGGGCCAAGAAGAGCTTGGTACCCAGAACTTACAGAAATAATATCAGAGGACCCATGGCCTCTACCGCTCAGACAGGATCTGCTACGGCAGGGGCCCTGTCTGTTCCAAGACTTACCGCGGCTGCGTTGGACGGCATGGCGGTTGAATTCCGGATCCTAAAGCAAAAGGGCATTCCGGAGGAAGTCATTCCTACGCTGATAAAAGCCAGGAAAGAAGTAACCGCAAACCATTATCACCGTATTTGGCGGAAATATGTTGCGTGGTGTGAGGCCAGGAAGGCCCCAACAGAGGAATTTCAGCTGGGTCGTTTTCTGCACTTCCTACAGTCGGGAGTGACTATGGGCCTAAAATTGGGTTCCATTAAGGTCCAGATTTCGGCTCTGTCGATTTTCTTCCAGAAAGAACTGGCTTCACTGCCTGAAGTTCAGACTTTTGTAAAGGGAGTGCTACATATTCAGCCCCCTTTTGTGCCTCCTGTGGCACCGTGGGATCTCAACGTGGTGTTGAGTTTCCTGAAATCACATTGGTTTGAGCCACTTAAAACTGTGGATCTGAAATATCTCACGTGGAAAGTGGTCATGTTATTGGCCTTGGCTTCGGCCAGGCGTGTGTCAGAATTGGCGGCTTTGTCATGTAAAAGCCCTTATCTGATTTTCCATATGGATAGGGCAGAATTGAGGACTCGTCCCCAGTTTCTCCCTAAGGTGGTATCAGCTTTTCACTTGAACCAACCTATTGTAGTGCCTGCGGCTACTGGGGACTTGGAAGATTCAAAGTTACTGGACGTAGTCAGGGCCTTAAAAATGTATATTTCCAGGACGGCTGGAGTCAGGAAAACTGACTCGTTTTTTATCCTGTATGCACCCAACAAAATAGGTGCCCCTGCTTCTAAGCAGACTATTGCTCGCTGGATTTGTAGCACAATTCAGCTGGCGCATTCTGCGGCTGGATTGCCGCATCCTAAATCAGTAAAAGCCCATTCCACAAGGAAGGTGGGCTCATCTTGGGCGGCTGCCCGAGGGGTCTCGGCTTTACAACTTTGCCGAGCTGCAACTTGGTCAGGGGCAAACACGTTTGCAAAATTCTACAAATTTGATACCCTGGCTGAGGAGGACCTTGCGTTCTCTCATTCGGTGCTGCAGAGTCATCCGCACTCTCCCGCCTGTTTGGGAGCTTTGGTATAATCCCCATGGTCCTTACGGAGTTCCCAGCATCCACTAGGACGTCAGAGAAAATAAGATTTTACTCACCGGTAAATCTATTTCTCGTAGTCCGTAGTGGATGCTGGGCGCCCATCCCAAGTGCGGATTGTCTGCAATACTTGTATATAGTTATTGCCTAACTAAAGGGTTATTGTTGAGCCATCTGTTGAGAGGCTCAGTTATATTTCATACTGTTAACTGGGTATAGTATCACGAGTTATACGGTGTGATTGGTGTGGCTGGTATGAGTCTTACCCGGGATTCAAAATCCTTCCTTATTGTGTCAGCTCTTCCGGGCACAGTATCCTAACTGAGGTCTGGAGGAGGGGCATAGAGGGAGGAGCCAGTGCACACCAGATAGTACCTAATCTTTCTTTTAGAGTGCCCAGTCTCCTGCGGAGCCCGTCTATTCCCCATGGTCCTTACGGAGTTCCCAGCATCCACTACGGACTACGAGAAATAGATTTACCGGTGAGTAAAATCTTATTTTAAAGTACATATCCTTTAATAATAATAATAATAATAATAATAATAATAATTACAATATTAGCTACTATTGCCTAGCAAAAATAATTCCTGGAGAAGAGATCCAGGTTGCTGGTGGGATTGCAACCAAATTCATGTCAAGTAGAGTGCCCTGCTCTTCTGAGAGTGAAGAAGAACTCCCTGAAATTGTGATAGTGTAGTCAAATTTGACACAAAGATATTTTAAAAGTCATCTCAATCTATATTGCCATTTCATCTATTTTGTCTCTGGCCGGAGAGAGTATATTTGAGAAGTGTGCATTTCTATATATAAGTTTGACCAATCCTCCTTGGGTGTGATAGCTGGCATTAATAATGCTTCGAGAGATCGCTATTACAAATCATCACAATTGCAAATTGAAGAACTTCCATAATCTCATGTGTTAAACTAAAAGAAACAAAAGAGAAAAATAGCAGCGCTAATTGGAATATTGTATAACAATTCTAATAAGGATTGAGTGATGAAATAATTTTTCAATTTAATAAAACATAATTTTAGGCCTCATTAAAAATTGGATACAAAATCCAAAAACAATTTAAGACAATAAAAACAACAAATATGGGTCAAATATTCATAACTGCCTATCACATTAGCATTCGTTCCTATTGTTGAACCTGGAACATATAGCAGATGGAGACAGACTGACAGCGCAGTCACACCAATACACTTTACCCAAAGACCGCTAGAGGTGTAGTCCCTTAAGAGTGTCTCTGATGTTTTACTCAAAACCAGCCAGGTTTGGGATCCTCATTTAACACGGTGTCCTCTTTGTAGATATGGGGTTGATGGTATTCCTAGTCGTGAGATGTTTGTCTCGTCTTTTCTGCAGATGGCACAGTCCAGTATTTGGTCCGGATGTGATGCGGCAGTAAAAATGACGTAATTGTCGACCCAAGTAGCCTCCTTCTGACGCGTTTCGCTGCAAGCACTGCAGCTTTATCAGTGCTTGCAGCGAAACGCGTCAGGGGGAGGCTACTTGGGTCGACAATTACGTCATTTTTACTGCCGCATCACATCCGGACCAAATACTGGACAGTGCCATCTGCAGAAAAGACGAGACAAACATCTCACGACTAGGAATACCATCAACCCCATATCTACAAAGAGGACACCGTGTTAAATGAGGATCCCAAACCTGGCTGGTTTTGAGTAAAACATCAGAGACACTCTTAAGGGACTACACCTCTAGCGGTCTTTTGGGTAAAGTGTATTGGTGTGACTGCGCTGTCAGTCTGTCTCCATCTGCTATATGTTCCAGGTTCAACGATAGGAACGGATGCTAATGTGATAGGCAGTTATGAATATTTGACCCATATTTGTTGTTTTTATTGTCTTAAATTGTTTTTGGATTTTGTATCCAATTTTTAATGAGGCCTAAAATTATGTTTTATTAAATTGAAAAATTATTTAATCACTCAATCCTTCTTATTAGAATTGTTATACAATATTCCAATTAGCGCTGCTATTTCTCTCTTTTGTTTCTTTTGGTGTATGGTTGGGGTGTGACTACCCCCAAACGTTATAGCAGCAGCATTAGAGACACAGCACCTGAAAGTGCCCGATCTTCCATTTGTTTGGTAGATTTCATGTGTTAAACTATCTGTTCTACCTGTTCTTCGCATGGGAGTTTCTGATTTTCACGGTTATAAATATAAATGAGTGTAAAAAATGTGGTAACTCTATAGAGATGTAAATTTGAGACGTCTTCATGTAAGTAAATATTAATTCATGGTACTTGGCGTTACCTGAGGAGCACCCATAGCAGATATGGTAAATAGTGATAGGACCATTTTTGTGGTTTATTAAATTCTACACACTGGATGTGCAATCCAAATTTTGATCCGATTGTCCGTTTGGGCACTATCGTTCACGCAACGCAAGCCATGCATCAGTATCAAAGTCGTTATGTCAACCCCCTTAGAGAAGGTTTATTCAAATTCTAATTACATAGTTTACCTATTTCCCACCTGAAGAATGGGATCCAGTCTGAAGATCGACCGTGTCTAGGTCGACAATGTTTAGGTCGACCACTATAGGTCGACAGGTTTTCTAGGTCGACATGAGTTTTTCAATTTTTTTTCTTTTTTTGCATCTTTTCATACTTAATGATCCACGTGGACTACGAATGGAACGGTAACCGGTGCCGAGCACAGCGGTAGCGGAGCGAGTCACCTTTCGCTCGCCATGCGAGGGGACACTGTGCACTAATTGGGCTTCCTGGTCACTGTACGGAGTAAACGACACCAAAAAAAACATGAAAAACTCATGTCGAACTAGAACATGTCGACCTAGAAACCCTGTCGACCTTCAAACCCTGTCGACCTAGTGACTGTCGTCCTATAGTAGTCGACCTAAACATTGTTGACCTAGACACTGTCGATCTAATGATCCACACCCCTGAAGAATACCTGTGTTGAATTTCAGCTTCTCAACATATCGGGAAGTAAGAGAATTAGTGATGGATCTGTCAGTTAGTCAGTCAGTCAGGCCTTCCGTATGTATGTATGTATGTATGTATGTATGTATGTGTGTATATATATATATATGTATATATATATATATATATATATATATATATATATATATATAAAACAATATACTACACTTTGGGGTGGATTCAATTAGCCATGAAATGTTTTATGTTTATTTTTAAGAAATACCTGTAAATAAGCTTTTACCGCAAATTTTTTTTTTTTTTTTGTGGGGCGTCAATTTGATTGTAGGCCTTTTTTTCTCCCAATAAATGCCAAATTTTTCGGGCATAAACACATAGGATCTGGGATAAGTTTCCGTACCTTTGTGTTTTCATGACTGCGATCGCGAAAACGAGGTTGTTTTTTGGGGATTTTGTTTTTCATCTGATCATTGTCGGCATCGGGGCTAATTGGGTAGCCTGGGGGGGAGGGGTGGTTAATTAGCTACGGTAAATTACAGCAGATAATTGAATTCCTCCCTAAATTTCACAGACTTGTCATTTTCTTTTTTTTCTCTTAGTATTCTTTCTCTACCATAAAACGTTGCAATTTATTTTAGTTCTGCCATTATGTTTCACTTTCAGCTACAGTTATGATTTAAGCCATTCGCTCCAGTACAATCTTACAATTCTAAGGACACCCACAGAGATGAAGTCTGAGATGACAATGCAGACTCGTCAGGAAGGTTTTGATATATTTGAAGATGAGGCATTAAGTAGCCATGGAGGAAGTGGTGAGTAAGTCTAATTATTTGATGAGCATCTCAGATTGGTGGTGTTTATTTCCTCTGAGCATGTTTGAGCACCTAAGTATTTACAGAAAATTAATCTTATTATCTTCAAAATAAACTTTTAATGAAAATCCCACATCTCTGTTTATCAGTTCACCTGTAATTGAAATACCCACCACATTATTGTTGCTTTTTGGAGTATGCAGTATCTTTTTATATGAGAAAGACCTAAAGTTTCTATATATTTTTTCCAACCCCTTCCCTGTTGAACCTATTCTGGCACTTATTGTGCTGGTCACATTTCAACATAAATATCTGTAATTATGTATACAATACACACGCACATTAAACCTTGTTGTTTTTGTAAGAAGATCTAGAATTTTTCAATATTAGCATTAATTTGTCTATTTCTCCTCACCTGGAAAAATCAATATATCAAAGTGGGGAACGTTACAGTACTTCTTTGCAACTAGTGTGCCTCTGAGTGTGTATGTGCCAGAATTGACTGACTCAATACTAGTATTTCTGCAGTTCAGGTTGATATTGTCTGGTTAGTATCAGTGGCGCACGTAAGGGGGGTTTCTGAGTACCCAGTAACCCACTCTGACAGACCAGTTTTTTTTTAGAAGGAGACAGCTTTGTCTGTCTGCAGTGACTGCTGCGGCCACGGTTGGAGTGCAAGTGTGTCAGTGTGTGTGTGTGTGTGTGTATATATGTGTATGTGTGTGTATATATACATATATATATGTACGTACGTACATACATACATACATACACACATACACACACACATACATACACACATAGATAGAAAATGACAGCCCTCAGTCCAAAAAAGTGTGGTGCCAGGTCAAAAAGTATTATGAAGTATTATGTAGCACATCAGCGAACTGTGTTCTGTCACCAGATTGGAAGCGTTATAGCTGCATAGGGCAACCCTACGGGATGCCACTTTTAATTTATGCCCAAACAAAAAAACCTTTATGATGAAGTGATTGGGCCACCACCTTTTATGATTTATGGTCTTCAAAGGCTTATTCAAGCATTGAGTGTGTCTACACAGTAAACCTTACACCTAATCGTTTTATTAGCTACATACCCCTGATGGAGTCTTGATAGACGAAACGCGTATGGTTCACCAATCAATACCTGCCATGTTCTGGTGTATGTGATTCCACCCAGAGCTCACACCTTTTGCTAAAGGTGAGGGTGGATTCTATTCCAACTTTCTGTACTCAGACATGTGTTTGGATTTATTGGGTCTGTGATACTATTTATGTGTTTTAAATGTATTTTAAGAAGCAAAAGGAAAAGTTTGAACTATATATGTCTGATTTTTTTCCTTCATTTTGGGTTATTCTTGGTGAGAGGGTATATTTTTAGGGAACCTCACCCTGACCACCTGAGTACCAACTGGCCTCGACATATTGAGTATTGGTTGACCCTTCGTAAGAACGGCTTCTTCCTGAACTGAATTCACAGTGACATATATATTAGCGCACAGAGATACTTGGTTTTGTTCATATGCATATTTTGGTTTCCCACTAACAGGGGTTCCATCTCTGGTGCTGCTTGTATTATAGCGCAAATTAAGAGTAATTTATTTGTGTATATACTTATTTTGTAACTTGGGTATTGTAAATAAGGACTTGCAGGCAGGTTTTCCGGTTACAACCATACTGTCTTTACTGGCATCAGACACTGCAGCACAGCATACCCAGGCTTGGGCCTGGTCACAGAGGTATAGACAGAAAAATTAAACAAATTAACATAAAAGGTCCTAGCACTTCCTGTGCTTACCAGTCATTCTCCTGCAGTGGCTTGCAGGTACACATGCCATACTCTCCTGGCACGGCCAATGTCCACAGTCCCTGGTGCTATAAACTCAGCCCTGCTCACTGGCCTCTAACAGGCATCAGCGCCATGCATTGTGGGTAAATTGGATTTTTAAACCCCTCTCCTGCACCTGACTTCCTGCTGTCTCTGGGTGAGCTGGAAAACCCAGACAACAGTTTCTCCAGCTGCACAGAATGTGCAGGACTTGTTCACTTCTCCCTTGGATGGAGCTGATCCCACCAGAATGTGAGCAATTGTGGTGAGACACATGCCCTCTCACCACTATATATATATATATATATATATATATATATAAGCAGAAAGTTCATCACTCACCATAGCAAGCTCACTTATCCTCACATCATCAATAAATAAATGATGGGGGTTTAGTTGGTGAATTGGCCAATGCACGAAAACCTGCAAACCACTCGCCAAGGTACCCCACCTTCATGCAGGTCCTACACTATAACATAGTCTCAAAAACTTTCTGCTTGTATGTATTTGGGTTGGTGGCCATGGGCTACATGCACCCCACCCCATGAGTGGTGAGTGCAGATACTGCACCCCGCTTCTGGGGTGGTGAGTGCTGTGGTTTTATATATATATATATATATATATATATATATATATATATATATATATATATATAGGACAGAAATTGGTGGCACTCACAGACTTTTCAGGAGCTAAAGGACCACAAGAGCCTTGTGGTCCTTTAGCTCCTGAAAAGTCCGTGAGTGCCGCCAATTTCTGTCCTGTTTATGCTGTGAAGTTTCACTATGGATGGCACCCGGCATGCTGTTTCTTTATGTTAAAGTGAGTGCTGAATATCTACTATATATATATATATATATATATATATATATATATATACTCGTTTGTGTGTGTATATATATATATATATATATATATATATATATATATACAGTGTAGTTTGTAGTTTGACATTCACATCAGAAAAGTCAAATAATGGGGTGATCCTTCAGGTAAAATACTGAACGGGTATTACCATAAATATTTTGTACTGTATCCTGAGAAAGTCAGGAAGAAGGCACTCTCCAATTAATTCATCATATTTATTAGATATTGCATGCTGAATTTTTTTGCAATCATACAACCAACGTTTCTATTCTCTTTGGAATCATTGTCAAGGCATAACAACACAGGTATGATACTGCAGGCGCTGCTGTGCTAGTATACCCAGCATGTATATACTGTAGGCTGGTGGCAGTAGCCTCACTGACTGCCCAGTCCCACACCTGGACTGTTTGTACTCTCCAGCAGCAGCAATTAGGTGTGCTCACGTCTGCCTTTTCTTCCCTGTGTGGACGGATCCCTCCTGCGCCACACACAGTCCATGGCTCATTATCACAATCTTTACTGATACTGCCACATTTTAATATATTGACTGTAAGGCAGTGGTTCCCAAACTTTCTTGAATCACTGCACGCTACAGTATAAAAATTTGTTTCTCCTTCATCCACTAGGGGCCACTGGAGTGCAGATACAATGGGGAAATAGTAGGCAGTAACTGGGAGCTGGCACTTTAAATTTATAACCATGTGGCTAGCTCCTCCCCTACTATGTCCCCCCTCCAAGCCAGTCTTATTTTAGTGCCCAAGGGAGCTGGTTCACTTGGGTTTTTCTCTGAAGATTTTTTTTTTTTCTTTAATATTTTAATTTTTCTCTCTTACACACACAGACTGGCAGCTCTGCCACTGCCAGTCTGCACCGCGGGAGCTGCCAGCGGGGTCCCATCGCAGCTGCGTGCGGCTCGGGATGGGCCTCGGCTGAAGGAGACAGTAGTTTTCCGGAGACTGGCCGGACACCGCTGCGTGCGGCGCGTGTCGGGGCCGCTCCGTCAGCAGAAGTTCCTGGCAGCACGGCAGCGGTAGGTATAAGTGGCTGAACACCGCTGCGTGCAGCGCGTGTCACGGTCACTCCATCTACAAAGCCAGCTTTGTGTATAAGCACGAGTTGCAATGTGGAGCAGCAGCGGTGAGTAGAAACTTCACTTTTTTCTAATGCTGAGCCATGAGACAGCCGCTAGAAGAGCTCTTATAGCTCACACAGCTAAGCTCTGCATTCCTGAACACAGGGTTACAGGTTCAAGTCTCCAGTTAACTATTTAAGACTCTGACCCATCCCTGGTCTCCGGCGGCACACCGCTCTCCGTTTCCTTGCACGCGCAGAGAGCCGTTGGCGCTGGCATAGGCTCTGCAGCCGGGGTTTTGGGTCTTGCATTCTGGAGCTTCTATACCCTAATGGTTAGAGCTCCCGTTCAGCAACTCAGCGCTACCACCCACCCCGCACCCTGCACGCTTCCCCCGCACACTGATACCCGCTCGGCACGGCTCTCAGAGCCGGCGCGGGGATACTCAGCGCGCCTAGTAAGTTTAAATCTGGCGCCATTATGGGGGGCGGAGCTTAATCCCGCTACACAGCGGGCTCAGCACCACCGCTATCACAGCGTGCTCAGCTCCCTCCGCTCCCCGGCCATTGGTCGTGTTGCTGGCAGGGTGCCCCCGCTGTGTTAGCGCTGGAGCTTTTGGACCAATACGGGGGGCGGAGCTTAAGCACAGCGGGCTCAGCTTCCTCCGCTCCCCGGCCGTGGATCGCATTGCCTGCAGGGTGTCCTCCAGACATGGACTCCCTGCGGCTATGCACGCGCTGGCGCAGATTTCCTCATGCAGAAGCCTCGGCCTGGACACCGCTGCTTGCGTGGACAGTTGAGGTCATCTCACAGTGGTGAGTAGCGTTTTCAATAATTACAAGGACCCCCTTGGCAGGCTGTTATAGCGCTAGCGCCGTTGCTTTTACATAGGCGCCATAGCAGGGGGGGCAGGGCTTAGACCCTTCTTCAACTATTAAGTCAGTGCCCCAGGGTCCAAGGGGCTAGGGCTGTTAATTCAACACATTGCCTAGTTAGGCTCACTGAATATTTACTGTACAGGAACTCAAAACTTTCACCGCAGTTTATTATTATACCAGGGACTTCCAGGTACAGACCTGGGTTCTCGTCCCACATAACTTAACAGTGACTGAGCCAGTAGTCTAGTGGTTAGGCATCCTGTCTGCAAATCCGCCCCACTATGGGCTGCAATTATCCACAACCAGCGGAGCTTCAGGGAAACATGTATTGCACCTGTTCTTACTAATTTAGCAGTACACTACATGCAGGGCGGGTGTTGCCTTCCCTTTCTTATTCCTTTGTTTCCCTTGGCATCAGACAGATAGCTGCGGTGGCTCAGTACGCTTATAGCGGGGACATCTGGAGACAGAGAAGGGAGACGTGCCTGTCACTGCACGTTATAGTGCAGAGAGTACATAGGGCTACACTTCTGTAACCCTCCTTTTCTCTTTTCGTTTACCTACATGTAACACAGTGAATTCCCTGTTATGTGCGGATTGTGCGGTGGAACCATCTGCTTAGCCCTCCACGCAGCTGCAGCGTACTCCAGTTTGAACAGCTCGGCTTATGCAGGTAATGTCCCTGAAAACCAGAGACCCCGTCCGTCATTTCTCCTTTCCAGGTTTCTAGAAGGAGGTTGCTAACTTCAGTGTTACACCACTTTGCGGCGAGGCGTGTTTGACAGCAGTTCGTCTGGTGCTACAGGTAAAGGAGTTGGAACTAGACTTCACGTTCCTCGGGGTTCGGCGACTTCTCCGGTTTCGGATGAGCTGGATGTGCTCTGGTCCTGGAGACATCCGGATGCACAATTTCAGGTATCAAACAATGTTTGTTTTCCTATCCTTTCCCCGCAGACCGCAGGAAACGATATAAGATCTCTCCATTTGTATACCTCTCGGTATATCGGAGGTCCAAGAAGCTGCCGGTTCCTGGTGCAACCTCGCCGAAGGAGTCGTCGGGAAGTAATAGGCGGCAGCAGGGTTCCTGCCTTGCCCGACGCAGGTAGGTTGTTGTTGAACAATTGTCCCTTATAGGATGGTTTACATCAGCATCAGCTGATACCTTTGGCAGATCATATTCAGGACTCTGCTTTATATTCTCTTGAAGTCTCCAAAAGTCGTCTGTATCCTCGGAGCCTGAATTTCCACTTGGGCTAGCTTAACCCAACGTTTTTTGGGCTGCGACAGTGTCAGGTGGATCTTGATTTCTAGAGGGCAGCAGAGACGTTGTCCATTACGGGCATGGTTGGGAAGGACCTCCCTGCCTGGATTTCACAGGCCATTGGGGGTAAGTCCATTTTTATTTACCCTACTGCTGCTCCAGCTTCAAGACGGACCTATACCGGTATTTCCGTGCCCCTTCCATTTCGTGTCCACGACAGGGGCGGTACATCCGTCACCAACGGATCTCAAAGTTAGAGGTTCAACATCCTCGGATCAGTCTGCTTGTAGGTCCTCCGACACACCCACGGGCCTCCCTCCCACCTGGTAGATCACAGGGTGGGCACATGTCTCTGGTTTTTACTGGGAGGTCTGGGTATGCTTGGGTTAGGTTTCTAATCAATGTAGAGCCACTGTGGCTCAACTTTTTAATAGCAAGGACTTCTAAGCACTGAGGCTTGGGTTCGTATCCAGCTAGAGATCAATTTTCACCAGGGTTTGCCGGTTTCCGACTTCAAGAAGGTCGTACTGCAGGCAGCGTTCCAGATGCTTCTAGCGTTGGGTCAATCTTCCGCTCCAACAGTGTTCATGGAGGTCAGAGGATGGCCCTACTTCAGAGGTAGGGAGTGACGTTTGTTCCCTAGCTGGACAATCTACTGCTGAAGACCCTCTCTACAGATCGGTTGTTTCTCTGACGTCCTAGTGGATGCTGGTGACAAAGCCAAATATTTATCTTACGTAAAACCCTTTAAAAGGTAAAAGAACACAGTACGCTATTGGCGTAAGGAATACCGTAAGTGTACGCACGTTGCGTATCTAACGCTTAGCCGTGGTCGAGACGCACGAGCGGCACGTTCGCTCACGGCTTAGAGCGTACAGGCAAGCACGCTATAGGCTGCCGACTAACGTAATGATACGCTATCAGCGTAGCGTATGCTTGGGACCACGAGGAGATCACAAGCGGCGCTGACGCTCACAGTGTTAAACCTTTATAACTATACCATAAAACAATGTACTTATACTGTAAACCCTTGTGCAGTGATAAGATGTAAATGCAACACAGTGTAACCTTGTTAACTTGAAAGCTGTACGAGCGTCTCCAACGCTCTGAGAATACTTTGAAATATAATAAATACACAGATACCGGTATTAGGTTCTAACACCTTATATGAACGTTCTATTTGCAAAAGAATAATACAATACAAGTCATACACTACCAAAATAACATTGACTACCTAACCAGATAACTACACATGAAATACAATAGCAGTACAATAACACTTAAGAGAAAGAGAGAGAAAGAGGAGAAGAGAGAGAGAGAGAGAATGGCTTATAACAATAAAGGCAATATGGTTGCAGAGAAACTTACGCACAAAGGGAAACAATCGCATGCGCCTTCTGGATATCCAGCTCCCGATTATCAGCAATGAGAACCGTTGAAGAGAATAGAGAGCTGGATCAGATCGGCTTGTCCTTTTATACCCTACACACAATACAGTACAATGGTCCCTATATTCTTATTGTTCATTGGACACAGGAATTCGTCTTCGCATTATAACAAAAGGTCATAGGTTGATTCATACAGGTGGGCTGTGACTATTTCCAACTGCTCAGGTGGGTGGGAAACTAGGTTTCCCGCCGCATGGATAATAAAGTGCAAATAATAGTAAATGTCCATAAACTTCTTATGTCCATAACTATTCGCACGAGCGATTAATCCGCTTCAAACCAACACCGGAATATTGCTAATTAAATACTCTTCCGATGGATACTAAACACCACTGTATAACCCCTGTCTGACCCTTCGTATCAAACAAAGAGGGATCTCTTTGTCTATGAACATGCTACATTAACTAAACTTTCAGATTCTATCAAAGGGACCATAATCTTCAAAATACATTATATGGTTAAAATATGTAACGATTGAGTCGCCCGCTAGACGCACATAAACTTTACCGTAAATGCACATACCGTGCGCCTGCGGGTGCACGCAACAGCGAGTATGCGCACGCACGGGAGAGCCCATGCACTCGCAGCGGGGACACGCATGAGGTGCAAATATGGCAATGTGTAGCGTGATATTTTTCTGACTTTGACAGTCCACCCTTTGGCAGTCACCAATAACTGCCACTTTCTAAAACATTTCAAAAAGAGAAAAATATATGTCATGTGTAAATACATTTCTATGATTGGGTAGGGGAGGAGAGGAGATGGTAGGAAACGGGTATGACCTAGTGAGATAGCAGGAGCATGTGTGTATGAATCCATGTTTGGGGGGTCATGTATCATCGTGCCGTACGTGTCTTAAATCAAGCTTCGAGGTATTGCGAAGTATACATTTGAATTCCTTCTTATCCCGTGGTACGGGTCTGTGGATGGGCTGTCAAACTTTACCGAGCTCTCTTCGGCTTTTGGTTGCAACAAAATGGGGGAGCACATTTTAGTTGATGATACATGAATGGGGGGGAATATGTGAATGCTGATATCTGTGCCTGTATTCCCTATCGACTATGTGTGTTATTACCTGAAGGTTGTAGAGATGAAGATAAAGAACAATTATGGTAAATGCAGTGATAAACTATGTGAGTTTAATATACATTTGCCGATTGAGGTCTTGTCTTGTGTCTTGTCTTGTCTCGTTGCACATGTTGACTGTAGTCTCTTTGTGCTTTTGCCAATAAACGCAAGCAAAGCTTTATCAATGTCCATAGACTTACAAAAAGTGTTGGGCTAGCGTAAAATTAAAAGTACTAGGGACATGGGGGGTCTATGGCATAGTCCATCAGTTGTCTGTGTAAAAGGTTGTCAAACTTCTTCTTTAATCCATCTGTTGTCTGCATACAAGGTCGTCAAATTCCTCTTCCAAGCGGGCCTTTTTACCTTGGAGAAAAACAAAGGAGAAACGGGTGAAAGAAACGGACCGTGGAATCACATTTTTATCACAACATTGTCTCTATCGTTGGGTCATAAATCACATCAGTCGTTGTTATTACAGTATCTTCACTCCTTAAACTCATCACTCGGGCGCTACGTTTACACTTTGTTAAAACCCGAACGCATCTAAATATCATTCCAATCGATATGACAACACCCAGGATACATAGAAGAAACTTCCCTACATCCATTATGACTCCTTGAGCCCATTCTCCTAAACCAGAGAACCAATTTCGCGGGTTCAACCATGACACCCAACTGGTCAGCTCATTACCCACAGCAGCAAGGGTGAGATTGTGTTTCCTTCGGAACTCCCATTTTAATTGGAGAATGTCGTCCATCTTTTTGTCTATGACCTCGACCGGGTCCTCGGTGCTGTTTGTGATATACGTGCAGCACTTTATTCCATACTGAGTTGCTAGGGTGACACAATACCCACACGTCACAGCTGTGAGATAATTGAGAATCATCCTATGCTGAACCAGTTCTGTTTTATAAGCTTGGAGCTCCCTTCCAGTATACCTGAATGTGTCATCATACATTTCAGTGATGTTATCTAATAAATTTGCAAGCGCAGATATATATTTATAATTTATCACTCCTCTGGCGGTACGAGTGACATCTAACGCGATTAGGAATTGAATCCCGATGGATTCACTGATCAGGTCAGAGGCCGGATGCTCTGTTCTCTCTATCAGGTGCCGTTTAACGATGTGCTCGTAATGAGTGTGAGTATAAGGAGCTTGGGCACTGCGGTGAATATCTTTCATTTTAGTGTGAGATACAGTCATTACTTCAGGCAGTACCTTTCCAATATAACATAACCCTTCTGAATTTGGGGCAAGCCACTTATACGCCTTCCTCCCGCATATGAAATATGCATCATCGGGGAGAACATATGGGACGGAGTAGGACATAACCATATTACACATTTTCCATATGAAATTTCCTAACCCTAATTCTCCCATCTGTTTAGTACACGTATCGGTTTGTACGATGTGTGCACAGTATCCTGGTGATACCTCTCCAACTCTCATGGTCCTACTTCCTAGGGTATACCTATATCGGAAATATTTTCCACTACCGGCTATGTGGCGTATAAGTTCTGTATCTGTTGGCATTCTATCGGCTCTGTATGAAAAGGTCATGGTTTGGTTATTCCATGACACTTCCCAATTTCCCGGCTTTCGGGGATTGGAAATGTTAAAACATACTAGGGATCTATCCACATGATATTGGTGGAGCTTCAAACTAGGAGGACTGGAGATATTAAACCTCCTGTCCACCGGCCTCCCACCACTTAGCTCAAGTACCTCCCCTATAGTTAAAGGGAAGGGCACTAATCCTGATTTGCTATGGCCTTGAGGTACTTGAGAGCATACCCAACAATCTGTCTGATTTAACACTTTACCCACTAAGGAGTGATAGTCACTCAATGGATGCCGGTCCATGTGGATATTAAAACTGGATTGGCATTTCTTGATACACCCATCCTCAACTACACTGTCACAGAGCCTACAGATACAGTTCTCTTCAGCTAACAATCCTTCACAATTTCTTCTATTGTCAATGCTACCAGATCGTTTTCTGATACTCGCCTTTACTCGGTGGTTATGTTGCTATTGGAAATTTACACCTCCGTCTTAGTCATCAGAAATCCATTCTGGATCCTTTCTCGACCTCACTGGTACTCTCACCGAAACAGACTGCTCTGGTCAACATCAGGGTCAACATGAAAACACGGCTCACAGTCTCTCGAGGCGAGTCCATCTTACAGGAGGAGAAAGGAGAAATTTGTAATGGGGGTACAGGAAAACAGTTTGAGGGGGGAAGAGAAACTTGTTACGATAATTAGTTCTCTAGTCTTGTTGTTCTTCTTGTTCTGCTGTCATCTCAAAGGTGCTGTCTCTCAGTCTTCCAAACGAACATTCCGGTGATGCAATATTCCTTCCAAACCAGCGATCTCTCTGTACGGAGCAAAAATCTTGCATTACCATTTGTCTAACTGATGGGTGACATACCATCTTTAAAACATGAAAACATGAGTGAGAAGAGAGAAAAAAAACAAAAGAGAGAGAACAATTCATATATATATATATATATATATATATATATATATATAACCTAAACCATCAATGAACAACAACAGAGAAAAAAAAAAAATTTCAAACATTTTTAAAACATTGTTAGATCATCATCAGGCTGTCCTATCTACATGTCCAAATGGATTCCTTGCGCAGTCCCCCCCACCAGCACCTCCATACTCCACCCTTTGTATCTGGCCAGGATACATTGATGTGGGTAGGTCATGCTGGGGTTTGGTAGACTTCTGCAAAGACCAAGTAGATATGCAATGTTTGAGTCCTACCAATAATCGTCAGAGATGGGGAGAGAAAAAAAAACATTTCACAGATACATTTACAACGTTTCACCCGGTCATTCCTGTGTCTTCAGGGAATGACCTCCCACCTTATTAACTATAACCTCAGGCTTACCATCAGTCTTAATGATCACCTTTCCTGATTGCAACTTATAGGTGTAACTCAAAATTTTACATATGTGGTATCTGATTACGATTTTGTGTATCATAACTCTGCTCATGTTCTTGTCTAGGGGGTCTGACTTTATGTGGGCTGTTACAGTTACTGGCATAATGCCCTTCTCTTTTACAAAGATAACAAACCCTGGGCTTCTTCCAAGTGTCAGTGACCTGAGGTTTTGGTTGATTTGATGCCTCCTCAAACGCTTGGATGCTCATCACCATCAACCGTTTTCCCTGTACCTCCCTGATTCCTTGGATATCATGGTTATGTTGTTGTCTAGGGGGTTGATATGATTTTTGTATTTTTCTTGATCTACAATCTCTTGCAAAGTGTCCCTCTTTATGACAATTGTAACAGACTTCCACATTTGAATTTATCGCAGTGGTGTGGGGCTTATGCTGGAGTGGTCTTGTGGTTAGGGCCTGTATACTTGCGGCCATTAACTTATCAGTTTGTGACTCTCTGTATCTGGTGATATTCTGATCATGATCAATAGCGGCCTCTCTTAATGCGGCCACCGAGATATTTCTCCAGTTTGGGTTGGTGGTCTGTATCCTAGTTCTCAATACCTCCTTTAAACCATTCATTAATACCTTAACCGCCATTTCTATATGCTGTGCATTAGTTTTGATGTCTGTGATCCCAGTGTTTCTAGCCATTACTTGCAGTGCTCGATTGAAATAATTAGAAATACTTTCCCCTTCGTTTTGTCTTATGGAGCAAATTTCATTCCACTTGACAACGGCAGGGAAATATACTTCTAACTGTCGGTTAATCTGCTTAATACATTCCTGATTGTGTTCCTCCGTTTGAGGTACTTCTGTGTCTAATTGACAATCAGTAATAAATTTCGCAGGGTCAACACTGGAGGGCAAACATGCCCTCAGCACTGTCCGCCAATCTTTGTTGGTGGGTTCTGTGGCGTTTCCTAGTTCTTTAATGAACCTTTGACATGCGACTAGATTTTTCCTAGGATCAGGAAATTCAGACATAATTGATCTCAATTCGGTCCGGGACCAGGGACGGCGCATTGCACTGTCCTTGACGGGAATGATTCCCTGATCGTCAGTCTTCCCATTGGGGACTGTGATCACACTGACAGGACTAAACTCAATTACATCACCTTGTGTTGGTCTTGCAATATGGGGTACATTTGTTTGTGCGTGATATAAAACATTGTACGTACCTGTGGACACGACCTCACCTGACCCTCCGTTAGGGGGTTTGATTATTGCCTTTACCGATTTGGTCGTGTCCACCTGGATGTCTTGTGTGATGGCTGCTGGAAAAGGTGCCGACATCGTGCTGGGCTCACGTTCTTGCTTGTAGTCCTGAGGGAAGTTTGACATGGGGTGCGACTTGCACAGGTTAACATTTGTAATTTTTACACTTTCATTTTCATAAACATTATTACATTTGTTACTTTCATCCTTAATACAGTTACTAAGTGCATTTTTATCGCACAACATTGTGCCTTTCTCTGCAACCATAATCCTCTCCATTGCCTTGTCTCTCCTCCCAAGATGAGAGTCAGATATGTCAGTTAAACTTCTTTGCATTTCACTTTCCTGTTGCCACAATTTTAAATAGTCATAATGTTTGATCCGTCTCTTTGCTGATTTAATGAGACCTATCCTTCTCCTTAGATTTAGTGACACATCTGGGCTAAAGCTGCCTACTCTTGGGAACTTCTCCCCGTCATGCACAGTCATTCTTTCCCATTCATCACATAAAACCTGTGTGTGTGCTGAGTCAACCCGAACCGAGGTTGATCGCCCCCTACCTGAACAACTGGCCCCCATAACTAGCAGGCGTTGCTTTCACTACCTCTGACCTTCAAATCAGGGTCTTCAGCGAACCCTTACAAAAACCAAGATGTCCGGGGCAGGCCGGCGGCGAAGTTTACCGAGTACTCCACTCACTCCTCGCCCACGTTGGCCAGTACTGCAATCACTGTATCCAGAGCTGTTGTACCCAACCTAGGGCCCCTATGAACCTTTACTTACTGGGGCGTGCTCCCCAGCAAGTATCGGTTTTTGGATAGTTCCCGAGTGACCAGCGAACCTCCCTTAAAATAAAAAAATTACACAAATCACGTTAAAATGTACAAATAGCGTTTATGACCCCTTTCGTACGCAAATGGTACTGGGTCAAATTACTAACTAATGCACACAATTTCGTGCGGTACAATCGTTCTGCACATAAGCAACTAATCTTATGTGCGGAGCGACCAGTGGAATCGAAAATTGCAGCTGCGAATTCCTTCAGCCTGAGCTTCAATGGCCTATATGGGTTCCGCACCAACCCTTCTTAGTGTTGTGCTCTATAGCGGACTTCTTAGTCTGCTGTACCTGGACCTCCTGGTCTGTTCCGGACCTCCTGGTCTGTGCTACAGTAGACCTCCTGGTCTGCTATACTCTAATGCTCAATTTTATGTTTAACAAGGGATGCCTCCCCGGCCACCATGCACGTCACTTACATGTATGTACCTCACGAGAACTCGACTTCTTGTGGTTCAACCCAAAAATTGTAAAAACATATATAAACAAACACTCACTCACCACATGTACACTTTACTTTTGTTTCTATTTCTGCGCAGAAATTTCTTCCCTTTAGACCAGATGAGTCGTAAATTTAGAGAAGGATCTATTAGTTTAAATTTCGGACACTAAAATTGACTTGCGCTATTTATCGCGTTGCCACCTTTTCGCCTGTTAAAATAATACTATCGTGTGTTTTGAATTATGTGGGCGTACCCGGACGCTCCGTTGCGTAATATACGCTGCGTGCGTCGGCCTTTATGTTGCGTATGCTTGTCTCACCCTTTTGTTAGAGACACGTGTACGCCAGCCAAATGTCCACCGGAACACAATTAACACGTTTATCAATGTAGATGATCCTCAATCATTTACCGAGCACCACACAGATCTCTCCTTGTATCTTAGGCAAAGCTGTGTGCGTGCTTTACAAATTACCCCTTCATGTATTACCTTTACTCTTTAACTACTAATAGCAACAAATCTTTCTTAGCACGTTATCAATTGTGAAATGGCAACCAAGAGAGTGATATGTGAAAATACACGAATGAAAAGAAATGCAGATATATGCGTGCGTGCGTACGCAAGACAGAAATAAACAGTTTTAAAAGACACTAGCGTGTTGTTCTTACCTCCGGTTCCGGATTCCTTCAGCACCCTTTACTAAGCGAAGCAGACGCTTATCGGGTCAGCACTACGAGGAATATTACCTCCCGCCCTTTGCTGATCGATAATGTCTTTTGAAATTACCTAGTGCAGATATGTGAAGGACGGACGAGCCGCCAATTGACAAAGCCAAATATTTATCTTACGTAAAACCCTTTAAAAGGTAAAAGAACACAGTACGCTATTGGCGTAAGGAATACCGTAAGTGTACGCACGTTGCGTATCTAACGCTTAGCCGTGGTCGAGACGCACGAGCGGCACGTTCGCTCACGGCTTAGAGCGTACAGGCAAGCACGCTATAGGCTGCCGACTAACGTAATGATACGCTATTAGCGTAGCGTATGCTTGGGACCACGAGGAGATCACAAGCGGCGCTGACGCTCACAGTGTTAAACCTTTATAACTATACCATAAAACAATGTACTTATACTGTAAACCCTTGTGCAGTGATAAGATGTAAATGCAACACAGTGTAACCTTGTTAACTTGAAAGCTGTACGAGCGTCTCCAACGCTCTGAGAATACTTTGAAATTTAATAAATACACAGATACCGGTATTAGGTTCTAACACCTTATATGAACGTTCTATTTGCAAAAGAATAATACAATACAAGTCATACACTACCAAAATAACATTGACTACCTAACCAGATAACTACACATGAAATACAATAGCAGTACAATAACACTTAAGAGAAAGAGAGAGAAAGAGGAGAAGAGAGAGAGAGAGAGAATGGCTTATAACAATAAAGGCAATATGGTTGCAGAGAAACTTACGCACAAAGGGAAACAATCGCATGCGCCTTCAGGATATCCAGCTCCCGATTATCAGCAATGAGAACCGTTGAAGAGAATAGAGAGCTGGATCAGATCGGCTTGTCCTTTTATACCCTACACACAATACAGTACAATGGTCCCTATATTCTTATTGTTCATTGGACACAGGAATTCGTCTTCGCATTATAACAAAAGATCATAGGTTGATTCATACAGGTGGGCTGTGACTATTTCCAACTGCTCAGGTGGGTGGGAAACTAGGTTTCCCGCCGCATGGATAATAAAGTGCAAATAATAGTAAATGTCCATAAACTTCTTATGTCCATAACTATTCGCACGAGCGATTAATCCGCTTCAAACCAACACCGGAATATTGCTAATTAAATACTCTTCCGATGGATACTAAACACCACTGTATAACCCCTGTCTGACCCTTCGTATCAAACAAAGAGGGATCTCTTTGTCTATGAACATGCTACATTAACTAAACTTTCAGATTCTATCAAAGGGACCATAATCTTCAAAATACATTATATGGTTAAAATATGTAACGATTGAGTCGCCCGCTAGACGCACATAAACTTTACCGTAAATGCGCATACCGTGCGCCTGCGGGTGCACGCAACAGCGAGTATGCGCACGCACGGGAGAGCCCATGCACTCGCAGCGGGGACATGCATGAGGTGCAAATATGGCAATGTGTAGCGTGATATTTTTCTGACTTTGACACTGGGAACTCCGTAAGGACCATGGGGAATAGCGGGCTCCGAAGGAGGCTGGGCACTCTAGAAAGATTTCAGACTACCTGGTGTGCACTGGCTCCTCCCACTATGACCCTCCTCCAAGCCTCAGTTAGAATTCGTGCCCGGCTGAGGTTGGATGCACACTAGGGGCTCTCCTGAGCTCTTAGAAAGAATAGACTTAGGTTTTTAATTTTCAGTGAGACCTGCTGGCAACAGGCTCACTGCAGCGAGGGACTAAGGGGAGAAGAAGCGAACTCGCCTGCTTGCAGCCGGATTGGGCTTCTTAGGCTACTGGACACCATTAGCTGCAGAGGGATCGACCGCAGGCCCAGTCCTTGGTGTTCGGTCCCGGAGCCGCGCCGCCGTCCCCCTTACAGAGCCAGAAGCAAGAAGATGGTCCGGAAAATCGGCGGCATGAAGACTCTGTCTTCACCAAGGTAGCGCACAGCACTGCAGCTGTGCGCCATTGCTCCTCTCACACTTCACACTCCGGTCACTGAGGGTGCAGGGCGCTGGGGGGGGGCGCCCTGAGGCAGCAATAATAACACCTTGGCTGGCTAAAATACCTCAATATATAACCCCAGAGGCTATATATGAGGTAAATACCCCTGCCAGAATTCCATAAAAAGCGGGAGAATAGGCCGCGAAAAAGGGGCGGAGCCTATCTCCTCAGCACACTGGCGCCATTTTTCCCTCACAGCTCGGCTGGAAGGAAGCTCCCTGGCTCTTCCCTGCAATATACAGTAACAGTATGAGGGAAAAGAGAGGGGGGGGCATTAAATTTGGCAATATATATACATATATTATATGAAAAGCAGCTATTAGGGACATAACTCAGTTAGTCCCTGTATATATATAGCGCTCTGGTGTGTGCTGGCATACTCTCACTCTGTCCCCCCAAAGGGCTTTTTGTGGGTCCTGTCCTCTGTTGAGCATTCCCTGTGTGTGTGGGGTGTGTCGGTACGGCTGTGTCGACATGTTTGATGAGGATAATGAGGTGGAGGCGGAGCAGATGCATTTTGAAGGGACGTCACCCCCTGCGGGGCAGACACCCGAGTGGATGAACTTATGGAAAGAAATGAGTGCACGTATAGATTCTTTACATAAGAAATTTGACGACATGCCAAATGTGGGACAGCCGGGATCTCAGCTCGTGCCTGTCCAGGTGCCTCAGGGGTCGTCAGGGGCTCTAAAACGCCCGCTACCTCAGTTTGCAGACCCGGATGTCGACACGGATACTGATAACAGTGTCGACGACGATGAGCCAAACCTAATGCCTGTCAGGGCCATTCACTGCATGATTGAGGCAATGAAAGAGTTGTTAAACATTTCTGATTTACATCCAGGTACCACAAAAAAGGGTATTATGTTTGGGGAGAAAAAACTACCCGTAGTTTTTCCCCCATCAGATGAACTATATGAAGTGTGTGAAGAAGCGTGGCTTTTCCCTGATAAAAAATTTGTAATTCCTAAGAAGGTACTAATGGCGTTCCCTTTCCCTCCAGAGGATAGGTCACGTTGGGAAACACCACCTAGGGTGGATAAAGCGCTCACACGTTTGTCAAAAAAGGTGGCACTACCCTCTCAGGATACGGCCGCCCTTAAGGAGCCTGCTGATAGAAAGCAGGAGGCAATCCTGAAGTCTGTATACACACACTCAGGCATTATACTTAGACCAGCTATTGCGTCAGCTTGGATGTGCAGTGCTGCCGCTGCATGGTCAGAAAAACTGTCAGAAAATATTGACACACTAGACAGAGACACTATTCTGCTAACGATTGACCATATAAAAGATTCAGTCTTATATATGAGAGATGCACAGAGGGAAATTTGCCGGCTGGCATCTAAAGTAAGTGCATTGTCTATCTCTGCTAGGAGATGCTTATGGACTCGTCAGTGGACGGGAGATGCAGATTCCAAGAGGCACATGGAAGTTTTGCCTTATAAAGGGGAGGAATTATTTGGGGATGGTCTCTCCGACCTAGTTTCCACAGCAACGTCTGGGAAGTCAGCATTTTTACCCCATGTTCCCTCACAGCCTAAGAAGGCGCCATTTTATCAGGTTCAGTCCTTTCGGACCCAGAAAAGCAAGCGTGGAAAAGGAGGGTCTTTTCTGTCTAGAGGCAGAGGTAGGGGAAAAAGGCTGCAACAGACAGCAGGTTCCCAGGAACAAAAGTCCTCCCCCGCTTCCTCTTCCAAGTCCGCCGCATGACGGTGGGGCTCCACAGGTGGAGCCAGGTACGGTGGGTGCCCGCCTCAGAAATTTCAGCGATCAGTGGGCTCGCTCACAGGTGGATCCCTGGATCCTTCAAGTAGTATCTCAGGGATACATGCTGGAATTCGAGGCGGCTCCACCCCACCGGTTCCTAAAATCTGCCTTGCCGATTGCTCCCTCAGACAGGGAGGCGGTGCTAGCGGCACTTCACAAGCTGTATTCCCAGCAGGTGATAATCAAGGTACCCCTACTTCAACAAGGCCGGGGTTACTATTCCACACTATTTGTGGTACCGAAGCCGGACGGTTCGGTGAGACCCATTTTAAATTTGAAATCCTTGAACATGTACATAAAAAAATTCAAGTTCAAGATGGAATCGCTCAGGGCGGTTATTGCAAGCCTGGACGAGGGGGATTACATGGTTTCCTCACCAGGAGTACCTCAGATTTGTGGTACAGGATTGCCATTACCAATTCCAGACGCTGCCGTTTGGACTCTCCACGGCACCAAGGGTATTTACCAAGGTTATGGCGGAAATGATGATACTCCTTCGAAGAAAGGGAGTTTTAATTATCCCGTACTTGGACGATCTCCTAATAAAGGCACGGTCCAAAGAACAGTTGTTGGTGGGAGTAGCACTATCTCAGGAAGTGCTGAACCAGCACGGCTGGATTCTGAATATCCCAAAGTCACAGCTGGTCCCGACGACACGTCTACTGTTCCTGGGGATGATTCTGGACACAGTCCAGAAAAAAGTGTTTCTCCCGGAGGAGAAAGCCAGGGAGTTGTCTTCTCTAAGTCAGAGACCTCCTGAAACCAAAACAGGTATCGGTGCATCACTGCACGCGGGTCTTGGGAAAGATGGTAGCTTCTTACGAAGCAATTCCATTCGGCAGGTTCCATGCCAGAATCTTTCAGTGGGACCTGTTGGACAAGTGGTCCGGATCGCATCTTCAGATGCATCGCTTGATAACCCTGTCTGCAAGAACCAGGGTGTCTCTTCTGTGGTGGCTGCAGAGTGCTCATCTTCTGGAGGGTCGCAGATTCGGCATTCAGGACTGGGTCCTGGTGACCACGGATGCCAGCCTGCGAGGCTGGGGGGCAGTCACAAAGGGAAGAAACTTCCAAGGACTATGGACAAGTCAGGAGACTTCCCTTCACATAAATATTCTGGAACTAAGGGCCATCTACAATGCCCTAAGTCAAGCAAAATCCCTGCTCCTACACCAGCCGGTGCTGATCCAGTCAGACAACATCACGGCAGTCGCCCATGTGAATCGACAGGGCGGCACAAGAAGCAGGATGGCAATGACAGAAGCCACAAGAATTCTCCGATGGGCGGAAAATCATGTACTAGCACTGTCAGCAGTGTTCATTCCGGGAGTGGACAACTGGGAAGCAGACTTCCTCAGCAGACACGACCTCCACCCGGGAGAGTGGGGACTTCATCCAGAAGTCTTCCAAATGATTGTACATCAGTGGGGTCGTCCACAGGTGGACATGATGGCGTCCCGCCTAAACAAAAAACTAGAGAGGTATTGCGCCAGGTCAAGAGACCCTCAAGCGATAGCTGTGGACGCTCTGGTGACACCGTGGGTGTACCAGTCAGTTTATGTGTTCCCTCCGCTGCCTCTCATACCAAAGGTATTGAGAATAATAAGAAAGCGAGGAGTAAACACAATTCTCGTGGTTCCGGATTGGCCAAGAAGAACATGGTACCCGGAACTTCAAGAGATGATCTCAGAGGACCCGTGGCCTCTGCCGCTAAGACAAGACCTGCTACAGCAGGGACCCTGTCTGTTCCAAGACTTACCGCGGCTGCGTTTGACGGCATGGCGGTTGAACGCCGGATCCTGAAAGAAAAGGGCATTCCGGAGGAAGTCATTCCTACGCTTATTAAAGCCAGGAAAGAGGTTACAGCAAATCATTATCACCGCATATGGCGGAAATATGTTGCATGGTGTGAGGCCGAAAAGGCCCCAACTGAGGAATTTCAACTAGGTCGATTTCTGCATTTCCTGCAAGCAGGAGTGAATATGGGCCTAAAACTGGGTTCCATTAAGGTACAGATCTCGGCTCTATCGATTTTCTTTCAGAAAGAACTAGCTTCAGTACCTGAAGTTCAGACATTTGTAAAGGGAGTGCTGCATATTCAGCCCCCATATGTGCCTCCTGTGGCACCTTGGGATCTCAACGTGGTGTTGAGTTTCTTAAAATCACATTGGTTTGAACCACTAAAAACCGTGGATCTGAAATATCTCACGTGGAAGGTGGTCATGTTATTGGCCTTGGCTTCTGCCAGGCGAGTATCAGAATTGGCGGCTTTGTCTTATAAAAGCCCTTATCTGATTTTCCATATGGATAGGGCAGAATTGAGGACTCGTCCCCAGTTTCTCCCTAAGGTGGTGTCAGCGTTTCATTTGAACCAGCCTATTGTGGTGCCTGCGGCCACTAGGGACTTGGAGGACTCCAAGTTGTTAGACGTGGTCAGGGCCCTGAAAATATATGTTTCCAGGACGGCTGGAGTCAGAAAATCTGACTCGCTGTTTATCCTATATGCACCCAACAAGCTGGGTGCTCCTGCTTCTAAGCAGACTATTGCTCGTTGGATTTGTAGTACAATTCAACTTGCACATTCTGTGGCAGGCCTGCCACAGCCAAAATCTGTCAATGCCCATTCCACAAGGAAGGTGGGCTCATCTTGGGCGGCTGCCCGAGGGGTCTCGGCTTTACAACTTTGCCGAGCTGCTACTTGGTCAGGGGCAAACACGTTTGCAAAATTCTATAAATTTGATACCCTGGCTGAGGAGGACCTGGAGTTCTCTCATTCGGTGTTGCAGAGTCATCCGCACTCTCCCGCCCGTTTGGGAGCTTTGGTATAATCCCCATGGTCCTTACGGAGTTCCCAGCATCCACTAGGACGTCAGAGAAAATAAGAATTTACTCACCGGTAATTCTATTTCTCGTAGTCCGTAGTGGATGCTGGGCGCCCATCCCAAGTGCGGTTTATCTGCAATACTTGTACATAGTTATTGTTAACTAAATCGGGTTATTGTTGAGCCATCTGTTGAGAGGCTCAGTTGTTTCATACTGTTAACTGGGTTTCATATCACGAGTTGTACGGTGTGATTGGTGTGGCTGGTATGAGTCTTACCCGGGATTCAAAATCCTTCCTTATTGTGTACGCTCGTCCGGGCACAGTATCCTAACTGAGGCTTGGAGGAGGGTCATAGTGGGAGGAGCCAGTGCACACCAGGTAGTCTGAAATCTTTCTAGAGTGCCCAGCCTCCTTCGGAGCCCGCTATTCCCCATGGTCCTTACGGAGTTCCCAGCATCCACTACGGACTACGAGAAATAGAAATACCGGTGAGTAAATTCTTATTTTCTGAATATCCGGATGATCCACGATCTTCTGATTCAACAGGGGTCTCCTTTATGCCCCTCGTACCGTTTTCTATTTTTAGGACTCCACACGGTCCATCAGAGGATTTTACCTTCCTCAGGACCAGTCCCTCTCTCTCTCTTCAGCCACGTGCAGCGCTAAACCAACCTTCATTCCAGGGGTAGTCAAACCGTCGGGTCGGGCACCCGGATGAGTGGACATTCCCCGGAGTTTCGTCAGCTGATCGCTGTTGGTGAAAACCTCGGTTCGACCTCAGGGCGTTCCGACTGACTCTTCAACTGCCCCTTTACTACTCTCAATGAGAGCCCTGGCGGCAGTAGCCGGGGATGCCCTCACGGCTCCTTGGAACTTCTGGTTAGTCTATCTTTCAGCCTTTTCCTGTTACTGCCTCAAATTTCTGCACGCATAAAGGGAGAATGAGCGCTAGTCCTCTCTGTGTCTCCAGTTAGGCCGCGCAGGACTTGGCGATCCACCCTGCACCGATTGTCAGTGGAGGGACTGCGGGACTGTCTACTTCAACATCAGTTTTACACCGGTTTCGTTTAACGGTTTGGCTGTCCACGAGACCTTCTCAGAAAGACAGAGTTCCCTCGTTCGGTTATACCTACTAGGCTCCAAATTCGGAAGTCCGTTTCTTCGCCTCGCTTTTACTACTTTTGGAAACTTTATGTGGCCTGGGGGGAATGACGAAGGTTGGTTTGTTCCCTTCGGTTTTTCATTTAGCCGTCATCTTTGATTTCTCCGGGTGGTTTTCTCGGCGGTGCTTCGACTAGGTTTACCGGAGTTTCATGTCTCTGTTCTTTTGGTTTTCTTCCAAAGTAAATTAGCCTGTCTGCCGGAAGTTCGGACTTTCTTGCAGTGGGTACTCTAACTGCAGCCTCCCTTTCGCCCTCCAGCAGCATCAGGGGACCTCATACTGGTTCTCACTTTTTTGCAGTCTCGGTTTTTTTGGGGAATTTCCTGAGTCGGTGGAAATGTTTTCTCTCGTCTGGAAAGTGGTCCTTCTCCTGGCTCTGACTTCGGCCAGATGAGTGTCGAAGCTTGGGTCTCTCGCTTTCTATCTCTTTCCCTCTTGTCGGCATTCTTGCCTAATATTACATGAGGATACAGCTGAGCTTTATACTCAGCTGTCGTTTCTTCCAGGGGTGTTGTCCGCTTTTTCACATAGCGGCGCCACTTGTGTTTTCGCCCCTCTAGGCGGATTCACCGGTTCATGACCTTTGGATGTTGTCAGGGTGCTCCGACTTTCTGTACAGAGGACTTCGGCTGTTCGCCAGTCTGATTTCTTCTTTGTTCTGTACGATGCTCCCATCCTGGATGGCCGGGGTCTCAGCAGACGTTGGCCCATTGGATATGTCTGACCATCATACAGGCTTATTTGGCGGTTGCTCGTGAGCTTCCACCTTCCCTTTTGGCGTACTCCACGCGTTCTGTGGGACCTTCGGGGGCGGTCGCCCACGGGGTTTTCCGTGTCTACTTTATGTCGCAATGCCGCTTGGTCGGGCCATCATACGTTTGTCTCGTTGACATTTTTTGCGACCTCTGGATCTCAGTTGGCCGAGCGGTTTTGCAGGACTCTCAGCGCTCTCCCTCCCGTCTTGGGAGCTCTGGGACGTCCCCATTGTATCTGCACTCCAGTGGCCCCTAGTGGATGAAGGAGAAATCAGGATTTTGGTACTTACCGATAAATCCCTTTCTCCGATTCCACAGGGGCCACTGGACGCCCACCCAGCGCTGTTTCCTCCTGCTTCACTTATCGAGTTGCATGTCACTGTGTGACTGCGCGTATTGTTCAGGTTACCATCTCACTATATTTCCAGGTTTCCTGGGTGTTATCCTGTTTGGTTGGCTTAAGGCCCATACACACTGGTCGATGTATCGGCCGTTCTCTTGAACGGCCGATACATCGCGGGACCGTCGGCCAGTGTGTACGGGCGATACGTCTGTGAACTCCGTCGTTCACAGACGTATCGCGTCGGCCGCGCAGCACAGCCAACAGCCAATATATCTAACGATATATTGGCGCGTCGCTGTGTGTGTACGGGGCGGTCGTCTGACCGCCCGTACACATGCTGCGGCGGCCGGCGGTGATTGGCAGGTGAACTGGGCGGGCGTTCATGACGTCAGTCCCCCGACGGATCGGGCTGTGTGTATGCACAGCACACTGCCCGATCCGTACATAGATATATCTGCAGATCAATTGATCTGCAGATATATCTAATAGTGTGTACCCACCTTTAGAAAACCTCCTCTACTTTAACGTTGGTCTTTTCCAGCTCTCCTCTGGCACAGTTTTAACTAAGACTGGCTTGGAGGGGGGACATAGTAGGGGAGGAGCTAGCCACATGGTTATAAATTTAAAGTGCCAGCTCCCAGTTACTGCCTACTATTTCCCCATTGTATCTGCACTCCAGTGGCCCCTGTGGAATCGGAGAAAGGGATTTATCGGTAAGTACCAAAATCCTGATTTCGCGACACCCCTATGCCAAAAGTTTCTTATTGAGACAGTGGTTTGCTTGTATTTACCACATACATAATTGGCAGCAACCAACACTGACTTAATTAAATTTGGTCCCTGACCACTAACCCGCAGCCCGCAGCATCCAGTATGGGAACCACTGCTCTAAAGTGTTTCAGTAACATTTGGTTTGGAATGATTTACTTCTAGGTATTATTTGGTATTTGCTATTGCCTGTTCCTACTGCCCATCCTTACAGACTCCTGTGAAGAATGAGTAAGGGCAAACAGTGCATACTGTAAGTATAAACAAGTTGCATCCACACATTAGACAATCCTGAAGGCAAAATTAGGTATAATCACCCTGTCCATTGATTTGACACATCATGCATTTGGTTAGAATCACTTGTTTACTTAAGCAATGCCACATGTGATGCAGGAACAGATAAATAATTGCTGTGTCTCTTTAGGAGTATAAATTATCATTTCTATTTTTTTTTGTTTATGTGTTTATTTATTCCTCCTTCTCCTCAACTCATATTAAAAAAAACTTTCATTTCTGGTTGACAACCTAAAAAATTTTTTTTTCAAATTTTTTTTTTCAAAATGTTTATTTTCACTCTTGGTATGCTTTAAGTCAGACTGTGCTGTTTGTAGTTGGTTTGTTTCACTATTCAGTTAGTTTTTTGGGTCTGGGACTGAGGGTCGACAGCACAAAGGTCGACACACCTTAGGTCGACGCCAATTGGTCGACACACCTTAGGTCGACGTGGACAAAAGGTCGACATGGACAAAAGGTCGACAGGAACAAGGTCGACATGGAAAAAGGTCAACATGAGTTTTTTATGTTTTTTTGGTGTCGTTTTCTTCGTAGAGTAACCGGGAACCCCAATTAGTGCACCGCGTCCCCTCGCTTCGCTCGCCATGCTTCGGGCATGGTGCCTTCGCTCCGCTACCGCTTCGCTCGGCACACTTTACCGTTCCAATCGTAGTCCACGTGGATCGTTAAGTATGAAAAGGTTCAAAAAAAGAAAAAAATTGTGAAAAACTCATGTCAACCTTTTTCCATGTCGACCTTTTGTCCACGTCGACCTAAGGTGTGTCGACCTTTGTGCTGTCGACCTGGAGTCCGGATACCGTTTTTTTGATTTACAGTAAAAAATATGACAAATTTAAAGAACGCTTATTTCGTTATCTAACCATATATAAATTGATAAAATTAAATAATAGCATGGAACATTATTTTTCTAGTTTCTTGTTTGAGCTTTTAAGGTTTGGAAAATCGGCATAGTTCTATCATGCAAATCATCCACTTCCTGTACCATGGCATGTCATTGCAGCCTTGTCTTATAGTGATTACATAACCAGCAAATTATAATTATTTCTATTTCACTGTGCATTTTCTGAAGATGATTAGGCTTTGCTGAAAACTGGAACGGATTTAATGAGGCATTTTGACATTTTTTCGTTAGCTGATTATACCGAGCATCCTTACATCATATTAAATGGCAAGATATGTTAGGAGGGATGCTGAAGCATCTTCATTTTCACAGAAACAGCTACGTGTTGTAGGCATTAAGCAGAGTTATATAATTATAAAACCATAATCATTAAACAGAGTAAATGATAAAGCACAAGAACTCCAAGCCAAATTATATCCTATAGAAATTCTCTAGCATACTGTATATTCTGTTCCTGTTTTCTCGCAGAGCACAGTATAGATACAAAGGTAAAAATACTTGGCATTGTTGGATCAAAATGTAATGCTTTGCTGAACATACAGAGATATGCATTTTTTCTTCAAACTTCTTACATTAGTTTAACCACTTGCCTGGCATGGTCGCATCGGATGCGACCACACCAGGCTGGGCTTTCCCTAACATGGTCGCATCTGATGCGACCAGTCAGAAGCTCACAGTGCAGCAGCAGGAAGCTAAGCTTCCTGCAATTGCTGCTCTCAGAGGGACCTCCGGTCTCTCTGCTTCCTGGTTCCCTCCCCTCCAGTGTCTGCCGTGCTGCTGATCACTGCTGATCGGTCAGCCCGGCAGCACCCCCCATCCAGCGGCTGCAGATAGTAGCAGCCGCTGGTGACATGTAAAAAAAACCCACAGCCCCTCACCTTCTTGAAGGGCTCCGGGGGCTGCTGAGGGCCGCATGCCTAAAATGGGAAGTCGCGATGTCCCGAACATCGATGGTCGCGATGTATCGATCATCAATGTTTTTCAGATTTAAAAAAAAAAGTATATTTAAAAAAATTATAATTTATTTGTTTTTTTTTAAAAAGAAAATAATTTTGTTTAATTTATTAAGTTACTCTATACCGAAATCAATCATAACCCCCCTCCCTGACAATTTCGGAGCGTTTTTTGGAGAGAAAAATTCCTCAGTTGCGACCATGTTTAAAAGGTTAAATATTTTGCGACGGATGTAATGGAGTGCGAGACGGCCGCTTTAAAAAAAAAAACATACGAGTTTGGCCAGAATTATGGAGCTCCGGCAATCTCGCACTAAATTACATGCGCCCCCTTGCCTATATTTGATACAGTAGTAACTGATATAAAACTGCAGACTAGATGAGAAAAATACCTTGTTTAGATGAAACACTTTCTTTCGCCTACCTCCTCAAAGGGGGATCATTATCAAAGTTTGGAGAGAAGTACTAACCAATCAGCTCCTGTCATTTTACAGACTGTGCTTGAAGAATGAAATGATCTGATTAATTGGTACTTTATCTCTCTCCAACCTTTTAATTTCCCCCAAAGTTGCTCATGCGTTGACTAGATTGTTTTGGACTCTTGCATCTCCTTGAAACTAGTTGAAGCTGTCCTTTGTATATTGACCTCGACAGACCACCAGGGCAATTTCTTCAGAAGAGATCTTACCAGTTTTCCTAGACAGCATTGTGGCATTTAGAATACTCACTCCTTTTCCATGCTAACATATCCCCAGATTTCTCTGACGTCCTAGTGGATGCTGGGAACTCCGTAAGGACCATGGGGAATAGCGGCTCCGCAGGAGACTGGGCACAAAAGTAAAGCTTTAGGACTACCTGGTGTGCACTGGCTCCTCCCCCTATGACCCTCCTCCAAGCCTCAGTTAGATTTTTGTGCCCGAGCGAGAAGGGTGCACACTAGGGGCTCTCCTGAGCTCTTAGTGAAAGTTTAGTTTTAGGTTTTTTTATTTTCAGTGAGACCTGCTGGCAACAGGCTCACTGCATCGAGGGACTAAGGGGAGAAGAAGCGAACTCACCTGCTTGCAGAGTGGATTGGGCTTCTTAGGCTACTGGACACCATTAGCTCCAGAGGGACCGAACACAGGCCCAGCCTCGGAGTCCGGTCCCAGAGCCGCGCCGCCGGCCCCCTTACAGAGCCAGAAGCAAGAAGAGGTCCGGAAAATCGGCGGCAGAAGACATCCTGTCTTCACCAAGGTAGCGCACAGCACTGCAGCTGTGCGCCATTGATCCTCAGCACACTTCACACTCCGGTCACTGAGGGTGCAGGGCGCTAGGGGGGGGCGCCCTGAGCAGCAATAAAAACACCTTGGCTGGCGAAAATACATCACATATAGCCCCCAGGGCTATATGGATGAATTTTAACCCCTGCCAGATTTCACATAAAAGCGGGAGAAAAGGCCGCCGAGAAGGGGGCGGAGCCTATCTCCTCAGCACACAGGCGCCATTTTCCCTCACAGCTCCGCTGGAAGGACGTCTCCCTGACTCTCCCCTGCAGTCCTGCACTACAGAAACAGGGTAAAAAAGAGAGGGGGGCACTAATTGGCGTAATATTAACAGATAGCAGCTATAAGGGGGAAAAACACTTATTTAAGGTTATCCCTGTATATATATATATAGCGCTCTGGTGTGTGCTGGTATACTCTCCCTCTGTCTCCCCAAAGGGCTAGTGGGGTCCTGTCCTCTGTCAGAGCATTCCCTGTGTGTGTGCTGTGTGTCGGTACGTTGTGTCGACATGTATGAGGAGGAAAATGATGTGGAGGCGGAGCAATTGCCTATAATAGAGATGTCACCCCCTAGGGAGTCGACACCTGAGTGGATGACTTTATGGAAGGAATTACGTGACAGTGTCAGCTCTTTGCAAAAGACAGTTGACGACATGAGACAGCCGGCTACTCAGCTTGTGCCTGTCCAGGCGTCTCAAAAGCCATCAGGGGCTCTAAAACGCCCGTTACCTCAGATGGTAGATACAGACGTCGACACGGATACTGACTCCAGTGTCGACGGGGAAGAGACAAACGTGACTTCCAATAGGGCCACACGTTACAGGATTGAGGCAATGGAAGATGTTTTACATATTTCTGATAATACCGGTACCACTAAAAAGGGTATTATGTTCGGTGAGAAAAAACTACCTGTAGTTTTTCCTGAATCTGAGGAATTAAATGAGGTGTGTGATGAAGCGTGGGTTTCCCCCGATAAAAAACTGATCATTTCTAAAAAATTATTGGCATTATATCCTTTCCCGCCAGAGATTAGGGCGCGTTGGGAAACACCCCCTAGGGTGGATAAAGCACTCACACGCTTATCAAAACAGGTGGCTCTACCCTCTCCTGAGACGGCCGCCCTTAAGGATCCTGCTGATAGAAAGCAGGAGGGTATCCTAAAATGTATTTACACACATACTGGTGTTATACTGCGACCAGCAATCGCCTCAGCCTGGATGTGCAGTGCTGGTTTGGCTTGGTCGGATTCCCTGACTGAAAATATTGATACCCTAGACAGGGACAGTATATTACTGACTATAGAGCATTTAAAAGATGCATTTCTATATATGCGTGATGCACAGCGGGATATTTGCCGACTGGCATCAAGAGTAAGTGCGCTGTCCATTTCTGCCAGAAGAGGGTTATGGACGCGACAGTGGTCAGGTGATGGGGATTCCAAACGGCATATGGAAGTATTGCCTTATAAAGGGGAGGAGTTATTTGGGGTAGGTCTTTCAGACCTGGTGGCCACGGCAACTGCTGGGAAATCCACATTTTTACCCCGGGTCGCCTCTCAACATAAGAAGACGCCGTATTATCAGGCGCAGTCCTTTCGTCCCCATAAGGGCAAGCGAGCGAAAGGCTCCTCATTTCTGCCCCAGGGCAGAGGAAGGGGAAAAAGACTGCAACAGACAGCCAATTCCCAGGAACAGAAGCCCTCTCCCGCTTCTGCCAAGTCCTCAGCATGACGCTGGGGCTTTACAAGCGGACTTAGGCACGGTGGGGGCACGTCTCAAGAATTTCAGCGCGCAGTGGGCTCACTCGCAAGTAGACCCCTGGGTCCTTCAGGTGGTATCTCAGGGGTACAAATTGGAATTCGAGACGTCTCCCCCTCGCCGTTTTCTAAAGTCTGCTTTACCGACGTCTCCCTCAGACAGGGAGGCAGTATTGGAAGCCATTCACAAGCTGTATTCCCAGCAGGTGATAATCAAGGTACCCCTCCTACAACAGGGAAAAGGGTACTATTCCACGCTATTTGTGGTACCGAAGCCGGACGGCTCGGTGAGACCAATTTTAAATCTAAAATCCTTGAACACTTACATACAAAGGTTCAAATTCAAGATGGAGTCACTCAGAGCAGTGATTGCAAACCTGGAAGAGGGGGACTATATGGTGTCTCTGGACATCAAAGATGCTTACCTACATGTCCCAATTTACCCTTCTCACCAAGGGTACCTCAGGTTTGTGGTACAGAACTGTCACTATCAGTTTCAGACGCTGCCGTTTGGATTGTCCACGGCACCCCGGGTCTTTACCAAGGTAATGGCCGAAATAATGATACTCCTTCGAAGGAAGGGAGTTTTAGTTATCCCTTACTTGGACGATCTCCTGATAAGGGCAAGATCCAGGGAACAGTTGGAAGTCGGGGTAGCACTATCTCAGATAGTGCTGCGCCAGCACGGTTGGATTCTCAATATTCCAAAATCGCAGCTGATCCCGACGACACGCCTTCTATTCCTAGGGATGATCCTGGACACAGTCCAGAAAAAGGTGTTTCTCCCGGAGGAGAAAGCCAGGGAGTTATCCGAACTAGTCAGAAATCTCCTAAAACCAGGCCAAGTCTCAGTGCATCAATGCACAAGGGTCCTGGGAAAGATGGTGGCTTCTTACGAAGCAATCCCATTCGGCAGATTCCACGCAAGAACCTTCCAGTGGGATCTGCTAGACAAATGGTCCGGGTCGCATCTTCAGATGCATCAGCGGATAATCTTATCACCAAGGACAAGGGTGTCTCTCCTGTGGTGGTTGCAGAGTGCTCATCTTCTAGAGGGCCGCAGATTCGGCATTCAGGACTGGGTCCTGGTGACCACGGATGCCAGCCTGAGAGGTTGGGGAGCAGTCACACAGGGAAGGAATTTCCAGGGCTTGTGGTCAAGCCTGGAGACATCACTTCACATAAATATCCTGGAGCTAAGGGCCATCTACAATGCTCTAAGCCTAGCAAGACCTCTGCTTCAAGGTCAGCCGGTGCTGATCCAGTCAGACAACATCACGGCAGTCGCCCACGTAAACAGACAGGGCGGCACAAGAAGCAAGAGGGCAATGGCAGAAGCTGCAAGGATTCTTCGCTGGGCGGAAAATCATGTGATAGCACTGTCAGCAGTGTTCATTCCGGGAGTGGACAACTGGGAAGCAGACTTCCTCAGCAGACACGACCTCCACCCGGGAGAGTGGGGACTTCACCCAGAAGTCTTCCACATGATTGTGAACCGTTGGGAAAAACCAAAGGTGGACATGATGGCGTCCCGCCTCAACAAAAAACTAGACAGGTATTGCGCCAGGTCAAGGGACCCTCAGGCAATAGCTGTGGACGCTCTGGTAACACCGTGGGTGTACCAGTCAGTGTATGTGTTCCCTCCTCTGCCTCTCATACCCAAGGTACTGAGAATCATAAGAAGGAGAGGAGTAAGGACTATACTCGTAGCTCCGGATTGGCCAAGAAGGACTTGGTACCCGGAACTTCAAGAGATGCTCACAGAGGACCCGTGGCCTCTACCTCTAAGAAGGGACCTGCTCCAGCAGGGACCCTGTCTGTTCCAAGACTTACCGCAGCTGCGTTTGACGGCATGGCGGTTGAACGCCGGATCCTGAAGGAAAAAGGCATTCTGGATGAAGTCATCCCTACCCTGATCAAAGCCTGGAAGGATGTAACCGTACAGTATTATCACCGTATTTGGCGTAAATATGTTGCGTGGTGCGAGGCCAGGAAGGCCCCTACAGAGGAATTTCAACTGGGTCGTTTCCTGCATTTCCTGCAAACAGGACTGTCTATGGGCCTAAAATTAGGGTCCATTAAGGTTCAAATTTCGGCCCTGTCGATTTTCTTCCAGAAAGAACTGGCTTCAGTTCCTGAAGTTCAGACGTTTGTCAAGGGGGTACTGCATATACAGCCTCCTTTTGTGCCTCCAGTGGCACCTTGGGATCTCAATGTAGTTTTGGGGTTCCTAAAATCACATTGGTTTGAACCACTCACCACTGTGGACTTAAAATATCTCACATGGAAAGTGGTAATGCTGTTGGCCCTGGCTTCAGCCAGGCGTGTCTCAGAATTGGCGGCTTTATCCTATAAAAGCCCTTACCTAATTTTTCATACGGACAGGGCAGAATTGAGGACGCGTCCTCAATTTCTCCCTAAGGTGGTTTCAGCGTTTCACTTGAACCAGCCTATTGTGGTACCTGCGGCTACTAGGGACTTGGAGGACTCCAAGTTGCTGGACGTAGTCAGGGCCCTGAAAATATATGTTTCCAGGACGGCTGGAGTCAGAAAATCTGACTCGCTGTTTATCCTGTATGCACCCAACAAGCTGGGTGCTCCTGCTTCTAAGCAGACTATTGCTCGTTGGATTTGTAGTACAATTCAGCTTGCACATTCTGTGGCAGGCCTGCCACAGCCAAAATCTGTAAAAGCCCATTCCACAAGGAAGGTGGGCTCATCTTGGGCGGCTGCCCGAGGGGTCTCGGCTTTACAACTTTGCCGAGCAGCTACTTGGTCAGGGGCAAACACGTTTGCTAAATTCTACAAATTTGATACCCTGGCTGAGGAGGACCTAGAGTTCTCTCATTCGGTGCTGCAGAGTCATCCGCACTCTCCCGCCCGTTTGGGAGCTTTGGTATAATCCCCATGGTCCTTACGGAGTTCCCAGCATCCACTAGGACGTCAGAGAAAATAAGAATTTACTTACCGATAATTCTATTTCTCGTAGTCCGTAGTGGATGCTGGGCGCCCATCCCAAGTGCGGATTGTCTGCAATACTTGTACATAGTTATTGTTACAAAAATCGGGTTATTATTGTTGTGAGCCATCTTTTCAGAGGCTCCTCTGTTATCATGCTGTTAACTGGGTTCAGATCACAGGTTGTACGGTGTGATTGGTGTGGCTGGTATGAGTCTTACCCGGGATTCAAAATCCTTCCTTATTGTGTACGCTCGTCCGGGCACAGTATCCTAACTGAGGCTTGGAGGAGGGTCATAGGGGGAGGAGCCTGTGCACACCAGGTAGTCCTAAAGCTTTACTTTTGTGCCCAGTCTCCTGCGGAGCCGCTATTCCCCATGGTCCTTACGGAGTTCCCAGCATCCACTACGGACTACGAGAAATAGAATTATCGGTAAGTAAATTCTTATTATAACTACTTCAGTGGTTTGGAAAGCCCCAAATTTACAATAAGAGGAAAAAGTGTTTGTCTCTCCGTTGCAAGTTAAAAAAAAGAAGAAAAAGCGCTTACTGCTGGCTTGTAGTTCTAATCCAAACCCATTTCAGCCAGCATCATACTTTTTCTTCGCTCTGAAATGCTGAAGACCCTTCTCCTTCAGAAGCCAAGTCAACGCTGTTTTGTGTTTACTAGTGCAAAGCTTAGAAGCAAACTCAGAATGCCATCTCTTACATTAAAATTCCAGAGGTTCAAACAATTTACCATACAGGCCTGCAATGGAAAAATTGTCTGAAAACAAATAGCTGATTTTTATAGGTTTTTGTCTGCTATTTTCAGAAAACAGACTAAAAATGTTTCATCACGTACCATTTTTCTGCAAACTCAAATTTTCGTTTTCAGTATTTCCAGATTTACTGTATTCAGCCTTAAAACAAAAGTTTAATTATAGTGCTTTCAGAATGTTTTTTATTCTATCATTTGATTACGTTTTGAAGAAGGAATATTACCATTATCAGTTATTTATATAGCACACACATATTCTGCAGTGCTTTACAGAGAATATTTGGCCATTCACATCGGTCCCTGCCCCAGTGGAGCTTACAATCTATATTCTCTACCACTTGTACATGCACACACATTCACGCTAGGAATAATTTTGTTGAGAGCCAATGAACCAGTATACTGTTTTGGGATTGTGGGAAGAAACCAGAGTACCTGGAGAAAACCCACGCAAGCACGGGGAGAATATACAAACTCCACACAGTTAGGGCCATGGTGAGAATCGAACCGATAACCTCAGTGTGGTGAGGCAGAAATGCTAACCTCACCGCCAACCGAGCTGCCAGTATAATACTAATGATGAATCAGGGAGATATTGTTAGGAAATATATGAACATTGGGCCTGATTCAAATGTGGACAGAGTGCCGTCCTGCACCGCAAAGTATCGATAGTTGGTACTTTGCACAAATGCCAGGACCTATTCTGCGCATGCACTAATGGGTCCTGGTACACAGGATGCAAGACGGCAGCAGACTATCAGTGATTGACATTCTGCTGCCGTTTGGAGGGCTGGGAGGAGGTGGCATTGGCTCCATTTATCAAAATGGAAGTATGTTGCTGCCACTGCAGGGGATTGATAAGGCCCAGGATCTCCGTGAGAGGATGGAGATTTCCTGACCCCTCGGTAGCTCCTGTGGCGGCCGGCTGTGCGAACCCATGGGTCAAGCAGCCAGCTGATGGTGTCGCAGATAATCCATTATTGCATCCTGGGTGCAGTTTGGATCAGTAAAGCAGCAGGATATGTGACGCCTCCTGCTGCATTACCATAGTAGTGCTATCGCTGCTGCCTCCATGTAAGCAATAGCAACTCCAACCACATCTGAATTTGGCTTATTAAAACACACAAGTTAAAATAGCATAGATATGTACCTGTTATTCCCAGAATATACATAATTAGAGACAGCAATGGCCAGAACTTCAACTAATGAAGATACCTAGGAGTCGGACCCACATTATAGTATATTCTTGTAGACGGTATTATATTGTATGGCTGCACATAGGGGTACAGGGGAAACCCCCGACGGGCCCTTCTCCTCATCTAGGAATCAGGTTCCGGATTGTGTACTTGAATTATACCCTATACATATGTTACCCTATACTGCAGAGTAGTATGGTTTATTTTCTACAGTGAATTGCTGGTATTAACCCTGTACATTATCATGCATGCACTAGCAGTATTTTATATATATATATATATATATGCCCAGCTCATGCACTCTCTAATGGTTTGGCAAACCAATATGGTGACTGGCCACACCCTTAAACGTGGGTCCCTACAACTGCATTACCCCGGTGGGCCCTTCATGCCCCAGACCGACACTGTATGGCTGTGCATACAGTTTAAGTTTGTAAAAGGGAAGATTCTGAGAAAGCTTTAAAGTTTGCTGTAGCTGTCATCTACCAGTGAGACTTACTAAAGCTTCTAAAACAAACAAGCTATGGTGTTGCCTGTAGCAACCAGTTAGATTGTAGCTATCATCTCTCTATTGCATGCTAGAAAATGTTAGACAGAATGTGATTGGTTGCTATGGGCAACACCACCGCTTGTCTGTTTTAGAAGCTTTAGTAATTCTTCCCCATGAGTGAGTTTGTTCCAAATGAAAATGATAACAGGCTTCGCGGTTAACCATTACCTGCCAACCATAACCAGATGACACATATGTATTTTAATAAGGACCAACAAAAGTAAAAATATTTTATTGTTTTTAATCTTCAGTAATGTTCTTTCTGCATCTCTATACTGCAAATTATGGTTACCTTAGCAACAAGCTGAAAGTATGCACATCAGCTCTGGTAAATCTCCTGATCCGCAACTCACGTGCCTCTGTCCTAGGAGATACCTGTATCTAGCCAGCAATCACTGCTGGCTATATTGAAGCAAGTGTGTGGGAAGCGGTTTAACGCTCATGCGTATTGACTTCTCACGGGTCACCTTGCTCACACTACTAATAAGGAGATGGTAAGTCACACATATTTCAGTACCCTCACAGCAGTGCACTAAATGAGTTTAGTGTACACCCACACTTTTCTATTCTAACTGTCATACACAATACAAAATTAATCCATATATGTGGTTGCAAGCCTTTCAGTTAGTTTATGTCTTCTCTGTCAAGAACACTTTACCTCTGCAAATGATAGCATTTAGTTAGTACACAAATAATGCAGTTGTAAAGGTATAATGCATACAACCTGGTCACGTGGATAAAGTCAAGAAGAGAAATTTCTTGCAGTTTTTTAAGCAATTGTGATATGTTTTCTCTGACGTCCTAGTGGATGCTGGGACTCCGTCAGGACCATGGGGAATAGCGGCTCCGCAGGAGACAGGGCACAAAATTTAAACGTTTGACCACTAGGTGGTGTGTACTGGCTCCTCCCCTTATGACCCTCCTCCAAGCCTCAGTTAGGTTTTTGTGCCCGTCCGAGCAGGGTGCAATCTAGGTGGCTCTCATAAAGAGCTGCTTAGAGTAAAAGTTTTGATAGGTTTCTTATTTTCAGTGAGTCCTGCTGGCAACAGGCTCACTGCAACGAGGGACCTAGGGGAGAAGGAGTGAACTCACCTGCGTGCAGGATGGATTTGCTTCTTAGGCTACTGGACACTAGCTCCAGAGGGACGATCACAGGTACAGCCTGGATGGGTCACCGGAGCCGCGCCGCCGACCCCCTTGCAGATGCCGAAGTAAGAAGAGGTCCAGAATCCGGCGGCTGAAGGCTTTTCAGTCTTCATGAGGTAGCGCACAACACTGCAGCTGTGCGCCATTGCGCTCAGGCACACTTCACACCAGCGGTCACTGAGGGTGCAGGGCGCTGGGGGGGGCGCCCTGGGCAGCAATAAGATTACCTTTCTGGCTAAAAAGAATACATCACATATAGTCCCTGAGGCTATATGGATGTATTTCACCCCTGCCAGGTCTCAGAAAAACCGGGAGAAGAGCCCGCCGGAATAGGGGGCGGGGGCCTATCTCCTCAGCACACAGCGCCATTTTCCTACACAGCTCCGCTGCTAGGAAGGCTCCCAGGCTCTCCCCTGCACTGCACTACAGAAACAGGGTAAAAAACAGAGAGGGGGGGCATTTTTTGGCGATATTATATATATTTAAGCAGCTATAAGGAAACAACACTTATATAAGGTTGTTCCTATATAATTATAGCGCTTTGGTGTGTGCTGGCAAACTCTCCCTCTGTCTCCCCAAAGGGCTAGTGGGGTCCTGTCTTCTATCAGAGCATTCCCTGTGTGTCTGCTGTGTGTCGGTACGTGTGTGTCGACATGTATGAGGACGATGTTGGTGTGGAGGCGGAGCAATTGCCGGTAATGGTGATGTCACCCCCTAGGGAGTCGACACCGGAATGGATGGCTTTGTTTATGGAATTACGTGATAATGTCAGCACGCTGCAAAAGTCGGTTGACGACATGAGACGGCCGACAAACCAATTAGCACCTGTACAGGCGTCTCAAACACCGTCAGGGGCTGTAAAACGCCCTTTGCCTCAGTCGGTCGACACAGACCCAGACACGGACACCGAATCTAGTGTCGACGGTGAAGAAACGAACGTATTTTCCAGTAGGGCCACACGTTATAAGATCACGGCAATGAAGGAGGCTTTGCATATCTCTGATACTGCAAGTACCACAAAAAGGGGTATTATGTGGGGTCTGAAAAAACTACCTGTAGTTTTTCCTGAATCAGAGGAATTGAATGACGTGTGTGATGAAGCGTGGGTTACCCCTGATAAAAAACTGCTAATTTCAAAGAAGTTATTGGCATTATACCCTTTCCCGCCAGAGGTTAGGGCGCGCTGGGAAACACCCCCTAGGGTGGACAAGGCGCTCACACGTTTATCCAAACAAGTGGCGTTACCGTCTCCTGATACGGCCGCCCTCAAGGAAGGCTGGAAAATACTCTAAAAAGTATATACACACATACTGGTGTTATACTGCGACCAGCAATCGCCTCAGCCTGGATGTGCAGTGCTGGGGTGGCTTGGTCGGAGTCCCTGACTGAAAATATTGATACCCTGGATAGGGACAGTATTTTATTGACTATAGAGCAATTAAAGGATGCATTCCTTTATATGCGAGATGCACAGAGAGATATCTGCACTCTGGCATCAAGAGTAAGTGCGATGTCCATATCTGCCAGAAGAAGTCTATGGACACGACAGTGGTCAGGCGATGCGGATTCCAAACGGCATATGGAAGTATTACCGTATAAAGGGGAGGAATTATTTGGGGTCGGTCTATCGGATTTGGTAGCCACGGCAACAGCCGGGAAGTCCACCTTTTTACCTCAAGTCCCCTCCCAACAGAAAAAGACGCAGTCTTTTCAGCCGCAGTCCTTTCGTTCCTATAAGAACAAGCGAGCAAAAGGACATTCATATTTGCCCCGAGGCAAAGGAAAGGGTAAGAGACTGCACCAAGCAGCCCCTTCCCAGGAGCAGAAGTCCTCCCCGGCTTCTGCAAAGGCCTCAGCATGACGCTGGGACCTTACAAGCGGACTCAGGGGCGGTGGGGGGTCGCCTCAAGAATTTCAGCGCACAGTGGGCTCACTCGCAGGTGGACCCCTGGATCCTGCAGGTAGTATCTCAGGGTTACAGGTTGGAATTCGAGAAGTCTCCCCCTCGCCGGTTCCTAAAGTCTGCTTTGCCAACGTCTCCCTCCGACAGGGCGACGGTATTGGAAGCCATTCACAAGCTGTATTCTCAGCAGGTGATAGTCAAGGTACCCCTTCTACAACAGGGAAAGGGGTATTACTCCACGCTATTTGTGGTACCGAAGCCGGACGGCTCGGTAAGACCTATTTTAAATCTGAAATCTCTGAACCTGTACATACAGAAATTCAAGTTCAAGATGGAGTCACTCAGAGCAGTGATAGCGAATCTGGAAGAAGGGGATTTTATGGTGTCCTTGGACATCAAGGATGCTTACCTTCATGTCCCAATTTGCCCTTCACACCAAGGGTTCCTCAGGTTCGTGGTACAAAACTGTCATTATCAGTTTCAGACGCTGCCGTTTGGATTGTCCACGGCACCCAGGGTCTTTACCAAGGTGATGGCCGAAATGATGATCCTTCTTCGAAGAGAAGGCGTATTAATTATCCCTTACTTGGACGATCTCCTGATAAGGGCAAGATCCAGAGAACAGCTGGAGGTCGGAGTAGCACTAACTCAAGTAGTGCTCCAACAGCACGGGTGGATTCTGAATTTTCCAAAATCCCAACTGATCCCGATGACACGTCTGCTGTTCCTAGGGATGATTCTGGACACTGTTCAGAAAAAGGTATTTCTTCCAGAGGAGAAAGCCAGGGAGTTATCCGAACTAGTCAGGAACCTCCTAAAACCAGGGACAGTGTCTGTGCATCAATGCACAAGAGTCCTGGGAAAAATGGTGGCTTCTTACGAAGCGATTCCATTCGGCAGATTCCATGCACAAATTTTTCAGTGGGATCTGCTAGACAAATGGTCCGGATCGCATCTGCAGATGCATCAGCGGATAAAATTGTCGACAAGGACAAGGGTCTCTCTGCTATGGTGGTTGCAGAGTGCTCATCTGTTGGAGGGCCGCAGATTCGGCATACAGAACTGGGTCCTAGTGACCACGGATGCCAGCCTGAGAGGCTGGGGAGCGGTCACACAAGGAAGAAACTTCCAGGGCGTGTGGTCAAGCCTGGAAACGTCTCTTCACATAAATATACTGGAACTAAGAGCAATCTACAATGCTCTAAGCTTGGCAAAACCTCTGCTTCAGGGTCAGCCGGTGTTGATCCAGTCGGACAACATCACGGCAGTCGCCCACGTAAACAGACAGGGCGGCACAAGAAGCAGGAGGGCAATGGCAGAAGCTGCAAGGATTCTTCGCTGGGCGGAAAATCATGTGATAGCACTGTCGGCAGTGTTCATTCCGGGAGTGGACAACTGGGAAGCAGACTTCCTCAGCAGACACGATCTTCACCCGGGAGAGTGGGGACTTCATCCAGAAGTCTTCCACATGATTGTGGTCCATTGGGAAAGACCAATGGTGGACATGATGGCGTCCCGCCTCAACAAAAAAATGGACAGGTATTGCGCCAGGTCAAGAGATCCTCAGGCAATAGCTGTGGACGCTCTGGTAACACCATGGGTGTACCAGTCAGTGTATGTGTTCCCTCCTCTGCCTCTCATACCCAAGGTACTGAGAATTATACGGCAAAGGGGAGTAAGAACGATACTAGTGGCTCCGGACTGGCCAAGAAGGACTTGGTACCCGGAACTTCAGGAGATGCTCACGGAAGATCCGTGGCCTCTACCTCTAAGAAGGGATCTGCTTCAGCAGGGACCGTGTCTATTCCAAGACTTACCGCGGCTGCGTTTGACGGCATGGCGGTTGAACGCCGGATCCTAAAGGAAAAAGGCATTCCGGAAGAGGTCATCCCTACCCTGGTCAAAGCCAGGAAGGAGGTGACTGCACAACATTATCACCGCATTTGGAGAAAATATGTTGCATGGTGTGAGGCCAGGAAGGCCCCGACAGAGGAATTTCAACTGGGTCGATTCCTACATTTCCTGCAAACAGGATTATCTATGGGCCTCAAATTAGGGTCCATTAAGGTTCAAATTTCGGCCCTGTCGATTTTCTTCCAGAAAGAATTGGCTTCAGTTCCTGAAGTCCAGACTTTTGTAAAAGGAGTACTACATATACAGCCCCCGGTTGTGCCCCCAGTGGCACCGTGGGATCTCAATGTAGTTTTGGATTTTCTCAAATCCCATTGGTTTGAGCCACTCAAATCGGTAGATTTGAAATATCTTACATGGAAAGTAACCATGCTACTGGCTCTGGCTTCAGCCAGGAGAGTGTCAGAATTGGCGGCTTTGTCGTATAAAAGCCCATATCTGATTTTCCATTCGGACAGGGCAGAATTGAGGACGCGTCCTCATTTTCTGCCTAAGGTGGTATCAGCGTTTCACCTGAACCAGCCTATTGTGGTGCCTGCGGCTACTAGCGATTTGGAGGATTCCAAGTTGCTGGACGTTGTCAGAGCATTGAAAATATATATTTCAAGGACGGCTGGAGTCAGAAAATCTGACTCGCTGTTTATACTATATGCACCCAACAAGATGGGTGCTCCTGCTTCTAAGCAGACGATTGCTCGTTGGATTTGTAGCACAATTCAACTGGCACATTCTGTGGCAGGCCTGCCACAGCCTAAATCTGTCAATGCCCACTCCACAAGGAAGGTGGGCTCATCTTGGGCGGCTGCCCGAGGGGTCTCGGCATTACAACTCTGCCGAGCAGCTACGTGGTCAGGGGAGAACACGTTTGTAAAATTCTACAAATTTGATACCCTGGCTAAGGAGGACCTGGAGTTCTCTCATTCGGTGCTGCAGAGTCATCCGCACTCTCCCGCCCGTTTGGGAGCTTTGGTATAATCCCCATGGTCCTGACGGAGTCCCAGCATCCACTAGGACGTCAGAGAAAATAAGATTTTACTTACCGATAAATCTATTTCTCATAGTCCGTAGTGGATGCTGGGCGCCCATCCCAAGTGCGGATTGTCTGCAATACTTGTACATAGTTATTGTTACAAAAAAATCGGGTTGTTTATTGTTGTGAGCCATCTTTTCAGAGGCTCCTACGTTATCATACTGTTAACTGGGTTCAGATCACAAGTTGTACGGTGTGATTGGTGTGGCTGGTATGAGTCTTACCCGGGATTCAAAATCCTTCCTTATTGTGTACGCTCGTCCGGGCACAGTATCCTAACTGAGGCTTGGAGGAGGGTCATAGGGGGAGGAGCCAGTACACACCACCTAGTGGTCAAACTTTTAAATTTTGTGCCCTGTCTCCTGCGGAGCCGCTATTCCCCATGGTCCTGACGGAGTCCCAGCATCCACTACGGACTATGAGAAATAGATTTATCGGTAAGTAAAATCGTATTTTATATTGTTCAGACTGTACATTGAATATTGGATGGGATGTGTTCAAACTGAAATCTAAATTGCAGTGTGAAAATAAAGCAGCCAGTATTTACCCTGCACAGAGACAAAATAACCCACCCAAATCTAACTCTCTCTGCATGTTACATTTGCACCTTCCCCTCCTGCAGTGCACATGGTTTTGCCTTTTCGAGAAAGATTTTGCTTTTCATGCTGAATCAGGCCCAGTGTCATCTGCAATTTTTGCATAATTTATTGCTTTTCACATAAGTATAACACACTGTCAGCCATGTGTTTTATGTATTGTATCAGATCCATTTGAATAAATGTATGTTATTTCATTAATACATTCATTTCTTCAGCGGGGTACACTGGGATTCCACAGGGAATACATCGGGGTGTAGAGTTGAATCTTGATCCGAGGCACCAACAGGCTAAAGCTTTGACTGTTCCCAGGATGCACTGCACCGCCTCCTATATAGCCCCGCCTCCAGGCACTGGTGCTCAGTTTGTAAGTTGGTGCCTGGCAGACTTACCTACATTTTGGCTGCTCTCTGCGGGAGAGAGCAGCCAGGTCAGCTCAGAGGGCGGGCAGGGGAGGCTGTGACGTCGTGGAGGGGGTGGGCCGGAGGCGGGACGGGGCGGAGAAAGGGCAGAGCAAGGGCGGGTCATGACGATGCCTCTTTTAAGCCCCCCCCCCCGCTCTGTAATGCCGCGATCACCGGCATTACACTGCAGGGGCGTGGCTATGATTACGCGATTCAGCAAGAATCGCGTCATCAACTGCCCGGACCGCCCACTTTACACACTAAGTGGGCGGACGGGCAGGGGGGTCCCCACGAATCGGGAGACTTGCCTGCTCTTCCGGGGGGCCGGGAGGGTCACCCGATGTTCGGGAGCCTCCCGGCCATTCAGGGAGAGTAGGCAAGTATGAGTGCAGGTCAGCAACAGGTGGGGCTGCACTAGGCAGCCCTGAAAAGAGCTTTTTAAGAAGACTTTAAGGGCCGCAGCACTGTTTGTCATTCTGACATTCTGTGCTGCGGCTCCATCACCTCCCCAGTAGCGCTGCATACTCCCGTGGCCGGGTTCCCGGGTACTTGCAGCGGAAACGCTTTGGTCTTCAGGCACACCACCGCTGACGCTTTCCTGGATCGCGTGGCTGCACATCAGGGAGGAGGTAAGTGGGTCCCCCAGGTGGGACCCGCCGGTAAATCGCGGTCCCTGGAGACGGACTTGCGCCGCTGGCATGGACACTGTACTGCACAGGGGCCCCACTATATCCACCAGGGCAGGGATCACAGGTCGGATTTACTAAAATACGTTTTATATAGGCTCCACGGTAGTATGGTGAGGACCAGCATAGGGGATAAGGTGCTGACCAGTAGCCCCTCCCCCAGTTCCGGGCGCCATCTACTGCTGGTGTTCCCGCCCTGGAGCTGCATTTCACTCTTCCTCACTCCCTGACAGAGATTTTGGCACCATCTTCACACAAGTAGCTGATCTGCTCTCTGGGACTGCAGAGCACTGTCTCCTCTGTAAAGCCGCTACTCTCATCAGCGCTGTGCATTTACAGGCACTTAAGTATTCTACATGTCAGTTTAACAAGTGTTAGTTAAGAACAAGTGTACTGCTACCTGAATATTTAGTACAAGTATTCTGTGATATACATCCAGTATCTACTGTGCATTGTTATACTGTATCTATATACATACATATCTATATGTAGTTTTGCTAGTCCAGTGCAGTTTTATTGTTTATCCGTAATAACTCCTGCATTGTACCTGTGACTGAGTGTGCCTGTAGCTGCTGTGTGGATTTCATTCTCGTGTATCACACTTCTTGCTATCACTATATTCTGTACCCTGGGGGGCTAGGTGCGTCAGGGTTTATACAGTATATATGTGTATGTGTATATATATATATATTTATATTTCTCTGACGTCCTAGTGGATGCTGGGAACTCCGTAAGGACCATGGGGAATAGACGGGCTCCGCAGGAGACTGGGCACTCTAAAAGAAAGATTAGGTACTATCTGGTGTGCACTGGCTCCTCCCACTATGACCCTCCTCCAGACCTCAGTTAGATTTCTGTGCCCGGCCGAGCTGGATGCACACTAGGGGCTCTCCTGAGCTCCTAGAAAGAAAGTTTATTTTAGGTTTTTTATTTTACAGTGAGAACTGCTGGCAACAGGCTCACTGCATCGAGGGACTAAGGGGAGAAGAAGCGAACCTACCTGCTTGCAGCTAGCTTGGGCTTCTTAGGCTACTGGACACCATTAGCTCCAGAGGGACCGACCGCATGGAACTGGCCTTGGTGTTCGTTCCCGGAGCCGCGCCGCCGTCCCCCTTACAGAGCCAGAAGCAAGAAGAGGTCCGGAAAATCGGCGGCAGAAGACTTCGGTCTTCACCAAGGTAGCGAACTTCACACTCCGGTCACTGAGGGTGCAGGGCGCTGGGGGGGGGGGGGCGCGGCGCGCCCTGCCCTGAGGGCAATATATGACACCTTGGCTGGCAAATCTACATCATATATAGTCCTAGAGGCTATATAGATGTAAAATTACCCCTGCCAGTATTCCAGAAAAAGCGGGAGAAAGTCAGTTGAAAAAGGGGCGGGGCTTCTCCCTCAGCACACTGGCGCCATTTTCTCTTCACAGTGCAGCTGGAAGACAGCTCCCCAGGCTCTCCCCTGTAGTTTTCAGGCTCAAAGGGTTAAAAAGAGAGGGGGGGCACAAAATTTAGGCGCAATATTGTATATACAAGCAGCTATTGGGAAAAATTCACTCAATATAGTGTTAATCCCAAAATTATATAGCGCTCTGGTGTGTGCTGGCATACTCTCTCTCTGTCTCCCCAAAGGGCTGTGTGGGGTCCTGTCCTCAGTCAGAGCATTCCCTGTGTGTGTGTGCGGTGTGTCGGTACGGCTGTGTCGACACGTTTGATGAGGAGGCTTATGTGATGGCAGAGCAGATGCCGATAAATGTGATGTCGCCCCCTGTGGGGCCGACACCAGAGTGGATGGATAGGTGGAAGGTATAAACCGACAGTGTCAACTCCTTACATAAAAGGCTGGATGACGTAACAGCTATGGGACAGCCGGCTTCTCAGTCCGCGCCTGCCCAGGCGTCTCAAAGGCCATCAGGGGCTCAAAAACGCCCGCTCCCTCAGATGGCAGACACAGATGTCGACACGGAGTCTGACTCCAGTGTCGACGAGGTTGAGACATATACACAATCCACTCGGAACATCCGTTACATGATCCCGGCAATAAAAAATGTGTTACACATTTCTGACATTAACCCAAGTACCACTAAAAAAGGGTTTTATGTTTGGGGAGAAAAAGCAGGCAGTGTTTTGTTCCCCCATCAAATGAGTGAATGAAGTGTGAAAAAGCGTGGGTTCCCCCGATAAGAAACTGGTAATTTCTAAAAAGTTACTGATGGCGTACCCTTTCCCGCCAGAGGATAAGTTACGCTGGGAGATATCCCCTAGGGTGGATAAGGCGCTCACACGTTTGTCAAAAAAACTTTGAAGGTACCTGCTGATAAAAAGCAGGAGGCTATCCTGAAGTCTGTATTTACACACTCAGGTACTAGACTGAGACCTGCAGATAGTGCTGCTGCAGCGTGGTCTGTAACCCTGTCAAACAGGGATACTATTTTGCGAACATAAGACGTCGGCTTATATATGAGGGATGCACAGAGGGATATTTTGCCGGCTGGCATCCAGAATTAATGCAATGTCCATTCTGTCAGGAGGGTATTAGAGACCCGACACTGGACAGGTGATGCTGACTTTAAAAGGCACATAGAGCCTTATAAGGGTGAGGAATTGTTTGGGGATGGTCTCTGGGACCTCGTATCCACAGCAACAGCTGGGAAGAAATTTTTTTACCTCAGGTTTCCTCACAGCCTAAGAAAGCACTGTATTATCAGGTACAGTCCTTTCGGCTTCAGAAAAGCAAGCGGGTCAAAGGCGCTTCCTTTCTGCACAGAGACGAGGGAAGAGGGAAAAAGCTGCACCAGTCAGCCAGTTCCCAGAATCAAAATTCTTCCCCCGCTTCCTCTGAGTCCACCGCATGACGCGGGGGCTCCACAGGCGAAGCCAGGTACGGTGGGGGGCCGCCTAAAAAATGTCAGCGATCAGTGGGCTTGCTCACAGGTGGATCCCTGGATCCTTCAAGTAGTATCTCAGGGGTACAAGCTGGAATTCGAGGCGTCTCCCCCCCGCCGTTTCCTCAAATCTGCCTTGCCGAAAACTCCCTCAGGCAGGGAGGCTGTGCTAGAGGCAATTCACAAGCTGTATTCCCAGCAGGTGATAGTCAAGGTGCCCCTACTTCAACAAGGACGGGGTTACTATTCCACACTGTTTGTGGTACCGAAACCGGACGGTTCGGTGAGACCCATTTTAAATTTGAAATCCTTGAACACATACATAAAAAAATTCAAGTTCAAGATGGAATCGCTCAGGGCGGTTATTGCAAGCCTGGAGGAGGGGGATTACATGGTATCCCTGGACATCAAGGATGCTTACCTACATGTCCCCATTTACCATCCTCACCAGAAGTACCTCAGATTTGTGGTACAGGATTGCCATTACCAATTCCAAACACTGCCGTTTGGACTGTCCACGGCACCGAGGGTCTTTACCAAGGTAATGGCAGAAATGATGATACTCCTTCGAAAAAAGGGAGTTTTAATTATCCCGTACTTGGACGATCTCCTTATAAAGGCGAGGTCCAAGGAGCAGTTGTTGGTCGGAGTAGCACTATCTCGGGAAGTGCTACAACAGCACGGATGGATTCTATACATTCCAAAGTCACAACTGGTTCCTACCACACGCCTACGGTTCCTGGGGATGGTTCTGGACACAGAACAGAAAAAAGTGTTTCTCCCGCAGGAGAAAGCCAAGGAGCTGTCATCTCTAGTCAGAGACCTCCTGAAACCAAAACAGGTATCGGTGCATCACTGCACACGAGTCCTGGGAAAAATGGTAGCTTCTTACGAAGCAAAATTCCATTCGGCAGGTTCCATGCAAGAACCTTTCAGTGGGACCTCTTAGACAAGTGGTCGGGATCGCATCTTCAGATGCATCGGCTGATAACCCTGTCTCCAAGGACCAGGGTATCTCTACTGTGGTGGCTGCAGAGTGCTCATCTTCAAGAGGGCCGCAGATTCGGCATACAGGACTGGGTCCTGGTAACCACGGATGCCAGCCTTCGAGGCTGGGGGGCAGTCACACAGGGAAGAAATTTCCAAGGACTTTGGTCAAGTCAGGAGTCGTCCCTACACATAAATATTCTGGAACTGAGGGCCATTTACAATGCCCTAAGTCTGGCAAGGCCTCTGCTTCAAAACCAGCCGGTACTGATCCAATCAGACAACATCACGGCAGTCGCCCATGTAAACCGACAGGGCGGCACAAGAAGCAGGATGGCGTTGGCAGAAGCCACAAGGATTCTCCGATGGGCGGATAATCACGTCTTAGCACTGTCAGCAGTGTTCATTCCGGGAGTGGACAACTGGGAAGCAGACTTCCTCAGCAGACACGACCTACACCCGGGAGAGTGGGGACTTCATCCAGAAGTCTTCCAACTGTTGGTAAACCGTTGGGAAAGGCCACAGGTGGACATGATGGCGTCCCGCCTAAACAAAAAACTAGATATTGCGCCAGGTCAAGGGACCCTCAGGCAATAGCTGTGGACGCTCTAGTGACACCGTGGGTGTACCAGTCGGTTTATGTATTCCCTCCTCTGCCTCTCATACCAAAGGTACTGAGAATAATAAGAAAACGAGGAGTAAGAACGATACTCGTGGTTCCGGATGGGCCAAGAAGAGCTTGGTACCCAGAACTTCAAGAAATGATATCAGAGGACCCATGGCCTCTACCGCTCAGACAGGATCTGCTACAGCAGGGGCCCTGTCTGTTCCAAGACTTACCGTGGCTGCGTTTGACGGCATGGCGGTTGAATTCCGGATCCTAAAGGAAAAGGGCATTCCGGAAGAAGTCATTCCTACGCTGATAAAAGCCAGGAAAGAAGTAACCGCAAACCATTATCACCGTATTTGGCGAAAATATGTTGCGTGGTGTGAGGCCAGGAAGGCCCCAACAGAGGAATTTCAGCTGGGTCGTTTTCTGCACTTCCTACAGTCAGGGGTGACTATGGGCCTAAAATTGGGTTCCATTAAGGTCCAGATTTCGGCTCTGTCGATTTTCTTCCAGAAAGAACTGGCTTCACTGCCTGGAGTTCAGACATTTGTAAAGGGAGTGCTACATATTCAGCCCCCTTTTGTGCCTCCTGTGGCACCTTGGGATCTCAACGTGGTGTTGAGTTTCTTAAAATCACATTGGTTTGAGCCACTTAAAACTGTGGATTTGAAATATCTCACGTGGAAAGTGGTCATGTTATTGGCCTTGGCTTCGGCCAGGCGTGTGTCAGAATTGGCGGCTTTGTCATGTAAAAGCCCTTATCTGATTTTCCATATGGATAGGGCAGAATTGAGGACTCGTCCCCAGTTTCTCCCTAAGGTGGTATCAGCTTTTCACTTGAACCAACCTATTGTAGTGCCTGCGGCTACTAGGGACTTGGAAGATTCCAAGTTACTGGACGTAGTCAGGGGCTTAAAAATTTATATTTCCAGGACGGCTGGAGTCAGGAAAACTGACTCGCTTTTTATCCTGTAGGCACCCAACAAAATAGGTGCTCCTGCTTCTAAGCAGACTATTGCTCGCTGAATTTGTAGCACAATTCAGCTGGAGCATTCTGCGGCTGGATTGCCGCATCCTAAATCAGTAAAAGCCCATTCCACGAGGAAAGTGGGCTCATCTTGGGCGGCTGCCCGAGGGGTCTCGACTTTACAATTTTGCCGAGCTGCAACTTGGTCAGGGGCAAACACGTTTGCTAAATTCTACAAAATTGATACCCTGGCTGAGGAGGACCTTGAGTTCTCTCATTCGGTGCTGCAGAGTCATCCGCACTCTCCCGCCCGTTTGGGAGCTTTGGTATAATCCCCATGGTCCTTACGGAGTTCCCAGCATCCACTAGGACGTCAGAGAAAATAAGATTTTACTCACCGGTAAATCTATTTCTCGTAGTCCGTAGTGGATGCTGGGCGCCCATCCCAAGTGCGGATTGTCTGCAATAATTGTATGTAGTTATTGCCTTACTAAGGGTTATTGTTGAGCCATCTGTTGAGAGGCTCAGTTATATTTCATACTGTTAACTGGGTGTAGTATCACGAGTTATACGGTGTGATTGGTGTGGCTGGTATGAGTCTTACCCGGGATTCAAAATCCTTCCTTATTGTGTCAGCTCTAGCCCTAGTGTGCATCCAGCTCGGCCGGGCACAGAAATCTAACTGAGGTCTGGAGGAGGGTCATAGTGGGAGGAGCCAGTGCACACCAGATAATACCTAATCTTTCTTTTAGAGTGCCCAGTCTCCTGCGGAGCCCGTCTATTCCCCATGGTCCTTACGGAGTTCCCAGCATCCACTACGGACTACGAGAAATAGATTTACCGGTGAGTAAAATCTTATTATTACTGTGTCACCTCATATCGCTTTAATCCTCTGTTTGTGCCCTGTATTTACTGTCACATAAATCAGAGGGTTATTTGCAGGTATTGTGTTTGTCCGGCTATATAGTACTGTTCTGCTCTAAGGCTACATTTCCTATAATGTCTGCCACACAGTGCGGGAAATCCGCGGACGTTTCTGCATCATGCAGTGCTCGCACCAAGGATTTCCGTGAGGGGAAAGTTTTAGCTGATCAGGCACTGGGTGCCATACATCTCCCAGTCAGCCCGCAGCACCTGTGGCCAATCAGGAATCACCTTGGACAGCTTTCTCAAGTATGCTGAATACGCCTGTGACACGTCTTACGCCTCCCTGTGGGACCTCCTGTGCCATTGCAGCCACATATTGTCCCTGTAGTTAATCCACCCTGGGTGGACACTGTCTACCCAGTTACAAAAATTAAATCAATCTTTGGTTAGACAAAAGTCTACCCCACGCCCTTCTGTGGTCAAGGGGTCATCTAAGGGGGCCATTTGTTCCTCACAATCCACTAATATTTTGGATAATTCTTCTGCTGAGGATGGGGAATATACTGATCCATCAGACACTGATACAGTCGCTTCTGATGAGGAATTGACAACCCAGGTTGATGTTCCTGACCTAGTGGAGGCTATTAAGCTGTTTTCCAAATTGATAATGAGATCGATCCCACTACTGCGTCTAAGAAATCTGATAAGTTCAAACGTCAGAAGGTTACTAAAGTAGTCTTACCACATTCTGACCATTTAATTGACATATGTCAGGAATCCTGGTCGTCTTCAGGAAAGATTTTCCCAGTCTAAAAAGATGCTAGCTCATTATCCTATCCCTGCAGAGTTGATTAACAAGTGGAAAACTCCACCGCCGGTGGACTCTCATGTTGCCTGTCTTGTGGTGTCATCTACTCTGCCTGTCACCACTGTCACCTCACTGAAGGAACCGACGGATAAGTGTGTGATGGGATGCCTGAAGTCTATGTACTCTCTTACCGGTGCTGTACATAGACCCACTATAGCAGTCTCCTGGGCCGCGAAAGGAATTGAAGCATGGTTTCAGGCAATTGAGGATGAGCTGCCTCAGGATATTTCTGACACTGCCAGACAGTATCTGTCTCACATTACCACAGCCTCCCACTATATTCCGGAGGCGGCCTCTGAGGCAGGTGTAATGGCAGCCAAGGCATCTACTACGTCTATACTGGCTCGCCGAATTCTGTGGTTTAGGTCCTGTAAAGTGGACCTAGACTCCAAAAAGACCTTGGAGGTCCTCCCTTTTAAGGGAGACATCCTTTCTGGGGAGGATCTGAATAAGATTGTGACTGACTTGGCAAATGCTAAGACTGCGTTTCTCCCAAGTACCAATTCTTCTGTACCGAAGGCAAAGAGTACCACTTTTCGTTCCTTTCGACCTCCAGGGAAGGCAAAGGGTCAGGCGTACCTGAAACAGGCTCGTACTTCCAAATCCACTAAGCCCAAACATAAACAATCCTGGTCCGCCCAAACAAGACAAGCCTGCTGCATGACAGGGTGGTCCTCCCCCTGGGGGACCAAAGGGTGGGAGGCCGACTTCTGCAGTTTGCCCAGGCCTGGTTAAAGACCAAAAACAATGAGAGGATAGATCAAAGGCGATAACAAAACAAATAAAGTTGTAGATATACGTCACATGGTATGAAGTCCTTCTCTGAATGGTCACTCTTTAAATCGTCTCACAACATCCAGGTATTAGGCATGAAAAAAAGAGACAGTACACATACATAGGTGGTATTGCATGAAAAAACTGATTAAACAGCCCGTAAGTGTCCAGAAAGGGAAAGCCTAAAGTGCCGGACCAGATTTGATAGAAGATGAGGATAGTATCTCGCCACCACTCCACTAAAGTCGTGGACGTACCGAAACTCACATCAAATTGGCAAGAACAGATGTATAAAGGTATCTTTTAATACTATATCCCACGTGATATAGGGCAGGAAGAGGACTACAACAGATAACGTACCCCACTCACTTATAGAGGGGGGTTAATCCCACGTATCAAGGTATCTTTTAAACCAGGATCAGGAATGACATCCAGGATAATTCAACAGGTTTATTCATAAAAAAGTCCATAAAACAGCAATCTGATACTTTTCTATGATGCTTCCACTCTCCAGTTTGTACAAAAACATGCAGGTCAGGTATAATAGACAAAAAACTGATGTAATCCGGTTTTACACCAGTACTGTCATGCTGCGCACACTTCCAAAGTGGTATCCCATGAAAAGAACAGAATGTTTAAATAAAAAAGTGGTAAAAAACTCACTGCCTGATTGCACCTTATTTAAACATTCTGTTCTTTTCATGGGATACCACTTTGGAAGTGTGCGTAGCATGACAGTACTGGTGTAAAACCGGATTACATCAGTTTTTTGTCTATTATACCTGACCTGCATGTTTTTGTACAAACTGGAGAGTGGAAGCATCATAGAAAAGTATCAGATTGCTGTTTTATGGACTTTTTTTTATGAATAAACCTGTTGAATTATCCTGGATGTCATTTCTGATCCTGGTTTAAAAGATACCTTGATACGTGGGATTAACCCCCCTCTATAAGTGAGTGGGGTACGTTATCTGTAGTAGTCCTCTTCCTGCCCTATATCACGTGGGATATAGTATTAAAAGATACCTTTATACATCTGTTCTTGCCAATTTTGATGTGAGTTTCGGTACGTCCACGACTTTAGTGGAGTGGTGGCGAGATACTATCCTCATCTTCTATCAAATCTGGTCCGGCACTTTAGGTTTTCCCTTTCTGGACACTTACGGGCTGTTTAATCAGTTTTTTCATGCAATACCACCTATGTATGTGTACTGTCTCTTTTTTTCATGTCTAATACCTGGATGTTGTGAGACGATTTAAAGAGTGACCATTCAGAGAAGGACTTCATGCCATGTGACTTATATCTACAACTTTATTTGTTTTGTTATCGCCTTTGATCTATCCTCTCATTGTTTTTGTTCCATATTGTTTGATCTGTTATTTGGGCGGATCTCTTGAGGATTTAGATTGGGCTGACAACTTTTGCGCCAGAATTTACACTATTGTGTTCTCTTCTGGTTAAAGACCACTTCGGATGCCTGGGTGCGGGAAGTTGTCTCTCACGGGTACGCAATTTCTTTCAAGAGACGTTCCCCTCGCCAGTTCTGCTCAATGGTTATCCCTTCAGATCCGTTGAAAGCGCAAACTCTACACTTGGTTGTGCAATCCCTCCCGGACACAGGAGTGGTAGTGCCGGTACCTCTGTCCCAGGGAGGCAGGGGATACTAGTCTACCCTGTTTCTAGTTCCGAATCCGAATGGGTCCTTCCGGCCTATACTCAACCTCAAATCATTGAACAAATTTTTGAGAGTGTCCAAATTCCGTATGGAAACTCTGCGCTCTGTTGTACTGGCCATGGAACCCGAAGACTATATGTTGTCCCAGGACATACAGGATGCTTACTTGCATATACCTATTGCCATATCGCATCAGCAATATCTGCAGTTTGCTATTAGCAATCTACACGATCAATTCCAGGCTCTGCCGTTTGGACTGTCCACGGCCCCTCGGATTTTCACCAAGGTCATGGCCGTAATGACGGCCCTTCTCTGACGTCAGGGAATCAGAATCCTGCCGTATCTGGACGACTTGCTGATCCTGGCGAACTCCCAAGATGTTCTCCTCAGTCATCTGGAAGTGACAGTCCAATTCCTACAAGCCCACGGGTGTCTTATCAACTGGAAAAAGTCCTCGCTGGTCCCTGCTCGGAGCACCTGGGGGCACTGCTGGACACACACAGCCAGAGATTGTTTCTGTCTCCAGAGAAGGTCCTGAAACTTCAGGACAGGATCAGATACTTCCTCTTTTGCCCAAGAGTGTAGATACAAGTACTAGTCCTCATGGTGTCTGCTTTCGACATGCTAGAGTACACTCAATTTCATTCCCGCCCTCTGCAGCGGTTAATCCTTTCCTAGTGGGATGGCCTGCCTCATCAGATCAGGTCTCAAATGATCTTCTTGACTCCGGAGGTTCGTCTGTCACCTGAGCTGGTGGCTGCAGTACCAACAGTTGAGCCGGGGCCGTCCCTTCTGAATCTCCAACTGGGTCCTCCTGACAACGGACGCCAGTCTGCAAGGTTGGGGCGCGGTGTTGGAGCAACACTCTCTCCAGGGTCGGTGGACTCCTCCTGATATACATTCTGGAATTGCGGGCAGTGTTAAATTCATTGACGCTTGCCCTGCCTCTGGTACAGAACAGGCCTGTTCAAGTACAATCAGACAATGCCACCACAGTGGCATACATAAATCATCAAGGCGGCACTCGAAGCCGCATGGCAATGCTGGAAGTATCAAAAAACCTCCATTGGGCGGAACGCCATCTGCCAGCAATATCAGCAGTGTTCATTCCCGGAGTCCTCAACTGGGAAGAAAATTTCCTCAGTCGTTAGGACATTCACGCCGGAGAGTGGAGTCCTCATCCAGAAGTCTTTCAACTCCTAGTGGACAAGTGGGGCCTACCAGATGTAGGCCTGATGGAGTCTCGACACAATCACAAGGTGTCGGTCTTCGGATCAAGGGCAAGGGATCCTCAAGCAGCGTTCGTGGATGCACTGGCAATTCCATGGAACTTTCGTCTGCCATGCGTGTTCCCTCCAGTGTCACTCCTGCCCAGGGTACTATGGAAGTTCAAGCAAGAAAGAGGAATACTACTTCTGGTCGCTCCAGCGTGGCCCAGACGGCATTGGTTCTACGACCTGCAAGGTCTATCGATAGATCGTCCTTTTCTACTTCAACGCCCAGACCTCCTCGTTCAGGGTCCTTGTGTCTATCCTGACCCGGCCAGACTGGCTTTGATGGCGAGGCTGTAGAAGCTTCACTCCTGAGGGCCAAAGGATTCTCTGATTTGCTTATTCAAACTATGTTGAAGGACCACAAACCGACTTCTGCCCAGATTTATTACAGGGTCTGGAACTCTTACTTCACATGGTGTGCTGCTCAGAATTATGATGGCTATTCGTTCAGAATTTCCAGGCCTTAGGCTTTTTTGCAAAAAGGTCTAGATTTAGGCCTTCGTCTGGCCTCCCTCAAGGTTCATATTTCTGCCTTGTCGGTGTGGTTTCAGAGAAAAATTGCGTCTATTCTTGATGTTTATACTTTCACTCAGGGTGTTTTACGGATTCAGCCTCCCTATGTCCCTCCTGTGGCTCCATTTGATCTATCTGTTGTCTTAAATGTCCTACAAAAGTCTCCATTTGAACCTCTTGAGTCTGTGGGCCTTAAATGCCTTACGCTTAAGGTTGTGTTTCCGCTGGCTATTGCCTCTGCTAGGAGGGTGTCGGACTTAGGCGCTTTGTCCTGTCATCCACCCATTTTGATTTTTCACTGTGACTGGGCAGTTCTTCGAACTCGCCCCGGTCATCTGCCTAAAGTGGTATCTTCTTTCCATCTTAACCAAGAGATTGTGGTTCCGGCTTTTATCTCTTCTGGTTTGTCTTCCAAAGAACGGTCTTTGGATGTGGTACGGGCTCTCCGTATCTACGTGGAGAGGACTGCCTCTATCAGGAGGTCAGATACCCCGTTTGTACTTTTTGGTTTCACAAATGTGGCTGGCCTGCGAATAAGCAAACCTTGGCCAGATGGATTAGAAAGGTGATTGCACATGCCTATGCGCAGGCTGGACTCCCAGCTCCTGCTGCTATCGAAGCCCATTCTACTCGGTCTGTTGGACCTTCTTGGGCCGCACGCCATGGCGCGTCAGCTGAACAATTGTGCAGTGTGGCTACGTGGTCCTCCGTGAACATGTTCATTAGGTTCTATGCCTTTGATACTTCCTTTGGATGCCAGGTTCTTGTGCCCGCTACGGTGCGTCCCTTCCCATGAGGAACTGCTTTAGGACATCCCCGATGTATTTCCTGTGGAATCCCAGTGTACCCCTCTGCAGAAAAGGAGATTTATGGTAGACTTACCATTGTTAAATCTCTTTCTGTGAGGTACACTGGATTCCACAGGGCGCCCACCCTGATGCACTTAGCTACTTTGGGTTTGTGTGGCATTAGCCACTGGTCCCTTCTCCGATCGTGAGAATGTGGTTCTATGTGACTAATATCTGCTGTCTCTTTTACCTGCTACTTCATTGGACTGGTTAACGAAACTGAGCCCCAGAGCCCAGAGGCGGGGTTATAGAGGCTGTGTAGTGCATCCTGGGAACAGTCAAAGCTTTAGCCTGTTGGTGCCTCGAATCAAGATCCAACTCTACACCCTGATGTATTCCCCATGGAAGCCAGTGTACCTCGGAGAAAGAGATTGGTAAGTCTACCATAAATCTCCTTATTTAGCCTCTATTTCTAATTTGTGTAGTGCGGTAGTAAGCTGCATTTTTGCAATAAAAAAGTTGGAATATAACAATATAAGACAATTGCCTGATATAACTAGGATTTGTATTTGCGATGAAATACAATCTAATAGAAGCATAATCAATCCAGAGAAGTACAATGTGGAGCAAGACATATGTTATTGTGCTATTTTCAGGTTCTTCCAGCTTGAGTCCAGACCAGTAAGTTGCCTAGGGCCCCATAAGGTGTGAATCCGGCTCTGGCAGTAGTGCTCACACAGGAAGGAGGGACGTATATAAGACTTCTATCAGGATGATGCAGTAACTGAATAAAGCCTATTGTAGACTATGTAAGCTGAGTATCGGAGACAACTTGTAGTAATGGCAGGCACTGAACTGGAACTGGAATACGTTGGAATGTACAGAAAATATAGTGCTAGAGACTAGAAGTGGAATACTCAGGAGATATAGCACAGGTGACTGGACATGGAATGCTCTGGAGATATGGCACAGGTAAATGGGACTGGAATACTGTGGGGATATAGCACGGAAGACTGTAACTGAAACACTCTGAATATATAGGCCCTCATTCCGAGTCGTTCGCTCGGTAATTTTCATCGCATCGCAGTGAAATTCCGCTTAGTACGCATGCGCAATATTCGCACTGCGACTGCGCCAAGTAATTTTACAATGAAGATAGTATTTTTACTCACGGCTTTTTCTTCGCTCCGGCGATCGTAGTGTGATTGACAGGAAATGGGTGTTACTGGGCGGAAACACGGCGTTTTAGGGGCGTGTGGATAAAAACGCTACCGTTTCCGGAAAAAACGCAGGAGTGGCTGGAGAAACGGGGGAGTGTCTGGGCGAACGCTGGGTGTGTTTATGACGTCAAACCAGGAACGACAAGCACTAAACTGATCGCAGATGCCGAGTAAGTCTGAAGCTACTCTGAAACTGCTAAGTAGTTTGTAATCGCAATAATGCGAATACATCGGTCGCAATTTTAAGAAGCTAAGATACACTCCCAGTAGGCGTAGGCTTAGCGTGAGCAACTCTGCTAAATTCGCCTTGCGAGCGATCAACTCGGAATGAGGGCCATAATTCAGACTACTAGAACTGGGTTGTAGTGGAAAATAGAACTTGGGATACCGGTCGGGAACTGACAAGCACAGGATGCTGGGCTGAGATTAACTAATGCTCCGGAGGCTGAGTTGACCCAGCTAATGCACAGGTACAGCAGGTGTGATGCTGGAACCGCCTACGTAGTACTGACAACTGCCAGAGTCCTAGAATTCACCAACAGCAGACTTGGAGCAGGAGACGCACAGAATGTTGTAAGCTAGCTGGGACCAGTAGTTCCACAAACAGCAGGCAGAGAATAATTTTTATAACTCTGGGGGTAATTCAGATCTGATCGCTAGGGTGCGTTTTTTGCATCCCTGCGATCAGGTAGTCGCTGCCTACTGGGGGAGGGTATTGTGTGTGTGCAGTTGTGCGATCACCTGTGCTGGAGAGCTGCACAAACAGCAGTTTGTGTAGTCTCTGCATATTCCAAGACTTACTCACACACTGCAATGATCGGGGCCGGAGCTGACGCCAAAAAATCCCACGAAACGCTGGGTCCCTCCTGCGTTTTTCCGGACACTACCTAGAAATGGTCAGTTGCCACCCACAAATGCCCCCTTCCTGTCAATCTCTTTGCGATCGCCATTGCGTGCGGACTTCTTGCACCATCCCGTCACTGACCGGCGATCCCCGTTGCTGCGGTCCGTCGCTCCTGGGCATTGCGGTGCATGCGCAGTGCAGACCTAATTGCAGCCTGTGAGAAAACGCACAGCAGCGCTCAGGTCTGAATCGGCCCCTCTCTGCTGTAGTACTTGTGGCAGGCTGTACACACAGACACAGGACACTCTGGAAGCACTTTGTAAAATGAACCTGATCGCCAGAGATCAGGTGAGCCTAGGACATGGCTGCATAGGATTGAGCAACTTTGTTCTGGCATCATCTAGAATTACTGCTGCCCTTTTATCCTCTAAGGTGCACTGGGATTGATGAAGCAAATCACATGAGGAAATGCTGGAAAGACATTGGTGTTTCAGCGGTCAGCTGACTGAATCCGATATGGTGGCCTCCAGCATCTGGAGATGGAGTGAAAACTCATGAAGTACACGCAGGAGGAACCAGGGTGCACTTTGGGGTACAGCAAAGGGTCTGAGAGTAAATGCATTCACAAGATCTCTGTAGTGCAGGTCCAGCACTGCTGCAATCCAGAATCTGCAGGCTTCACGCACAGGAGAACTCTTTTGTGAATAATCAGCCTGGAGGGAGATGCAGCAGTTAGTAACACAGTCTTATGCTCACACTGAAGGTACAGTATTGCAGCTTGTTTACAAAGCAGACCTGCAGGACTGGTGGCAGAGGTTTCAGAAGGATATTACTTAGAACATGAATGAAATAAGTCAGGATCGTTATACAAATCTAATTATTTATGGTCAAATGATAGTGGCATGTGGACAATCAGAAGCACAACTGTACTCAATGACTAACTCACTATTACAAATCCTGAAGTTAAGAGAAGCTAGAGTAAGAAATGGGAGTAAAATAAAGGTTATAGCTTCTGCTACGATATGACTGTTTGGGTTCACATAAGGCATGTGAATCATTTGTTATGTCTTCTGCCTTATTATAATCACCTTTTGCACTTTTTAAATTTGAAGCCAGTGCTATTTACTTTTATAATTTCAGAGCAAGCTGCCACACTCAGTGCTGTAATGGCTTAATGATTAAACTGTTATTCAAATGTATATGTTAAACTGTAACAATTTGACACGCTGTTGTCACGTCATTTGTTATATCATCATCCTATAAATTACCCTTTCTCATACGTCTTAGAGGATGCTGGGGTCCACTTCATGACCATGGGGTATAGACGGTACCGCAGGAGCCATGGGCACTCTTAAAACTTTTCAATGGGTGTGAACTGGCTCCTCCCTCTATGCCCCTCCTCCAGACTTTTAGAAATGTGCCCAGGCAGACTGGATGCACTCTGGGGAGCTCTACTGAGCTTCTCTGAAAAGACTTATGTTAGGTTTTTTATTTTCAGGGAGAACTGCTGGCAACAGTCTCCCTGCTTCGTGGGACTGAGGGGGCAGAAGTAGGTACCAATTTCCTGAAGAGTTTCATGGCTCTGCTTCTGGCTGACAGGACACCATTAGCTCCTGAAGGGTCCTGAACGCTAGCCGTGTCTAGATGCTCACTCCCATAGCACGCCGTCACCCCCCTTACAGAGCCAGAAGACAGGTGAGTAGAAGAAGACAAATCTTCTATCAAGTAAAGTGACGGCTGAGGTACAGCGCGGCTGGCGGGAGCGCAGCGCGCCATTGCTGCCCACACAGGCACTGCAGGGGGGGGGGGGGGTCGCCCTGGGCAGCAAAAACACCTCTGTATACTGGCAAAAAGGGGGCATAAGATGCTCATGCACAGCCCTACCCCCGCCAGTATAAATATTAAGAAAAGTTTCTGAGGTAAAAAAAAAGCGCCATTGTGGGGGCGGAGCTTCTTCCTCAGGCAGCCAGCTCACTGCTCAGCGCCATTTTCTCTCTCAGGCTGCAGAGACATCGCTGGTCCTCCTTCACTTCTGACTACAAGTATCAGGGTGCAAAACGGGGGGGGCACAAGCGAATTTGGTGCTTTACAAGTGTATTTTTACTGTGTAAAAAGCGCTGCATGTCAGTGGGCATTCTGTGTTCACAGGCATTAGATACTGGCGCTGGGGTTGTGAACTGGCTGCTCCTAAACTGTGTCCCTCTGACAGATTTTACTGTAGGTCTGTCCCCTATAAGTCCCAGTGTGTCTGTGTGTGTGTTGTACACGTGTGTAAGACATGTCATGTCCCCGGAGGAAACCATTTTAGGGACACAGAAGTGTAATGTGGTGGCGCTACCGGCACACCAAGAGCCTGCATGGGTGAAAGAAATACGTGATAGTATGCATCATATCAATAGGAGATTAGATAGGTCTGAATCTCATGCTGAGTGCTGGAGAAAATCTGTGGAGGATGTGATTTTTCAGGGCTCTGTTCTTCCATCCACAGGCGACCCCTCTGGGTCACATAAGAGACCATTTGCGAATATTGTGAATACTGATACTGACACAGACACTGATTCTTGTGTCGACGATAGTGACTCCAGAGAAATAGATCATAAATTGGCAAAAAATATACAATATATGATTGTAGCTATAAGGGAAGTTCTGGAAGTCACGGAAGCCACTCCTGTACCTCAGGAGAAGGCTTATTTCTATAAAGAAAAGAAATCCAAGGTCACTTTCCCTCCTTCCCACGAGCTTAATACTCTCTTTGAAAGGATGTGGGTGAATCCCGAAAACAAATTTTGTATTCCCAAGAGAATTCAGATAGCTTATCCTTTCCCGGTGGAGGACAGGAAAAAATGGGAGTCACCCCCTGTTTTAGACCGTGCACTGTCCAGGTTGACAAAGAAGGTAATTCTCCCTGCACCTGGCACGGCTTCACTAAAAGAGCCGGCAGACCGAAAGATGGAAACTACATTGAAATCCATTTATGTTACTAATGGTACGCTGCTCAGGCCCACAATTGCTTGCGCGTGGGTGAGTCGCGCTATTGAAAAATGGTCAGAAAGCGTGTCATCAGAAATTGACATGATTGATATTCCATAACTTAAGGAGTATTTCATCTTTATCAAAGACGCTGCCGCATACATGCTAGAAGTGATGAAAGATATTGGACTCTTGAGTTCACAAACCGCTACCATGGCAGTATCGGCTCGGCGGGCGTTGTGGATTCACCAGTAAAACGCGGATGCAGATTCCAAAAGAAATATGGAGGCTCTCCCATATAAAGGTGAGGCCTTATTTGGCGATGGACTGGATGTGTTAGTCTCGCCGGCTACCGCAGGTAAGTCGACATTTTTGCCCTATGCGCCTGCACCGGCAAAAAAGACATATCACCCGCACATGCAGTCCTTTCGGCCCAATAAATACAAGAAAGCGAGAGGTTCCTCCTTCTTTGCAGGTAGGGGAAGGGGAAAGGGAAAGAAGTCCACAGCGGCTTCAGATTCCCAGGAGCAGAAGTCTACTCCTACTTCTGCCAAATCTTCAGCATGACGCTGGGGCTCCTTTGCGGGAGGCCGCTCGGGTGGGGGCACGTCTCAAACTGTTCAGCCAAGGTTGGATTCTGTCTGGCCTAGATCCCTGGGTGTTGCAAATAGTGTCTCAGGGATACAAGCTGGAGTTTCAAGACGTTCCCCCATGCCGATTTTTCAAATCGACCTTGCCAGCTTCTCTTACGGAAAGGGAAGCACTAACAGCGGCAATCCAAAAATTATGTCAGGATCAGGTCATAGTCCTGGTACCTTTGTCGCAACAAGGGGAGGGGTTTTATTCAAGCCTTTTTGTAGTTCCGAAGCCGGATGGCTCGATCAGACCGATCCTAAACTTAAAAATTCTGAATCTCTACTTGAAACGATTCAAGTTCAAAATGGAATCACTGAGGGCAGTGATTTCCGGTCTGGAGGAGGGGGACTACATGGTTTGAAAAAAGAGGGGTGAAATCCTTAATGGCGCTTCTAGTGAAACGATTGCTGCCTTCTAGATCCAACGGTGGACTTATCCCAGATAGTCCAAAAAATGAAACAGAAGGAGTAGTGGTGGTGTGGACTAGATGGCGCTATCGCTCAAGCAGTGATGGTAAATGTGAGAGTGCTAAAACAAATACTTAGCTGTACTGTCTCCCGGCGAAGAGTCAGGTATAATATGAGGGACAGTAGATATCCTCATATAACGGTTTCTTTCAACAACATCATTCCAAAGGGGTTACCATGGTGGTTGAATATCCAATGATGGAATACTCGATCATATATAAAATGTGAAACAAAAGAACACAATGTGTAGTACATACATACTACACATTGTGTTCTTTTGTTTCACATTTTATATATGATCGAGTATTCCATCATTGGATATTCAACCACCATGGTAACCCCTTTGGGGACTACATGGTGTCTGTAGACATAAAGGATGCTTACCTGCATGTTCCCATTTATCCTCCTCACCAGGCTTATCTGAGATTTGCGGTTCAGGATTGCCATTACCAATTCCAGATGTTACCTTTCGGTCTCTCCACCGCGCCGAGGGTATTCACCAAGGTGATGGCGGAGATGATGGTTCTCCTGCGTCAAAAAGGAGTCAATATAATTCCTTATCTGGACGATCTCCTGATAAAGGCGAGATCCAGGGAGCAGTTGTTACAAAACATCACACTCTCCCTGTCAATACTCCAACAACACGGTTGGATCATAAATTATCCAAAGTCACAGTTGGAACCGACGACAAGATTGTCTTTTCTCGGGCTGATTCTGGACACAGAAGTTCAGAGAGTATTTCTTCTGGTGGAAAAGGCTCTGGAAATCCAGAAAATGATAAAACAGATATTGAAACCATCAAGTGTGTCGATCCATCAGTGCATTCGGTTGTTGGGGAAGATGGTGGCGGCCTACGAGGCCAAACAGTTTGGCAGGTTCCATGCCAGAGTATTCCAGTGGGACCTGTTGGACAAGTGGTCGGGATCCCACCTACACATGCACCGGAAGATAATCCTGTTGTCAAAAGCCAGGATTTCACTCTTGTGGTGACTACACAGTTCTCATCTACTAGAGGGATGCAGGTTCGGGATTCAGGAATTGGTCCTGGTAACCACGGATGCAAGTCTCCGAGGCTGGGAAGCTGTCACTCAGGGGGAAAGCTTCCAAGGAAAATGGTCAAGTCAGGAAGCCTGCCTTCACATAAACGTGCTGGAATTGAGAGCCATTTGCATCGGCCTTCAACAAGTGGTACATCTTCTTCAAGATCATCCGTGCAGATCCAGTCGGACAATGTAACAGCACTCGCGTACATAAACAGGCAGGGAGGAACGAAAAGCAGAGCGGCAATGGCAGAGGTGACGAAGATCCTCCTCTGGGCAGAAAGACATGTAAAGGCTCTGTAGGCAATTTTCATTCCGGGAGTAGACAACTGGGAAGCAGACTTCCTCAGCAGGCACGATCTCCATCCAGGAGGCCTCCACCAAGAAGTCTTCGCAGAGGTGACAAGTCTTTGGGGAGTACCTCAAGTAGACAAGAAGCTTCAGAAATATTGTTCCAGGTTGAGAGACCCTCAAGCAATAGCAGTGGATGCGCTAGTGACCCAGTGGGTATTCCGGTCAGTGTATGTCTTCCCTCCACTTCCGCTGATCCCAAAAGTTCTCAGGATCATAAGAAGAACAAGGGTTCGAGCAATCTTCATTGCCCCGGACTGGCCAAGGAGGGCTTGGTACCCAGATCTTCAGGAGTTGCTCATAAAAGATCCTCGGTCTCTTCCTCTTCGCGAGGACCTGCTGCAGCAGGGGCCGTGCGTGTATCAAGACTTACCGCGGCTACGTTTGATGGCATGGCTGTTGAGCGCCGGATCCTAGCCCGAAAGGGTATTCCAAAGGAAGTCATTCCCACTCTTATTCAGGCCAGGAAAGGAGTAACGTCGAAACATTACCACTGTATTTGGAGAAAATATGTATCTTGGTGTGAATCCAAGAAGGCTCCTACGGAAGAGTTTCAGTTGGGACGTTTTCTCCATTTTCTGCAGGCTGGTGTGGAGGCGGGCCTTAGATTGGGGTCAATCAAGGTCCAGATTTCGGCCTTGTCAATTTTTTCTCAAAAACAATTGGCCTCTCTTCCAGAGGCTCAGACCTTCGTGAAAGGGGTTCTACACATCCGGCCTCCATTTGTGCCTCCAGTGGCACCATGAGACCTTAATGTGGTGTTGCAGTTCCTTCAATCAGATTGGTTTGAGCCTCTACAAGAGATAGAGTTGAAGTTTCTCACTTGGAAAGGGGTGATGCTTTTGGAATTGGCATCCGCAAGGCGGGTGTCTGAATTGGGGGCCTTGTCTCACAAGAGCCCTTACCTGATCTTCCATGAAGATAGGGCAGAGTTGAGAACTCGCCAACATTTTCTTCCGAAGGTGGTTTAATCTTTCCACATAAACCAACCTATTGTGGTGCCAGTAGTTACTGACACGTTCACTGAGTCAAAGTCTCTAGATGTGGTTAGGGCTTTGAAGATTTGTCGCTAGTACAGCTCGAATACGGAAAACAGAGTCTTTGTTTGTCCTGTATGCTCCCAACAAGATTGGGTGTCCTGCTTCCAAGCAGACTATTGTGCGTTGGATCAGAGGTACGATTCAGCACGCTCATACTACGGCTGGATTGCCGTTACCGACGTCGGTGAAGGCCCATTCCACTAGGAAGGTGGGCTCATCCTGGGCGGCTGCCCGGGGGGTCTCGGCATTGCAACTTTGCCAAGCAGCTACTTGGTCGGGGTCAAAACAAATTATACAAGTTTGACACCTTGGCCGATGAAGACCTCAAGTTCGGTCAATCGGTGCTGCAGGGTCATCCGCACTCTCCCGCCCGTACTGGAGCTTTGGTATAAACCCCATGGTCATGAAGTGGACCCCAGCATCCTCTAGGACGTATGAGAAAATAGGATTTTGATACCCACCGGTAAATCCCTTTCTCCTAGTCCGCAGAGGATGCTGGGCGCCCGTCCCAGTGCGTACTTTACCTGCAGTTTTGTTATTAGAGTTACACAAGTTGTGTTATATTAGTTTCAGCATGTTGCTGTAATTGGTTCATGCCTGTTGGCGTGTGTTCTGTTGAATGCCATGTTGTGCGGCATGGTTGAGGTGTGAGCTGGTATGTATCTCACCACTAGTTTTAAAGTAAATCCTTTCCTCGAAATGTCCGTCTCCCTGGGCACAGTTCCTATAACTGAGGTCTGGAGGAGGGGCATAGAGGGAGGAGCCAGTTCACACCCATTGAAAAGTCTTGAGTGCCCATGGCTCCTGCGGAACCGTCTATACCCCATGGTCATGAAGTGGACCCCAGCATCCTCTACGGACTAGGAGAAAAGGATTTACCAGTAGGTATCAAAATCCTATTTTCTTCATTTAATAAAAGATCACCTGACAGAATGAAACATCTATATTTTTATTAAGATTTCCTATTATATTGCAAAGTTTTAATTCCATTTGTTTTAGCGTTTAAGAAGTTTTTCTGTGATATCATGACTCCTAGTATACTGGGGAAACAAAGCCACTTCTCCATTTATAAGGAATTTAAGAAAACAAGCAGAGACTCAATAGATATCATTTTTCCTCAAATTACTGAACACATATAATATATTGATTTCTGTTGTGCTCTAGGCAAATATTTCTTTAATGTAATTACTGTATGTGTTTATGTTTTTCTTGAATTCTGTGGAACGTTATATTTCCAATGTATTTTTGTTTTCACTCTCTATAACCACTTAACTGACATGGTCAGATCACAAGCGACCGCGTCGCCCCAGTATGTCCCCCAGTTTTTGACGAGGAGATCAGTTTTGCAGATGCGCATAATATAATATTTACATAATTTTTTTTTAAATATCTTTAAACTATATTATTAATTCAAAATTAAAAGAACTAAAAAACAATGGTATGAATGGTTTTGAAGGGAAAATCATCAGTTAAGTGGTTAATTGACTTATTGAATCTTGATCAACATATAGGGCTTGCTTCAGAGATAGACGCTACTGCGCCTGCTCTTGCATCTGTTGTTGGTGTTATGGCTGTGAAAATGAGCCTAATTCAGAGTTGATCGCAGCAGCAAATTTGTTAGCAGTTGGGCAAAACCATGTGCAGTGCAGGGGGTGGGAGATATAACGTGCAGAGAGAGTTAGATTTGGGTGTATAGAACACCGCTGGTGAATCCTGACACACCACCATCGCGCACACTATCAACACCTGCACTTGCCTTGCAGGTGCAGTTTTTCTGTCCGAGTGGTCCCTGTGGCAGGGACTGTGCGTCTGAGAACGCAGCCATTTTCACTGACAAGCCCACCATGCTCCTATAACATGCCCACAAGACTTTTTTTTTTCGTGCTCACTTCAGCTGGCCACCCATTCCACCACCCCAGAACACCCATAATTTTTCCGCTCCATTTCCAATACTGCCTGACCCGATCGCAACAGTACCTTTGTGTGTACGTGCACCATAGAAGTATTCTGAATTTTTTAACATGCGCAATGGAAATTAATTGCTCAATTACAAGAGCATCGGCATTGCATGGGGTTTGTGTGCGTCTCTGAATCTAGGCCCTCATTCCGAGTTGTTCGCTCGCAAGGCGAATGTAGCAGAGTTACACACGCTAAGCCGCCGCCTACTGGGAGTGAATCTTAGCTTCTTAAAATTGCGACCGACGTACGCGCAATATTGCGATTACAAACGAGTTAGCAGTTTCAGAGTAGCTCCAGACTTACTCTGCCTGTGCGATCATTTCAGTGCTTGTCGTTCCTGGTTGACGTCACAAACACACCCAGCGTTCGCCCAGGCACTCCCACCGTTTCCCCGGCCACTCCTGCGTTTTTTCCGGAAACGGTAGCGTTTTCAGCCACACGCCCCTGAAACGCCGTGTATCCGCCCAGTAACACCCATTTCCTGTCAATCACATTACGATCGCCGGAGCGAAGAAAAAGCCGTGAGTAAAAATACTTTCTTCATAGTAAAGTTACTTGGCGCAGTCGCAGTGCGAACATTGCGCATGCGTACAAAGCGGATTTTCACTGCGATGCGATGAAAAATACCGAGCGAACAACTCGGAATGAGGGCCCTAATCCGTAATGTGTCACTGCTAATACTCCATAGAGTGTATAGATGAAAATGCTTTAAAATGTTAAGTCTGGCTGATCATGCAACCATTCCTGCATACTTGTCTGTCGGCAGTCGCCTAACCATACTGGCGGCGGGATGTAATGCAGTCCGAGATCGCTGAGGTTGTCGGCCGATCTCGGACGTTTTTTTTAAAGGGGAAATCACTTACAAGGTATAATCATGCATGAATATTAGACTCTGTATCCAGTAGACAATTGAAGTGATTGGTAAAGAAAATTAATTTGGGAAAATGTGATTTTTGAATAATAAAAAAAAATCATAGCAACATTAATTTTGAAAAATCTTTTCAGGTATATTTGGAATATGCAGCGATCCATACATGAAGTACGTGTGGAATGGCAGTCTCTTAGAGTGTGTAAAAAACATTGTTCATCACGACTGGTTACTTCATATAATTCATGGATTTTGTGGACAATCAAGTATCCTTTTCATGACCAAACAATAGAGAATTATGAAGGCCTCCATCTTTACTTAAATTTTTTTGTTCCTCACACATTTACACATTTACCTTAATAAATCATTCAAGAACTGCTTATTTATGGTCGACCAGTCTATGTAACGCTGATGGCCAGAAGATCAAGCAAATTTGCTGGGACTCGTTTTCTAAAGAGGGGAGCAAATTGTGAGGTACTAATATGTATGAGCTCTGAGGTCTTGGATTGATACAGAGTACGTTGTTACAGTTGTGTTTTATAAAGTAATCCTGCAATCTTAAGGTGCGTACACACTAGGCGATATTTTAAACAATATCTCTTATTTTCACCTCTCCTAGCGATATCGTTTGTAATATCGCCCAGTGTGTATGCACTATGGGATGAACGATGCTCGCTCCTGTGGGTCGTCAACTACATCCCTGTCATCCATACATGCAGGTCAAGGATGTCGTTGATGATACCATTCTGCCAAATGCAGCATGGCCCCATCTCCCCATCCCCGCTATCATTTGTTGCTGGCAGCATTGGCAAGTGTGTGTATGCACTTACCGATGCCTGCCCTGCCGCTGGGTTCCGTCGTGCGCGATGTTGCTGGGTACACAGATCTCGTATAATGTGCCCAGTATTAGTTCCAGACTACTGCTCCGCTCCTCTACAACAGTGCATCTCAAATACAGTCCCTGGGACACACTAATTGTGCATGTTTTCCATATCTCCTTGCTAAAGCACAGGTGTATTAATTACTGACCAACACATTTTTAAAGATCCACATATGGTTCTAATTATTTTTACTTGTGATTCTGTGAGGATACCTGTAAAATATGCACTGTTAGTGTGTCCCGAAGACAAGATTTGAAAGCACTGATCTACATGCTTGTGTAAATAGCTGTAATCATTATCAGAGCACACTTGCATCAACTCTATACCTGATTAATGATTTCTATTTGAAATGACACCACTCTCTGTGTATGCACAATTCAGTTTAGCCTGCATCTCTGCCAACATACCCACGACATGCCTTCACTTTGTTATGTACGACTCTTTGTATACTGCCAATAGTTGCCCATAGTTGATCATAGTCAGTGGTGTATCTCAAATTGATGCAGTGTGTGGTGCATACAGGCCCCCAGGGTCTAGAAGGGTCCACACAACACACCATGCACCCATTTTTCCAAAACTTACCCTTCGGAGTCCATCGTTGGCAGCAGCAGCACAGAAGTCACTGGAAAATGACGCGTGCCATGTGACTTCTTAGTTTTTTATTTTTAATAAATTGGCAAAAATCTAAAAAAAAACTTTTTTCATGTTGTCATTATGCAGTATTGTGTGTAGAATTTTGAGGGGGAAAATGAATTTATTCCATTTTGGAATAAGGCTGTACATAACAAAATGTTGAGAAAGTGAAGCGCTGTGAATACTTTCCGGATGCACTGTATATGAAAAATTAAAAATTGCAAAATAATATTCTTTAAGCTCACAAACATATAAAGTTTGTACTAGTTTTACATCTTCTGTTTGAAATTCAGGCAGAAAATATTTAATATACACCAGTTATTGTTGACTCTGCCTAGTAATGAATGTTCCCCAATTTCAGGCATATCTATTACATGTACAAATATAACAATGCTTTATACTTGTTTTGCTGGATGCGTAAAAGCAGCCACTTATAAACCATCAAGTAAAATAAAATCTGACCTAGATAGATAGACCTGTTGACATATGAATATCTGCATTTAGAACAATGCTCCTGACTTGTGTACAGCTCTCCATCAGCCGCTTGGTATTTTGCAGTAACTCTTATGAAGTGACTTAGGATGTGTCTCTTTGCCAAGTGAAGGTCCTAGAGGAGCAGAAATGCATGCTCATACGTCTGGCAGTATAAAGTTCTGTTGGTATCTTCTTATCTTAGTATACTTTACAGTGTTAAATGTTATAAGGTAGACTATACATGTGTCCATTAACACTACTGAGATGCTCTAAACAATGAGTAGATTGTGAAAATGAAAATCTTTAGAAAATGGAATCTGTGGACATGTACATTTGGTTTTGCCTGTATTTCAACTTCATTAACGTGGATATTTTGCTGCTTAAGTCTTGATGTTCCCTTAATTTATATCTTAAATGACAGTCAGGCATGCAAAGGCATCCAGAACAGTGCAGTTTAATGAAGTGGAAATGTCCAACAGATAAAGTTGGTACTGTAGTACTTTGCCTTTTCACTTTTGCTCTTCTCACAACAGATGGGCCACCTGGGTGTGAGGTTATGAAGCTTATGTCGATCATGCTTCTATAAAGAAAGATATGTACTAACTGTTGTTCTTGTTACTGAATAGTGGTAACTTGCAGGGGCACCACAACCTTTTTGGGTGAGGAAAGATAATTTCATTCTGGCACCCATAAATCTCTGAATGTCGCCCCCTCAAAGGCAGCTGGATTTAAGCACCACGCTACCTACCTGATGACAGAGAGTCTCTCTCTCTCTCTCTCTCTCTATACAAACACACACAATTATGTAAAAAACAGCATAGAGGACACTATGGGGAATGCAGATATTAGTGTATTAGAAGGAAAATACAACATAAAGGGGCCCATTTACTATTTATTGAGGTTTAGACTTGATAAACAGAATTTCTGCCACTATTCTGAAATTAATCTCCACCCAGAAGTATTAAAAATATTACCAATATCTCCCTGAGTCATCATTAGTATTATACTGGCAGCACGGATGGTGTAATGGTTAGCATTACTGCCTCACAGCACTAAGGTCATGGGATCGATTTCCACCACGGCCCTAACTGTTTGTATATTCTCCCCGTGCTTATTTGGATTTCCTCCGGTTACTTCGGTTTCCTTCCACAATCCAAAATTAACCCTAGCATGAATGCGTGTACATGTGGTAGGGCAGGGGTGGCCGGACTTTTGGGGTTGGCGATGTACTTTGAAAGCTGAAAAGCTTCCTTGATCTACCCGGGTGGGACATTATTATGTGCTGCAGGTGCGTGCCGGGATAAGGGTGCTTATCAGAATAAAAAGGGGTGTGACCTCGCTGCACTGGGTGTAGGGACTGTCCAAAATTACGCTTTTGCCTGCACAGCAATAAACACTGTGCCCCACACAGGAATAAACCACAAACACATTGCCCCACACAGGAATAAACCACAAACACATTGCCCCACACAGGAATAAACCACAAACACATTGCCCCACACAGAAATAAACCATAAACACATTGCCCCACACAGGAATAAACCACAAACACATTGCCCCACACAGGAATTAACCACAAACACATTGCCCCACACAGGAATAAACCACAAACACATTGCCCCACACATAAATTAACCACAAACACATTGCCCCACACAGGAATAAACCACAAACACATTGCCCCACACAGAAGTAAACCACAAACACATTGCCCCACAAAAGAAAAAAAAAATTGTCCCCCACAAAAAAATAAAAACTATATTAAATTGACCCCCTGTACAGAACCCCCCACTTGTGAGAACCCCCCATCCACACAATTACCCCCCCCCCTGCAGAATACTTCTTCCACTTGTGTAGAACCTCTACCCTCAGTGCAGAACAGCATACACCTCATATTCCCTCCCCTGTGCAGCATGTCCCAGCCAGAGGATAGAACTTACCTGACAAGTATTCCCGCTGGGCAGGCTGCTCTCATTGCTCCCGCTGTGGCTTCCCGCTGGGCAGGCTGCTCCCACGGCTCCAGCTATGGCTCCCACTGGGCAGGCTGCTCCCATGGCTCCCGCTATGGCTCCCGCTGGGCAGGCTGCTCCCACGGCTCCCGCTGGGTAGGCCGTATAAAACTGCCCCCGCTGGCTGCACACTGGATCCAAATTGTTCAGCTCTTCCCATCGTGGGTGACGTCACCCACAAAACCCACGCTACACTACTGGAAATGCTGAGGCCCCTGAAGCGCCAGAGGATTAATACACTACAGTGGTGCTTTTTCTGAAGTTGGTTGCGATCTGCCTGCGGGACCTCCGCAGGCTACCAGTAGATCGCGATCGACGTTTTGCCCAGGTCTGTTGTAGGGAATAAAGGTTGTAAGCTCCACTGGGGCAAATATATAATATATATAATAATATGTGTGCGCTGTATAAGTAACTGGTAATAAATAAATAATAATAATAGACAGCGCGTGCACCAGTGACTTTTACTGGGACGGGATCCAGACAGTCCCTCTACCAGGTAATTGTGTGATACGTGGCCCATAGAGTGCAATGACTAACGCCATCGCTATTGCGGTGGGAAACAGGGAAAGCACAGCAGATATCTTTGATACCTGCTTCAGAACCCCTGTAATACTTTAAGGAGGTACTTACATTTTACGTATATCCCGATTTTTCGGCTGATTTCTCACTAAATGTGTATAATAAATATGCCCCAAAAACATGACTAACATTTGAGTGACTTTATGTAGAAGACAAAGGGCGGGATTCAATTCTTTTCACTCCTTTCCACACCCTTTCTGTTTCTGCCCTCAGGGGTGTGGTATCATTATTTCAACTCACTACCCCTGAAGTAGGGAAGCACCCAACCCTTTACACAGCTAAACCTGATCACTATGGGCGCAATATGCGCGATAACAGAGACCATTTTAGAAAAAAAATTGGGCGTGATATATCATTTGAATCCCACCCAAAGAGTCAGGATCCACTTATAGCTCACACCTTGACTGAGGCTGAGCATGGCATGTAATGTAATGAGACTTTCTCTAGCATCCACAAGGGATATTGGGGAATCTAGTACGAAGGGGTATAGACGGGGTCCAAAAGAGCCAGTGCACTTTAAATTTCTTCAACTGGGTGTGCCGGCTCCTCCCCTGTATGCCCCCTCCCACAGGCAGTTTAGAAAAAAGTGCCCTCAGGAGAGGATGCACATCTCTGAGCTCCACGGAGTTTCTTCAAATTTTTTTTTCTTCTTTGTTTTCTCTATCGTCCTAGTGGATGCTGGGGTTCCTGAAAGGACCATGGGGAATAGCGGCTCCGCAGGAGACAGGGCACAAAAAGTAAAGCTTTTTCCGATCAGGTGGTGTGCACTGGCTCCTCCCCCTATGACCCTCCTCCAGACTCCAGTTAGATTTTTGTGCCCGGCCGAGAAGGGTGCAATCTAGGTGGCTCTCCTAAAGAGCTGCTTAGAAAAAGTTTAGCTAGGTTTTTTATTTTACAGTGATTCCTGCTGGCAACAGGATCACTGCAGCGAGGGACTGAGGGGAGAAGGAGTCAACTCACCTGCGTGCAGGATGGATTGGCTTCTTGGCTACTGGACATCAAGCTCCAGAGGGACGATCACGGGTACAGCCTGGATGGTCACCGGAGCCACGCCGCCGGCCCCCTTGCAGATGCTGAAGACAGAAGAGGTCCAGAATCGGCGGCTGAAGACTCCTGCAGTCTTCAAAAGGTAGCGCACAGCACTGCAGCTGTGCGCCATTTTCCTCTCAGCACACTTCACACGGCAGTCACTGAGGGTGCAGGGCGCTGGGAGGGGGGCGCCCTGGGAGGCAAAATGATTACCTATAAAGGCTAAAAATACCTCACATATAGCCCTAGAGGCTATATGGAGATATTTAACCCCTGCCTAATTTCTCTAAATAGCGGGAGACGAGCCCGCCAGAAAAGGGGCGGGGCCTATCTCCTCAGCACACGGCGCCATTTCCTCTCACAGTTCCGCTGGTCAGGACGGCTCCCAAGTCTCTCCCCTGCACTGCACTACAGAAACAGGGTAAAACAGAGAGGGGGGGGCACATTTATGGCGATAATTTGATATAACAAAGCAGCTATAAGGGAGCACTTATTATAAGGCTATCCCTGATATATATATAGCGCTTTTGGTGTGTGCTGGCAAACTCTCCCTCTGTCTCCCCAAAGGGCTAGTGGGTCCTGTCTTCGTTAGGAGCATTCCCTGTGTGTCTGCTGTGTGTCGGTACGTGTGTGTCGACATGTATGAGGACGATATTGGTGTGGAGGCGGAGCAATTGCCAAATATGAGGATGTCACCCCCTAGGGAGTCGACACCGGAATGGATGCCTTTATTTATGGAACTACGGGATAGTGTCAACACGCTAAAGCAGTCGTTTGACGACATGAGGCGGCCGGACAATCAATTAGTGCCTGTCCAGGCGACTCAAACACCGTCAGGGGCTGTGAAACGCCCTTTGCCTCAGTCGGTCGACACAGACCCAGACACAGGCGATGACTCCAGTGGTGACGGTGACGAATCAACCGTATTTTCCAGTAGGGCCACACGTTATATGATTTTGGCAATGAAGGAGGCGTTACATTTAGCTGATACTACAGGTACCACTAAACAGGGTATTATGTGGGGTATGAAAAAACTACCTATAGTTTTTCCTGAATCAGAAGAATTAAATGACGTGTGTAATGAAGCGTGGGTTGCCCCTGATAAAAAACTGATAATTTCAAAGAAATTATTGGCATTATACCCTTTCCCGCCAGAGGTTAGGGAGCGCTGGGAAACACCTCCTAGGGTGGACAAGGCGCTAACACGCTTATCTAAACAAGTGGCGTTACCCTCTCCTGAGACGGCCGCACTTAAAGATCCATCAGATAGGAGGATGGAAAATATCCAAAAAAGTATATACACACATGCAGGTGTTATACTACGACCAGCTGTAGCGACTGCCTGGATGGGCAGTGCTGGGGTAGTTTGGTCAGAGTCCCTGATTGAAAATATTGATACCCTGGACAGGGACAATATTTTACTGTCGTTAGAACAAATAAAGGATGCATTTCTTTATATGCGTGATGCACAGAGGGATATCTGCACACTGGCATCACGGGTAAGTGCTATGTCCATTTCGGCCAGAAGAGCTTTATGGACGCGACAGTGGTCAGGTGATGCGGATTCAAAACGGCATATGGAAGTTTTGCCGTATAAAGGGGAGGAGTTATTTGGAGTCGGTCTATCAGATTTGGTGGCCACGGCTACAGCCGGGAAATCCACCTTTCTACCTCAAGTCACTCCCCCACAGAAAAAGGCACCGACTTTTCAACCGCAGCCCTTTCGTTCCTTTAAAAATAAGAGAGCAAAGGGCTATTCATATCTGCCACGAGGCAAAGGTCGAGGGAAGAGACAGCAACACGCAGCTCCTTCCCAGGAACAGAAGCCCTCCCCGGCTTCTACAAAAGCCTCAGCATGACGCTGGGGCTCCTCAAGCGGACTCGGGGATGGTGGGCGGTCGTCTCAAAAATTACAGCGCGCAGTGGGCTCACTCGCAGGTAGATCCCTGGATCCTGCAGATAATATCTCAAGGGTACAGGTTGGAATTAGAGACGGATCCACCTCGCCGTTTCCTGAAGTCTGCTTTACCAACGTCCCCCTCCGAAAGGGAGACGGTTTTGGAAGCCATTCACAAGCTGTACTCTCAGCAGGTGATAGTCAAGGTACCTCTTCTACAACAAGGGAAGGGGTATTATTCCACTCTTTTTGTGGTACCGAAGCCGGATGGCTCGGTAAGGCCTATTCTAAATCTGAAGTCCTTGAACCTGTACATAAAGAAGTTCAAGTTCAAAATGGAGTCACTCAGAGCAGTGATAGCGAACCTGGAAGAGGGGGACTTTATGGTATCCTTGGACATCAAGGATGCGTATCTCCACGTTCCAATTTACCCCTCACACCAGGGGTACCTCAGGTTCGTTGTACAAAACTGTCACTATCAGTTTTCAGACGCTGCCGTTCGGATTGTCCACGGCACCTCGGATCTTTACAAAGGTAATGGCCGAGATGATGATTCTTCTTCGAAGAAAAGGCGTATTAATTATCCCATACTTGGACGATCTCCTAATAAGGGCGAGGTCCAGAGAACAGCTAGAGATGGGATTAGCACTGTCTCAAGAAGTGCTAAAACAGCACGGGTGGATTCTGAATATTCCAAAATCCCAGTTAATGCCGACAACTCGTCTGCTGTTCCTAGGGATGATTCTGGACACAGTTCAGAAAAAGGTTTTTCTCCCGGAGGAAAAAGCCAAGGAGTTATCCGAGCTTGTCAGGAACCTCCTAAAACCAGGAAAGGTGTCTGTACATCAATGCACAAGAGTCCTGGGAAAAATGGTAGCTTCTTACGAAGCAATTCCATTCGGCAGATTCCACGCAAGAATTTTCCAAAGGGATCTGTTGGACAAATGGTCAGGGTCGCATCTTCAGATGCACCTACGGATAACCCTGTCTCCAAGGACAAGGGTGTCTCTTCTGTGGTGGTTGCAGAGTCCTCATCTATTGGAGGGCCGCAGATTCGGCATACAGGATTGGATCCTGGTGACCACGGACGCCAGCCTGAGAGGCTGGGGAGCAGTCACACAAGGAAGAAACTTCCAGGGAGTATGGACGAGCCTGGAAACGTCTCTTCACATAAACATTCTGGAACTAAGAGCAATATACAATGCTCTAAGCCAGGCAGAACCTCTGCTTCAGGGAAAACCGGTGTTGATCCAGTCGGACAACATCACGGCAGTCGCCCATGTGAACAGACAGGGCGGCACAAGAAGCAGGAGTGCAATGGCAGAAGCTGCAAGGATTCTTCGCTGGGCAGAGAATCATGTGATAGCGCTATCAGCAGTGTTCATCCCGGGAGTGGACAACTGGGAAGCAGACTTCCTCAGCAGACACGATCTTCACCCGGGAGAGTGGGGACTTCATCCAGAAGTCTTCCACATGCTGGTAACCCGTTGGGAAAGACCAATGGTGGACATGATGGCGTCTCGCCTCAACAAAAAACTGGACAGGTATTGCGCCAGGTCAAGAGATCCGCAGGCAATAGCTGTGGACGCGCTGGTAACGCCTTGGGTGTACCAGTCGGTGTATGTGTTTCCTCCTCTGCCTCTCATACCAAAAGTATTGAGAATTATACGGCAAAGAGGCGTAAGAACGATACTAGTGGTTCCGGATTGGCCAAGAAGGACTTGGTACCCGGAACTTCAAGAGATGATCACGGAAGATCCGTGGCCTCTACCTCTAAGGAGGGACTTGCTTCAGCAGGGTCCCTGTCTGTTTCAAGACTTACCGCGGCTGCGTTTGACGGCATGGCGGTTGAACGCCGGATCCTAATGGAAAAAGGCATGCCGGAAGAAGTCATTCCTACTTTGATTAAAGCAAGGAAAGAAGTAACCGTGCAACATTATCACCGAATTTGGCGAAAATATGTTGCGTGGTGCGAAGATCGGAGTGCTCCGACGGAGGAATTTCAACTGGGTCGATTCCTACATTTCCTGCAATCAGGATTGTCTATGGGTCTCAAATTGGGATCTATTAAGGTTCAAATTTCGGCCCTGTCGATTTTCTTTCAAAAAGAATTGGCTTCAGTCCCTGAAGTCCAGACCTTTGTGAAGGGAGTGCTGCATATACAGCCTCCTGTGGTGCCTCCAGTGGCACCGTGGGATCTCAATGTAGTTTTGGATTTTCTAAAATCTCATTGGTTTGAACCACTAAATAAGGTGGATTTGAAATATCTCACTTGGAAAGTGACCATGCTTCTAGCCCTGGCTTCTGCCAGGAGAGTGTCAGAATTGGCAGCTTTATCTTACAAAAGCCCATATCTGATTTTCCATTCGGACAGGGCAGAACTGCGGACTCGTCCGCATTTTCTCCCTAAGGTGGTGTCAGCATTTCATCTGAACCAGCCTATTGTAGTGCCTGCGGCTACAAGTGACTTGGAGGACTCCAAGTTACTGGACGTTGTCAGAGCATTAAAAATATATATTGCAAGAACAGCGGGAGTCAGAAAATCTGACTCGTTGTTTATATTGTATGCACCCAACAAGATGGGTGCTCCTGCGTCTAAGCAGACGATTGCTCGTTGGATCTGTAGCACAATCCAACTGGCACATTCTGTGGCAGGCCTGCCACAGCCTAAATCTGTAAAGGCCCACTCCACAAGGAAGGTGGGCTCATCTTGGGCGGCTGCCCGAGGGGTCTCGGCATTACAACTTTGCCGAGCAGCTACGTGGTCAGGGGAGAACACGTTTGTAAAATTTTACAAATTTGATACTCTGGCTAAGGAGGAACTGGAGTTCTCTCATTCGGTGCTGCAGAGTCATCCGCACTCTCCCGCCCGTTTGGGAGCTTTGGTATAATCCCCATGGTCCTTTCAGGAACCCCAGCATCCACTAGGACGATAGAGAAAATAAGATTTTACTTACCGATAAATCTATTTCTCGGAGTCCGTAGTGGATGCTGGGCGCCCATCCCAAGTGCGGATTATCTGCATAAATTGTACATAGTTATTGTTAACTTATTCGGGTTATTGTTGTAGGAAGCCATCTTTCAGAGGCTCCGCTGTTATCATACTGTTAACTGGATTTAGATCACAAGTTGTACGGTGTGATTGGTGTGGCTGGTATGAGTCTTACCCGGGATTCAAAATCCTCCCTTATTGTGTACGCTCGTCCGGGCACAGTACCTAACTGGAGTCTGGAGGAGGGTCATAGGGGGAGGAGCCAGTGCACACCACCTGATCGGAAAAAGCTTTACTTTTTGTGCCCTGTCTCCTGCGGAGCCGCTATTCCCCATGGTCCTTTCAGGAACCCCAGCATCCACTACGGACTCCGAGAAATAGATTTATCGGTAAGTAAAATCTTATTATTTTCAGTATGCTGTTTAGTCAACAGCATACCTGCACCGTGGGACTTGGGGGGGCGGTCACCGGCATTATGAGGTGCAGAGCCGCTTCCCCGTCCTGAGGGGTTGTTGTTCAGCGGGGCACTGCGCCTTAGCTGTCGCAGCCGCAGCACGCCACACACCCCTAACGCTGCCTGAAGGTGACATCGGTGGTGAGTACACACCGGGGGCCCCGCTAGGGTGGTCCACCGGTTTACTGTGCGTCTGACCACGGGCGCGGCATATGGGACCCTCCTGGGGGGGGGTCCCGCTAAGATCCCCTGTGTAGGCTGGCACAAAACCGCTCTGACTAGCACTTGTTGTAATGTTTTTAAGCTATATGGAGACTTTGCCAGTATAATATATTAGTGTAACGCCGGAGCCATTGGAGGGGGCGGAGCTACATCAGAGCGGGACCTGAGGCGTGTTGGTACCTTCCTCTGCTTACTGCAGCCATTCTCAGCACATATAGCGCTTCCTGATTCCTCAGCCACGCTGGATATACATGTACAGGGTGTAGCAAAGGGGGAATACCGCTTGTGTACACTATCTGGGTCCTCTTTAGGACAGAAATTGTTAGTGTTTACTGTAATATAGTGAGCTGACAGCCTCACTTGGGCTGTACAGCTCAGGGTGTGCTGGTGTCCTTCTCTCTGTGTCTCTGCTCACATACAGTAGGGCAGGCTTGCAATATATCTGTCTGTGGGTATGTTTTTGTGCTTACTGTGAAACATGGGTAAACACAAGCTGTGCAGTGTATTCCACACCAGAGTCTCTCTATTATCTACTGATTCTGTTTCATGTGAACAATGCAGCCAATCTTCACAAACCAGTGAAGGGACTGGGGGAGAGGGTCCAGAGCCCCACTGGCTAGGGTCTCTAAAACCTATGATGTCAGAGATGTCATCCCAGCTCACTGCTAATGTTCAGAAGACTCCGCTACTACAACAAGCTGTTGCAGATTTAGCTGCTAGGCAGATGCACAGCCCCCCCTCTCTCATGCAGGTTCACAGAAACATGGATTACCTGCTCTACTCTCTGATACAGACGAGGATATACAGGAGGATGGGGATGACTTGGATCCCATTAGTGGGGATCCTGATTCTGCTCAGGGTATTGAACCCTTAATTCTGGCTATTCGGGACGATTTAAAGCTCTTTCTAGAGGACGCTGCGTCACAGCAATCGTTTTTCTTTGTACAAAATAAGCCTAATGTCACTTTCTCTGACTCTACAGAGTTAGATGACCTATTTAAGCTGGCCTGGAAACATCCAGACAAAAAATACCAAGTGTCCAAAAAATGTTTGCGCACTTTCCCATTTGCTCCTGAAGGTAGAAAATTTTGGCCGGAACCCACAGTGGTTGATGTATCCGTCTCTTGCCTGTCCAAAAAGGCGGTGATGCCCTCCGCGGGCCTCTTTACCATGAAGACTCCAGGGGATAGGAAAATAGAGACTACACTCAAATCTATTTACATGGCAGCCGGTGTCTCACAAAGGCCGGTCATTGCGGGTTGCTGGATGACCCATGCCATTCATTCCTGGGCTACTCAAATCCAGGGGGGCCTCTCGGGGGATATGCCCTTGGTTACTATGGTGACCCTCCTAAAACACATTCAGGACACTACACATGTGCTCTGTGATTCACTCAAGGAAATGGGGAACATTAATGCTACGACTTCTGCCATGGCATTGTCGGCGCACAGGGCCTTGTGGTTGCGTCAGTGGATTGCAGATACAGAATCCAAACGTAGTGTGGAATCCCTCACCTTTTCTGGGGAATGGCTCTTTGGGGTTGAATTGGATACCTGGATTTCCAAAGTTACAGCTGGGAAATCCACATTTCTCCCCTCTGGGGCCCTGCCGACGAGACGCTCTTACCCGGGGCCGTCGGTCCAGTCCTTTCGATCTCACAGATTTCGATCTAAGTCCAGAAAGCCTGCAAGTACCAGCTCTCAGGAACAGACCACCAGTTCTGCTTCCGCTAAGGCCTCAACATGATGGTGCCCACCCACCCCAAGGGGATCTGAGGTGGGAGCTCGACTGAATCACTTCAGTCGCGTCTGGGAGACCTCCTGCCAGGATTCCTGGGTCAGAAGTCTCATTTCTCAAGGCTGCCAGCTGGAGTTCAACAGTACTCCTCCCCAATGATTTTTCAAATCAAGCTTACCAGCTTTGGAGGATATGCAAGTTACGTTACAACAGGCCATCCAAAAGTTGTTCCAGTCCCACATCATTGTTCCAGTACCAATACTATTCCGCGGCCAGGGGTTTTACTCCAACCTGTTTTCGGTAAGACCCATTTTAAATTCAAATCCATAAATCCTTATTTGAAGGTGTTCAAGTTCAAAATGGAATCCCTGCGAGCAGTGATTGCGGGCCTGGAAGAACAGGAATTCATGGTCTCCTTGGATATCAAGACTGCCTACCTCCATATTCCGATTTGGCAGCCTCATCAGGCGTACCTACGGTTTGCCCTGATGGACAATCACTTCTAAATCTGGCTCTGCCTTTCGGCCTGTCTACAGCCCTGAGGGTATTCGCGACAGTGATGGTGGAGATGATGTTCCAACTCCGGGTCCAGGGGGTCAGTGTTGTCCCTTACCTGGACAATCTTCTGATAAAAGGAAGATCCAAGGAGCTTTTGTTGCTCCATATTGACCGCACTATCCAGCTTCTGTTACACCATCGGTGGATTCTCAACTTACATACGTCCCATCTGGAGCCAACTCAGAGGCTCCTGTTCCTGGGGATGTTGTTGGATACTGGGGCCTTGAAGGTGTTCCTATCAGAGGACAAGGCGAGAACACTCTAGGAGATGGTCCGCATGGTGCTCCGTCCTACTCATGTTTCCATCCATCTTTGCATAAGATTGTTGGGAAAGATGGTCGCCTCATACGAGGCAATCCAGTATGGGAGGTTCCATGCCAGAACATTTCAGTTGGATCTCCTGAGCAAGTGGTCCGGATCACATCTACAGATGCACCGGATGATTCAGCTGTCGCCTCAGGCCAGGATTTCCTTCCTGTGGTGGCTACAGTCCACCAACCTACTGGAAGGCCGGAGTTTCGGGATTCAGGATTGGACCCTCCCCACAACAGATGCGAGTCTAAGGGGATGGGGAGCTGTCCCCAAGGGGCGCAGTTCCAGGGCAGGTGGTCAAACCACGAAAGCCTCCTTCCGATCAACATTTTGGAACTTCGGGCGATCTACAATGCTCTGCTTCAGGCCTCTTCTCTGCTCAGGAATCACGTGTTCCAGGTACAGTCGGACAACGACACAGTGGTGGCGTATATCAGTCGCCAAGGAGGGCCAAAAAGCAGAGCCTGCATGCGAGAGGTATCAAAGATACTCCTCTGGGCGGAAATAAATGGAAGAGCCATGTCAGCAATCTTCATTCCAGGTGTGGGCAGCTGGGAAGTGGACTTCCTGAGTTATAACGATCTCTACCTGGGGGAGTGGGGTCTCCACAAGCAGGTGTTCCAGCAGGTCATCAAACCGGTGGGGCTGCCCGCGGATAGACTTGATGGCTTCTTGTCTCAACAAGAAACTTCCCTGGTATTGCTTGCGAACTAGGGACCCTCGGGTGAGGGCAGTGGATGCACTGGCATCGCCTTAGCCTTTACCGGCCTTGTCTACCTATGTCCTTTGATTCCATTGCTCCCAAGGGCGCTAAAGCGAATCAGGAATCAAAGAGTCCAGGCAATTCTGATTGCCCTGGATTGGCCTCGAAGGGCGTGATACGCAGATCTTCTGGACATGTCCGTCGAAGACCCTTGGCCTCTGCCACTAAGAAGCAGTGTTCTTCAACAAGGACCGTTCGGCTACCCGGACGTACGGCGACATCGTTTGACAGCATGGAGGCTGAGCGGAACATCCTAGCTCACAAGGGCCTTTCCAAAAAGGTTATTGCTGCCATGGTTCAGGCAAGAAAACCGGTGATGCCAAAACACTCATATCTGGAGGAGATATGTCTCTTGGTGCGAGGAGCGCACATATTCGCCTGCTGAGTTTCACTTGGGACGTCTCTTATGTTTCCTGCAGGCTGGTGTAGATAAAGGATTACTTCTGGGTTCCATTAAGGTCCAGATTTCAGCCCTCTCCATTTTCTTCCAGAAGAAATTGGCAGTGTTGCCAGAAGTTCAGACATTCTTGCAAGGGGTTCTCCACATCCAACCTCCTTTTGTGCCGCCTGCGGCACCTTGGGATGTGAATGTGTTGGATTTTCTACAGTCCTCCTGGTTTGAACTTCTGATGTCGGTAGAAGACAAGTACCTCACGTGGAAAACGGTGATGTTACTGGCCCTGGCTTCTGCTCGACGTGTCTCAGAATTGGGGGATTTGTCGTGTAAAAGTCCATACTTGGTCTTTTACGAGGACAGAGCAGAGCTCCGGACTAGACAGCAGTTTCTGCCGATGGTTGTCCCTGCATTTCACTTGAATCAGCATATTGTGATTCCGTCTGGTTCTTTTGCTCCTCTGGAGGCATTGGATGCTGTGCGAGCCTTGAAGACCTATGTCAATAGGATAGCTCGGATCAGAAAGACGGATTCTTTGTTCGTGCTCTATGATGCGCAGAAGAAGGGTTGTCCTGCTTCAAAGCAGTCCATTGCTCGTTGGATTAGGCTTACTATTCAACTGGCCTATGTGTAGGCAGCTTTACCTGTTCCTAAGTCTCTGAAGGCCCATGCTACGAGATCAGTGGGTTCTTCCTGGGCGACTGCCCGTGGAGCCTCGGCCTTACAACTTTGCTGAGCTGCTACCTGGTCAGGGAAGAACACTTTTGTGAAGTTCTACAGCTTTGATACCTTGGCCAAAGAGGATACCCAGTTTGGGCAGGCGGTGCTGCAGCAGTCTCTGCACGTTCCTGCCCATTCTGGAAGCTTTGAAACGTTCCCATCGTACTAGATTCCCCAATATCCCTTATGGATGCTAGAGAAAATAGGATTTTAAATACCTACCGGTAAATCCTTTTCTGGTAGTCCATAAGGGATATTGGGCGTCCGCCTCAGATTTTTCTGCAGGTACTTGTTATGTTGTTACCTGTTCAGCTGCTGCTGTTGTTGTTGTTACCAGCTGTTGCTGGTTGTTGACAGCTGTTGCTGGTTGTTATATGTTAGTGGTGTGCTGTTATGAAAATCTCACCAGTCCTTGTTATCATATTTCCTTCTCTCATATATGTCCTTTCTCCTTCGGGCACATTTTTACCTATAACTGCCTATGAGAGGAGCCAGCACACCCAGTTGAAGAAATTTAAAGTGCACTGGCTCCTTTGGACCCCATCTAATACCCCATCGTACTAGATTCCCCAATATACCTTATAGACTATGAGAAAAGGATTTACCGGTAGGTAAATAAAATCCTATTTTACAGCGTATATTTACAGCTTCACAGGGTGTACTTCACGGGGTGCCACAAGGGAAGGGGGTGGGACGACAAAGGGGAGCTGAGAGGGAAGAGGTGAGGAACATATACAGTGGGAGGTGAGTAGGGCGCAGTGATGGTAAGGTGCAGACTAGATGGGCAAATGGTCCTTATATGCCATCAGATTCTATGTTTCTATGGTCCCAGAAGAGAGGCCAGCCACAGTAACTAGCCACACTCTGTTGTAGTGGTGCTGGGTGCAGAGAGGAGCAGGGCCCTGGAGGCAGGCAGAAAAAGCTATGTTTAAGATGGAGATGGATCAACTGGAAAGGATCCTGACACTGCCCGTATTAACTGTAGATGGTGGCCGCACTGCGCCTCGTGACCCAGTACTTTGACTGGTGTCTCTCAAATATTTTTGTGGGGGCAAGCCGCCCCCTATGTTCCAGCACCTATGGTAACTAGAGCCATCAAGTATTTCTTCAGCTGTGATGTTCCTGTCTATATAAGCCTTAGGGATGGATTAAATTAGCCACAGTTAATTACCCCAGACTAATTGATCTGCCAGGGCTATTCAATTTTATCCTGCGATTAGACTACAGTTAACCCGGATTTCTGTTCATGCCTGAGGAATCTGAAACAGAAATCTGCATAAAATGCCCCGGTCTCGTGTTCCATAAAGCTGTTAACCCAGTTCTGGGAACTTCTCAGCACAGTAGTGGGTAATTTGATGAAAAGGGGCTGTAATTAAATAGCCACGTGCGTTAAAGCCCAAGGCCACCACCCTTTTATCGCATGTAATTAAATCCTTAGAATGGGTACACATCAGGACATTATGTTCCCAGCCGAGCCGAGGGCCTATGGTACTATATATCACGCAGCCGTACACACTGCACAATCTGGTGAACGGCCGGGCAGTATACGGTTACCAGCCGCATTCACCTACATGCTGTCATCAGCGGTGCTGGCCCATCTAACTTGCAGTACATCAGATGGCATGATGGGCGAGAGCATGCAATTGCGGGTACACACTGAGCGATATGGAAGCTATATTATTCTGGTCCACGTCCTCCAATGTATTGCCTGATGTTTACCCAGCCTTATGTTTTGCTGGATGGTTTCCCTGCAACTGAGGAACAAATACATGTTACCAGTGGTGCAATTTGAAAAAAATGTCTTATAGGTACTGTGTGCGCTCCAAAAAATGGGTGTGGTCAAATGCCACATGGGGCGTGGCCAATGATAATGGGTGCGTGGTACACATATGGGGGGGCCAGATACACATATGACCACAATAGTGCCAGATATACATTGCCCCCACTGTGCCAGATACACAAATGCCCCCACAGTGCCAGATATACATTGCCCCCACAGTGCCAGATCTACATTGCCAGATATACAATGCCCCCACAGTGCTAGATATACATTGCCCCCACAATGCCAGATATACAGTACATTGCCCCCACAGTGCCAGATCTACATTGCCAGATATACATTGCCCCCCTGTGCCAGATATACATTGCCCCCACTGTGCCAGATATACAATGCTCCACTGTGCGCTCATTGCCCCCCCACCCCTTACCGCTGGCTCTGTTTCTACTGTGTGAGGGGAGGAGAGTGCAACGCAGCGCCTCTCCTGCCCCTCAATTCTCTTTGATGCCCGGTCTCACTCTCCAGCGGCGGCAGCGGAGTCGATTTAAAATAAGCCGCCGGTTCGTTAGCCAATCAGATGTTACGGACCGGCAGCCAATCGGGAGCCGCGGCTGCTGGTCCGCGAGCCCTGATTGGATAGCAAACCAGTGCCTTATTCAGATTGACCCCGCAGCTGCTGGAGAGTGAGACCGGGCATCAAAGAGAATTGAGGGGCAGGAGAGGAGCTGCGCTCTCCTCCCCTCACACAGAACAAAGTCAGCGACGACGACGACGGCCCGGCGGTACGGCAGACCGGTTGGGGATTTCTTACTGGTACGCCGTACCGCCATACTTGCAGCGCTGCATGTTACATTCTCTACTGCCAAATTGTTATGGTATAGTGAGCTGATGTCTGAGCCAAGCGTTGTTTTGTGGACGACCATATAGCTTTGCAATTTGCAGATTTATTTTAGTTTGTATTACATGTTTTAAAATGGTATTTAACATATTATGCACACAGTATTGTGTATTATTGGTTAATAGATGCTGTAACCATCCGGCCCTCTTTACTTACTTTTTTTTTTTTTTTGTATATCACTGCAGCACTGTAACTAGATTTTAAATTCAAAGCAATTCTGCTTCCTGGTATTATTATGCACAACAATGGAAACTGGTACTAACATTGGGGCCAATTCAGAGTCGCATGCAATTTTCCCTGCCTCACGTGCATGGACAAAAATGTGAATATACTCCCATGTGATGATATGACAACATCTGTGTGACCACACTGTCCCTGTCCATACACTTGGTTTCATAACTGTCTGACATCATTATCCCTGCGCACCTGCATCAGCCCTGACCTTGGTGCAATATTTCAGTTTGAAAACAGGTGGAACTCTTAGTACATACAACTGATGCTACATTTTTCCTACATGCATATTCTCCATTAGCACCCACTTAAGACCCTTTAGCCACAAGTGAAGATGTCACTGAGCTGCACACAACTTGAAATCACTCAGTGCTATGTTCCTGGAGACCTGCGCAAGCACAGCAGACTCTAACAGAGCACCAGAGACTGCTCGGCAACTGCACTGACACCAGAGGGGGGCCCACTCGGAGACTCCTCCTCTCTTAATCCTCCGCTGAGTCATTTAACTAGTGCATTGTACCTTTGCTTAATATTCATATAAAGCAGGTTTTATTTTGGTTAAATATTAATTTTCCTGAAAGACAGAAATTTGTATGTATTTATAAATCGGTGAAAAGGATATATGGTTAGCCCTGGGTTTTCACTTTTGTGTTTCAGGGAGATGTTGCCAATGAAGTAGAGACAGAGCAAATAGTGCATGATGCCTCTGTGATGTCCTTTACTGCAGGAAGCTATTCCTCATATGTACAGGTCCGTGGCTCTGTGCCATTGTATTGGTCTCAAGATATCTCCACTATGATGCCAAAGCCACCAATTACATGTGAGTTTTCATTTGCAATGACATATAGAGTACTTAGTGTACATAATAAGTAATAGCTACTATATATATATATATATATATATATATATATAGTTGCAAGAAAAAGTATGTGAACCCTTTGGAATTTCCTGGGTTTGTGCATAAATTGGTCATAAAATGTGTTCTGATCTTCATCTAAGTCACAACAATAGACATACACAGTCTGCTGAAACTAATACCACACAATTATATGTTCTCATGTTTTTATTGAACTCACCATGTAAACATTCACAGTGCAGGGTGGACAAAGTATGTGAACCCCTAGGCTAATGACTTCTGGAAGAGCTCATTTGAGTCAGGAGTCAGCCAACCTGGAGTACAATCAATGAGACGAGATTGGGGGTGTTGGTTAAAACTGCCCTGCCCTAATAAAAACACACACCAGTTTTGAGTTTGCAATTCTCAAGAAGCATTGCCTGATGTGAACCATGCCTCGCAGAACAGAGCTCTCAGAAGACCTACGATTAAGAATTGTTGACTTGCATAAAGCTGGAAAGGGTTACAAAAGTATCTCTAAAATCCTTGATGTTCATCAGATCACGGTAAGACAAATTGTCTATAAATGGAGAAAGTTCAGCACTGTTGCTACTCTCCCTAGGAGTGGGCGTCCTGTAAAGATGACTGCAAGAGCACAGCGCAGAATGCTCAGTGAGGTGAAGAAGAATCCTAGTTTATCAGCTAAAGACTTACAGAAAGCTTTGGCACATGCTAACATCTCTGTTGATGAATCTACCATACGTAAAACACTGAATAAGAATGGAGTTCATGGGAGGAAACCACGGAGGAAGCCACTGCTGCCCAAAAAAAACATTGATACACGTTTGAAGTTTGCAAAAGAGCACCTGAATGTTCCACAACACTACTCGCAAAATATTCTGTGGACAGATGAAACCAAAGTTGAGTTGTTTGGAAGGAACACACAGCACTATGTGTGGAGAAAAAAAGGCACAGCACACCAACATCAAAACCTCATCTCAACTGTGAAGTATGGTGGTGGTGGTGGGGGGGGGGGTCATCATGGTTTGGGGGCTGCTTTGCTGCCTCAGGCCCTGGACAGATTGCTATCATCGACGGAAAAATGAATTCCCAAGTTTATCAAGACATTTTGCAGGAGATCTTAAGGCCACCTGTCCACCAATTGAAGCTCAACAGAAGATGGGTGCAACAGAACAACAACAACAACCCAAAGTACATAAGTAGATCAACAACAGAATGGCTTCAACAGAAAAAAATACACCTTCTGGAGTGGCCCAGCCAGAGTCCTGACCTCAACCCGATTGAGATGCTGTGGCATTACCTCAAGAGAGCGATTCACACCAGACAACCCAAGAATATTGCTGAAATTAAACAGTTTTGTAAAGAGGAATGGTCCAAAATTCCCCCTGACCGTTGTGCAGGTCTGATATGCAACTATAGGAAATGTTTGGTTGAGGTTATTGCTGCCAAATGAGGGTCAATCAGTTATTAAATCCAAGGGTTCACATACTTTGTCCACCCTGCACTGTGAATGTTTACATAGTGTGTTCAATAAAAACATGAGAACATATAATTGTGTGGTATTAGTTTCAGCAGACTGTGTTTGTTGCAACTATATATATATATATATATATATATAATGTATGTAATCTGGACACGGATGACAAAATCAAGCATTTAGTCTGAATGGTCAGTGTTTCAGAGGTTGTTCATTCCACCTTCATCGGAGGAATGAATAGTTTTTTTATGTACAGCAAATATGGCGGGCATAATAAATATTGAACAGATACATGGAGCCAATATGATTACATTTTACCAAAACTGCTGCGGGGTGCACACATTTTTTTTTTTAAACACTATGGGGACTCTATGATTTCCTTTTTTTACACCTAATATCCACACGCTAGTGGTAGAGGAAGGCACGCAATGCTACTTGTCATTGTACCGTGCATTCCTAGGTGCGGGGGCACAAACAAACCAGGACTGATAGTAAGTAACACACCACTTTAAAGGTGAAGGAGTTTTTTTGCTTGGCAAAATAATGTCTGTTTACTTGGCTTGGAGAACAGTCACCTGTAATGTGTGGTGATTTCAAACAGTCACAAAAATACTTCTTGGTAAATTTACCCCTATGACTGCTGTATGCACACCAAAATAGTAGAATAGGACCACTAGGAGAGATTACTCTTTTAGGTTACCATGTGTGAATCCTTCAGGCTACCATTTGGTCACCACTGTGATAGAGTATGCATAGAAATAGTTATAAAAGTCTATTGTATTTAGAAGTCAACTTAAAGTGCTATTAATTCTGTATGTGTTTCTGTTCTGCCAGTGGACCAAGCTGATCCATATGCACATGCAGCTGCTTCTCACTTTGACCAAATGCTTCAGAGATTTGGATCACCCATTATCATTCTGAATCTAGTAAAGGTAAGAGACACCTTAAATTTGCTGTCATTTTTGTAATGTACTGATGGAGCTGACGTCACAGCACTCTGTGGCTCACTTAATACATCACAAGCTGTTAGCATGTGGCTCACGTATGTGGTACAGATATTTCTCTAACGTCCTAGTGGATGCTGGGGACTCCGTAAGGACCATGGGGAATAGACGGGCTCCGCAGGAGACAGGGCACTTTAAGAAAGAATTTGGATACTGGTGTGCTCTGGCTCCTCCCTCTATGTCCCTCCTCCAGACCTCAGTTTGAATCTGTGCCCGGACGAGCTGGGTGCTACTTAGTGAGCTCTCCTGAGCTTGCTAAAAATAAAGTTTTTTGTTAGGTTTTTTTATTTTCAGAGAGATCTGCTGGCAACAGACTCTCTGCTACGTGGGACTGAGGGGAGAGAAGCAGCCCTACTCACTGAAGATAGGTCCTGCTTCTTAGGCTACTGAACACCATTAGCTCCAGAGGGATCGTACACAGGATCGCACCCTTTGTCGTCCGATCCCGGAGCCGCGCCGCCGTCCCCCTCGCAGAGCCGGAAGACAGAAGCCGGTGACGGAAGCAAGAAGACTTCGAAATCGGCGGCAGAAGACTCCAGTCTTCATATGAAGCAGCGCACAGCACTGCAGCTGTGCGCCATTTATCCCACACTAAACCCACATACTCCGGTCACTGTATATATGCATGGGCCCCCGCCATATTTTTACACAGAAACGCGGGACAGAAGCCCGCCGCTGAGGGGGCGGGGCTTCTTCCTCAGCACTCACCAGCGCCATGTTTTTTCTCCACAGCACCGCTGAGAGGAAGCTCCCCAGTCTCTCCCCTGCAGTTACACAGTAGAAGAGGGTAAAAAGAGAGGGGGGGCACATAATTAGGCGCAAAAATCAATATAAACAGCAACTACTGGGTTAACATTAAGTTACTGTGTTATTCCTGGGTTAATAGCGCTGGGGTGTGTGCTGGCATACTCTCTCTTTGTCTCTCCAAAGGGCCTTATGGGGGAATTGTCTTCAGATGACCATTCCCTGAGTGTGTGGTGTGTCGGTACGTGTGTGTCGACATGTCTGAGGTAAAAGGCTCCCCTAAGGAGGAGATGGAGCAAATGTGTGCGTGAGAGGGTGTCTCCATCGACAACGCCGACACCTGTTTGGATATGTGTAATTAAGTGCTAAGGTGAATTTATTGCACAAAAGATTAGAGAACAGACAGGAAATCTACCCATGTCTGTCCCTATGTCGCAGAGACCTTCAGAGTCTCTCAATGCTTACTATCCAAAATAATAGACACTGATATCGACACGGAGTTTGACTCCAGTGTCGACTACGATAATGCAAAGTTACAGCCAAAATGGCAGAAAAGTATTCAATATATGATTATTGTAATAAAAGATGATTTGCATATCACTGATGACTCATCTGTCCCTGACACAAGGGTACACATGTTTAAGGGGAAGAAAGCTGAGGTAAATTTCCCTCCTCTCATGATGAAAAAGAGCGGGAATCTCCAGACAAGAGACTGCAGTTTCCCACAAAGAATTCTCAGGCAGTATCCTTTCCCCACTAGGGCCAGGATATGATGGGAATCTTCCCCTAGGGTGTCACGTTTGCCCAAAAGGTAGCCCTGACGTAACAGCTATTCTCAGGGATCCTGCAGATAGCGTGCACATTCTGGTACACTACTCAGACCGGCGATTGTGTCGGCATGGGTTTATAGCGCTGTGGCAGCGTGGACAGGTACCTTATCAGCAGTGATTGAGACCCTAGTATGTATATATATATATATATGTATATATAGAGATATATATATATATATATTAAAGATGCTGTCTTAAGAGAGATATATATATATATATATATATATATATATATATATATATAAAACATGCCCAAAGAGACATGAGTATACTGGGTCCTAGAGTCAAAGCTATGTCGATTTCTGCTTGACGTGTCCTGTAGAATATGCAATGGACAGATGATGCCGACTTAAGAGGCATATGGAAGGCTGAGGATTGTGTTGAGAAGGGTTCTCGGACCTGGTCTCCACAGCTATAGCTGGTAATTCTGATATTTTGCCTTATATTCCTGCACAGCCTAGGAAAGCACGACATTATCAAATGCAGCCTTTCGAACAAAGAAACAAGAAAGTCCGAGGTGCGTCCTTTCTTGCCAGAGGCGGGGGCAGAGGAAAGAAGCTGCACAACACAGCTAGTACCCAGGAACAGAAGTCCTCCCCGGCCTCTACAAAATCCACCGCATGTCGCTGGGGCTCCACAGGCGGAGCTAGGCCCGGTGGGGGCGCGCCTTCGTAAGTTCAGCCACAAGTGGGTTCACTCCCTGTTAGATCCCTGTGCAATAGATATGGTGTCTCAGGGATACAAGCTGGACTTTGAGAAGATGCCCCCTCACCGACGGCCCTGCCGGCTTCCCCCCACGAGAGGGAAACAGTGTTAACTGCAATTCACAAATTGTATCTTCAACAGGTGGTGGTCAAGGTTCCCCTCCTTCAACAAGGAGGGGGTTATTATTCGACCATGTTGTAGTCCCGAAACCAGACGGTTCGGTCAGACCCATATTGATTTTAAAATCCCTGAACATATACCTGAAAAGGTTCAAGTTCAAGATGGAATCGCTAAGAGCGGTCATTGCAAGCCTGAAAGGGGGAGATTTTATGGTGACTCTGGACATAAAGGATGCATACCTTCATGTCCCCATTTATCCACCTCATCAGGCGTACCTCAGAATTGCGGTACGGGATTGTCATTACCAATTTCAGACGTTGCCGTTTGGTCTCTCCACGGCCCCGAGAATATTCACCAGGGTAATGGCGGAAATGATGGTGCTCCTGCGGAAGCAAGGTGTCACTATTATCACGTAATTGGACGATCTCCTCATAAAAGCGAGATCAAGATAGCAGTTGCTGAACAGCGTATCACTTTCTCTGGAAGTGTTACGGCAACACGGCTGGATTCTATATATTCCAAGGTCGCAGTTGGTTCCTACAGCTCATCTGCCTCTCCTAGGCATGATCCTAGACACAGACCAGGAAAGGGTTTATCTCCAGATAGAGAGAGCTCAGGAGCTTGTGACACTGGTCAGGAATCTATTAAAACCATAACAGGTGTCAGTGCATCACTGCACTCGAGTCCTGGGAAGGATGGTGGCATCATACGAGGCAAGTGGTCCAGATCACATCTTCAGATGCATCGGTTAATCACCCTATCCCCCAGGGCCAGGGTGTCTCTCCTGTGGTGGCTGCAGAGTGCTCACCTTCTCGAAGGTCGCAGATTCGGCATTCAGGACTTGGTCCTGGTGACCACGGATGCAAGCCTCCGAGGGTGGGGGGCAGTCACACAGGGAAGAAGTTTCCAAGGGCTGTGGTCAAGTCAGGAGACTTGCCTTCACATCAACATCCTGGAACTAAGGGCCATATACAACGCCCTACGTCAAGCAGAGTCCCTGCTTCGCGACCAACCGGTTCTGATTCAGTCAGAAAATATCACCGCAGTGGCTCATGTAAACCGCCAATGCGGCACAAGGAGCAGGGTGGCGATGGTAGAAGCCACCAGAATTCTTCGCTGGGCGGAGAATCACGTAAGCGCACTGTCAGCAGTGTTCATTCCGGGAGTGGACAGCTGGGAAGCAGACTTCCTCAGCAGGCACGACCTCCACCCGGGAGAGTGGGGACTTCATCAAGAAGTCTTCATGCAGATTGCAAGTCGGTGGGAACTGCCACAGGTGGACATGATGGCATCCCGCCTCAACAAAAAGCTGCAGAGATATTGCGCCAGGTCAAGAGACCCTCAGGCGATAGCTGTGGACGCACTGGTGACACCGTGGGTGTTCCCGTCGGTCTATGTATTTCCTCCTCTTCCTCTCATACCCAAGGTGCTGAGAATCATAAGGAAAAGAGGAGTGAGAACAATACTCTTTGTTCCGGATTGGCCAAGAAGGACTTGGTATCCAGATCTGCAAGAAATGCTCACAGAGGACCCGTGGCCTCTGCCTCTAGGACAGGACTTGTGCAACAGGGGCCCTGTCTGTTCCAAGACTTACCGCGGCTGCGTTTGACGGCATGGCGGTTGAACGCCGGATCCTAGCAGAAAAAGGCATTCCGGATGAGGTCAGTCCTACGCTGATAGAGGCTAGGAAGGATGTGACGGCTCAACATTATCACCGTATATGGCGAAAATATGTGGCTTGGTGTGAGGCCAGGAATGCCCCTACGGAGGAATTCCAGCTGGGCCTTTTCCTTCACTTCCTACAGTCGGGAGTTACTTTGGGCCTTAAATTGGGTTCCATTAAGGTTCAGATTTCGGCCTTATCCATTTTCTTTCAAAAAGAACTGGCTTCTCTGCCTGAAGTTCAGACGTTTGTAAAGGGAGTGCTGCATATTTAGCCCCCTTTTGTGCCTCCAGTGGCACCTTGGGATCTTAACGTGGAGTTGAGTTTCCTGAAATCACACTGGTTTGAACCACTCAAAACGGTGGAAGTAAAATATCTCACGTGGAAGGTGGTCATGCTATTAGCCTTGGCTTCGGCTAGGCGTGTGTCAGAATTGGCGGCTTTGTCACATAAAAGCCCTTATCTGGTTTTCCATGCGGATAGAGCAGAATTGCTGACCCGCCCACAATTTCTGCCGAAAGTGGTTTCATCCTTTCATATAAACCAACCTATTGTGGTGCCTGTGGCTACTACTGACTTGGAGGATTCCGAGTCACTGGATGTAGTCGGGGCTTTGAAGGTTTATGTAGCCAGAACGGCTAAGGTCAGGAAAACAGAATCTTTGTTTATCCTGTATGCTTCCAACAAGCTTGGGGCGCCTGCTTCAAAGCAAACTATTGCTCGCTGGATCTGTAACACGATTCAGCAGGCTCATTCTGCGGCTGGATTGCCGCTGCCTAAATCAGTTAAGGCCCATTCCACTAGGAAGGTGGGCTCTTCTTGGGCGGCTGCCCGAGGGGTCTCGTCATTACAGCTTTGCCGAGCGGCTACTTGGTCAGGTTAAAACACTTTTGCAAAGTTCTACAAGTTTGATACCCTGGCTGAGGAGGACCTTGTGTTTGCTCATTCGGTGCTGCAGAGTCATCCGCACTCTCCCGCCCGTTTGGGAGCTTTGGTATAATCCCCATGGTCCTTACGGAGTCCCCAGCATCCACTAGGACGTTAGAGAAAATAAGATTTTACTTACCGGTAAATCTATTTTCTCGTAGTCCGTAGTGGATGCTGGGCGCCCGTCCCAAGTGCGAACTTCTTCTGCAATACTTGTATATAGTTATTGCTTAAATAAGGGTTATGTTATGGTTGCGTCAGGGTTGATCTGATGCTCCGTTGTTGTTCATACTGTTAACTGGGTAAGTTTATCACAAGTTATACGGTGTGATTGGTGTGACTGGTATGAGTCTTGCCCTGGATTCCAAAATCCTTTCCTTGTACTGTCAGCTCTTCCGGGCACAGTTTCTCTAACTGAGGTCTGGAGGAGGGACATAGAGGGAGGAGCCAGAGCACACCAGTATCCAAATTCTTTCTTAAAGTGCCCTGTCTCCTGCGGAGCCCGTCTATTCCCCATGGTCCTTACGGAGTCCCCAGCATCCACTACGGACTACGCGAAATAGATTTACCGGTAAGTAAAATCTTATTTTCCTCATACATCTTTGCTGCAGTCTCACCAAACAACTACACTTGGCACGCCAGATTGCCGCTAAGACGCACAAGGAGACTGCTGATTTATTTGTGTGTGACTAAGAGGAATACCCAATTATCCACGGTACATTACTGCAGGTAATGATATCGGCCCAGGGCTATTCTATTAGCTTCTATTGCTACATCAGGTGCCGGCTCCTGACAGCTCCCGATGCAGCTGACCTCCGGCTCCCCGATCACATGATCGCTTCCCCATCATGTGACTGCCGCCAGGGTCAGGGGAAGAGAGGGGCTGCGGCACTGCTCCGGCTTCCCTGCCGGGGACTCGTCACTGAGTGCCAGCTCCAGGGCCGCGGCACACTCACTGCAGTCCCAGCCTGCTGCTGCTGCAGCAGGCATGGAAAACTGCAGGTCGCCGCTTCTCTGGGATTTTGTTTCAACCGAAAACGGGACTGTTTCTCCTGAAAATATACAGGTTTCACTGAACCTGTGTGTTTTCAGGAGGAAAGCTGTTTTTTTACAGGCTATCCTAATTGGATATAGAAGAAGCAAGTGTTGGTATTTATCTGTGTCCAGGGCGCGTAAAAAAAGAAAAAGGTAATGAAACTTAACACATCCCTTGTCAAATGGGTATACGATGTCTTCTCCAGGTTATGCAGGCCTATGAGTCCTTTCGTTCAGGTGAATCTTCTCGTTATAAATGGCTCCCAGTTCATGTCAAAATGGAGAGAAATAAGAGAGAAAAAAAATGTGTAGCACCGTTTACAACAGCTAGAATCGAGAATTAATTACGTGAACCTAACCTGAGGGGATTGGTGAAAAAAACTAGCAATAAAGATACCTTTACGGGAACCCACTTACTTGTTTCTGTGTGAGTGGGGTACGCCCTTAAAAACTTTCATTGTGTGGAATTCTCGATTCTAGCTGTTGTAAACGGTGCTACACATTTTTTTTCTCTCTTATTTCTCTCCATTTTGACATGAACTGGGAGCCATTTATAACGAGAAGATTCACCTGAACGAAAGGACTCATAGGCCTGCATAACCTGGAGAAGACATCGTATACCCATTTGACAAGGGATGTGTTAAGTTTCATTACCTTTTTCTTTTTTTACGCGCCCTGGACACAGATAAATACCAACACTTGCTTCTTCTATATATTGTTTTGGTAAAATCTGTGATTTTTACATAGGTATTTTGTCAGTGGACGGGCTGCTGTGCGCCAAACTTGTAGACCCTCCCTATTTTCTCTTTTTTTTTCTATCCTAATTGGATAGCCTGTAAAAAAAAAAAAAAAAGCATCGGTGAAACATCAGAAAAAAGTGCAAAATCTGTAATAGGATACTGCCCTTAGTCTATGAATCTTTACACAATGTGCTACAGATTTCTAATTGAATAGGAAAATATCACAGCAGCGAGTATGAAACCTGTGGTAACATGCATTTTTTTGAACTCGCATCTATTCATAATAATCCATTTTACCACAGTACATATCTATTTACAAGTAGCTGGTTTGTGTGTTGCTAGCATATTTATCTGACTCAACATAGACAAAAAAAAATGGCAATTGTATCATCACATCACCCTTTTCTACAGTTCAGTGCCATTGATTATAGTCTTGATACTTGAGTTGACAGTGGAAGCTTATAAGCCAATGATTCTTTCATTACGTCACATACTTTAAAGAAGTGTGCAATATACATGATTTGTACATGTGCATAAAATAGCTGATTGGTTCCAAGCTATGAAAAACTGCGCTCAGGAAGACTTAAGCAAATAATGTCAATCTGGATTGTTCCGCAGCTCATATATAATGAGCAGATAATTAGGTTATGCAAGATGGACTAAAAATGAAGAACATTGTATAGCTTGCTGTAGTCTTCTACACTTGCAATTTTGCTTACTTAGCCTTGCCGCTAGAAAGTAATAACAGTTCATGGGCAAGCTGCCACAAAAGGGTAAATGGTCTGGTCATTTCACTTTTGCTCCCTGGCAACAGTCCCTCCTCGCTTTCCTACCCCTTTAACCTACGTAACAGCAAAAAGTGGGTTGATTACACTTTACCTCAAGAAATACTTAAACATTTGCATTGCCAGTGTCAGTCTAAACAGTCTCTCATACTGTGTTTTGCTTCTGTAAATATTTCCAAAATCCCTTCAGTAGGTAAATTTAACAAGAAAAAAAAAAGGTCAATCGTGTTCCTTGACAGTCTTATACACACACACACACACACACACACACACACACACACACACACACACACACACACACACACACACACACCACAGACACACACACACACACACACACACACACACACCACACACCACACACCACACACACACACACCCACACACCACACACCACACAACACACACACACACACACACACGCATACTAATGTAAAACAAATGTCACCGTGTTACAGCTTTTCATTTACAGTCATTAAGAAAGTGCATATACTGGAGAACTTCTGGGGATGGCAACTGAAAATAAAATACAAATTATGTATCCCATATCGAAATATTTCGAAATACGGAATTTTTTGAGTGAGGCTGAGATAGTGAAACCTTTGTTTTCTGATGGCTCAATGTACATAACTTTGTTTAATACACAAAATTATTAAAAATATTGTATTAAATTACCTTCAGGCTGTGTGTATAAGGTGTATATGAAACATAAATGAATTGTGTGTACAGTATGTACACAAACTTTGTGCATTAAACAAAGTATATTATAACATTGGCTAAAATGACCTTCAGGCTGTGTGTATAAGGTGTATATGTAACATAAATGCATTCTGTGCTTAGACTTAGGTCCCATCACCATGATATCTCATTATGGTATGCAATTATTCCAAAATACGGAAAAATTCTATATCCAAAATACCTCTGGTCCCAAGCATTTTGGATAAGGGATACTCAACCTGTATTGTAAAAAAACAAAGCTCAGATATTCACTGCAGAAATATTTGCACAAAAACACATCTGAATGAGTTTCTACAGTATAAGCCAGTCTGCTGTCTGGGTATCATGATGATATTTTTATTGTGACTGACATGACCATTTTGTGTCAGGTCAGTCACTCTCCTCCCCAATGCTACTGAAGTGTGCAGTGCTACGGACCAGGCTGAGTCGGGGGCTTAGAGTAAGTGAACAGAGCATGGCTGCTGTAATATCGCTAAAAGAAAAAGATAATGAGAAATTATAGTATCCCCACAATCAATTAGAGTATTTGCATATATTGGGGGTTATTTAAGTTGGATTGCAGATTCTGCTAAAAAACAGTTTGATTGCTTGCAACTGTGGACGACCCACTGCAGGCAGGAACACCGCCGCCATGTTTTCCATCGGAGCGGCTGCGTGTGACGTCATGCAGCCGCCCCGAAAATGCAGCCGACCCACCCCTGTTTTCCCCACACCGTCCCTGCAACGGTCTATCCCCGCCCTGCGAACACCTGTACCTGTCAATCGGGCTGAAGCGTTCGCAGCAACCTGAATAGCCCCTATTGTTCATAAAATATCAGCAGGACAGATGATTTAGATATCAATCCCATCCCTGGTCATATCCTACATCATGCATTGTTGCTATGATCTCCAGGAGTAGTTTCTGGGTGCAGCTATAAAAAACAGTAGCACGAGCTGCATGTGTTACTGTTTATGGGTCTCATTCAGATCCGGATGCAAGCGCCCAATGTTTGACTTATGCGCATGTATCCTGATGGTCACTGCCGACGTACACATATAGGAACTGCATGGAGATTATTGCAGTTCCAGTAGGCATACCTGCACAGTGATGGGGGTTCTGTTTAGTCGGCAGGCGTGTAGGTATGTTGGGGGGTGTGCCAGTGTTAGGGACTGCATCAGAAAACCAGTTCCTCTGATCCCGTCAGCCAAATTCTGAGTAATCATAAGATTGCACAAAAGTCCGATGGTGCAGCCGATGTCTGCTTGATGGTGCGCCTTTGTGCGCACCAAGGCATATTAGAGCTACAGCCGATGGGCTTCTCAATAGACAGGCTTTCAACAGCAGCGTTCGCATCATTTCACAGTAGCAGATTCGACAAACATCGCAGCTACTACGGCTTAGCATCCACCTCTGATTCAGGCCCTATGTTATAACAAAGCTTTTGTAGTATCACTGTATTCATTTAGGAGTCTACATGGTTTTTTGTTTTTGGATTGCCTTGCTTGCAGTTACTTAATCGTATCATTTTCCAAAGTATGTAATTGGTCATGGTGATTATAGTATACTTGACTGCATTTTGGTTACTGATGCTACAATTTTAGCTATGAAAGAAAAAAAAATGTAGGTTGAAAACTATATCAATTATGTGACAATTAAAATGTTTTCCTGTTATTAATAGTCTTCTTCCGTAAAAGGGACCAATAGCCAAAATTCAAGTAAGAAAGAAGCAATTCCTTGGAAATAGCTGACTTGAAGTGAAGGATACTTTCTGGTTTTATTTATAGACTCAGTTGTCAGATGCAGAATGCAAGGATCTGGCTCACCAGGCTCTGACATGTGACTTGCTAAGTGTTTTTTTTTTTTTATCCTGGCGATTGTAGTGTGTAGGAAAATGTGCTCTCACTGACCGCGCTAGTATTTCAGCATTAATGCATTTCTGTAGTAACTGAAATGCATGATTCCCTGTTAAGCTCAAACCTGCGTTATGAGACCATTTATGTTTAGCAATTTGGAATGTATCAATTATTTTTTTTTGTCTAGAAAGGTCAGTGGTGTTTACAAACATGTGCTCAGGATATATTCATCAATGCTGTATAGAAGATTAAAGTCACGTTTGGTGACAAACATGGTTTTATTGTTATTTTTCAGTGCTAGTAAAGACTGGGTCAGCCATCCAGAGTGAAGGTTCATTTAGCCATTCAAAATTAGGCCAGTGCAATGACCTACCGAGTTCTTTTCATACTCAAAATGTTCAGAAATTAGTAATGCTTGTAATTTTCTTTTTTTATGTCTTGAAAGGTCAATGGTTTGTACAGATGTGCTTGGAATATGCATTCATGCTGTGTAAAAGCTTGAAGTCACGTTTGGTGACAAAACATTTAGTTTCTCTATCGTCCTAGTGGATGCTGGGGTTCCTGAAAGGACCATGGGGAATAGCGGCTCCGCAGGAGACAGGGCACAAAAGTAAAGCTTTCCGATCAGGTGGTGTGCACTGGCTCCTCCCCCTATGACCCTCCTCCAAGCCAGTTAGATTTTTGTGCCCGGCCGAGAAGGGTGCAATCTAGGTGGCTCTCCTAAAGAGCTGCTTAGAAAAGTTTAGCTTAGGTTTTTTATTTTACAGTGAGTCCTGCTGGCAACAGGATCACTGCAACGAGGGACTTAGGGGAGAAGAAGTGAACTCACCTGCGTGCAGGATGGATTGGCTTCTTGGCTACTGGACATCAGCTCCAGAGGGACGATCACAGGTACAGCCTGGATGGTCACCGGAGCCTTGCCGCCGGCCCCCTTGCAGATGCTGAAGTAAGAAGAGGTCCAGAATCGGCGGCAGAAGACTCCTCAGTCTTCTAAAGGTAGCGCACAGCACTGCAGCTGTGCGCCATTTTCCTCTCAGCACACTTCACACGGCAGTCACTGAGGGTGCAGGGCGCTGGGAGGGGGGCGCCCTGGGAGGCAAATGAATACCTATTTTGGCTAAAAATACCTCACATATAGCCTCCGGAGGCTATATGGAGATATTTAACCCCTGCCAGAATCCGTTAAGAGCGGGAGACGAGGCCGCCGAAAAAGGGGCGGGGCCTATCTCCTCAGCACACAGCGCCATTTTCCCTCACAGAAAGGCTGGAGGGAAGGCTCCCAGGCTCTCCCCTGCACTGCACTACAGAAACAGGGTTAAAACAGAGAGGGGGGGCACTAATTTGGCGTTAGAAATATATAAAAAAGATGCTATAAGGGAAAACACTTATATAAGGTTGTCCCTATATAATTATAGCGTTTTTGGTGTGTGCTGGTAAACTCTCCCTCTGTCTCTCCAAAGGGCTAGTGGGTCCTGTCCTCTATCAGAGCATTCCCTGTGTGTGTGCTGTGTGTCGGTACGTGTGTGTCGACATGTATGAGGACGATGTTGGTGAGGAGGCGGAGCAATTGCCTGTAATGGTGATGTCACTCTCTAGGGAGTCGACACCGGAATGGATGGCTTATTTAGGGAATTACGTGATAATGTCAACACGCTGCAAGGTCGGTTGACGACATGAGACGGCCGACAAACAATTAGTACCGGTCCAGACGTCTCAAAAACACCGTCAGGGGTTTTAAAACGCCCGTTTACTTTAGTCGGTCGACACAGACACAGACAGGGACACTGAATCCAGTGTCGACGGTGAATAAACAAACGTATTCCTTATTAGGGCCACACGTTAAAGGCAATGAAGGAGGTGTTTCATATTTCTGATACTACAAGTACCACAAAAGAGGGTATTATGTGGGATGTGAAAAAACTACCGTAGTTTTTCCTGAATCAGATAAATTAAATAAAGTGTGTGATGATGCGTGGGTTCCCCCCGATAGAAAATTATGGGCGGTATACCCTTTCCCGCCAGAAGTTAGGGCGCGTTGGGAAACACCCCTTAGGGTGGATAAGGCGCTCACACGCTTATCAAAACAAGTGGCGGTACCGTCTATAGATAGGGCCGTCCTCAAGGACCAGCTGACAGGAGGCTGGAAAATATCATAAAAAGTATATACACACATACTGGTGTTATACTGCGACCAGCGATCGCCTCAGCCTGGATGTGCAGAGCTGGGGTGGCTTGGTCGGATTCCCTGACTAAAAATATTGATACCCTTGACAGGGACAGTATTTTATTGACTATAGAGCATTTAAAGGATGCATTTCTATATATGCGAGATGCACAGAGGGATATTTGCACTCTGGCATCAAGAGTAAATGCGATGTCCATATCTGCCAGAAGATGTTATGGACACGACAGTGGTCAGGTGATGCAGATTCCAAACGGCACAAAGGTGTATTGCCGTATAAAGGAAGAGGAGTTATTTGGGGTCGGTCCATCGGACCTGGTGGCCACGGCAACTGCTGGAAAATCCGCCGTTTTTACCCTAAGTCACATCTCTGCAGAAAAAGACACCGTCTTTTCAGCCTCAGTCCTTTCGTCCCTATAAGATCATATCTGCCCAGGGATAGAGGAAAGGGAAGAAGACTGCAGCAGGCAGCCCATTCCCGGGAACAGAAGCGTTCCACCGCTTCTGACAAGTTCTCAGCATGGCGCTGAGACCGTACAGGACCCCTGGATCCTACAAGTAGTATCCCAGGGGTACAGATTGGAATGTCGAGACGTTTCCCCTTCGCAGGCTCCTGAAGTCTGCTTTACCAAGGTCTCCCTCCGACAAGGAGGCAGTATGGGAAAAAATTCACAAGCTGTATTCCCAGCAGGTGATAATTAAATTACCCCTCCTACTACAACACTTACAAAGGTTCAAATCAAGATGGAGTCACTCAGAGCAGTGATAACGAACCAGGAAGAAGGGGACTATATAGCGTCCCGGGACATCAGGGATGCTTACCTCTATGTCCCAAATTTGCCCTTCTCACTAAGGGTACCTCAGGTTCGTGGTGCAGAACTGTCACTATCAGTTTCAGACGCTGCCGTTTGGATTGTCCACGGCACCCCGGGTCTTTACCAAGGTAATGGCCGAAATGATGATTCTTCTTCGAAGAAAAGGCGTCTTAATTATCCCTTACTTGGACGATCTCCTGATAAGGGCATAGTCCAGGGAACAGTTGGAGGTCGGAGTAGCACTATCTCGGATACTGCTACAACAGCACGGGTGGATTCTAAATATTCCAAAATCGCAGCTGATCCCGACGACACGTCTGCTGTGCCTAGGGATGATTCTGGACACAGTCCAGAAAAAGGTGTTTCTCCCGGAAGAGAAAGCCAGGGAGTTATCCGAGCTAGTCAGGAACCTCCTAAAAACAGTGCATCATTGCACAAGGGTCCTGGTAAAAATGGTGGCTTCCTACGAAGCAATTCCATTCGGCAGATTTCACGCAAGAACTTTTCAGTGGGATCTGCTGGACAAATGGTCCGGATCGCATCTTCAGATGCATCAGCGGATAACCCTATATCCAAGGACAAGGGTGTCTCTCCTGTGGTGGTTATAGAGTGCTCATCTTCTAGAGGGCCGCAGATTCGGCATTCAGGATTGGATGCTGGTGACCACGGAGCCCAGCCCGAGAGGCTGGGGAGCAGTCACACAAGGAAAAAATTTCCAGGGAGTGTGATCAAGTCTGGAGACTTTTCTCCACATAAATATACTGGAGCTAAGGGTAAATTTATAATGCTCTAAGCTTAGCAAGACCTCTGCTTCAAGGTCAGCCGGTATTGATCCAGTGGGAAAAACATCACGGCAGTCGCCCACGTAAACAGACAGGGCGACACAAGAAGCAGGAGGGCAATGGCAAAAACTGCAAGGACTTTTCGCTGGGCGGAAAATCATGTGATAGCACTGTCAGCAGTGTTTCATCCCGGGAATGGAAACTGGGAAGCAGATTTCCTCAGCAGGCACGACCTCCACCCGGGAGAGTGGAAGTTTTTTCCACATGATTGTAAACCGTTGGGAAATACCAAAGGTGGACATGATGGCGTCCCGTCTGAACAAAAAAACGGGACAGGTATTGCGCCAGGTCAAGAGACCCTCAGGCAATAGCTGTGGACGTTCTGGTAACACCGTGGGTGTACCAGTCGGTGTATGTGTTCCCTCCTCTGCTTCTCATACCTAAGGTGCTGAGAATTATAAGACGTAGAGGAGTAAGAACTATACTCATGGCTCCGGATTGGCCAAGAAGGACTTGGTACCCGGAACTTCAAGAGATGCTTACAGAGGTCTTATGGCCTCTGCCGCTAAGAAGGGACTTGCTTCAGCAAGTACCATGTCTGTTCCAAGACTTACCGCAGCTGCGTTTGTCGGCATGGCGGTGGAAAGCCGGATCCTAAGGGAAAAAGGCATTCCGGAAGAGGTCATTCCTACCCTGGTCAAAGCCAGAAAGGAGGTGACCGCACAACATTATCACCACATGTGGCGAAAATATGTTGCGTGGTGTGAGGCCAGGAAGGCCCCACAAAGAAATTTCAACTCGGTCGTTTCCTGCATTTCCTGCAAACAGGAGTGTCTATGGGCCTCAAATTGGGGTCCATTAAGGTTCAAATTTCGGCCCTGTCGATTTTCTTCCAGAAAGAATTGGCTTCAGTTCCTGAAGTCCAGAAGTTTGTCAAGGGAGTATTGCATATACAACCCCCTTTTGTGCCTCCAGTGGCACTGTGGGATCTCAACGTAGTTCTGGGATTCCTCAAATCACATTGGTTTAAAACCAGTCAAATCTGTGGATTTGAAGCATCTCACATGAAAAGTGACCATGCTCTTGGCCCTGGCCTGGACCAGGCGAGTGTCAAATTGGTGGTTTTTTCTCAAAAAAGCCCATATCTGTTTGTCCATTCGGACAGGGCAGAGCTGCGGACTCGTCCCCAGTTCTCTCCCTAAGGTGGTGTCAGTGTTTCACCTGAACCAGCTTATTGTGGTGCCTTGCACCTACTAGGGACTTGGAGGACTCCAAGTTGCTAGATGTTGTCAGGGCCCTGAAAATATGTTCCAGGACGGCTGGAGTCAGGAAAACTGACTTGCTGTTATCCTGTATGCACCCAAAAAACTGGGTGCTCTTGCTTCTAAGCAGACTATTGCTAGTTGGATGTGTAATACAATTCAGCTTGCACATTCTGTGGCAGGCCTGCCACAGCCAAAATATGTAAATGCCCATTCCACAAGGAAGGTGGGCTCATCTTGGGCGGCTGCCCGAGGGGTCTCGGCTTTACAACTTTGCCGAGCAGCTACTTGGTCAGGGGCAAACACGTTTGCTAAATTCTACAAATTTGATACCCTGGCTAAGGAGGACCTGGAGTTCTCTCATTCGGTGCTGCAGAGTCATCCGCACTCTCCCGCCCGTTTGGGAGCTTTGGTATAATCCCCATGGTCCTTTCAGGAACCCCAGCATCCACTAGGACGATAGAGAAAATAAGAATTTACTTACCGATAATTCTATTTCTCGGAGTCCGTAGTGGATGCTGGGCGCCCATCCCAAGTGCGGATTATCTGCAATACTTGTACATAGTTACAAAAATCGGGTTATTATTGTTGTGAGCCATCTTTTCAGAGGCTCCGCTGTTATCATACTGTTAACTGGGTTTAGATCACAAGTTGTACGGTGTGACTGGTGTGGCTGGTATGAGTCTTACCCGGGATTCAAAATTCCTCCCTTATTGTGTACGCTCGTCCGGGCACAGTACCTAACTGGCTTGGAGGAGGGTCATAGGGGGAGGAGCCAGTGCACACCACCTGATCGGAAAGCTTTACTTTTGTGCCCTGTCTCCTGCGGAGCCGCTATTCCCCATGGTCCTTTCAGGAACCCCAGCATCCACTACGGACTCCGAGAAATAGAATTATCGGTAAGTAAATTCTTATTTTTTCTTTCCTGTAGGAGTACCATTATAGACTTTGTCAGGTCTCCAGCGCATAAGAATGATTTAACTGCTAAAAATGGGCAAAGCACCTACAGTACCTAGTTCTTTTCATACTTAAATAACATTTGATCTGGTTTAAGTGTTTTTAGATTGTTGCTTATTATGAATAATGAATAAAACGGAATGTGTGTCTCCTCACTCACACACATTCTGTTTGCTCCAAATAAAAAAAGTAACCCTGGTTTAGTATAACTCGGTAATGGATAAGGTTTTCCCGCATATATTGTTTTAATAACTCATCTATGGTTGCTGTGTGCAATTAACTTAATGATCAATTTGCTTGTACAGTTGCATGGACTTACTTGGCAGTCATTATATTTTATTATATAGTAAAAGTCATTCAAGATCAATAAAGGGGTGTTGGAGCATGCACAACATCCTCCTCTAGTCCACCTATCAACATTTTAAGCCATTGCTATAATCAGGTAGTGGAAAAACTAGAAACAAAAATATAAACTCACGTGAACCACAACATGTGGCCAATATGTCCTATATTCATTGTGGCATTAAGGCCCAGATCTGTCAAGCCTTGAAGAGTGATAAATTGCACGGTGACAAACCAATCAGCTCCTAACTGTCATTTTCAAACATAGCCTGTAACATGACATTTAGGACCTGGTTAGTTGCTACTTTATTACCGTGCAATTTATCACTGTCCAAGGTTTGATAAATCTGGGCCTGAAGGCCCATACACACTGGGCGATTATGAGCTGAAAGCAGCTCACTTTTGGTGTGTTGAGCTGCTTTCAGCTCAAAGCCGCCCAATGTGTATGAATAAGCAATGAGCGGTGAGCACTGATGCGCGCTCCCGCTTCATCGCTGGCGGCCGCCATTCATCTGCTGGTATTACCAGTAGATGAACGGCGGGGTGAGCGGCTTTCCATAGCGTCCTGCTATGGAAAGCCGTTCACCCCCGCTGACATCGCTGGGCAGTGGGGAAAAGCGCTCAGTGTGTATGCACTGAGCGATTTTCAGCCCAGCGATGTCAGCGATCATCGCTGTGCATACACGCTGGGCAAAAACACCCAGTGTATATGCACCTTAAGTCTACTAATGTGTTTGTGCAGTAGAAATATTACATCTGCATGATTGTTGATAGTCCTTGAGCCTAATTCCAAATGTTCCATCATATCTACTTGGTTCAAAGCTAGTGAATGTGAAGGCCATACATACGGATAATCTCTTTGTCACTCATCAAACCATTGGGAGTACACACATGCTCTGTGTATGCAACAAATCAGAAATTATTATTGATGTTACCTTCAAAGGGATTAATTGCATTTAAGTCAGGCTGGGCCCCATAGCAACATATTGAAGGGGCTCCTGGCCCAGAGCTTCTAGAGAGACTCCCCTTCACAGCAGTTGTTAATTTTATGCCCCATAATAGTGCCCTATTTAATTTTTCTGAACCATAGTAGTGCATTAGTTAATGTTATGTCACATTGTAGTGCTGCCAGTAAACATTACGCAACAAAGTACATTATAACATACAGTGCCCCTAGTTCATATTATGCCACACTATAATGCCCCCAGTTCAGGGCCGTAACTACGTGTGTGCCAAGTGGGCTTGGCACACAGCGCAGTTGCCCTGAGGGCGCACGGCCAGCGGCATGTAATGAGTCAAATTGACTCATTACATGCCGCCTCTGCTGTGTGCGCCGTGCGCCGCGCTGGAGGGAGAAGAGACCAGCGCCGGGCAGCGGACAAGGAGGAGGAGGGAGGGGGAGCAGGGAGCCGCAGCAGCGCTATTTCATTGGTAGTAAGCGCCGCTGCAGCATGCCCCTCTCCTTCTGTATTGGCTGCCCGGCGCTGCTATGGATGCTGGGATGCGGTTCCTTCATCCCAGCATCCACAGCAGCGCCAGGCAGCCAATACGGAAGAAGAGGGGGATGCTGCAGCGGCGCTTACTACCAATGACATAGCGCTGCTGCGGCTCCCTGCTCCCCCTCCCTCCTCCTCCTCCTCACCTCACTGCCTGCACCGAGAGGGAGATGCCAGCACGAGTAGCCTGTCAGTGGGGATAAGGTAAGTATATCCCTCTCTCTCTTTCTCTCTTTCTCTCTCTCTCTCTGTGTAAAAAGGGGGCCTGGCTGCCGCAATGTGTAAAAAGGGGTCCTGGCTGCCGCAATGTGTAAAAAGGGGTCCTGGCTGCCGCAATGGGGGACTGGCTGCCGCAATGTGTAAAAAGGGGTCCTGGCTACCGCAATGGGGGACTGGCTGCCGCAATGTGTTAAAAGGGGGCCTGGCTGCCGCAATGTGTAAAGAGGGGGCCTGGCTGCCGCAATGTGTAAAAAGGGGTCCTGGCTGCCGCAATGTGTAAAAAGGGGTCCTGGCTGCCGCAATGTGTAAAAAGGAGGACTGGCTGCCGCAATGTGTAAAAAGGGGTCCTGGCTGCCGCAATGTGTAAAAAGGGGTTCTGGCTGCCGCAATGTGTAAAAAGGGGTCCTGGCTGCCGCAATGTGTAAAAAGGGGGACTGGCTGCTGCAATGTGTAAAAAGGGGGACTGGCTGCCATAATGTGTAAAAAGGGGGAATGGCTGCCGCAATGTGTAAAAAGGGGGCCTGGCTGCCGCAATGTGTAAAAAGGGGGCCTGGCTGCCGCAATGTGTAAAGAGGGGGCCTGGCTGCCGCAATGTGTAAAAAGGGGGCCTGGCTGCCGCAATGTGTAAAAAGGGGTCCTGGCTGCCGCAATGTGTAAAAAGGAGGACCGGCTGCCGCAATGTGTAAAAAGGGGTCCTGGCTGCCGCAATGTGTAAAAAGGGGTCCTGGCTACCGCAATGTGTAAAAAGGGGGACTGGCTGCCGCAATGTGTAAAAAGGGGGACTGGCTGCCATAATGTGTAAAAAGGGGGAATGGCTGCCGCAATGTGTAAAAAGGGACTGGCTGCCGCAATGTGTAAAAAGGGGTCCTGGCTGCCGCAATGTGTAAAGAGGGGGCCTGGCTGCCGCAATGTGTAAAAAGGGGGACTGGCTGCCGCAATGTGTAAAAAGGGGGACTGGCTGCCGCAATGTGTAAAAAGGGGGACTGGCTGCCGCAATGTGTAAAGAGGGGGCCTGGCTGCCGCAATGTGTAAAAAGGGGGACTGACTGCCGCAATGTGTAAAAAGGGGGCCTGGCTGCCGCAATGTGTAAAAAGGGGGCCTGGCTGCCGCAATGTGTAAAAAGGGGGACTGGCTGCCGCAATGTGTAAAAAGGGGGACAGTCTGCTGTAATGTGTAAAAAGGGGGACGCTGTCTGCTGTAATGTATAAAAGGGGCTCTACCTGGTGTAGTGGCGCTACTGTGCAGCGTAATTTGAATAATGTAGACTACTGTGCACCGTAGTATGAATTGCTATTATTTTGTGGCCACGCCCCTTCCCCGTGAAGCCACTCCCCTATAAATTTTTCACGCGCCTATGGGGCGCACTGCCCCTATCTTACATGGGGGGGGGGGGCACTGTCGTTTCTTGCACACAACGCTAAAATGCCTAGTTACGGCACTGCCCCAGTTCATATTATGTCACACTATAGTGCCTCCACTTCATATTGTGATGCATTACAATGCCCCAGTTCATATTATGTAACATTACAATGCCCTCCAGGTAATTTTATACCACATTACAATAAGCAGGTCCAGGGTTTACCAACATATATTGGCTGACCCTAAAACTAAAGTTTGTAAGGACCCATATGTATCACTCAATGGTGAAAAATGTATATAACACATGTTACTTTGGCAATGAAAGTTGGCCCCTCTCAGTGCTGGGCCCCACAGCAGCTGCACTCCCTGCACCTACGGTAGCTACGCCCCTGCCCATAATACTTCAAAACCAATATACTGTAATCCTCCAGTACTGGAACTTAACATTCAGTACTATAGTTCTTTATTTTGGTGGCACAGGAGCATACATCTGTTTGTTGAGAACTTGGGGGTCTATTTACTAATCCTTGAATGGAGATAAAGTGGACGGAGATAAAGTACCAGCCAATCAGCTCCTAACTGTCATGTCCCAGGCTGGGTTTAAAAAATGACAGTTACGAGATGGTTGGCTGGTACTTTGGGGACATTTACTAAGCAGTGTTAAGAGCAGAGAAGTGAGCCAGTGGAGAAGTTGCCCATGGCAACCTATCAGCACTGAAGTAACATCTATAATTTGCATACTATAAAATGATACAGAGCTGCTGATTGGTTGATGGTGCAACTTCTCCACTGGCTCACTTCTCTGCTCTTATCACTGCTTGGTAAATGTCCCCCTTTATCTTCGTGCACTTTATCTCCATCTAAGGCTTAGTAAATAGACCTCTTAATGGCTAATTCTGAGCACGTCACCTTTTTAATGATCAGTAGTCCATTATACCATCAGTTGTACATTATACCATCACACCATCAGTAGTCCATTGCCTTTTTGCATCATTGACCTTGCACACATGTATTACGGAGTATGACAACCGATTTATGCACTGCAATCAGACTTTAATATTTTGCACTGTATAGTTCTTGTTGGTCTGTTTTTGATTAAAGTGGCTGTGTGTGCACAGGTTAGATATTGCAGTAATTTGATTTACAGTTGTTCAGTTGCTGTTCCTTGCACTTCAGATGAATGGACAGATATCACAATCCTGGTATATGCGCTTCTGTTCTCTACTGATTCTTCTGATGTTTTCCATGGGGTTCTATGCTGACTGAGTCTTCGACAATGCTGCCACAACTGAATCTTCTGACAAATGCACCCTTATATTTGCCATTTTTTTCATAGTCACTGAGGTGTCCTCTAGCAGTCATGCTAGTAATAATTATAGAGATCCAGGACAGTCCATCATCCTTACACACAACTAACAATTCTGGGATGTTATTTACTTGATTGATGCAGTGCAGAAGTCCTTTTTTCAGTATGCTTTCTACACCTCAATAACCCATGTGTTTACATTTTTTGGCCCACTAGTTCTTGTTGCCAGAATTATAATAATTTGTTCCACTGACTTCACACCTGTCATTAAAATGTGCAGCAGTATATAGCAGGTATAAGTCTGAGGCATGATAAAATATTTGATAGCATTTGAAACGTGACACGAGCATATTGGGCCAAATTCAGATGTGCTTGGAGTTGCTATCACTGTGGCTTCCTTGGAAGCAGCAGTGATAGCGCTGTATGGTCATGCAGCAGGAGGTGTCTATGACAAGCAGTAGCGTCCTGCTGCAGTAGTGATCCGAGCTACATATTATCAAAGCTCTCGCCCACCATCAACTGGCTTGCGGCACCCCATGGTGTTGCAGGACCCATTCGCGCATGCGCAAAGTACAGAAAATCTGAACTTTATGACGTTGGGTGCAGCTCCAACCGCATCTGAATCAGGCACATGATATCAAAATTCTTTTCTGGACACAGCCTTAGAAAGAAGGTAATTTTAGGGAAACATTTTAAAATGTATACGTGATGGAGGAAACCGAGGAATACAGAAAAAAAATATAAAGGTGAAAAGCCTATTTAATACTAACTATATATATATATATATATATATATATATATATATTCTGGAAATCAAGAGTGAACATTAAATAAAAAAATCTCATTTGTTCAGCTGTAAGAAAAGACAGGACACATGATCTCAACTCAGTTTTTTGGCCGGGAGATATGAAAATAATTTAATTGATCTAAATCAAGCACAGATTTGACTTTCTTTCCAAACTAAGCTGTGCTTCCTGCCACCCTTGTATCTCAATAGAGCTCCATTTCTGAAACGTTCCACCTTGTCTTGCTTGTAAGATAAATTACCATTTTTTAAATTCTTCTAGTAATACATACAATGCTAAAAATGTTGCAGGATGATAAAAGAGAGGTACCTGTCTACCTCTGCATTTTGCAACTCTATGGCCTTGCCAAAGATCTTCATAATCAAATTAAAATCGCAGCAATGTGCGGTCACAGTACTGACACTGGCATCTCGATGGTCATGATCCTGACAGGGATGAGGTAAGTATTCAATCTCTCCCCCCTACCACCTCTATCCCTCCCTTACCACAGCCTAACCCTAACCTCCCCTTCCCCCTTAGTACCTAAACCTAACCCGTCCCCCTTTTCCGCAGCCAAATCTTAACACTGCTGGCTATATTAACCTTCGGGATCCCGGCATAGGTATTATGATGGGTGTCGGGATTCTAGCATCGGTATTTTGACTGCCGGGATCTTGAACGTATACCAGTATGCAAATGTATCTTCCTGTTTTGGGATTTGGTACAAAATGCCAATGGTTAGAATCCCAACAGCGGTAAACCAATGGTCACAATGCCAACGGATCCCGGTGAGTATTCTGACCCTAGCCCTAAGCCTAATGGTCCCCACCAGCAGCCTATCTCTTACCGTCCCTTCTTAAAGCTAACCCTAAAACTAAACCTAACTCTAACACTCACCATTGGGATCCGTCTGCATTGTGACGATCGGTATTCTGACTACATCCCCCTGTTTTTCCATGAGTTCAACACAAAACGAGTTCTAGTTCTATTTCCCCATATAGAGGGCCTGATTAAGGGCCACATGGGCTTGGGCTGAGAATTACCAAGTGCCTATTGTGAGCAGCAGAAGCGGTGTAGCCAGTGCTTTGTTAGTATTGCAAGTGCCATCATTTTGTGGGTAAAATAGAAATACAGTTTTGATACATGTGATTTATGGAAGTCCTTACATGAATACTGGTGCCCTGTTAGAGACTTTCACTCTTCTCACTCCAAATTAATACAGTATGCAGTGCCATCCTTAGTGATGGTATTCCACGGGCTGTATGTTGAATCTGAGTCACTAAACTGTAGTGCGGGCAGTCTAGAGGGAGAAGCACCCTGACCTACTTAATTACTTCGGTTTCCCATCATATTTTATGGTTTTGTGTATAATCAGTAATTATAGATTTTGCATAAATCATTATGGCCACTCCACATGTCCTTTGCCACATGCCATCAGACCACCCCTACATGCCCCTTAATTTAAATGCTCATCAGACAATGATACATGCCCCCTTAGACCTGCCCACATGTCTGGTAACCTGTTTGCTGTGGATGACGAGAGAGGCTCGTCATCTGCATATACTCATAAATTGCAGATGATGAGTCCCAGTCATCATCCGAATAGAGGGGTTCCACTGCCACAAAAACACAATTCCCTTCCCCACTGACTGTCTGCTAACTAATCCAGGATTCATGTGTTTTTAGTGTGAAAATGTGTGAGTGTCGGGTACCACCATCAGACAATACATTGCAGGAGATTTTAATGCTGGTAACTGAATTCCACCCTATGGGAGTTATCCAATTACCCGCGGTCAATTTACTGCAGGTAATTATATCCCGGGTGCTATCCAGTTAGCCCCAATAAATCAGCGTGTCACGGCTTATTGGGGATTTTGTTTCAGGCAGGCAAAACCAAATCCCCAAAAGCAGCCCTGTTTTATATGGGAAAACAAGGCTGTGGCCGGCAAAAACACACAGGTTTCACTGAACGTGTGTGCTTTGTGAGAATTTTTTTTTTTTAGTTACGGTCAGTCCATATTGGATAGCCTGTAAAACAAATGTCAGTGAGACATCGGGAAAAATACCCAATGTTTTATAGTGGATACTTGGATACCCCATACTGTATGTGTTTGAATCAAGACCGCAAAATAAACAAAATAAAAAAAAGAGAATTTTATGTTTATTTGTCAAAACCTACACATACAATTCTGCTTTTTACTATTCTGGAAATGTGGATTAGTGTTTCTGTGTGGTATTTAAAAGAAAACAAAAATCACATTTGCTTTTGTTTCTCTCTTGAAATTCAATAAAAAAAAAAAAAAGTCACATCCCAGGTGACTGTGCAGTCCTGCTCTGTCCTATTGTAATTTGATAGGAAATCTGGATGAGGGGAGTGGTTGGCCTTAGTGGGTGCAATATTTCAGTGTTTGGAAGATGGAGTGCTACTGACACTGGTAGGTGGGGGTTATGCCACTAGGCCTCTATTACCATTAAAGGGGGGGGAGAGAGGGGGGGGGGGCGATATATTATGAACATAGGCACACTAAAATATTTAAAGCAAGTTTTAAAAAGATTCTCTTCACTTGATTTAAAAAAGAAATAAACAATTTTTTAAGACCTTTTTTGGGGAAAAAAATCATCAGTTCAGTGGTTAATATACACTCAGACCTCCTCATGCCCCTTTAATGTTGCTAAGACCTCTCACATGCCCCTTGAATGCCCATCAGTTTCCCCCACATTCCCTCAGACCTCTCCATCTCCTTTTATATGCCCATTAGATCCCCCCACGTGCCCTCTGTCCTTGTAGAGAGAGACACACAGAAGTCTCCTTTGGTTTTAAGTGAAATCTGTCTGGCACAGACCGCCTCCGAAAGCCATTTAACCGGTATTAATTTCGGACTCTCCATACACCTACTTAGGTGCATTCCAAATGTGAAAGTTACAGGTAGAAACTTCATAATAATTACTTAGAAAGCCTGCCTTTGAATTGCATGTTGGGCATCATTGCAATATTGTTCCAATTGTCATTTCATAAAGATTCTTACGATTTAAAGTAACAAACAAATAAATAAATAAATCACATTTTATCTTAAATCTAGCAGATAAAATAGGTTTTTCAGAAAACTATTATTTTATCTACTGCCATAATTGTGATATTTTAGCATGTGTTACAGAAATACTTGCCCTACATACAGTATTGTAGATTTCTACAGGATTGTCCATTTTTCATACTAATTATCAACAAAGGATACTTACAGGAGCAATGTGCTCCATACCTTTTCACTGTGGCATCATGTTTCCAGCAATGTTTTTGGAAAGATGATCCATGCAGAGAAGACAGCAAATACTCTCGTAACAGTGCCATCTATGCCACTAGGTCCTTACATTGCAGTGGAACGGCTCAGTGGAGGAGGAGCAGACGAAGGGTCGGGAGCGCACCTCCTACTGTATGTGCTGTGCACAGAATGAGGCTGTGCCTTGGTACTCACTATGTACAGTAAATACAGTAGCCACATGCTGCCTCTATTGAGTAATAGGCAACATGCAGCCAGTTGTGCAGGGTAAAGGGAGCTATCCCAAGAAGCATCTTCCTGGTGCAGAACATGTGCTTTGCCAGATTGTGTTGGTCTCAGTGAGACTGTTGCTTGAGCAGTAACTGCTCACTGTGTGGCCAGATGGGGAGCTGGTCATCATCATGCAGTCTTAACGATGGTCCTGTTTTTATGTGGATGCCTGGTGCTGAAGTCCTATCCACAACAATATTTATTTGGCCCTGTCCATATGCCATAGATGTGTATCTTGGACCACTGAGAATTCACAATGGGTAGATAGCACTACATTTAGTGATAGCGGCAAAGCCCTGTGTAGTAATTGGTCATTGGTATGTGCATCATTTTTGGACTTTGGAAGAACATTCAGAAACCAGAAATTTCACAATTTTATACTGGTATATAATATAGACCATTTATAGACATGCAAGTTAAATTATTTATAAATATTTTCTTTCCACGTGACTTTGGTGAGGTTATTTTACAAATGTAATAACTCAAATTGAGATGCCTTACCTTGTCACTTATGATTATAACGTATCTTCAACTACAACTTCTAGCATTGTCATGGCAACTGTCTGTGTAGGGACTCTCTCAGGGGACCACGATTCTTTGAAATGTCAGCGATCATTTACATTTGAGCATTAGTTTTCCAAGCTGCCAGGAGAACAACCCTAATGATTTTAGTACTGATTTCTGAAATGTTATAATCAAAGTATTTCAATTCATTACAGAAAACAAGGCAATGCATATTATTATTCTTGTTGTTGATAAGGGCATGCAGTACATTATACATGATATTACATATTGCAGGCTTGAAAATGTAGCAAAGTGCATATGAAAAAATAGCTATGTCCAAACTAGTGCGTTGTTTTCAGTTTATTAAAAAAAAAGCCTATTAATATATAAGCCTATTTATATTTAAAAAAAAGCCTGACTTACTAAAGACAATAATATTTCTAGGTTCGTCATACAGTTGTAGTAAATACGTTGCATTCTGTATAGCTCTCAAGCACATGATGCAACATTGAAGCACCTTATTTGTAAAGTAAGCATGTTTTGTGCAGTGCTACTGTATGAACTGCCACAGTTTACATTTTCAAATACGATCCAGTTGTGGTTTGTGTTTTATGCTGGGGGTATAAAAAGGAAGCACTCTACTAAAGTATCTGTCTGATATTTTTTATTTCTCTTTTCATGGTGCTTGAACATAGGAACGTGAAAAGCGAAAACACGAGAGGATTCTAAGTGATGAGCTGTTCGCTGCTGTTACGTATTTGAATCAATTTATCCCACCCGAGCATAGTATTATTTACATTCCATGGGATATGGCTAAGTATACCAAAAGGTAAAGTAACATGAGGACCTTTCCAGATAAAAGTGCAAGCCAGATATGGATAATGCAAGCTAGATATAGTAAAATAGTGTTTATCAATGGTACTTTTAGCTATAGTTACATAGTTTCTGTGGTTGAAAAAATACAATTTGTCCATGGAGTTCAACCTATTAGTGGTCTCCTACATTGTATTATTTTTAGGACAATTTTATCTGTTGTGAATGTTGGTTGTTATATTTAACATTAGCTTGCCATATACTGCTTGTCTTTTGTGATGCATCTATTCTTCGTCCATTGTTTCGGTTAGCGCATAATAATTCCTCTTTTGAACAGCGAACTACTTATGCCAGTGGATGGAAACTCAGTTGTAGGCAGATCCTTTCTCAGAATGGTGCAGATGAATTAACCTGGAGAAGGGATGAAGAAGTAATAAAGCAGTGATAAGCGCAAGGTGATAACGCACCAGCCAGTCATTACGGATTTGAAAAATGACGGGAGTTGACTGGCTGGTGCATTTATCACCTTGCGCTTATCACTGCTTTATCACTTCCTTATCCCTTCTCCAGGCTTAATACATCTGCCCCATTATCCTTTTTAGTAATTTTGAAATGGAAAGGGATCTAGAGGTATCTTTGGAAATATGCTGGTGAATAAGTTAGAATTGTAGTGTATGTCTTATACACTGTGGAACCTGTATGGAGTACTGCTGATGTATACTTTTATATACCAAAGGGTACATTTAGTAAACATTTGATTTAGTTATTGCTGTTAGGGTCAGTGTTATAGCGATATTGTCAGTGTTACGGGGATAGGGTTAGTGTTATAGGGATAGGGTCAGTGTTATAGAGATAGGGTCAGTTTTATAGTATAGGGTCAGTGTAATAGGAATAGTGTTATACGGATAGAGTCAGTGTTATATGGATCACGTCGGTGTTAAAGTATCCTCTGCTAGTATGTTACCCATACACTAACCTGCCATATGCTGCTCTTTTAATTATTGTTTTCATAGAAACAATGAATTTGACAGCAGATAAGGAACAAATGGCCCATCCAGTCTGTTCTTTAGGGTTAGAGTATTAGGGTTGGTTTAGTGGCTTGTGTTAGGGTAGTATAGGAGATGGGAGTAGGGTATTAGGGTTAGTTGGGGGGTTTGGGTTAAGTGTTTAAGGGATAGGATATTAGGGTTGGTTTAGATAATAAGGTTAGGGGTTATGGTGAGGGAGAGGTTTGGAATGACTGTTGGGTTAGGGTTGTTATGGTATTAGTACCAGGGGTAGGGTATTAGGATTAATGTTTAGGGTGAGGTTTAGGTTAGGGTACTAAGGTGAGGGTTAGGATAGGTACGCTCTATGTCATTGTTTAGGCTTGTCATATGCTAGCAGGTCTGTTGTGAAAGCTAGATTTAAATGCTGCTCCCTGAAAATCTATGTTTTAAGGATAGTCTTGCTTGAGCACATGTGACCTTATAGGGGTTTTTGTAGAGCAAATATGATATCACACTCTGTTTTCAAGCATGAATATCCCTACACATGGCTTGTTATGTTATGTCTTGCATCCATTTTATGTAAAATTGCTTTTCAGTGGTTGAATAGACCGATATGTTTTAATTTTAAATGCTGTTTTTTTTCTTTCTGTTTTATTATTGTTCATTACCAGTTTTTATATATATATATATATATATATATATATATATATATAGCCACGCATATTCCACTGCGCTTTACAGAGAATGTTTGGCCATTCACATCAGTCCCTGCTCTAGTGAAGCTTACAATCTATATTCCCTACCACACGCACACACACACACATTCACCATCCTCCTCTATACTGAAATGTGTGGGTTAAAAACTGTCAACATAAATAAATGTTTGTTCCATATACCATTTTATAAGTAATAAGGACTGATCACAAACTGAAAGGCTTTACAACAGGAGCAGTATGTTTTGCCGGTGCAGGGGATCCCGGCGGTAGTAATACCGATGCCGGGATCCTGATGTTTGAGAAACCGCAGGGGTGAGTAAGGGGAGTTCCCCCTTTCCCCAACCCCCTAACCTTCCCTACCCGCAGCCTAACCCTAACGCCCCCCTTGTCGCCTAATCCTAACCACTCCCCGTAGGTGCCTAAACCTAACCCTCTGTCATTGCTGCCTAAACCAAACCTCTACCCCCCGCAGCCTAACCTTAACCCCCGGGACGCAGCCTAACCCTAACCCTATCCCCCCCCCCGCGCAGCCTAAACATAACCCCCCCCCCCTTCCCCAATGGCTTAACTGACTTGCGGCGCAGTGTGTCCTCGTTCAGGATCTCGGTTGTCAGTACTCCGGCGCTGGGATGGTGTACCCATTCTGGATTCCGGGTGTCGGCATTCAGAATAGGGTTGGTATTCTGGCGTCTGTATTCTGACTCAGCTGGGATCCTGACTGCATCCCCTTTACAACTGGGCATTGTTGTAATTGTAGGTCATTTTATTCATCCTGATAATGATTGGTAAGTATAGATTGCAGAGGCGTAACTACAGGCAAGATGAAGACCCCCCCCTTCCTTTTCCAAAAACTATGCGCGCACTCTGAAAAATAGACATGGTCACATGTTGTAAGTGGCTGCTGAAAATGGGGCATGTCATCATGACATGCCGCCTTATTTCTTGTCAATCTGTGAACACTCTATTACATTCCATATGCACCTTACTATATAATGGTTTCTCACAATGTGGAACCTTGGAAGAATTGTATCCTCCCTGGGAAGAGGACATCTTCAGTCTGTATTCACTATTCATGTAGGATATCACATCAGCCGGAAGATGCCTGTTTGTATTAGAAACAGGCATTGTTAAATGAAGCAATTAAAGGGGTACGCCATTTTCGTGCTAGTAGAAGCTTTGCAGAAGCTAATATATGGCCAATTACATATCTGTCAGATGGAGAAACATTGACCAGTAGAAAATATAGTAAAGCTAATATTGGGTTAGGAGCCAAGGGAAGTTCCAGTACCATTGAAATAAGCCAGAAGACCTGATCCCAATAATTTTGTGTTAGAGGGCAGGACCAAAAGATATGATAAAGTGTACCCACTCGTCCACAATTATGCCAACACTCATTACATGTAGTGGGCCGTATGCGGTGAAGGAGAGCAGGTGTCAAATACTGTCTATGAAAGATTTTGTAAAATTGTTCTATATGGGACATGCATTTAGAAAGAGGAAACAAGTACGGAATACTGATCGCCATTTGTCCTCAGAAATGGTACAAACAAGGTTAAGTTCCCATTTACTAAGTGTGGATAGTTTCACAGATGTTCTTGTGGTGATCAAAAGGGAATACATCTAGATATTGCACCTCTACTTTTCGCTTTAGCGATCAGGTCAAACACATATCTAGGGATAAATGACAGTACACGGGAGGAGGGTGAAACACTCCTTAACCAGTGTCTTAACTGGAGATATTTATAAAAGTCTCTCTGTGATATCGAGAACTTGGATTGAATTTGAGAATACGATGATAGGGTACCCAAATCTGTTCTATGCTGCAACTTCACTATGCCCTGGGATATCCAAGAATCAAAAGTAAGATCTGGAATCGAGCACGCTAAACCCTTTAGTGAGAGCTCCACAGAAGGGAGGGAGAACTCCTCTGTATTGTGCACCAGGACTGACCAAGCCTTACGGGATGCCTGTATTGAGGTGGCGAGGGCCTCAATTTGTTTTCCCTCCGTAAAGGGTAGCCATAATATATCTAATAGGGGGAAAGGGGAGTCAAGGCCACGGTCAAGCTGGACCCATGCTTTATGGTTATCTCTCTCTGTCCAAGAGCCTAAAGAAGAAAGAATACAGTTCGTCTGATACAGCTGTAGATCTGGGAAGGATAAGCCCCCTTGTGTTTTGGGAAGAGCCAATGTATGACAAGCTAGTCTTGGTTTCTTCCCCTTCCAAACATATCTCACCAGCACCCTATAAAATTTAGAGAGTTAGGTAATAGAATAGGGATGGTTCTAAATAAATATAACAATTTGGGGAGCAAGACCATCTTCAGGGCCGCTATACGGTCTAACCAGGAGGCATTTTGCATCATCCAATCATTCGTCAAACCAGAAAATGTATTCAATAAGGGGGGATAATTGCAGGAGATCAAGTCTGAAACTTTCGGGGAGATCTGGATTCACAGATATTTAAGACTTCTATCCTGCCAGGCATAATTATAACCAGATTTGAGTGTGTCAAGTAGACTGGATGGGAAGTGGATCCGGAGAGCTTCCATTTTGGAACAATTCAGCTTGTAAAATGATACAGAGGAGTATTCTTCTAATACGTCATGCAGTTGCTGAAGGGAAGAAACTGGTTTCGTGAGTGTCGGTAGCACATCGTCCGCGAAGAGGCAGATTTTGTAAGGATCGTCAAATAAAATTGGACCTGTTATCTCAGAGTTGATTCTAATGCGTTCAGCGAGGGGTTCTATCGCAAGGGCGAAAACTAATGGGGACAGAGGGCAGCCCTGGCGAGTACTGTTCGTGATTAAGAAAGGAGCCGAAAGCATACCATTTATGTATACAGAAGCAGATGAGTTTCAATATAAAGCAGCGATTGAGGACAGGGCTCTGCCCAGTATCCCAAATTTAATTAGTACTGCTTGTAGGTAACCCCAGTGCAGCCTATCAAATGCCTTCTCTGCATCTAACGACAGCATCAGCAGAGGTTCAGTCGATGCAGAAAAGGCATCCAGACTATCAATCACCCTCCTGGTATTATCCGGGGCTTGACATCCCGGAACAAACCCCACCTGATCCTGGTGAATTAAGGATGGCAATAGAGGATTGATTCTATTAGCCAGAAGTTTAGCATATATTTTAACATCTGTATTAAGGAGGGCAATCGGACAGTAGTTAGCTAAGATAGTGGGATTTTTCCCTGGTTTAGGGAAGGCTACAATTCGAGCCTCAAGCATTTCTCAGGGGAAAGCACCTCCAGTAGAGGCTTCCTCAAATACAGACCTTAAAAGCGGTGAGAGAATGTCCGCAAAACATTTATAAAATCCATTAAAGTAGCCATCTGGCCTTGTCCGCCGGAAGGTTGTTAACCACCTCCCTAATTTCCTCAGTAGTCCAGGGGGTTGCTAATGATTGGAGGGTAGAAGCATCTGAAGACGGGAGATTAACGGCCTTTAGAAAGGTATCGATATCTTCAGCTGTGGGCTGTGGGGTCAAAGGATCGTTATTCAAGTAATATAGAGCAGAGTAATAGTCAGCGAAGGCATTAGAGGTGTCTAACGTGTCTGAAACTTTCGCCCCTTTCGAGTTTGTAACTTCTCTAAACCGCTCATTAGCAATTTTACCGCTCAACTTCCTGGCCAGCATTCTACCCGCTCTGTCACCTTGAACATAACATTTTTGTTTGAGTTTAAAAAAGTTAATAGGCTGTATACTATTCTAACCATTAGAAGTCACCTTAACTTTCCATGACTTATATAAAAGCAGTCAGTCCTGGTTACTTTCATTTCTCTGATCCCAGACTACTCTGTAACCTCTAATATATTATCCATAGAATTTTTAGTAGGGGAAATATTATCATATGTAGTCTATAATGAAAACATTTTGTCTACTTTTTCCAGCAAACTGTGCAATGTACTGGATAGACTCAATGTAATTGCTGAGAATGTTGTGAAGAAAACCGGTTTCTTCGTTAACCGACCAGACTCCTATTGCAGTGTTTTAAGGCCTGATGAAAAGTATGTATTATTGTTGTTTTTTTTACTGCTTAGAATTGTCTTTACTCATCTTATGTAGTAAGTGATATAAATAATGGAGTTAACTTATTCCACAGGTTATCAGCCATATATTTACATATTATAGACGAACTTGATTAAGAGGCAGTGAGTAGCCTTGGTAGCGTTTAAGGATTTGTCCTCATTTTTGTTATATGTAGTGAAGGACATAGCAAATAATTCATTAATATACTATTTACTAGGGTGGCGCTATTCCTTTTACATTACCTTCAGCTGATCTAGGATCAACATTGTGTTATATTTTGTACTTTGTATAATAAAGTTGGGGAAATGCTGATAAAGCTGCACTGATGTTGCTGCTACTGTATCACATTGCTTGTAACTTGTGCAACAGAGGCTGGATCTACCAACCTGACTGCTGACCATCACTCATTTTACTATGGAACCTCAATTTAAGTATATACTGTATGTGTTCGTGAACGGTAAAACTACTGCTGCCACTTTACCTTGGAGTACTATCTATATGTACTTGCACTATACACTTGATTGCTCATATAGAATTATTAGGGTAGAAGCGCTTTTTTCACTATTTTGCATATATACAGATGTGTCCTTATACACCGTGCCTCAATAAGCCATGCAGCAGGAGATGCCTGGCGTGAGTCAGAAACAGCAGCTCCTTGGCAGCTCTGCTAATGTCAGGTGATTTTTCTGCCGAAAATGTTTCTTATTGGCATCGCTATGTGACTAGGACGCACAAGCAGCTTCTGCTGATTAAAATTATATGTGTCATGCCTATATACTTTGTGTGACTGCAGCTGTATCTACATACGAAATGCTACATTATAGTGATTTCCAGGAAAACTCTGTAACGTAGCATTTTGTATGCACATATAGCCGCAGTCACACACAGAATATAGGCATCCCACATATTTTAATCAGCATAAGCTGTCTGTGCGTCCTATTCACATAGCAATGCAGCACACATAAAGACACTCTGCGCTACCGAGTCACACCACGGCATGGTGTGAAAAGAAGGAAATGTTTAACATGACTGCAGCAAGGATATAGGAAGACACATCTGGAGTAAGAAATATAGAAATAAAGCAAGTAATGATTTGAGATAGCTTTGCTTTTTGGAGTATTCTCTATTAGTCAAAAAGCAGCCAACAACAACAACAAACAACCTAAATACTAACCAGATGTAAAACATTATTCATTCTAAGAATTTGTAAATAAATGATACATTTGAAGATGTCTTGATGTCTTTTGAGCTAAATGTATTATTTGCTCTTCCCTAAAAAGACAATTATTCCATGGAAGATGTTGAAAATAGGATACATTTAGCATCCCGGCAGTCGAAATCCTGACACAAGAATCCCGACAGCGGCCAAAATCCCAGGGCCGTAACTCCGACATGAGTCGAAATGCCAATGTTGGAATACCAAACGTCAACATCCCGATTGTAGCTTTTCGGGTGTGTGTGTTAGCTTTAAGGTCCACTGGAGAGGGTTAGGTTTAGACTGCAGGAAGGTTTAGGCACTCCCGGGGAGGGTTAGAGTTATGCTACATGCTACAGCGTGGGAGGTTTTGGGGAGGGTTAGGATTAGGCTACGGGGAGAGAAGTTTTTTTTTTTTTTTGGCATACTTGCCTACCCTCCCGGAAGCTGCTGGAGGCTCCCGATATTTGGAGCAGTCCCCTGCAGCCCCGGATGGATAGGCAACTCTACCGCATCCTGGGAAGGGTTCTTCACGGTAAGGGCAATAAAGATTTGGAACTCCCTGCCGGAGAGGGTAATAATGGCAGACTCTGTAGATGTATTTAAAAACGGATTGGACAAATTCCTAACTGGTAAATGTATCCAGGGCTATAGCATATAACATATGTACATTACATTATCTGGGAGCGGTATGAATCATTGTTTTCATTTGATACTAAGCCATTACTTCAGCAGGCAAATAATAATATGTATAGATTAACACAGAATACAGGTTGAACCCAATGGGCAGTTTGCCTCTTTTCAACCTCACTGACTATGTAACTATGTAACCTCCCAGTGAAGCGGGCAGGATGGAGTAAAAATCAGCGGCAAACGCAGGGCCACGAGAAAGGTGCTGGACTAATTGGCTGAAATGAGCCCCTAACGGCAGACTTATGAATCCCGGGTGTTTTTCGGAGTTGGAGGGTGGGCCTTAGGCACCACCACTGAAGTGACATGTTGCTTCTCCTCTCCGATCTTCTTCCGGAGAGAGGAGAATGAAAAAGTCGGTAATATGGCTGATGTGGAAGGTAAGTATACTTACCTCACCACTGTCGGGATCTTCTCCATCGGGATGCTGCTGTTGGTTCTTCTTCTACTTTTTTCTAGCATAATATGTCTAATGGGATGGCTGAGGGATACAACAAAGATTTAGAAGCAGCAAACTGTCAAAGTAGCATGGAGTAAAACAATAAAGGGATTGCCAGGGAAGAGACAAGTATAGCAATATGCGCATTCGGATTAGCTACATCAGTGGCCACACAGAAACCATTGTCCAAACACTTATGCTGCTTTCACATCGCAAAACCTGCTTTTGAAATGGTATTTGAAACGGTTCTTAAAACGGGTCTGAGCAGTTAAACCCCTTTCACATCTCATGTTGTAACCAGTAAATTACCATTTCATTCCCGTTTTGGTACCTTTCACACTGAACCCGTTTCACCCATAGAAAACAGTGGTTGTCATTATAAATGGACTTTTCTGGCCCACACATTATTATTAATCACTAATTAATTCATTATTAATAATTTGGATAGTCGTACGATGGAACCCAGCAGCTTGAAGCATATCTATTTTTATTAGATGGGATTAGGTACTTGGTTTGTCTTTTTTGGAGGCACAAGTATTATTTATATATTTTTTAAAATTATTTTTTTTTTTAAAAGATGGAATGGTTAAAAACACGGAAAAAAATGGCGTGGGGTCCCCCCTCCAAAGCATAACCAGCCTCGGGCTCTTCGAGCTGGTCCTGGTTCTAAAAATGCGGGGGAAAAATTGACAGGGGATCCCCCGTATTTTTAAAACCAGCACCGGGCTCTGCGCCTGGTGCTGGTGCAAAAAATACGGGGGACAAAACGAGTAGGGGTCCCCCGTATTTTTCACACCAGCATCGGGCTCCACTAGCTGGACAGATAATGCCACAGCCGGGGGTCACTTTTATGCCGTGCCCTGCGGCCGTGGCATTAAATATCCAACTAGTCACCCCTGGCCGGGGTACCCTGGGGGAGTGGGGACCCCTTCAATCAAGGGGTCCCCCCCCCCAGCCACCCAAGGGCCAGGGGTGAAGCCCGAGGCTGTCCCCCCCCATCCAATGGGCTGCGGATGGGGGGGCTGATAGCCTTTGTTGTAAATGAAAAGATATTGTTTTTTTCCAGTAGTACTACAAGTCCCAGCAAGCCTCCCCCGCAAGCTGGTACTTGGAGAACCACAAGTACCAGCATGCGGGAGAAAAACTGGCCCGCTGGTACCTGTAGTTCTAATGGAAAAAAAATACCCAAATAAAAACAGGACACAGACACCGTCGACAGTAAAACTTTATTACACACTGCCGACACACACATACTTACCTATGTTCACACGCCGACATCGGTCCTCTTCTCCATGTAGAATCCAGGGGTACCTGAAAATAAAAGTTCAATATACTCACCTCAGCCATGGTCCAGAGATAAATCCACGGACTTGGCAAAAAAAGAAAACGAACACCCGGACCTGCGGACCGAAAGGGGTCCCATGCTAACATATGAGACCCCTCTCCCCGAATGCCGGGACATCACGTGACTCCTGTCACTGAAGTCCCTTCAGCCAATCAGGAAGCGCTACTTCCGTGGCGCTCACCTGATTGGCTGTGCACTGTCTGAGCTGTCAGACAGCGCATCGCAAAGCCGCTCCATTACTTTCAATGGTGGGAAGTTTGCGGCTAGCGGTGGGGTCACCCGCCGGTCAGCCGCTGACCGGCGGGTGACCCCACCGCTAGCCGCAAACTTCCCACCATTGAAAGTAATGGAGCGGCTTTGCGATGCGCTGTCTGACAGCTCAGACAGTGCACAGCCAATCAGGTGAGCGCCACGGAAGTAGCGCTTCCTGATTGGCTGAAGGGACTTCAGTGACAGGAGTCACGTGATGTCCCGGCATTCGGGGAGAGGGGTCTCATATGTTAGCATGGGACCCCTTTCGGTCCGCAGGTCCGGGTGTTCGTTTTCTTTTTTTGCCAAGTCCGTGGATTTATCTCTGGACCATGGCTGAGGTGAGTATATTGAACTTTTATTTTCAGGTACCCCTGGATTCTACATGGAGAAGAGGACCGATGTCGGCGTGTGAACATAGGTAAGTATGTGTGTGTCGGCAGTGTGTAATAAAGTTTTACTGTCGACGGTGTCTGTGTCCTGTTTTTATTTGGGTATTTTTTTTCCATTAGAACTACAGGTACCAGCGGGCCAGTTTTTCTCCCGCATGCTGGTACTTGTGGTTCTCCAAGTACCAGCTTGCGGGGGAGGCTTGCTGGGACTTGTAGTACTACTGGAAAAAACAATATCTTTTCATTTACAACAAAGGCTATCAGCCCCCCCATCCGCAGCCCATTGGATGGGGGGGGACAGCCTCGGGCTTCACCCCTGGCCCTTGGGTGGCTGGGGGGGGGGGGGGACCCCTTGATTGAAGGGGTCCCCACTCCCCCAGGGTACCCCGGCCAGGGGTGACTAGTTGGATATTTAATGCCACGGCCGCAGGGCACGGCATAAAAGTGACCCCCGGCTGTGGCATTATCTGTCCAGCTAGTGGAGCCCGATGCTGGTGTGAAAAATACGGGGGACCCCTACTCGTTTTGTCCCCCGTATTTTTTGCACCAGCACCAGGCGCAGAGCCCGGTGCTGGTTTTAAAAATACGGGGGATCCCCTGTCAATTTTCCCCCCGCATTTTTAGAACCAGGACCAGCTCGAAGAGCCCGAGGCTGGTTATGCTTTGGAGGGGGGACCCCACGCCATTTTTTTCCGTGTTTTTCACATTTAAATGTTTATAAAGCCACTCTCTCATGTGTCTCCTGTGTTTTCCAAGCTGTTTCCTGGTTGTGGCTGGTGACATCACACATGGAGACAGCCTATCATCTTCTGGGGCTTGCAAATACCGTTTCAGACCCTTTCACACTGCACAGTGAAATGGGACTGAAACGGGTAGGACCCTGCTTTTTTACCGTTTCAAAATACCGGTATTTTGAAAACGGTAAATTGAAGGGGACCCTTTCACATCGCAGCTTGACCCGTTTAGGAAGCCAGTTAAAACGGCAAAATACCGGGTATAAGCTGCGGTGTGAAAGGGGTATTATTAGAATTAAAATATATACAGGTAAAGTCTCCCTTATCCAGAATTCCGAAATACAGAATTCTTTGAGCGTAACGGAGATAGTGACACCTTTCTTTTCTGATGGTTTAGTGTACACAAACTTTGTTTCACAGGCAAAATTACTAAAAAATATATTATATAAAATGACCTTCAGGCTGTGTGTATAAGGTGTAGATGAAACATAAATGCATTGTAAGTTTAGACTTGGGTACCATCCCCAAGTTATCTTATTATGGTAAGAAATTATTCTAAAATATGGAAAAATTCAATATCCAAAATATCTCTGGACCCAAGCATTTTGGGTATGGGAGACTCAACCTGTTTATTATAAATATTTTTTATATGATGCTTTTTTTTTATTATATGACAGTTTCTTTTTCTGCACATGTAACCGTTATGAGGTTAGTAGTACCAACTGAATAAATAATATTTCCAGACTACAGAGACATGAACAGCATTATGTAACTTGCTGCTGCTTTACCATTGTCACCATTGTAAACCAGTAATACTGTATGTATTCTTGCATGCTACACTGAACAACCAGACTTGTGATTATAGGATTGCTGGCTGCCTATATGGGGTATCTGTGACCTCCATCAGTAAGTCATTGTTAAGTGAACCTTAACTAACTACTGTGGATCAACAGTGAAGTGTCAGTAGCTGTTCTACCAATTACAGCATGGACTTTTCTCCTTATCCCATTAAGTTCAGCTATCACATTGTATTTTGCTGGTCTAGCTGCATTCAAGCAATTGCAAACAGTATTATGAAATAAATAATTGGATTGAATTGCAATTCTACTGTATATGTTTTTAATGTATTTTAGGTGGCATGAGCTGGGAGGTGTGGTTGGACCATCTGGCCGTTTGCAGGTAAAGCTGGAGAGTTTGTGTTCAGAACTTACTGTAAATGCTTTATATACACTTATAAAATATTGGTACATTCTGGGGACCTTCACTACATCATGTGCCATTCTGTAGCTTCTGACAAAACATGCTGTGAGTTGACTCAGAAACAGCACGTGACATATACAGTTTGTCTGAAAAGCAAAATTTCAAGCTATCACATTCTACCACAGAGTTCTTGGTTTCATTCTAATGTAGATACACTAATGTGCAAAGATAACTAACCATATTGAATTTAAACTACAGTGCATTAACATTTAAAAAAGTAAAGCATCTCCATGACACTTTACATAAACTTCATGGGACCAGGGACCCTCGTACTCTTCATAGATATATCCCTGGTGGGTTGTGACTTACCGTCGATAAATTTATTTCTCGTAAGTCCACAGGATAAACATTGGGATATGAGGTAGCGTCAGCGGATTGGCACCAACGATCAAAAGCTTTCGGCCTCCCAGAATGCAACGGGCCAGTCCCCTATATCCCCGCCTCCTGGCTCAGGCAATTCAGTTGTTTTCCAAAGCTCAAGGTAGGAGCATCATAGAGAGCCCTAATCAGGTTAGAAGAACAGACATGCACACCCTTCTGTATAAGAAGGAAGAGGTTAATAGGTTAAAGGATCCTCAATTCAGGTGCATCTGGGTGTGGATACTGTGGACTTAGGAGAAATAGAGTTATCGACGGTAAGTCTACCATAACTACGTATTTCTCCTGCAGGGTCTACAGATTATCCATAGGATAAACATTGGGATGTCCCAAGGCATATTTAGTGAAGGGGACGCTCCTGATTGGACAGGAGAATACTTTGCCCAAATGCAGCGTCCTGACAGGCAAAGGTATCAAAGGCATAATGTCTAATTAATGTGTTAATGGAAGACCATGTGGCTGCCTTACATATCTGATCAGCTGAAGCCATGACGGACCTACCTTATGAGTAGAGTGAACAGACACATTAGCCGGTATAGGGAGATCAGCTTGAGAATATGCTACTGAAATTATCATCCGAAGCCACCTCGCCAGTGTCTGCTTGTCAGCAGGCCATCCTCTCTTGTGAAATTCGATCAGAACGAAGAGAGTGTCTGTCTTACTGATGGCACTGGTACAATCCACGTAGATCCTTAAAGCACGGACTACGTCCAATGATGCATCTCCCGCAGAAAGATCCAGCCCTTGAAAAGCCAGTACTACAATTTCTTCGTTAAGGTGGAATTTAGACACCACCTTAGAAAGATAACCATTTTTGGTTCTGAGAACCGCTCTATCTGGATGAAATATCAGAAAAGGAGGGTGACATAACCATGCCCCTAAGTCTGAAACTCTTCTAGCTGAAGCAATAGCCATTAGAAAGAGAACATTAGTTGTCAACCATTTAACATCCACTTGCTTCAGTGGTTCAAATGGGGCAACTTGAAGCGCCTTTAGGACTAGTCTTAGATCCCAAGGAGCTGTAGGAGGAACAGAAGGAGGTTGGATGTGAAGCATTCCTTGGAAAAAAGTGCGAACATCCTGTAGGTTAGCAATTTTCTTTTGAAACCATACAGTCAATGCTGACACCTGAACGCTCAAGGAAGCCACCCGTAGACCTTTGTCCAGTCCTGTCTGAAGGAATGCTAGGACTCTGGAAACTCTGAAAGACCTAGGGTCAATTTTCCTGACACTGCACCATTGAATATAGGCTTGCCATATTCGGTAATAAATGCAAGCTGAGGATAGTTTCCTTGCTCTGAGCATATTTTGAATTACCTGTTGTGAGAATCCTCTTGCTTTCAGGATGGAAGTCTCAAGAGCCACGCTGTCAAAGACAGACAATCCAGGTGCTTGTAATAGCACCTGGGAGAAGGAACATAGTATCCACTGACATTCTCTGCAGATCTGTGTACCAATGTCTTCTGGGCCAAGCTGGAGCTATTAGTATCACGGCGCCCTTTCCTTGTTTTACCTTTCGCATCACCCTGGGCAACAGGACGATCGGTGGAAACACATAGGCCCATCTTACTGACAGGGCATCCTGTCCCATCTTACTGACAGGACATCCATCAAAACTCCCATCTTACTGACAGGGCATCCACAAAGGTCACTCTAAGATCCTTTGTCCTTGACCCATATGCGGGAACTTTATTGTTCCGATGGGAAGCCAAGAGATCTATCTCCAGTAACCCCCACTTGTCCACCAGAGTCTGGAAGACCTCGGGGTGTAAAGCCCATTCATATGCATGAATGGCATGTTGACTGAGAAAATCCGCTTCCCAGTTTAGGACTCCCGGAATGAACACTGCGGACAAAGCTGGATGATGAAGTTCTGCCCACCTTAGCGGGTGGCTTACCGCCTTCACCGCTTTTTGGCTGCGAGTTCCTCCCTGCTGATTGAGGTATGCTACTGCTGTTGCATTGTCCGAGTGAATTTGAACTGGTTTCCCCTAAAGACTGTCCTTTGCCTGCCAGAGTACAATATATATGGCCCGAAATTCCAATATATTTATTGGCAGGCAACTTTCTTCCTTGGTCCACTGCCCTTGGAAGCAACTTCTTACTGACACTGCTCCCCAGCCCTGAAGACTGGCATCCATTGTCAGAACCTCACTATCTGAGATTCAAAAGGGTCTCCCTTTGTCCAGATTGGATATCTGTAGCTACCAGGCTAATGACCTCCTTACTTCCAGAGAAAGGACCATAGTCTGATTTTTTTATTGTCTGATGTAACCCATTCCATATGGAAACGATCAGATGTTGTAGAGGCCTCGAGTGGAATTGAGCATACTCCACCATGTCGAATGTCGACACCAAAGATCCCATCACACGCATCGCTGCGTGAATGGATACCCTTTGACTGTGTAGCAGCTCCTGAATTCTCAACTGAATTTTGGATATTTTGTTCAGAGGTAAAATTACTCTCTGAAGACCCGAATCCAATATAGTCCCCAAGTGTGTCATTCGTTGTGACGGAACCAGGGACGACTTTGCCCAATTTATGAGCCAACAGTGTCTCTGCAAATAAGCTATTGTCTGTTGCAGATGACACTGAAGCAGTTCCTGAGATTGTGCCAGTATTAATAAATCGTCGAGGTATGGAAAAATCCTTATCCCCTTGCCGGCGGAGATAAGCCGCCATTACCACCATAGTTTTGGTGAACACTGTTGGAGCTGTGGCCAGTCCAAATGGTAGAGAGGATAGCAAACCTAAGATAGCACTGATGGGACTGTGCTATGGTGGGACTGTGCTATACGAGGCACCCAAATGTACTCGTCCAGCACTTTGAGATTGAGTATGGGCCGGAACGACTTATTTGGCTTTCTGAACTAGAAATAGGTTGGAATAAAAACCTTGACCTCGTTGCGCAGGAGGAACTGGAATTATAGAGAAAAAAAGGAGGGCAGCAACTGCACACCGTGGTGCTACTACCTGATGAGGGGATTGCTGCTAATGGAGCAAAGTTGTCTGCCTTGCTGATAGACTAAATAGTATATAGATACATAGCGCTCTGACCCTAGATTGTGCTGTATTAGTGCATAGTATATTTCTGAAATGAAATGAAGAATATGATGTTAATTCAAACAATGCTGTTTTTACTGGTAGAAAATATACTAAAACACAATAAAGGTATTTCCAAAATAAACAAATAATATGTAGCAGCAGTTCAATTCAGTTTTTGGGCTATTATCAAATATGTATTAGTACAAATAGTAAAAGGTTTCTTCTTTATATGATCACAACTTCCTGTGTTAGGCTTCTAAAAGCCTGCTGTTCCAGATAACAGCGTCCCACTTGTCTGTTTTGTCCTAATTGTTTCCAGTGGTGGCCAGTTGTTCACCTGGGCATCTTAATTAGGGTTACTTTGGGTGGGAGGATAGGGCTAGGGCATGCAGAGAAACCAGGGGATCCGGACCGGCCTTACCTTTTACAGTGCGGCGCACTGTGGTGCTACTCGTTAGGGTCATCCACTGGCGCCGTTAACTGTATTGGGTGGGTGTGGGTCTGGGAGGAAGGGTATACTTGATGGAGCCGACTGCTGTGGTCCTCCCCCCTTACAGAACTTACCTGGATGCTCACAGCTCCGGCGCGCTCTTCACCGCCGATCCTCTCAGTCTGCTCTTGTGTTCTCTGATTCTTTCCGTCACGTGACCGCAGCGCAGCTAGTGTTCAAATGCCATTTGTGTGGTCCTGGTCAATAGCTTTTAATCACTTAATGTAGAAATGCGTTAGTGTTCTCCATCGCATTTCAACTCTGTTGAGTCTTCTTCTGGGAGAGTGATATATGCATTGTTTTAATGTCCATAGTTAAAGGTCGAGCCAGGTACCGATCTCTTCTCTGATTGGTCACTGGTAAACATGCTGCTCATTCCACGCTTGTGTTAGCAATCATCATGTGTGACCTACTATTGAATATTCGAATTCTAAATCATTCTTATGTGTCTTCACAATAGCATTGTAGATAAACCTTGGAGGGTATGAATTAAATCCTATTAGATTAATAATTAGGAGATATATATGCTACACTGCAGTTCCATTTGTGAACTGGAATGATCACTCCTGATTAAAGCAACTTCTGAACTGCCTCTTGCAAAGCCCTGGCATTCGTTTCCACTGAAGATGGGCTGGTACAAAAAAACCTTTGTGGAGGGTGTGTCTTGAATGCAAACGCAAAACCGTGAGATACCGCTTCTTGCACCCAGACATCTGTGGTGGACTGCTGCCAGATCTGTGCAAAATGAAGAAGTTGGCCTCCCACCCTGGGATTCCCCAGGTTGAGGCCCACACCATCAGGCTGATGGCTTATCTTCTGGCTTGGAAGACCGAAATGGCCGAACAGCTGGAAATCTAGGTTTGGATTTGTGTGTGGAAGGAAACTTCACTTTCTTGGAGTCTGCTTCTGACTCAAATACTATTTAATTCTCTACCAAAAGAATATCTCCAATAAAAGGCGAAGACTCTTGAACCTTCTTGGATTACAAGTCAGACTTCCATGTACGTAGCCAAACAGCTCTGCGAGCTGCTACTGCTGAGGATGATGCTTGAGAGGCAATAGTACCCATATCCAAGTCTGCTTATTCCATAAAAATAGCCGCCTGTTTAATATGTGCAATATGGGATTTTTGCTCTCTCCAATGCATCAGCCCAGGCTGCCACTGCTTTTGACATCTAGACTGAAGCCATGGCTGGTCTTACAATTGCCCCAGACAAGGAGAAAATGTTTTTTTTTTAACTATTTTCCTATCCGTAACATCATTTAATGATGTTGGAGGCAGAGGCAATGTACTGTAGATTTTCGCACCAATCGAATGACATGCGTATCTACTTTGGGAGCCACCTCCCTTTTTAAACCGTTCCCAGCTGGAAGAGAATATAGTATAATGGGAATTCCATTTCTTTGGAATCCTAAACTTCTTACTGGGTGTTACCCAAGCCTCTTGCATAATCTCCGTCAGCTGTTCTGACCCAGGAAATTCAGTCCTGACTGTTTTGGGACGTTTTAACAAAGGCTCTGCTGCCTCCTCAAAGGATAGAATGGCTTTTATAGCACTAATTAGCTCAGGTATATCCACTGAGCTGAGACTTTCATCCACGTCTCTGTATGCAGACCCGGAATGCGATGAATCCTCATCCTCCGACGAGTCCCCATCTGAAACGTGTAGACTATGAAGATGTTATTTCATGTGTGTGTGATTTACTTTCCACAGGCCTTTCAGCCTGTTTTTGTTGAAAGGCTGCAGATTCCTGAACTGGATGTGATAAACCCCAGGGAGAATCTTGCATGTAAGGGTTAACAGGGTAACCTATCCCTGGTATAGGAGCTGGCATTATCCGCTCAGCTATATTGGATAATGTCTGTGCAAAAGAAGCCCACGGGGGGTTCAATTTGAACCTGTGCCTGCCTTGGATTATTAAGGAGGCTTTGGTGAAAACTAAAACATATTGCACATAATCCATTTTGAACCAGATCCTGAGCGGTTAACCCAGCTTTTCAAGACAAACATTAAATCAGTGTTGGTGCTGCTGTGGAGTGTGTTTCCTCCTCACCCTTGCCTCTCTTAGACATGATAAACAAATCACACACCTGTACAGTGTTCGCTACACAATTTGTGACTGAAATCACTTTAAAACTTGTTAAAATGATATACAATCCGATCCCTCCCTACTTTGCACCAGCATTGAGGATTGGTATATACACAGAAACTGACAGAAATAGTAAAGTCAGCAATCACATTAGCAATCAGCCACAGGTTATACATTAGTATAATAAGTAATATGAGCACATATTCAACTACAGATACATTTCAAGTATGTAGGAGAAACATATTACTGCATTACCTAATATAGGATTTAACCGTATTCAATCGCACAGCAAAAGAAAACAACAGCAATAGTTTACAGACTCATATGTATCAGGCACTTATCCAACTACTCGTACTTAATGGTAGGTAGAGACTTAGTGCTGTATCACATGGCTCATGAGAGTGGGATACAGGGAGACTTCAGCCTGCTTCCAGGATCGATCAATACATTAGTGAATTCTGAGTGGATCCAGACGCCAAGTGTGCACAAATGCCCAGTGAACCTACAGTGGACACAGACGCCCAAGTGAACACCGACGCACCAGTCACACAGCCGCCTATGCTGCTACTGGGTTCTTTAGATACACAGCCTCTCAGACGGAAGCAGGAAATCAGTTCATGGCGGGAACCTTGGAGGAAACTGGTCATGAACCGGGGGGAGGGCCGACCAGGGGAGCGTCTTACTCCCCACTGCTGACATCAACCCCAGGGATCGTGGCCTCAAACTAATCCCTGGAGCCTATGATCCCTGGGGCCTAGCGCTGGTGCACCTGAGGTGGCAGTTGCATCAGCGAATGTTCTGTAGTTTCTTTCCCGAAAACAGTGCAGCTGTGTCTTGCGTCTCCCCCGCTAAGGGGAACTGACGCCTTACCTTCTCCCCGTGCTCTGGCCACAGCCTCGTAATGTCAGTTGAACTTGCTAGTACATCCTACATAGACGCCCGCCGAAACAGCACTGTACATGTGGTTAAGTGTTGTCATGACCCTGCGGAGAGTTGTTGGAGCGACTCTTTCTAAGGTGCATGTAAGACGCTTTTTAGAAAACTCGCTCAAAAAACGTAAGACTATAAAAATAAATTAAATAACTAGCTTATGGATTGTGCATCTCTCCAGCTTATAAATCCTGAGGATATATCCTGCTTTCCCCCCTGGGGCTATAAAGTGGACCACTATAGAGGGAACATGGGGCGCATTGCTGGGACGCATTTTAGGCGGAATCGGGACCAGACTGCTGCTGCGGGGGGCCGGACTGAGACAGGCCAGCACTACGTGGGACGCCGCTTCCCCAGATCCCCTGCTACACACAGCGCTGTTACCTGTGTGCAGTGACTTGGATCCTGCTGCGGCGCCTGGATCCCGTCTGTTTGCTGGTGGGTGTGGAGTCCCTCGGAGCTCTCCTGTTGCCACTCTGGGACGCGCTTAGTCTGGAGCCTGTTAAGCTGGGCTGCCCTGCATACTCTCCCTGAACTGAGAAGCTGTGACGCCAGGGGAAACAAACTCCTCTAATACTGTGCTACACTCATGGACCTCCCTCTGGCAATTAAGTTCGTATATTTGCTGAAGGAGTCAGGAAGACTTCGGCTGTGTCTCCGGGGATCCTCCATCCGGCTCCTGCTGTCTGTCTCTCTCCTGGTGTTCCGGTGCTTGCGGGTGTGTGTGATGCCATTTTACTGCTGACTTTTCCTCTGATGGCCCTCCGGATATCTCCTGTTCTGCGCGTTCTGGTGGTGAGAGAAATGCCTGCTGCCTGTTTCATTGCTCCTGTCTAGTGGGTCTGCTGTCACTAACTGGCTGCTTTTTCTGGTCTCCCTGCTGGGTGAGACTTGGTGGAGTGCTAGCTGTCACCATCGTACCTCTGGAGGTTTTTACTACCTATTGCCTTGAGACTCCTGCTGTTCTGTACCGTTTGGAGCCATCCCAGCTGCAGTTCAGATTTGTGTACTGTGCTTAATCTCCTGCCTTGGCGTCTGCGTGCCTTCAAGATGGTCGGCTCTCTGCAGCACATACTGCAGGCTATTCATGCTTCCACTGAGAGACTTGTTACTCAGCTTACCAAAATGGTGGCTGTATCCCCAAGCTCCATAGTTGCTTTCAATGTGCTTCCTGCATCGGAATAATCTCCAGCTATATCTTGTTCAGACGTCGTGGATTCTATTGTACTGGATGCCGATCCAATCCCTGTGTGCCTTGATTCTCTGGCAGTCCATCCAAAGACCCGTTTAGTTATGTCATCTATTTCTGAGAGTGCTTTAGATTTTTTTGTCATCACCCATTGGAATTGCTTCTAATATCCATTGTTGTCTCACTTCTGACTGCTCCGAACCTGCAGGGACCTTTACATATATTCGTTCTACCTCTCCTGCCACTAAGCTGGCACTGCAGAACTTGATATACTATGGATGGATGGAGCTAACTGCGTCCTCTCGTAAAATCTGTCCTCTATCTCTTGTGTCTACACCAGTTCTGGAGGACTTGGCACTTGCAGTCTCTGGATATTCCCCTGTTGCTCGTTGTCTGTGCTGGACCAGGTTTATCCCTTTCGGCCTATCCTATCAAGGTGCTGAGCCTTGGCCGGACCAACGTAACACTCTGTCAACATATGCTAAGCTTTGAGGGTGGAGATGGTTTCCATCTCCTTATATATATATATATTTTTTTTTTTTATACAGCTGTGATTTAGTGTGTTTGGGTATTATTATCCTATTATTTTTACACTCCCTATTCTTATATGACTGATGTTTCTGTGTAGCGGGAGGGTTGGGACTAGTTTAATCCTGTTTAAAGGTCGTACGAGTCCTCGATATCCTTTATATAGGTGAGGAGGAAGTTAGCTAGTTAAGTTATGGTTAATTGGGTGAGGGGAAAGGTCATTTGCGAATTTGACTGATTTTGGATGGTGGTCCTTTTTTTAAATATGTATAGTGGGAGGGCCCCAGCTTAGTGGTCAGTTGTTTTGTTGCCCTAATCAGACATGTGTATTTAATATCCTTATTCAGGGGGGATGTGGTTAGTTGGGTAGTGGTAGTTTGGTTCAGGGGGAACTGAGATCCAAGTATGCCTGGTTTTGGGTTAGGCCATACAGGGTGGGGGGTTCTGGGGTGGTCTGTTTTGGATGGTTGTTGTTTTGATATTTGGCAGATAATTTGGGGCTGTTACTTTTATCCTATACTGTAGTGTGAATACTTTACTTAGGTCTTTTATGCGGGATATGACTGTACCCATATGCCCCATGTATCAGTCACCTGACTTTAATGCGAGCCCATATGGCGCCAGTGGGCTCTTCATGCTTGATGTTATGCTTTGGGGTGGTGTGTAAATCCTGCTGCATCTTTTATATGTCTCCTATTTGTATACATTTCTTGATTGTACCTTTTTTTTTTTTTTTGTACCTTGTATGCTTCAATAAGTCTGCCGTTATCATTTATTTTCTGTTTTTGGGTTTGTATAATCTTATAAAACCTCAATAAAAAATACTCCATTTAAAAGAAAAAAATATCTAGCTAAAGATCGTGGTCTGGCTCCTGCCGCACCAACGAAAAAACTGAATTGCCTGAGCCAGGAGGTGGGGATATAGGGGACTGGCCCATTGCATTCTGGGAGGCCGAAAGCTTTTGATCACTGCTGCCAATCCGCTGATGCTACCTCATATCCCAATGTTTATCATATGGATAATCTGTGGACCCTGCAGGAGAAATAGTTTTTCTCTGGTTTGGGTATGTGTCAAGTGTTGCCTTCCTGCTTACTCTTTTGTTATTTCTCCCTTCCCCTACTCATTATTCTTTTATTGTACTTGTTGTATTTTGTGGTTATTTTAAATCTAAAATATTAGAAATATAATAGTTTGTCTTGAGCTTTATTGTGAATTCATACTAACATTTCTCTAACGTCCTAGTGGATGCTGGGGACTCCGTCAGGACCATGGGGATATAGCGGCTCCGCAGGAGACAGGGCACAAAAGTAAAAGCTTTAGGATCAGGTGGTGTGCACTGGCTCCTCCCCCTATGACCCTCCTCCAAGCCTCAGTTAGATTTTTGTGCCCGGCCGAGAAGGGTGCAATCTAGGTGGCTCTCCTAAAGAGCTGCTTAGAGTAAAAGTTTTGTTAGGTTTTTTATTTTCAGTGAGTCCTGCTGGCAACAGGCTCACTGCATCGAGGGACTTAGGGGAGAGAAGTGAACTCACCTGCGTGCAGGATGGATTGGCTTCTTAGGCTACTGGACACCATTAGCTCCAGAGGGAGTCGGAACACAGGTCTCACCCTGGGGTTCGTCCCGGAGCCGCGCCGCCGACCCCCTTGCAGATGCCGAAAAATGAAGAGGTCCAGAAACCGGCGGCAGAAGACTTTTCAGTCTTCATAAGGTAGCGCACAGCACTGCAGCTGTGCGCCATTGTTGTCAGCACACTTCATAACAGCGGTCACTGAGGGTGCAGGGTGCTGGGGGGGGCACCCTGGGCAGCAATGATAGTACCTTATTCTGGCTAAAAATACATCACATATAGCCCCTGGGGGCTATATGGATGTATTTAACCCCTGCCAGGTCTCAGAAAAACGGGAGAAGAAGCCCGCCGGAAAGGGGGCGGGGCCTATTCTCCTCAGCACACAGCGCCATTTTCCCTCACAGAAATGCTGGTGGGAAGGCTCCCAGGCTCTCCCCTGCACTGCACTACAGAAACAGGGTTAAAACAGAGAGGGGGGGCACTGATTTGGCGATATGACTACATATATTAAAATGCTATAAGGGAAAAGCACTTATATAAAGGTTGTCCCTGTATAATTATAGCGTTTTTGGTGTGTGCTGGCAAACTCTCCCTCTGTCTCCCCAAAGGGCTAGTGGGTCCTGTCCTCTATCAGAGCATTCCCTGTGTGTGTGCTGTGTGTCGGTACGTGTGTGTCGACATGTATGAGGACGATGTTGGGAGGCGGAGCAAATTGCCTGTAATGGTGATGTCACTCTCTAGGGAGTCGACACCGGAATAGATGGCTTATTTAAGGAATTACGTGATAATGTCAACACGCTGCAAGTCGGTTGACGACATGAGACGGCCGGCAAACATATTAGTATCTGTCCAGGCGTCTAAAACACCGTCAGGGACGTTATAATGCCCATTTTACCTCAGTCGGTCGACACAGACACAGACACGGACACTGACTCCAGTGTCGACGGTGAAGAAACAAACGTATTTTCCTTTAGGGCCACACGTTACTTGTTAAGGGCAATGAAGGAGGTGTTACATATTTCTGATACTACAAGTACCACAAAAAAGGGTATTATGTGGGGTGTGGAAAAACTACCTATAGTTTTTCCTGAATCAGATAAATTAAATGAAGTGTGTGATGAGGCGCGGGGTTCCCCCGATAGAAAATTATTGGCGGTATACCCTTTCCCGCCAGAAGTTAGGGCGCGTTGGGAAACACCCCTTAGGGTGGATAAGGCGCTCACACGCTTATCAAAACAAGTGGCGGTACCGTCTCCAGATACGGCCGCCCTCAAGGAGCCAGCTGATAGGAGGCTGGAAAATATCCTAAAAAGTATATACACACATACTGGTGTTATACTGCGACCAGCGATCGCCTCAGCCTGGATGTGCAGCGCGGGGGTGGCTTGGTCGGATTCCCTGACTGAAAATATTGATACCCTTGACAGGGACAGTATTTTATTTACTATAGAGCATTTAAAGGATGCATTTCTATATATGCGAGATGCACAGAGGGATATTTGCACTCTGGCATCAAGAGTAAGTGCGATGTCCATATCTGCCAAAAGATGTTTATGGACACGACAGTGGTCAGGTGATGCAGATTCCAAACGGCACAAAGATGTATTGCCGTATAAAGGGGAGGAGTTATTTGGGGTCGGTCCATCGGACCTGGTGGCCACGGCAACTGCTGGGAAATCCACCGTTTTTACCCTAAGTCACATCTATGCAGAAAAAGACACCGTCTTTTCAGCCTCAGTCCTTTCGTCCCCATAAGCATATCTGCCCAGGGATAGAGGAAAGGGAAGAAGACTGCAGCAGGCAGCCCATTCCCAGGAACAGAAGCCTTCCACCGCTTCTGCCAAGTTCTCAGCATGACGCTGGAGCCGTACAGGACCCCTGGATCCTACAAGTAGTATCCCAGGGGTACAGATTGGAAAGTCGAGACGTTTCCCCTCGCAGGTTCCTGAAGTCTGCTTTACCAACGTCTCCCTCCGACAGGGAGCCAGTATTGGAAACAATTCACAAGCTGTATTCCCAGCAGGTGATAATCAAAGTACCCCTCCTACAACAAGGAAAGTGGTATTATTCCACACTATATTGTGGTACTGAAACCAGAAGGCTCGGTGAGACCTATTCTAAATCTGAAATATTTGAACACTTACAAAGGTTCAAATCAAGATGGAGTCACTCAGAGCAGTGATAGCGAACCAGGAAGAAGGGGACTATATGGTGTCCCGGGACATCAGGGATGCTTACCTCCATGTCCCAATTTGCCCTTCTCACCAAGGGTATCTCAGGTTCGTGGTACAGAACTGTCACTATCAGTTTCAAACGCTGCCGTTTGGATTGTCCACGGCACTCCGGGTCTTTACCAAGGTAATGCCCGAAATGATGATTCTTCTTCGAAGAAAATGGACGACCTCCTGATAAGAGCAAGGTCCAGAGAACAGTTGGAGGTCGGAGTAGCACTATCTCAAGTAGTTCTACGACAGCACGGGTGGATTCTAAATATTCCAAAACCGCTTTTGTTGTTTCCGACGACACGTCTGCTGTTCCTAGGGATGATTCTGGACACAGTCCAGAAAAAGGTGTTTCTCCCGGAGGAGAAAGCCAGGGAGTTATCCGAGCTAGTCAGGAACCTCCTAAAACCAGGAAAAGTGTCAGTGCATCATTGCACAAGAGTCCTGGGAAAAATGGTGGCTTATTACGAAGCGATTCCATTCGGCAGATTCCACGCAAGAACTTTTCAGTGGGATCTGCTGGACAAATGGTCCGGATCGCATCTTCAGATGCATCAGCGGATAACCCTATCTCCAAGGACAAGGGTGTCTCTCCTGTGGTGGTTACAGAGTGCTCATCTTCTAGAGGGCCGCAGATTCGGCATTCAGGATTGGATGCTGGTGACCACGGAGGCCAGCCTGAGAGGCTGGGGAGCAGTCACACAGGGAAAAAATTTCCAGGGAGTGTGATCAAGTCTGGAGACTTTTCTCCACATAAATATACTGGAGCTAAGGGCAATTTATAATGCTCTAAGCTTAGCAAGACCTCTGCTTCAAGGTCAGCCGGTATTGATCCAGTGGGACAACATCACGGCAGTCGCCCACGTAAACAGACAGGGCGGCACAAGAAGCAGGAGGGCAATGGCAAAAACTGCAAGGATTTTTCGCTGGGCGGAAAATCATGTGATAGCACTGTCAGCAGTGTTCATTCCGGGAGTGGACAACTGGGAAGCAGACTTCCTCAGCAGGCACGACCTCCACCCGGGAGAGTGGGGACTTCATCGGGAAGTTTTCCACATGATTGTGAACCGTTGGGAAAGACCAAAGGTGTACATGATGGCGTCCCGCCTGAACAAAAAACTGGACAGGTATTGCGCCAGGTCAAGAGACTTTCAGGCAATAGCTGTGGACGTTCTGGTAACACCGTGGGCGTACCAGTCGGTGTATGTGTTTCCTCCTCTGCTTCTCATACCCAAGGTATTGAAAATTATAGGACGTAGAGGAGTAAGAACTATACTCGTGGCTCCGAATTGGCCAAGAAGGACTTGGTACCCGGAACTTCAAGAGATACGCACAGAGGACTCATGACCTCTGCCGCTAAGAAGGGACTTGCTTCAGCACGTACCATGTCTGTTCCAAGACTTACCGCGGCTGCGTTTGACGGCATGGCGGTTGAACGCCGGATCCTAAGGGAAAAAGGCATTCCGGAAGAGGTCATTCCTACCCTGGTCAAAGCCAGGAAGGACGTGACCGCACAACATTATCACCACATGTGGCGAAAATATGTTGCGTGGTGTGAGGCCAGGAAGGCTCCACGAAGAAATTTCAACTCGGTCGATTCCTGCATTTCCTGCAAACAGGAGTGTCTATGGGCCTCAGATTGGGGTCCATTAAGGTTCAAATTTCGGCCCTGTCTATTTTCTTCCAGAAAGAATTGGCTTCAGTTCCTGAAGTCCAGAAGTTTGTCAAGGGAGTACTGCATATACAACCCCCTTTTGTGCCTCCAGTGGCACTGTGGGATCTCAACGTAGTGCTGGGATTCCTCAAATCACATTGGTTTAAACCGCTCAAATCTGTGGATTTGAAATATCTCACATGGAAAGTGACCATGATGTTGGCCCTGGCCTCGGCCAGGCGAGTGTCAGAATTGGCGGCTTTGTCTCACAAAAGCCCATATCTGATTGTCCATTCGGACAGGGCAGAGCTGCGGACTCGTCCCCAGTTTCTCCCTAAGGTGGTGTCAGCGTTTCACCTGAACCAGTTTATTGTGGTAGCTGCGGCTACTAGGGACTTGGAGGACTCCAAGTTGCTAGATGTTGTCAGGGCCCTGAAAATATCGGTTTCCAGGACGGCTGGAGTCAGGAAAACTGACTTGCTGTTATCCTGTATGCACCCAACAAACTGGGTGCTCTTGCTTCTAAGCAGACGATTGCTAGTTGGATGTGTAGTACAATTCAGCTTGCACATTCTGTGGCAGGCCTGCCACAGCCAAAATATGTAAATGCCCATTCCACAAGGAAGGTGGGCTCATCCTGGGCGGCTGCCCGAGGGGTCTCGGCATTACAACTCTGCCGAGCAGCTACGTGGTCGGGGGGAGAACACGTTTGTAAAATTCTACAAATTTGATACCCTGGCTAAAGAGGACCTGGAGTTCTCTCATTCGGTGCTGCAGAGTCATCCGCACTCTCCCGCCCGTTTGGGAGCTTTGGTATAATCCCCATGGTCCTGACGGAGTCCCCAGCATCCACTAGGACGTTAGAGAAAATAAGATTTTACTTACCGATAAATCTATTTCTCGTAGTCCGTAGTGGATGCTGGGCGCCCATCCCATGTGCGGATTGTCTGCAATACTTGTACATAGTTATTGGTACAAAAATCGGGTTATTATTGTTGTGAGCCATCTTTTCAGAGGCTCCGCTGTTATCATGCTGTTAACTGGGTTCAGATCACAGGTTGTACAGTGTGATTGGTGTGGCTGGTATGAGTCTTACCCGGGATTCAAAATCCTTCCTTATTGTGTACGCTCGTCCGGGCACAGTATCCTAAATGAGGCTTGGAGGAGGGTCATAGGGGGAGGAGCCAGTGCACACCACCTGATCCTAAAGCTTTTACTTTTGTGCCCTGTCTCCTGCGGAGCCGCTATATCCCCATGGTCCTGACGGAGTCCCCAGCATCCACTACGGACTACGAGAAATAGATTTATCGGTAAGTAAAATCTTATTTTCATCTGTTGTTATATATGTACTTCCTGGTACATGTTACACATTTTTTATATTCGCACAATTGCTTGTGAACTTTTTCAATACATCTGTATCAGTCCAAATAAATGTTAAACTGCTCTCATTGTCAAGCATTTTCATATAGTATTATAAACTTTAAAAGTGGAAATGAAGCTAAAGTTTCCTCAATAAAAATTTTTTTACGTTGTCAATTTTATATTCATTGCAAATTGTTTTGTTTTTCTAGTTTTCAATAAAACCCTTTTGTTATTTGAAAATCTGTGATTTTGCATGTATGTTGCAATAATTTCTAAAGTTTGAATGATGACTTCACAAGTTTTTCTGACCGTTGTTTTGAATATAATTATACAAATGTATAACCAAAATAATTTGGTTTTATTTTCAGACTGGCGTTCTTCGAACAAACTGTGTTGATTGCTTAGACCGAACCAATACTGCACAGTTCATGGTTGGGAAATGTGCTTTGGCGTATCAGCTGTACTCTTTAGGACTGATCGATAAACCTAATTTGCAATTTGACACAGATGCAGTTAGGTATGATATGTTTTTTTTGTTTTAGTTTTTTAATTTGGTTTCCTTTCCTTTCTAGGAAAACAATGTAACATACCATTTCGTATGCAGATACAGCCACAGTCACACACATAATATAGGTATGCTTATGCGTCCTATTTGCATCATTTAGCAGGCATTGTAGTGGAAAAAGTTAACACAAAGTCGTTTGGCGCTATGGAGGCACAGCATGGCGTGACTAGAAAGGCTGTTTAACGTGCAGGGAGGCTAGATGAAGGTGGACACATCTGTGTGTGTGTATGTATGGATAGATAGTGACAATGCTAAATTCCTTTGTCGTATAAACAACCCTTTATGAAGTCTAAGAACACTGTACGCTGTTTACTTAAGAAGTACCGTACGGGTACGCTGGTTGCGTAACGATCGCTCAGCCGTAGGCGAGACGCTCAAGCGTCATGTTCGCTCACGGCCCAGTGATCACAGGACAGCACGTTAAGGGCTATGACTAGAGTAATGATTCGCTATGGCGTAGCGGACGCTCGAGACCACGAGGAGATCACCAGCGGCGCAGACGCTCACAACGCTATACCTTTATGTCTAAACCTTATACCAATGAAATACACAGAATACCTTAATGTGAATACAGGGTGTAAGTGCAACCTTGTGTAACCTGACTAACTACAAAGCTGCTTGAGCGTCACCGACGCTCAAGTGAACACTTAACACTATAGGAAATACACAGATACTGGTTTAGGGTCCAAAGCCTATTAACTGTATTATATCTAATATACTTGTAAAAGGGGATAACAGTACAAATGATACACTACAATATAACAGAGACTTCCTAACCAAAATACAGTACTATCTAATACAATACAATACTAGTCTAGGGGAGATGTGAGAGAAAAGAGAAAGTAGAGAGAGAGAGAGAGGAATGGAGAGAGATGAGAGAAATTGGCTCACAGTAAGATAATGATTACGGAGAGAAACTTACGCACAAAGGGTATGATCGCATGCGCCTCGATATCCAGCTCCCGGTTATCAGCAGAAAACCGTTGATGAGAGAGTGAAGTTGGATATGGTCGGCCTGCCTATTTATGCCCCTCACACAATGCAATCTCATAGTCCCTACAATCCCATTGTCCATTGGACGTCGGAATTCGGCCCTGTATCATAACAAAAGGTCATAGGTTGATTCATACAGGTGGGCTGTGACGATTTCAAACAGCTCAGGTGGGTGGGAAACTAGGTTTCCCGCCGCATACCTGAGTATGAGTAAATAATAGAAATGGACATAAACTTCTTATGTCCATAACTATTCGCACGAGCGATTAATACGCTCCAAACCAACACCGGAATATTGCTAATTAAATACTCTTCCGATGGGTACCAAACACTGCTGCATGACTCTTGTTAGACCCTTCCCACAATACAAAGAGGGATTCCTCAGCTCAGGGACATTCTATATTAACTAAACTTTCAGAAACTATCAAAGGGACCATGATCTACAAACTACATTAATTGTGAAAATATGTAACGATTGGGTCGCACGCTACGACTACATACTCTTTACCGTAAATACGCATACCGATGCGAGCGGGTGCACGCATCAGCGGGTATGCGCTATCACGGGAAAGCGCACGCATGCGCAGCACGGACCAGCATGAGGTGCAAATATGGCAGCGTGTATAGGGATATTTTTCTGACTTTGACAGTCCACCCTTTGGCAGTCAATAATAACTGCCACCTTCTAAAACATTTCAAAAGGAGAAAAATATATGTCAGGGGTTAATTCATTTCCATGGTTGGGTGAGGGAGGAGAGAGGAGTAGGTGTGAAGAGGGTATGACCTAGTGTGATAGCAGAAGCATGTGTGTATGAGTCCATGTTTGGAGGGTCATGTATCATCGTGCCGTACGTGTTGTAAATCAAGCTTCGAGGTATTGCGAAGTATACATTTGAATTCCTTCTTATCCCGTGGTACGGGTCTGTGGATGGGCTGTCAAACTTTACCGAGCTCATTTCGGCTTTCAGTTGTAACAAAATGGGGATGCACATTTTAGTTGATGATACATGAATGGGGGAGGTATGTGGTTGCTGATATCTGTGCCTGTATTCCCTATCGTCTATGTGTGTCATTACCTGAGGGTTGTAGAGATGAAGATAAAGAACACTTATGGAAAATGCAATGATATTCTATGTCAGGGAAATGTACATCTGTCGTTGAAGTTGTGTTCGGTATCTGTTGAGAGTCGTCTTCTTTGCGCTGTATTGCTCCTTGGGCATGAGCAAATAGCTTTGTCAGTGCCATCAGATTTACAAAAAATGTTGGGCTAGCGTGAGTTTAAAAATACTAGGGAAACTGGGGATCCATGGCAAAGTTCATCAAGTGTCCATATCATAGGTTGTCAAAACTTCATCTTTGGTGCTTGTCTGTTGTCTGTATAGCGTCTCGTCAACTTCCTCGTCCAAGGGGGTCTTTGTATCTTGGAGAAAAGCAAAAAAACAGGTGAAAGAAACGGACCGTATAATCGCATTTTCATCACATTCTGGTTTCTATCATTGGGTCATAAATCAAATCCAGGTTAATTACAGTTTCCTCACTCCTCAAGCTTATCACTTTTGTACTTTGTTTGCACCTCATTAAAGCCTGCCCGCATCTAAATATCAATCCAATCGATATAACGACACCCAAGATACATAGTAGAAACTTTCCAACATCCATTATGACTCCTTGAGCCCAGTCTCCCAAACCGGAGAACCAATTTCGCGGGTTCAACCATGACACCCAACCAGTCAGCTCATTACCTACAGCAGCAAGGGTGAGATTGTGTTTTCGACGAAATTCCCACTTCAATTGGAGAATATCGTCCATCTTTTGGTCTATGACCTCTACCGGATCCTCGGTGCTATTTGTGATATACGTGCAACACTTTATGCCGTACTGTGTTGCCAATGTAACACAATATCCGCCTGTTACTGCTGTAAGATAATTAAGAACCATCCTATGCTGAACTAGTTCTGTTTTATAAGCTTGAAGTTCTCTTCCAGTGTATCTAAACGTGTCATCATACATTTCAGTGATATTATCTAACAAATTGGCGAGTGCGGAAATGTATTTATAGTTCATCACTCCTCGAGCGGTGCGAGTGAAATCTAACGCTACCAGAACCTGAATCCCGGTGGATTCATGGATAAGATCAGAGGCCGGATGCTCTAACCTTTCTGACAGTTGTCTTTTAACTCGGTGCTCGTAATGAGTGTGAGTATAAGGAGCTTGGGCACCACGGTGTATGTCCTTCATTTTGTCATGTGTAACAGTCATCACTTCAGGCAATACTTTTCCAATATAACACAATCCTTCAGAGTTTGGGGCAAGCCACTTGTACGCCTTTCTCCCGCATATGAAATATGCATCATCGGGGAGAACATATGGGACGGAGAAGGACATTACCATGTTACAAACCTTCCAGGTGAAATCTCCTGACCCTAATTCTTCCATCTGCTTAATGCACGTATCAGTTTGTACGATATGTGCACAGTATCCTGGTGATACCTCTCCAACTCTAGTAATCCTATTTCCTAAGGTATATCGATACCGGAAAGATTTTCCTCTACTGGCTATGTGGCGTACAAGCTCTGTATCTGTAGGCATTCTATCTGCTCTGTGTGAAAAGGTCATGGTTAAATTGCTCCACGACACTTCCCAATTTCCCGGTTTTCTGGGATTGGAGATGTTGAAACATAAGAGGGACCTATCCACATGGTATTGGTGGAGCTTCAAACTAGGAGGGCTGGAGATATTAAACCTCCGGTCCACCGGTCTCCCACCACTTAGCTCAAGTACCTCCCCTAACGTTAAAGGAAATGGTACTAGCCCTGATTTGCTATGACCCTGAGGTACTTGAGAGCATACCCAACAATCTGTTTGGTTTAATACGTTACCCACTAAGGAGTGATAGTCACTCAATGGATGCCGGTCCATATGGATATTAAAACTGGATTGGCATTTCTTTATGCATCCATCTTCAACCAGATTATCACAGAGCCTACAGATACAGTTTTCTTCAGCTAACAATCCGTCACAATTTCTTCTATGATCAATGCTATCGGATCGTTTTCTGATACTCGCCTTTGCTTGTTGGTTTGGTTGATCTTGGAAAACTACGCCTCCATCATCATAATCGGAACCCATTCCAGAACCTCTCTCGACCTCTATGGTACTCTCGCCGGAACAGACTGCTCTGGTCAACATCATGGTCAACATCATAATCCGGATCACAGTCTCTTGGGGCAAGTCCATCTTTGAGGAGGAAATGGAGAAGAATGAGAAGGGGGAAAAAGAAATTTTAAGGGAGAGGGGATGGGAAGTGGAGAAAAACAATAAAAGGGAGAGGGGAGTCGACAACTGCTTTCGGTCTTCAAGGCTCAGGTGCCGCCTCAGTCCTCCTGGAACAGACACTCCAGTGATACAACCTCTACCGTCTGTTCCTTATCACGGGACTTCTCTGGATCAGCAACCTTTTTGCAGTGGGATGAATGGACCCAAGTCTCTCTCTCAGCAACCTTCAATGCTGTGGTGCTAGTCAATAAGACCTGGTATGGTCCTTCCCATCTATCAATAAGACAACCTGAGCGTAGAAAATTTCGTATCATTACATAATCCCCAGGTTCAATGTCATGACAATTACTATCTGGTAAATCAGGAATCACCAACTTCAGATTATCATTTTGATTCCTTAACTGTTTACTCATGTTAATTAAGTACTTTACAGTTACTTCATTGTTACATTTCAAATCATCCTGAGGGTTAATCATGACATGCGGTTGTCGACCAAACAAGATTTCAAAAGGAGACAGATTAAGAGGGGACCTGGGAGTGGTTCTGATGCTATACAAAACAATGGGTAAAGCTTCTGGCCACGTCAGTCCTGTCTCTGCCATTACTTTACTCAATTTATTTTTAATAGTGCTGTTCACTCTTTCGACCTTCGCACTCGCCTGTGGACGGTACGGAGTGTGCAGCTTGCTATCAATACCCATTAATTTACACATTCCTTGAAAGACATCACCTGTAAAATGGGTACCCCTATCACTTTCAATGATTCTAGGGATACCATATCTACATACAAATTCCTGCACAATTTTCTTAGCTGTAAACATAGCGGTATTTGTAGCTGCTGGAAATGCTTCGACCCAATTCGAGAAAACATCTATACAAACAAGTACATATTTCAAATTTCGACATGGGGGTAATTGAATGAAGTCAATTTGTATTACCTGGAAAGGGCCGCCGGCAGGTGGGATATGGGATGGTTCTGTAGGTATTGCCTTTCCAATATTCTTTCTCAGACAGGTAAGGCATGACATTGCTCTTTTACTCGCATGAGAGGAGAATCCTGGGGCGCACCAGTATGCTCTTACCAATTTGCACATTCCCTCCTTGCCTAGATGAGTCAGCCCGTGAGCTGCTTCAGCCAGACATGGAAGATATGCTCTGGGGGCCACTGGTTTACCATGTCCATCCGTCCAGAGCCCTGAGGACTCCTGGCCATATCCCTTTGCCTTCCAGATTGCTCTTTCCTGTGTGGAACACAAATTCTGCATCTCACACAACTTTTGTGTGTTGATGGTATGAAATACCATCAGTTGTGTGGTGTCTGTCTGTATGGGGGTAGCAGCTGCAAGCTTTGCGGCTTCGTCTGCTCGGCTGTTACCAAGTGACACTGGGTCTTGACTATATGTATGTGCTTTACATTTGATAACAGCCACTCTGTCGGGTTCCTGTATCGCTGTTAGAAGCCTTTTTATGTGAGCTGCATGCGCTATCGGTGTACCAGCTGCCGTCATGAAATTTCTGAGGCGCCATAGGGCTCCGAAATCATGTACTACCCCGAAGGCGTATCTAGAATCGGTGTAGATATTGGCTGACTTGCCCTTAGCCAATTCACATGCTCTGGTTAGGGCGACCAGTTCAGCAACCTGGGCTGAGTGAGGTGGGCCTAGCGGTTCCGCTTCTATGGTGTCTTGGTCATCTACGACTGCGTATCCAGTACACAAGTCTCCCGAGTCTGACTGTCTATGACAACTACCGTCAGTGTAGAACGTGAGTTCTGCATCTTCCAGTGGATTGTCACTGATGTCAGGCCTTGCGGTAAAATTTTGGGTCAAATATTCCATACAATCATGTGTATCTTCCTTTGCATTAAATCCTCCTTCCCCATCACTCTCACCTTCCACCCTTTGTGTCTGACCAGGCACACCTGGTAGAAATGTTGCAGGATTTAATGCGCTGCATCTCCTTATGGTGATGTTTACTGGGGCCATTAATGCCAATTCCCATCTTGTAAACCTTGCTGATGAGACGTGTCTGGTTTGGGCAGAATTCAATAAGGCAGATACCGCATGTGGTGTATGGATTGTGAGGTTGTGGCCTAGCACGACATCTTCGCTTTTTGTCACTAGCAATGCTATCGCCGCAACGCTACGCAAGCATGTGGGGAGAGATCGCGCTACCGTGTCTAGCTGGGCGCTGTAGTATGCGACTGGCCTGCTGGCGTCACCGTGTTTTTGGGTTAGTACACCTGCTGCGCACCCAGCACTTTCTGTTCCGTATAGTTCAAAGGGTTTCCCATAGTCTGGCATACCTAGTGCTGGTGCCTGCGTTAGGCATTGCTTAAGTCTCTCAAATGCTGCTTCGGATTCGTCTGTATGCGAAATCCGATCAGGTTTGTTTGAAGAGACCATTTCCTGCAAAGGTAGCGCCAATATGGAAAACCCTGGGATCCAATTACGGCAATACCCACACATTCCTAAAAACGTCCTGATCTGTTGCTGGGTTTGTGGCAGTGTCATGTCTCTAATGGCTTGGATTCTATCAGCGGTCAGGTGTCTCAGTCCTTGTGTTAGACAGTGTCCCAAATATTTTACCTTAGTCTGGCATAATTGTAACTTGTCTTTGGAAACCTTGTGACCTGTGTCTGAAAGATGAAACAGGAGCTGTTTCGTATCCTTCAGAGAGGCTTCCAGTGAATCTGAACACAGCAGTAAATCGTCCACGTACTGTATCAATACTGATCCACTCTCCGGTTGGAAAGACTGTAAACAATCATGCAAAGCCTGAGAAAATATACTTGGACTATCTATGAAACCTTGGGGTAACCGAGTCCACGTGTATTGGACTCCTCTGTATGTAAAAGCAAACAAATATTGGCTGTCAGGGTGCAGAGGTACCGAAAAGAATGCGGAGCAGAGGTCAATAACAGTGAAAAATTTGGCAGTGGGAGGAATTTGCATTAGGATGACAGCTGGATTAGGCACTACGGGGAACTGACTCTCAACTATTTTGTTAATCCCCCTTAGATCCTGCACTAGCCTGTAACCCCTCCCCCCACTCTTTTTAACAGGGAAGATGGGACTATTTGCTGTGCTGGACGTTCTTACTAGAATGCCCTGTTGCAGCAAGCGTTCTATTACTGGGAAAACTCCTAACTCCACCTCTGGCTTCAGAGGATACTGTGGGATTTTTGGAGCTATCCTACCATCTTTTACTTGTACAACTACTGGAGCTACGTTTGCCATTAATCCAGTGTCCTGTCCATCTTTTGTCCAAAGTGACTCTGGTATCTGAGATGTCATCTCTTCTACTTGGGATGGATTCCTATTTGTCATAATGGAATGTGACATTAATTTTGATGGGGAGTCTAACATGTCTCGTACCTCCTGAGCGTGATTCTCAGGAATGTCCAAGAATACACCTTCAGGAGTACAATAAATGACGCAACCCATTTTACATAGTAAGTCTCTACCCAGGAGATTAGTTGGTGCCGATGCAGCCAGCAAAAAGGAATGCTTGGTATGCAAAGGCCCTATTGTAATCTCGGCTGGTTTGCTAACAGGGTAGTGCTGGACTACTCCTGTTACTCCCATGGCTGGAATTGTCCTACCAGTGGTTCTCATGCCCACTGTCGAATTTATCACTGACTTGGCCGCCCCTGTGTCTACAAGAAAGTTTAAAGTTTTACCAGCTACATTGATTGCAATCTCTGGTTCGCTTCCAAGACTGGCAATCAACTTAACTGGCTGCAGATTACAGGTATGGCCACACCCCTATTGGGTATGGTGACCTGCCTGTACCCCGCTGGCAGCGACTACTTGTGAGGGAGTTAGCTGGGAACTACCAGAGGCATGCCAGTCTCTGTTCGGGGGATATCTTTTTGTTTCCCCTGTATGTGGCTCAAAACTCCGCCTCTGTGGACCCTGCTCCCAATGTCGTGTGTCGTGTCGTTGTCTAGGGGGTTGAAAAGATCTTTGTACACTCTTTGTTCTACATTCTCGTGCATAGTGTCCTGGTCTGTTACAGGAATAACAAGTTATTACAGTTGATTTACTTACAGGATTCGATGGTACATACGCAGGCTGCCTTGTGGTCAGCGCCTGTATACTTACTGACATTAACTTATCACTTTGCGACTCCCTGTGTCTAGTGATGTTTCTGTCGTGATCAATAGCAGCCTCTCTCAAAGTGGACACCGACAGACCTCGCCAACATGGTTGCGTGGTCTGTACCCTAGTCTTTAATGTTTCCTTTAAACCATCCATCAGTACAGATACTGCTACGTCTTGATGGTTTGGGTTGGTCTTAATGTCTTCTATTCCAGTGTACTTTGCCATTTCTAATAGTGCCCGGTGAAAATATTCTGATGCCGTCTCGGACTCTTTTTGTCTAATGGAGAATATCTTGTTCCATTTAACAACGGCTGGGAAATACTCCTTTAGCTGTAAATTTATCCTTTTTACATTATCCTTGTTGTACACGTCTGTAAGCGGTACATCTTTATCCAATGCACAGTCAGCTAAAAATTGAGTTGCGTCGACATTGGAAGGTAAACAAGCTCTTAGCAGTATCTGCCAATCCTTGTTGTTGGGTTCTACAGTGTTGCCTAGATCCCTGATGTATTTTTGGCTAGCAACTAAGTCCTTCCTGGGGTCAGGAAATTCGGACACTATTGTTCTTAATTCCATTCGGGAAAATGGAGTGTACATGGCAATGTTCCTTATGGGAGTGGCTCCAGACACATCTGTTTTTCCATTGGGAACTGCTATTACCCTTACAGGAGCAAGTCTAACAACCTCATTCTGTGTAGATTCTACAACTTGTGGTGAAATTGTTTCAGTGTAGTGCATGGTGCCGTACTTACCCGTTGACACGACCTCACCTATCCCTCCGCTAGGGGCTTTCGCTAATCTCGTGGGTGTTGTTGTGCCTACTGTGGTCTCTGCTATGGTGGCCGCGAGAGAGAGAGCTGAAATTGTTGTTGAATCGTCTTCTTGATCACACTCCTGAGGAAGGTTCAAAACAGGGTACATCTTGCACGGGTTAATAATTGCATGAGTTACTTGGTTAACATCATTAACATTTACGGGGTTACTAAGAGTTTGTGTTTTACAACCCAGTGCGTTTCTCTCCGCAATCAACTTCTCTCCTGCAATGTATGGTGGAGGAGGGGCTGTGGCTATCAGCTTCCTGACTGCCCCAGATCCTGCCGCCAGAGCCAAACCTCTCTGTATCTCACCTTCCTGGTGCCATAACTGTAAATAATCATGATGCTGAATTCGTCTCTTTGTTGATTTTAGGAGACATATCCTCCTCCTTAAATTTTGTAACACTTCTGGACTGAAGCTACCTATTCTTGGGAATTTGTCCCTGTCTTGTACAGTCATTCTCTCCCATTCATCACATAAAGATTCTGTGTGACTTCCGTATTTTTCACACATGATGTACCTTGCCGACCCGACGGGTCGGTTCTCTGAATCAACCCGAACCAAGGTTGATCGCCCCCTACCTGAACAATTGGCCCCCATAATCTGCAGGTGTTGCTTACTACTCCTGTGATCTTTATATCACGGTCTTCAGCGAACCCTTACAGCAAACCAAATTGTCCAAAAATAGGCCGGCGGTGGCGGTTTACCGAGTACCCCACTCACTCGCCCACCTCGACCAATACGACCTGATCACACCGATATGGTGCTGGCGTACTCGATACAGGGCCCCTATGGAACCTTCTGTTTACTGGAACATATGAGGGTTACCCGCAGGACACTTACTCTTTCCAGTAAAGGTGGGGTTGTTAGATAGTTCCTGAGTGACCAGCGAACTTCCCTTCCAAAAATAAAAAATTTCACAAATCACGTCAGAATGTACAAATAGCGTTTGTGACCACTTTACTCTAATGGTATTAGGTCAGATTACTAACTACTGCACACAATTACGTGCGGTACAATCGTTCAGTACATAAGCACTACTTGTCATGTACTGAAAGATCAATGGAATCGATGTTTCCGGCCGCGATTCCTTCAGCAAGAGCTTGTATGGCCTATATGGGTTCTGCACCAACACCCCAGGCGTTGTGCCTCTTGTACCTTTATAGCGGACCTCTTTGTCTATTTAACCTGTTACCTTATGACCTCCTGGTCTGTTACCGTCTGTTAATGACCTCCTGGTCTGTTACCTTATGACCTCCTGGTCTGTTACCTTATGGTCCGCTATACTCTAATGCTCAAATATTATTTAACCAGGGATGCCTCCCTAGCCACCGTATATGTCACTTACACGTATGTCCTTTGACGAGTACCCGACTTTCCTTTTGGTTCAACCTCTAAGTTATATAAACTTATGTGATAAAAACACACTCACTCAACACATGTACACTTTTGTTTCTATATCTATTTCTGCGCAGAAATTTTCTTCAGCCCAGCTGTGTTACCAATTAGGAGCAGGATCTGTTAAACTAAATTTCAGATTTTTCCAAAAATAGATTTGCGTTATTTACCGCGTCGCGTTATCTACCGCTGTGCGTTACTTATCGCCTTTGCGTTAATTATCGCTTTGCGCTAAAATCCAACTTTTCGTGACTTGAGCTACGTGGGCGTAACCGGACGCTACGTTGCGTAATGAACGCTGCGTGCGTCTGCCTTTGGATTGCGTACGCTAGTCTTTGTTAGTGACACGTGTACGCAAAACAAAGATCCACCGTAACACAATTTCTACTTTTATCAATGTAGATGATCCCTGATCATCTACCGCACACCACACTGACTGCCTTATCTCCCAGACAAGCCGTGTGTTGGTCTATACTTTAACTATTACCTCTACTATGAAATAACAGCAAATCTCTTTTAGCACTTTCTATCAACTATAAAATTTGGCAAACAGGAATAGTGATATACGAAATTTGAAAAAAGAAATGCAGATATATATGTATGCGTGCGTGTATACGCAAGACAGAAGAGAAATAAACAGTTTTAAAAGACACAAGCGTTTTGTTCTTACTTCCGGTTCCCGGATTCCTTCAGCACTCTTTGTCTAAGCGAAGCAGACGCTTATCCCGTCAGCACAGCACTGCGAGACAACCTCCCACCCTTTGCTGGGGGGATAATGTCTGCTGATCTACCTAGTGCAGATATGAGAAGGACAGGACGAGTCCCCAATTGACAATGCTAAATTCCTTTGTCGTATAAACAACCCTTTATGAAGTCTAAGAACACTGTACGCTGTTTACTTAAGAAGTACCGTACGGGTACGCTGGTTGCGTAACGATCGCTCAGCCGTAGGCGAGACGCTCAAGCGTCATGTTCGCTCACGGCCCAGTGATCACAGGACAGCACGTTAAGGGCTATGACTAGAGTAATGATTCGCTATGGCGTAGCGGACGCTCGAGACCACGAGGAGATCACCAGCGGCGCAGACGCTCACAACGCTATACCTTTATGTCTAAACCTTATACCAATGAAATACACAGAATACCTTAATGTGAATACAGGGTGTAAGTGCAACCTTGTGTAACCTGACTAACTACAAAGCTGCTTGAGCGTCACCGACGCTCAAGTGAACACTTAACACTATAGGAAATACACAGATACTGGTTTAGGGTCCAAAGCCTATTAACTGTATTATATCTAATATACTTGTAAAAGGGGATAACAGTACAAATGATACACTACAATATAACAGAGACTTCCTAACCAAAATACAGTACTATCTAATACAATACAATACTAGTCTAGGGGAGATGTGAGAGAAAAGAGAAAGGAGAGAGAGAGAGAGGAATGGAGAGAGATGAGAGAAATTGGCTCACAGTAAGATAATGATTACGGAGAGAAACTTACGCACAAAGGGTATGATCGCATGCGCCTCGATATCCAGCTCCCGGTTATCAGCAGAAAACCGTTGATGAGAGAGTGAAGTTGGATATGGTCGGCCTGCCTATTTATGCCCCTCACACAATGCAATCTCATAGTCCCTACAATCCCATTGTCCATTGGACGTCGGAATTCGGCCCTGTATCATAACAAAAGGTCATAGGTTGATTCATACAGGTGGGCTGTGACGATTTCAAACAGCTCAGGTGGGTGGGAAACTAGGTTTCCCGCCGCATACCTGAGTATGAGTAAATAATAGAAATGGACATAAACTTCTTATGTCCATAACTATTCGCACGAGCGATTAATACGCTCCAAACCAACACCGGAATATTGCTAATTAAATACTCTTCCGATGGGTACCAAACACTGCTGCATGACTCTTGTTAGACCCTTCCCACAATACAAAGAGGGATTCCTCAGCTCAGGGACATTCTATATTAACTAAACTTTCAGAAACTATCAAAGGGACCATGATCTACAAACTACATTAATTGTGAAAATATGTAACGATTGGGTCGCACGCTACGACTACATACTCTTTACCGTAAATACGCATACCGATGCGAGCGGGTGCACGCATCAGCGGGTATGCGCTATCACGGGAAAGCGCACGCATGCGCAGCACGGACCAGCATGAGGTGCAAATATGGCAGCGTGTATAGGGATATTTTTCTGACTTTGACAATAGATATATATATATATATATATATATATATTATTGTATACAGATGTCATTATCTCAGTAGGGAAACCAAAAATGTGGGATTTTGGATAAGGGATACTCAACCTGTATTACAGATGTGTCCTCATTAATCTTGCCTTAATACGCCATGCAACAGGAGATGACTGGATTGAGTCAGCCGGCAGCTCTGCTAACTTCCAGCGTCTTTTTGCCAAACATGCGTCTTCTTCGCATCGCTATGTGACTAGGATGCACAAGCATCCTATGCTATATTAATGCTACGTTACAGTGATTTTGAGGATAACAATGTAATGTAGCATTTTGTATGCAGATACAGCCGCAGTCACACACAGAACATAGGCATGCTGCATTTTATTTAAATGCCAGGAGAGTATTTTTTCGTTTAGTGGTTAAGCTCAGATTTTGGAAGCAAAAAAATTGTTTAAAAAATAAATAAATATATTTTACAGTCTCTTTTTGGAGTGTTAGGCAAAAGTTATCCCTTCTTTCTGTGTATGCATTCAAGCATCCCAAAGTGAAGCAGAGACTGCTCAGGTTTTGCATTATGTATGTTCTTGATGTTCTACCAAAATTCAAGGTGGGAGCACCACTGAATTTTTCTTGCACCACTGGGATTAGACGGTTTAGGTATTTCCTGCTGGGCAATTCACGGCCGGTCTTGCCCTTCAGGTACACCTTTGTTCCATCTCATGCCTGTCATCCCCTTTTTTTATTCATTTTTCTGTAATAAATTTTAAAGTCATTTTACAAGTTCCATTTTTTGGTTTCTTTTTTTTTTTTTGTGGTTATTCTTCCATTTTGGAGATCCAATCTACATATCACCACCTCCAATAAGTAATAAATGTTTGGAGGACGAAAATAAAGAAACCGCTATGGGAGTACAACTGTGTCATGTGAGTACGGTACGTCCCGTTGTAGGGATTACTGTATGAAGATGTGTTCACGGTTTGTCCATTTAGACTATCGGTGACCGGTGGCTAAAGATACCTTTATGAGAGTACCTCTGTTATCTGTAATGTGAGTACGGTACGTCCTCATATTGGGATCGCTGTGTAAAGGTGTGTTCACGATTGGTTCCTTCACATTATTGACGACTGGTGGCTAAAGATACCTTTATGGGAGTCATTCACTTATATATTATGTGAGTTTCGGTACGCAGTTCTTTCCACCGTGCTTACCTTTATACATCCACGTGGGTGATACCATTTCATTGTAGACATACTACACTATGTTATCTCCATTTGATCTTGTTTGAGGTATATTATCCACCGAAAGGAATTGTATGGAGTGAAGAACAGAAGTTGATACTTTCTGCACAAGTTGTCCATCGACCTCTATAAGATACGTTTCAAAAGGTTTTTTACTGGACATTTATTGGACATTTATGTTGAAACAGGACTGAGCGCTGGTTATACTCCATTTCTGTTTATTGCGTTTGTACTGTAGAGATTTGGTGGTCCCCTTGTGTGTATTTAGCTGCATAAGTTCTTTATTTCTTGCGCCTTGGGACTGTTCACTTTTGTATTTTAAAGGTCATGGCTCAGTCCGTTGCAGATTTAGCCCATAAGATAAATTGGCAGAGAGAGGTAAATGTTTCCACACCACCCAGTGCTCGGTTATTAGCTCACAGGCCACCTATCCTTGTGGGTCAAGGTAATATTGTGGAACCGGGGTGGGAGTTTAAAATTGAAAGGTAATGCTACAATTTGGTTGATTCCTCAGTGGCAACATGGTCTATGAAGTGTCGGGTAGGCCATGAATGATCTGTCCAGGCAAAGAAGTCTAGGAAGAGTCCTCTCAGGAGGAAGTGACTTGAATTAAGGACTGGATTGACCTTTCAGAATGGGACAGGGATTTGGTAGATAGTGTGGATCTAATCATGGCTATTCGCCACACTTTACAGATCATGTAAGATGCCCCTAATGGGACAGCATCTTCCTCTGCCTTCTTCAAATAGAAGATGCAGCAGTTTCTTTTCCTGTATTTTCACTTTTTGAGGATGTTCTGGAAGAGTCCTGATTAAAGTTAGACAAAAAGTTTAAAATTCTGTTTTACATTAACATATCCTCTTTTAGAGGTGGATAGCAATTTGTGGAAGGTATATAAGGGTATATATATCCCTATATTGCTAGACTGGTGAAAGCTATAATCTTGCCTACTGATCTTCAAATTCATCAGTGTTGAGAGATTCAGCGGACCGTAAGTTGGAGACTAAATTAAAGTCATTATTTGCACTTGCAGGGACAGCTCTGTTGCTGGCTGTGGCTTTAGCAAACAGTTGGCCGAGGGAGTACAGTCTGGTATGGATTCATCAGACCTACTACTTTAAATGTGGTTATAAAAGGGGCAAAGAAAATGGACAAAGTTGTTCTTATTTACTGTCAAATTCTATCGACAGGATGTAATGGAGTCTGAGATTTCCGGAGGGGCGAACACTTACAAGGCAAAATCATACCTTGTATGTGACTGCCCCTTTATAGAAATGTCCGTTGATCTCGGACTCCATTACATCCCGCTGTATGTTTTTATGTTTGTCATGCTGGATAATGCTAAACAAGCCTCTCTCTATATGAGCCATGCATCTGTGGATACAGCCTCTTTTCCTTCAAGCATAACCGCTTTAGAAATTTCTGCCAAACGATCTTTGTGGTTAATAGTAGGCAGACCTGGAATCGGCAAAAACCCCGGAAGTGATTCAATTTGAAGATAAGAGGCTGTTTTTTCTAGAATTGTACTGAATAATTCCCCAGGCAACAAGAGATAAGAGTCCTTACTTTACAGTATTACCTCCTAGGGAAAACTCCTAAGTTTAGGCATTTTAATTTCCTTTTAAAGTCTCGGGCTCTATCCTCCAGGGGACAGACAGGGGCCTATAGCAGGGAATATGCCAGGGGTTGCATGGCCATGGCAACTAAATGTTCAAGAACCAAGCCTGGAAACATGTATTCAGTGTGATGTTTTGCAAGGCGATTCAGGAACTCTGGTAGTTGGGCCTCATCTGCTTCAATTCGGGGACACCTGGTTCAGATCAACCTCTGATCTTGGGTCAGAAGTGTGGTTTCCAGAGGATACATTTCTCAACTGCTGCATTTTTTTTTCTTCTCCTCTGCCAAAAAACCCTGTCAGAATAGTAGGCTGGAAACTGGCAGTGCTAGCACTGCTGGCATCAAGAGTCATTGGGGGTAATTCAGACCTGATTGCTCGCTAGCGTTTTTTGTAGCACTGCGATCGGGTCGGAACTGCGCATGCGTATGCACCGCAATGTGCATGTGCGTCGCGCGGGTACAAATGGGATCGTTGCTATGCGATGTATTTTATGAAGAATCCATTTGCACAGCCGATCGCGAGGAGATTGACAGGAAGAAGGCGTTTGTGGGTGTCAACTGACCGTTTTCAGGGAGTGGTTGGAAAAACGCAGGCGTGTCCAAGCGTTTGTAAGGCGGGTGTCTGACGTCAATTCCAGTCCCGGACATGCTGAAGTGATCGCAGCGGCTGAGTAAGTTCTGGGCAACTCAGAAACTGCACAAAGTTTGGTTTTTTTTGTACCGCTCAGCTGCACTTGCACAGCTAAAATACACTCTCCAGTGGGTGGCAACTATGCGAACGCTGGACGTCAAAAAAACACTAGCGAGCGATCAGGTCTAAATTAGCCCCATTGTACTGATGCCACAGGTTAAGAATGGTTGGAGCTCTACTCCAACCTTTTTCTGGTTCAAAAATCGGACAGCTCTTGCTCAGTCTGAAAGGGTTGAAATATCATTTATATGTAGACTCATTCAAGATATAGGGACTGATTCAGACCTGATCGTAGATGTGCTAAATTTAGCACATCTACGATCAGTCATACTGACATGTAGGGGGATGCCCAGCACAGGGTTAGCCCGCCCCGCATGTCAGTCCCTGCCCCGTCACACAAGTACAAAAGCATCGCACAGCAGCAATGCTTTTGTACTTCAGGAGTAGCCTCCAGCTAGCGCAGCTCCAGTCAGGTCTGAATCAGCCCCCTAATCTCTAACGCATGCGCATTTCCGACTCATTTGCACCACAGCGAAGAACCACTGCGTGCGAACGGGTCGGAATGACCCCCAGTATTTCTTAGCATAATTGGATAACATTGGATGTGGGCAGGGAAATCTTGAGATACATGAGACATAGAAGGTTGTCAAATCTGACAAGGCTGTGCCAGTTGTCATTTTGGGACTGGTCTCTGGTCACCAAATATGCCAGTTTATCTTGTTAAAGTGTACTTACCTTGGGGATGCAGTTCCAGGGCAGCTGGCCCAGGAAGGAGTTTACTCTTTCAATCAATATTTTTGAAATAAGGGCAGTGTTCAGTGTTTTGATTCAGGATCAGAACCTCCTACAAGGGCATACTCTTACGATGTATTTGGACAATTCTATGGTGGTAGCATACATAATCTTCCAGGGTGGCACGCAATGCTATCTAGCAATGTCAGAGACCTCCTGAACAATGAGATGGGCAGAGATGTTTGTTTGGGCCATCTCAGCGTTTATTCCGAGGGTGGAAGATTGGGAGGCCTACTTTCTGAGTCAGCACAAGATTCATTCAGGAGAGTGGAAACTTCATCAGAGGGTGTTCACTTCGATTGTGGTTTGCTAGGGGGAGGTTCCTTAGATACAGTATATTTGATGGCCCCCATGTTAAACAAAAATATTTTCTGTTATGAAGCAAGATAGAGATCATTGACAGCACCTTGGTTGTTTCAACTGGTTTATCTGTTTCCACCAATTCCAGTTATCAAAGGTCCGCCAGCAGATCAGGAGAGAGAGGACGCATGTGCTTCTTGTGGCCCCAGATTAACCTGAGAAGGATATAGTATGCCGATCTGTTGTCCATGCTGGTGGAACCCACTTGTCACCTTCCCATCAGGGATTATCTGCTCACTCACTGACCATTTCACTCAAGTTTGCAGTGTCTGGCTTTAACGGCACGGCACTTGAAACCCAGATCTTGAGATCTTAGAGGGTTCTTAAACGTGGTGGTTCAGTCTATGATTAAGGCTAGGATGCCTGTGACAGCTGCCATCTATCATAGGGTCTGGAAAACATTTATTGGGAGGTGTGAGCACAGGGGGTTGATGGCCTCTCTGTTCAGGGTGCGATGTAGTCTTTGTCACTTACAGGAAGGCTAGACCCAAGTGTACACATAGCTTCTTTGAAGGGCTAAATTTTGTCCTTATCTATTCTTCAGAGGAGATTAGCATTGCTGTCCAAGTTGTAGACTTTTTTGCAGGGGTTGGTAGGATTCAGTCTCCGTATGTTCTCCAGGTTCCAACATGGGATCTGAAGCTGGTTTTGTAGTTGTTATAAAAATCTCCTTTTGAACCACTTCAGGTGGTAGACATAAGGTTACGTAGAAACCTGTACTTTCACAAGACAGGTAGTCTCTTAGTATTGTTTGAAGCTCACAAGCAAGGCTAGCCAGCTTCTGAGCAGTCCATTGGCTAGTGGATTTTCATCATTATTACCCTATATATATATATATATATATATATATATATATGGCACCACAAGGTTCCGCAGCGCCCAGTTGCTGAGTACATAAATAATCATAACAGGAAAACAGCAACTTACAGTTGAAGACAATATAGGAAAAGTACAGGGTAAATAAACGTAGCTACATCAGCAGATGACACTGAAATAAGTATCAGGTGGCAAAAAAACGTAGAATTTGGTGCAGTTGAAGACTATTAAAGTAAGAAAAGGATAAGCACATGAGGGAAGAGGGCCCTACTCGTGAGAGCTTACATTCTAAAGGGGAGGGGTAGACAGATAGGGGTGACACAGACGGGGTGCACAGAGAGTGTGGAACAGAGGGTTTAGGATGAGAGACAACTGGGTTTGGTGAAGAAGTGGGTCTTGAGAGCCCGTTTGAAGTTTTGTAGAGAGGTGGAGAGTCTGAACGGGAGAGGTAGGGAATTCCAGAGAAAGGTAGCAGCACGTGAAAAATCTTGGGAGGTAGGAGTGGGAGGAAGTAATCAGTAGGCAGGAGAATTGGCGTGCATTAGTAGAGCAAAGAGGACAAGTGGGAGTGTAAAGGGAGATAAGGTCAGAGATGTAAATGGGAGTGGAGTGAGTGAGGGCTTTGTGAGTGTGAGAAGCTTGAAATGGATTCTAAAAGGGAAGCCAGTGAAGGGCTTTTTGGAGAGGGTAGGTGGACGAAGTGCGTTTGGTCAGGAAGATGAGCCAGACAGCAGCACTGAGGTTAGATTGGAGTGGAGAGAGGTGTTTTTCAGGGATGCCATTCAGGAGGAGATTACAGTAGTCTAAAATGGAGATGACCAGTGAGTGGATAAGGGTCTTCGTAGTATCCTGGGTCAGAAAGGGTCTGATCCTGGAAATATTTTTTTAGATGAAGACAGCAGGTTTGTGAGAGGTGCTGAATGTGTGGTTTGAAGGAGAGGGAGGAGTCAAGGACTACTCCAAGACAGCGCACTTGGGGGCTAGAGGAGATAGTAGTGCCATCAATAGATAATGAAATTGTGGGAGGTGAGGTTATGCGGGAGGGAGGGAAGATGATCAGCTCAGTCTTAGACATGTTCAGTTTAAGAAAGTGTTGCGACATCCAAGAAGAGATAGCAGAGAGACAGTTGGAGATACGAGTGAGGAGAGTGGGGGAGAGGTCCGGGGAGGAAAAGTAGATTTGAGTGTCATCAGTATAGAGATGATATTGGAAGTCAAAATAACTAATGAGCTCTCCTTATGAGGACATATAGAGAGAGAAAAAGAGCAGACCAAGGACAGAACCTTGGGGGACACCTACAGTTAGTGGAAGTGAGGGGAAGGTGGAGTCATGAGAGGAGACCGAGAATGAACGGTCAGAGAGGTAGGAAGACAGCCAAGAGAGGGCAGTATCATGCAGCCCAATGGAGTTAAGGATTTGCAGAAGGAGAGGATGGTCCACAGTGTCAAAAGCAGAAGAGAGGTCAAGAAGAATAAGCAGGGAGTAGTGGCCCTTAGATTTGGCAGCATGGAGGTAATTGCAGTTTTTTGTTAGGGCAGTTTCAGTGGAGTGGAGAGGACGGAAGCCAGACTGGAAAGGGTCATTGAGGCAAGAAAGGGGGTCATTCCGACCTGATCGCACGCTGCACTTCTTCGCAGTGGTGCGATCGGGTCAGAACTGTGCATGCGCACTGCTCACGCGCGTCGTTGCCCGGCGACGGCTGACGCCAGGCAACGGCGCCGGGAAAGAGGAAAGCGGTCACAGCGGCGACCGCAAGAAGATTGACAAGAGGAAGGCGTGTTGGGGCGTCAACTGACCGTTTTCCGGGAGTGGTCCAGCGAACGCAGGCATGTCCATGCGTTTTGAGGGCGGATGTCTGACGTCAAATCCAGGACCTGCATCACTGGATCCGTCCGAAATGGTGAGTAGGTCTAGGACTGGTCTTGTTTTACGTGAAACCTTTTTAGCATAGCAGGGCTGCACAAGCGTTCGCAGCCCTGCTATGCTAAAATACACTCCCCCATAGGCGGCGTCAGGTTGATCGCAGGAGCAGTAAAAAGTTGCTATGTGCGATCAACTCAGAATGACCCCGAAAGACAATGAGGCGGTTGTAGACAATACGTTCAAGAAGTTTGGAGGCAAAAGGGAGGAGAAAGATGGGTCGGTAGTTGGAGAGAGTGTTTAGATCAAGGGTAGGTTTTTTATGAATAGGAGAGACAAGTCAGTGATCGCGCTAAGCCGAAAAAAGTGGGTCCCAGAGATCCCTCACTTTAAAAAATTTGGGTCCTACCTGTCCTTTTCTAGGTTTCATCGGAATGAAGGTTCTTATTAATGATCCAAATATAAAAACACACGACTTGGTTTGGACACTACAAAAGTGTTGCGAGGGGTGTAACAGTGCTGCAGGGCTGTGTAGCATACAGGACATTCTTGTACTATTTTCTTCAGAGCTTACTCCATACTTCGATCCTTTCTGTGACGTGCACACATTATGATTCCTATACATATATAATTATAACAACAATATTTTCACCTGTTATATCTAGAACCATATTTGTTACAATGGCAATCTAGATTCTTACATTTATAATTTTTAATATTCTATATTTTGTTCACCCCACAGTGAATTCATAGCCAATTAATAAAAGTTAAGTTTTAATCAATCCATCAAGAGGAAGGACTTCAAATGGTCCTCCTCTTCATCATTTAATAATCATAATTTACAAAGAGTGCTTCCACACAAGGGTATTTTGTCTTTCTCTTGCTTTCCTCTTGTAGCATACAGGGCACTCTGCACCAGAGATGTAACTAGACATTTTGGCACCCTTTGTCAGAAAGTGAATTGGTTCTCCCCCTCCCATATTCCGAAATAAGGAAGCATGGACAGTGTGTGCCGAAGGCGCGCAGCAAAAAATGTATGGGCTTGGCTTCGTGAGGAAGGGGTGTGGCCACATAGTGCCAATTCACATTGCACCAGGTAGAACCTCCTGTACACATTGCACCAGGCTGAGCATGTTATACACATTGCGCCAGGCAAAGCACGTTATACACATTGCGCCAGGTAGAGCACATTATATACAGAGGAGTGAGTTGAGAGTGGCAAAAAGGCGTCGGGGGTTAGAAGACTGGGAGGAGATGAGGTTCTTGAAGTATGACTGTTTAGCGAGGGAAAGGGCAGCACTGAATGATGAGAGTATAAGTTTAAAATGAAGGAAGTCTGCCTTAGAGCGTGGTTCCTCCAGTGTCGCTCAGCAGTACGTGAGCATTTTGAAGATATCTGGTGCATTTGGTGTGTCAGGGTTGAGGTGCTAATTTGCGAGCGTGAATAGTGGTTAGTGGAGCGACAGAGTCTAGAGCAGAAGTAAGGGATGCTTTGTATATGGAAGTGGCTTGTTCAAGACATGAGAGAGAGAAAGAGGGAGTAGAGTCAAACAGGAAGGATAGGAATGTGGTGTCAATAGCTTCAATGTTACGCTTAGCGATGGTAGCCTTAGGAGGTAGAGATGGGGAAGCAGAGAGAGATAGGTTAAAGGAGAGCAGGTGGTGGTCAGAAAGGGGAAATGGAGAAATCAGATCACAGCGGTAGTGAAGACCAGATCCAGTGAGCTCCCATTCACATGGGAGGATGAGGAGGTCCACTGGGAGAGAGTTTAGATGCAGGGGATTTTCTGGGTATATCGATAGGGATATTGAAATCCCCTAGGATAATGGAGGGAATGTCAGAAGAGAGGAAGTGAGGAAGCCCAGTTGTCGAGGAATTTTGGAGGCAGTGCCACGGGGGTGGTAAATGACAGCTTCTCTAAGATGGACTGGTTGAAAGAGGCGTATAGCATGGACTTCAAATGTAGAGAATGCAAGGGACGGTTCTGGCGGTATGAGTTGGTAGGAGTAACTAAAAAAGGACCCCAACACCACCCCCATGGCGACCCCCAGGCCATTGGGTGTGTGTGAATGTGAGGCCCCCAGCAGAGAGAGCAGCAAGAGAAGTAGTGTCAGATGGAGTAATCCATGTTTCAGTAATGGCTAGTAGGTGCAGGGAGTTGGAAATGAAAAGTTCATGAGTGGGGACCAGTTGGTTACAAACAGATCTGGTATTCCAGCGGGCACAGGATAGTGGGTGGGAGTTTTAGGGAGAGATGTGAATGAGATTATCAGGATTGCTGTAGTGTTGAGGTGAGATTAACTTTGAGGGCAGGGATGATGAGAAAGTAGTGATGGTACGTGTGCCTGAGCTAAGTTGGGAAACTGCAAGAGGTGGGCAGGGAAGGAGTTCAGTGTGATATGGATGGGGGTGTGGGGAGATGACAGGGAAAGGAGGGAGGGAACAGGGTTGAGTCATGGGGAAGTAGGACCATGGGGCAGAGGTGAATGAAAGTGGGGTAACAGGAAAGGAGGGGAAAGGAAACAGATGGGTGGAGAGGAGACAGTGGAGGGAAGAAAGGTGAAGGTTGTAGAAGACTAGGGGAGAAGGATTTAGGTGTATACAGGGGGCAAGATACACGATTAGGTAGACACTGGGTGATGTGGGGAATAGAAGGAAGCCTTGACATAGGGGCTAATTCAGACCTGATCGCTGCTGTGCGTTTTCGCACAGCAGCGTTCAGGTCTGAACTGTGCATGTGCCGGCGCTGCAGTGCGCTGACTCATGCCAGACAGCCAACGACTGCCTCAGCCCTGCGTTCGCCTCTGCCTGATTGACAGGCAGAGGCAGTCGCTGGGCGGGAGGGGGTGGGCCGGCGGCGTCTGGCCGCTGCTTAGGGGGTGCGGTTCCGCCCGGACCGTTGGGGGGGCGGACTACGGCGGCTGTGCGACGTCCCACGCAACCGATGCGACCCTCACAGCGACTGGTAGCTCCCTGCCAGCGCGCAGGAGCTGTGCTGGTGGGGAGCTACTATTCAAGTACAAAAGCATCGCCGCCGTGCGATGCTTTTGTTCTTGTGCGCCTGGGCAGACCCTGACATGCGGGGCGGACTAGCCCCGTTCTGAGCGTCCCCACGCATGTCAGGGAAGCTGATCGTAGATATGCTAAATTTAGCACATCTACGATCAGGTCTGAATTACCCCCATAGTGTGGAGTAGGTAAATAGGTGAGGGAAACTGGAAGTTTGAATGGAGGCTGTAAGGGAATCATAGCAGAAGAATTGCAGAAATGCAGGTGAGAAAAGCAGTGTAAGCTCAATGGGTGTAAATTTAGTTTGAAGTAAATCAAAAGCATATATAAAATGGGTGCAGAAATGTATTTGGACTGTAAGAAATGGGGGAATTGTGAGTGGGGGTTAAAAAGCAATGGTGATTCAGAAAGGACTTTTAAGTGTTTAGGTAAAATTGCATTGGTGCAGCTTTGCATAAAAAACAAAATACAAAAATACAGTCAAAAGCATGTGTTGGTAAAATGGATGTTTTTTGAAACGTCCAAAGTTCAGTGTTATTTTATCAGATTCAACAGTCAGGAGGTGAATGATATAAAGAGTAAGTGAACTCACATTTGTTATTTATATTAGTTCTTCAGTTTTCTATGTTTTGTTAGTTTGACGTCCTTCTGTTTTCCATCTGTTTTATTTTATATATGTGCTTATTTCTATTTTAGATGTGCTTATTTGTCTGTGAGACAAACGGTTCTAGATCCCATTAGTGCACATCTACGAGGGCTGTGAGCAGCGCAGCAGGGTGTCTCTGTTGATCAGTTGTGCAGGGCAGTTATTTGGAACTTTGTGCACACCTTTCCAAAATTTTACAGTTTCCACACTTTTGCTTTTAAAAATGGCAGTTATGGATGGTGGTTTATGATGTAGTCTTTTCCTAAAAGGCCACACCCCTTGCAGCAAGGCCACAAATCCTTTTGGGATGTGCGCTATATATTCTTTATTCTTACAAAGGAAAATTATTTATTCTTACAAAGGTGCCCAGCCGACTGTAGCTCTTCCCACATTACCATCACCTCTGCCCTCCCTGGGAGTTCCTGAACCTATTTTTCTAGAAAAATAGCACTGATTATATGGCACCTTGTAACAGTAAGTTTGATTTGCAGCAACTAATAAAACTTTCCTTTGAACATTTGTCACATTGGTATAATTTTCATATATGTACATTTTAAGATGGTGTGTATTGGGACTGGACCAAGAGATGTGTTGGTACAGAGTTAATAAGATGAAAATCGGGGGACAATAAAACAGTTAATTCTAATTTCTAACCAACACTTTTTTTCTTATAGAAAAAAAAAAAAAAAAGATTTTATACTCACTGTAAATCTATTCCTCTGTCAAATCTATTCCTCTTAGTTCATCTGGTGGACACTGGAAACAATGAAGTGGGAAGGCTGAGGAGTAGGCACTAAATAGCTAATTCTATTAAGGCAGGCAATCCCAACCACGGTCCTCAAGGCACACTAACAGTCCTGGTTTTAGTGATATCCAGGCTTAAGCACAGGTGCCTTAATTAGTTGCTCAGTTATTTTGATTTAACCATCTGTGCTGCAGCCTGGATATCACTAAAACCTGCACTGTTGGTGTGCCTTGAGGACCGTGGTTGGGAATGCCTGTATTAAGGCTTAAAATCCGCTCCCACAAGGGAGGGAGCCCATTGTCTCCCAGATGAACTGAAAGGAATTGATTTTGCGTTGAGTAAATTGAAAGATGTGGTTAGTGACTCAGAAACACAAATCTTTAAGACAGAGAACACCACATACTGTAGAATACATATGTCATGGTTGTAAGTTTTTGGTGTTCACTCTCAGGACCCTTAGGCCTGATTGCAGCCTAGGTGAAGCGAAGAGTCTTATGAGATTCTTGTTCATGGTGGGAATTCAGATAGCCAGAGAACATTAGCAGTTTTGGATGGATTCCTTTGACCAGAAGCTGCGCCAGGATATGGAACTGGAAATCGCAAACATGAAAACCTGGAATCGTTTGTGCTGAACTCAACCCCCGACCTGACCTCAGGCACACTACTCTGAACGATTTAGTAGATGTCAGTAATGAACTGAAAACTGCTAGCTAACCGATGCTGCCAACCCTGAAACCTCACCCTGACCCCAGCCCTGAAACTGGAACCTGGACTCAGCACTCTGAAAACCAAAAGTGGGACTTGCCACAGTTGCACAAACCTGGAACTTACACCCTGATGCGCAGCACTGGAACTAGTTCTGCGTGTCGCAGAGCCAGCTCTAGCCACAAGACTCCCAGAACAGGGAAACCTGTCACTAATTTGCTGTATAGTATGTAACTGGTAACCTCCATGGAAATCGCAGGATCCCCAGAGCAGATGGGCTGCTGGTACAACTGCTGAGGCACTGGAGGAAGTTGGTGAACAGGAACCCGGTTACTTGCAGAGACTAGAACATGCAGAGCACTGAGTACTTGGAGATAGTAGAAGCGCAAAACAGGAACAGTACAGAATGCAACTGGAGCCCTGGTACTATCCTCAGGACGTTCTGGCAGTGGAATGAAAACCAGAGCTGGTTTAAATAGGGTGCTGTCAGAGGCCATAGACTGAGCTGATCATGTGATCATGGCTGCTGAGATCTTTTAGGACTTGAGAGATTATATGACAGAATTCAGTATGGCCACACTTATTATGCAGTGCTCAGGCATGTTGCAGGTTGCCATGGAGATACACAGATCTTAGGGAAACAGCACCTTCTGACATGGTAAGTGGGGCTAAGCCTCTGATGTGTTACAACATATAGAAGTATATGAATATTTGGCTGTCTTTGAAGGACATTTGTTTCGATGCACAGAATTGACATTTGTTTCGATGCACAGAATTTACATTTGTTTCGATGCACAGAATTGAATTTTTTCATTGTTCATGCTATGCACTTTTAAGATACAGTTGCTCAGTATTTTCTGATACAGTAGAATAAGGACAAATGATTCATTCAAGAGTTGATTGGGTTTCACTTGATTACTTTGGGCTGTACTCAATAACTGTTGGAAGCTGCCGTCTTGTCGGAAAGACAGCAGCTTCCGACAGAAATAGATCGGAAGCGGTTCCGACCTATTCAATAGGGGCTGGACACGTCCATCGGCGGAATAGATGCAGATCCACGTGCTTCTGTCAGAAATGGGGCCAAATCCGACAGGTTTTGTCACCCTTTCCGACAAACTGAATCCGACTTGAAAACAAGCCGGATTGAGGTGAGGAGAGGAGCGGTGCTGCGGGCGGCTGGGGAGCTGAGATCGACGGCCGGTGGGGGGAGCTGGCTGCGGGGGACATGTCTGTGGACGCGGGCGGAGGCGCTGCAGGGAGAGAGGTGCCTGGCGAATCGATGTGTTTTCGCACTTGCGATTTTGAGGCATTTTTCGCAAATGCCGTTTCACTAAAAAAAAAGAAGTGAAAAGGCATTGGCAAAAATGCCTTAAAAACGGTCGAAAATGGCCCGCAATTGAATACGCAGGGGGGTGAATTTGATAACTCCAAAATTGCCAAAGCTAATTGAATAGCCCCCTGAATGTGTTACCCAAAAAAACCCAACCTGAATAATTAAACAGTTTTGTGCATGCCATGTAGTCATTACAGAATGTAATAATTTGGGTTTCTTTGTTTATTTTATTTACTATTAGTCAGGTGCATGCTTCCTCATCTTAATCTGTCTTGTAACTGGCTCTAACTCCTCGTTTGTTTGAAATTAGATATAAATGTGCATGCTTCACTTGTTCCACTTTACATGTAGTAGAACAGATAATGCAGATTTGTTGAGTTATTCATTTAACACTCTATCATAGAATGAAATGTTTATTCCTTTCATGAAAAACACTACACTATCTGAGTTTCCTTTATTATATTAATTCCTATTCACACATTACATGGTCACATGTACTGTAATACACTTCCAGCTGGATCTAATATTCAAACATTTTTCATTCAGAACAAATGAAAAGAAGATGGCAAAAGGCAGCAACGTGCAGTTGCTCTTATGATTATGTGGGCTCCCTGTAGTTTTGTCTTTTTCCTCCAACAGCTTCTATTTAATAGCACGCCATAAGTATTGATATAACTGCACATCATTAGCAGGATGGCACAGTGATGATAGGACAATGTAGTGCAAGAAAAATACTGTACATGTGACTGGTTTAAGATACTAGTGTGCATCTTGTTTCATTGGGACACCTAAGCAGTAGCAGTGGATAGCGTACCAGGGCGATTCTCCGTGATGCACAGGACAGCTACACAAATTCAGTCAGTTGACTGCCTCCCCCCACATCAATTGGGGTCTGGAGTCCAGGGGTACCATAGTACTGAAGACTGGGTACATTGCCTTTGTGTTGGCCACACCACACTCCATAGGCTCTGACTTTTAAGGACAGGCCCGCCTTATGTGACCTGGCTCTCCGCACTCATAGCAGACACGACAAGAGGGTTTCCGTTGTGCCAATTAATGGAATGCCAAGTCCCTGGTCTACATACTTTAACCTAGGGTCGTTATACACTGATCGACAACTACCGACTCCATACGGGATCTCCTGCGCAGCCAGGACTTAGGATGCCTCCACAGTCAGGGACAGCTCTGTTCTTGCTGTGGAGTTAAGGCAACGCCACCTGCTACTGTCGATATAGATAGCTGCAGGTGTTGGAACGGTCAGCACTGCTGACCATGTATACATTGCCCTGGATATTGATGTGCTACTGTATCTTTAAGATAGCAGCGCCGATATGGATAAGGCACATAGTGCCCCTGTCACTGAGCCAACATCCAGGGTCATACAGATGTGTCCTCTTACATCTTTGCTCAGTGCGCTACAAGTAACGTTACACATAACGCTTAAGTGCCATGTGACTTGGTAGTGCGGAGCGCCTTTTTTGCATTTTTTCCTTTCCGCAAAAATGTGTTTTAGACGCAAAGTAATGTAATAGGACGCGCAAGCAGCTTCTGCTTATTCAAATGATATGCAGCATGCCTATATTCTGTGTATGACTGCGACTGTATTTGCATACAAAATGCCATGCTAACGTGGCATTTCGGATGCAGATAGAGCATAAAAAGAAAAAAAAGCCTCCTCTTGTTAATAAAGATCACATGTTTCTAGCAATTCCTGTTGATGCACAGTCACCAAAGCTTTCAGCACTGTATAGAAAATACGATATCTGGTCTATAGATCTACACTAAAAAGGTCTACAGTCAATAGGTCTACCACTAATGGTCGACATGGTCAAAAGGTCGACATGGAATAGACAGACAGTAGAAAAGGTTGACATGGAAATGGTTGACACAAAACAGGTAGACACCATTTTTTTGTTTGTTTTTTGGGCGGTACTTTGTTACTTTTCTGCCACAAACAGGCCCCATTAGTGCTTCAGACAGGTTACTATTCCACGTAGTCCATGTGGCTGGTAAAGTATGAAAAAGATCTCCCATGAATATGTCTAGATTTTATAATGATTATCTTTTTAATATAATGCTTGCAGTGGTACACTTTTATGTACTTCTTTAGTCTGACGAATATAACATTTAAAACAACACATTTCTACCTATATTTGAATCTGATTTTGGAGTGCAATTACAAGAGAAACTGGAATTTCTACAATTGTGGCATTAAAATTGGTGAGGCAAGAATAAAAAAAAAAAACTTGGTTAGTGCTATATATGTGAGTTGGAGTGGGGAAGAAATCCATTTTTTATGGAGGTTCATTTGGAAACTACGCCTTTGTTATAGGGATGCCTTCTTTATTTTCTGCAGATTATTTGAAGAGCTATATGAGGATCATGGTGACACATTGTCTCTACAATATGGTGGCTCCCAGCTTGTTCACAGAGTGAAAACGTACAGGAAAATTGCACCGTGGACCCAGCATTCTAAAGATATCATGCAGACCCTCTCTAGATACTACAGTAATGCCTTTTCAGGTAATACTCCAGTCCTCAGCTGCTTTCTTATATATACTGACACAGAATATCACCTTTCACATCACCACTCTTTTACAGACAAATCTCATTGTCTGTACATGTGCATTACATACAGTAATAGCTTCATGAAGCCTGCTGTGTATTACGCACCATACAGAAATTATTTTGTACCCAATGTAAGTAGTTTATGCTTGGTTAAAAGAATTTTGCAGTAAAACATAATGGCCCTCATTCCGAGTTGTTCGCTCGCTAGCTGCTTTTAGCAGCATTGCACACGCTAGGCCGCCGCCCTCTGGGAGTGTATCTTAGCTTAGCAGAATTGCGAACGAAAGATTAGCAGAATTGCGAATAAATAATTCTTAGCAGTTTCTGAGTAGCTCGAGACTTACTCCTACACTGCGATCAGCTCAGGCCGTTTCGTTCCTGGTTTGACGTCACAAACACGCCCTGCGTTCGGCCAGCCACTCCTGCGTTTTATCCTGGCACACCTGCGTTTTTCCGCACACTCCCAGAAAACGGTCAGTTTCCGCCCAGAAACACCCACTTCTTGTCAATCACACTCCGATCACTTCAACGATGAAAATTCTTCGTTCGGACGTGAGTAAATCTACTAAGTTTTGTGCTAAAATACTTAGCGCATGCGCGCTGCGTACCATGCGCATGCGCATTTTTGCCTTAATCGCTCCGTTGCGAAAATCGTCAACGAGCGAACAACTCGGAATGACCCCCAATGTTCACTACAGATTTTGCTTACTAAAGCAATGTCACAGCTGTAACTAGTGCTTATTTGTACAATAGGGGTACTATTGCACTGGATTTTATAGCCGAGTGTTCCTTTTACTTTGACTGACTTCATACTAATACCTGCATTTATCAGTCTCTCTGCAGTACCTAAAAAAAAAAAAAGAAGCTTGTAATTTTAAATGCAATTGTTACCGACAGCGGCATCCCATTCTGGCGGAATACCGACCCCGAGGCAGCGAATCCACTTGTGGGCCCGCTGCGCTTGTCACGCTTAGGGCCTGCTGGTGTGCCACCAACTGAGTGGGAATTATGAGAGGGTGTCTGCCAGCTGTTGGGATTCCGGCGTCGGCCTCCTGAAAGCCGGGATCCCGACTTGACGGCATTTTAGCTGCATCCCCAGCTCAGATGTTATCACTTTATACCAGGGCATGGATGATTTTTAGGAGTGAGCAATGTGGATCATTTTAGTTTGGGTAGCCCTGGTTAGCAAAGTGGGTATATTTTTGGATTATCATTGCAGTTGGAGGCAAGAGTAGCAGCAGCTATGGAGACTTTGTGGTGCTTAAAATCACTAAAAAAGTTTTTAATGGGCCCCTGAAATGGTGGCTATCTAGACATTTGCCTAAGTTTACTTATGAAAAGCACTTGCCCTGAATAAACATACAGTGATGAGGAAGCTACTATGATTATGTATGCTACCTTTTTTCAGTGCTGAGGTTGATAAAATGTCTTTTTTTTTTATTATAATTCTTGCAGTGGTACACTTATATGTACTTTCAAAATGGAACTGAAAAGTGTGCTTGGTGTTAGTAACATTCTCTATGGCAACGTCATGGTGATGTAAATAGTGCGCAATATTAGAAGGTGAAAATATCTGTCATTGATTTGTTTAATCCGCATCTAACAGCTTGCAAGACCTGCTGTGGCAGCAGCCATTTCTTTTCTTCAGCAGCGTGTGAAAATGTTACTTTCTCCTGCCAAGCTATCTTTTAACATGCAAACCTATTAAAGGTGAATATATTTTCCTTAAACTCTTAGAACGAAAACAACAAAAATTCATATGCAGGTGTATGGTAATTGCTGAAGCTACACACAGTAACATTCTCTTCCACATTAATTGCCTTAGTATTGTAAATTTCATTGTAATTGTTTTTAATCTTATACTGCCACAAATCATGTTTAATAAATTATTTCAAGGAACAACTTCCAATAAAGATTGGAATTTTACATAATTTGTATTGTAAAGTATTGGGGTTTAAAGTATTTTTCATATTGTCAACTTAGCAGTGCCTACTCCTATGTGCCTACTACCCGTGTGTACTCCTTTGTATAGCAGGCTTCCCACAATATATTTTGCGAAGGATTGGGGATTGTTTCAACCTTGAACCTAAGCAAATCATATGTATCCTAAAAAATAAAACAAGCATCCAGTGGCAGAAAAACTTTGGAATTGACTCTGCGTGTGCTTATGCTAAAATGTTAATGTAATTAATTAACTTATTTTGCACTGCTTTATATTAATTATTACAGAATTGAAACTCCCAAAAAAGATTGTGAACACAAACAAGTTGTATGAACTGTGGTATGTGTTACAGTAATGCCTTTGTACTAACCAGTCCCAGCTATGTCTCCCTCCTGGGTGGATGTGATTTCTACCTCCATACAAAGCCTGGAACAAACCTCTACAGCTTTCCAACAGATTTTACAGGAAGACACGCCCTTGCCCTCTAAGGCCACTAGGCGTTTTGTCCCTCCTTCTTATTCTACACATACTGATTCAGAGGCATCATCTGGCGAGGAAGAGGATGCTGATATTTCTCTCCGGTAGTCTCCCTCCCTCTCCATTGGATGTACCTGTCCTTGTAAGAGCTGTCAAATCTATCCTTCAAATAGAGGAAGAGGAGCCTTCTCCTGAATCTAAAAATTCTCTGATATTTAAGTGCCAAAAAGTAGTCAAAAACTGAATTTCTTCAATCTGAACATTTTATGGAACTCAGACTTGAAGCCTGGAATAACCTTCGTAAAAATTTCCGCTCCCTAAGTAATTAACTTTCTACCCAGTTCCAGCGGCTGACTGTGCCAAGTGGGAGATTCCACCACTGAAATTTAGTTAAATCCTCCACCCTCTTTATCACGTCATCTTTTTCCCTAAAGGAGACTGTAGATAGATTGTTGTATGTATTGTTATATGTATGTATGTATGTATCAATATTAAAAACCAATATAAAAAAGTACTGAAATTAAAAAAAGGAATTGGACAAAATTGTGGCTACACTGGCAGCAGCCAGGATGGCTTTCCTGTCCTTGGCCTCTACTCCATGGACTTGCTCCTTTTACTCACAAGTTTTCTACACATTGTGGTAACATTTTGGATCAAGTTTATAAAACATGGACCTTGCCTATGAGACTGTTGTTCTACTGCACTTTGGGAATTCAGATCATGTTTCCCTATTTTTGATCCCTATGTATAAACCCTTGGTTAGGCGTGTTAGGCCTACCAAAAGATCTGTCGTTGTATGACCAGAAAATGCTGTGGAGAGGTTACAGGACACCTTAGCATTTACAAATTGGGAGTTGTTAATTGAGGAGTCCGTGAATGGGCGGGTCTATAAATGTTGATCTTCTAGCGACTATGGTGTTAGGCTATATAAGCTGCTGTGTAGAGAGTGTAACATTAAAGCGAAGTTTCAAAGTTTATGCAAACGAGAAACCCTGGTTGAACGCTGAAATGCGTTTCTTAATAAGGGCTCGGGATAGGGCTTTTAAAATGAGGGATAGAGTAGTGTATTCAGCAGCTAGGTCCGATTTGAGGAGAGGGAAAAATTGAGTTTTCTAAAAGAATGAAGGACAAATTTAAACAGTGTAATGATTCTAGGAGTATGTGGCAGAGCTTGCAAGATATTACCGATTAAAAACCTAAAAAGGTGGAGTCTACTGTAGTTAAAAGCCCTCTGGTGGAAGATCTAAATGTTTTTTATTCCAGATTTGACAAGAATAACTTAACTATTGTCAAAGCTGTTGAGACTAGACCATAGTACTTGATGAGCAAGATGTTCTTAATTGCCTACGTGGTGTTAGCATAGGTAAAACTGCTGGTCCAGATGGGATTCAAGGAAAATTTTTCAGAGAGTGTAGTGATCAGTTAGCTGGGATTTTTACGTTGCTATTTAATAATTCACTACAGGTCTGTATAATTCCTAAATCTTTTAAAATTACGACCATTATTCCTGTACCTAAAAAGAATGTGCCTAAATGTCTGGATGACTATCGCCCTATTGTTTTGACATCGTTAGTTATGAAGTGCTTCGAAGCGCCTGATGTTAAGTCATATTAGATCTCATTTTACTGCCTATTTTGATCCCTTTCAATTTGCTTTTAGGGAGAACCGTTCTACGGATGATGCTGTTTTGGTTGTCTTACACCAGGCGCAGAACCACTTTGAGAAGAAGGGGACATATGTCAGAATTTTATTTGTGGATTTTAGTTCCGCGTTTAATACTATAATACCAGTATCTTTGTTTTTTAAGCTATTTAATTTAGGCTTAAACGGGTTTATGTGCAATTGGATCTTACATTTTTTGACTGACAAACCTCAAGTGGTTAAGTTAGGTAAATTTGTGTCTAGTGAGGTTCAGGTAAAAACTGGTGTACCACAGGGGTGCGTCCTGAGCCCATTATTATGTTACTTCTTTACTCATGACTATTTTTCAGCTTCTGAGTTTGTTAAGGTGATGAAATTTGCTGATGATACGGCTGTTGTCGGTCTGATAAGTAATAATGATAAGGAAGCTTATAGGCATGTGGTTTTTCAATTATCAGAATGGAAAAAAAAATTTGCTCCTAAATACTAGTGATGAGCGGATTCGGTTTTACTCTGTTCTCAAAACGGCATCTTATTGGCTCACGGATGTCACGTGTTTTGGATAGCCAATAAGATGCCGTTTTGAGAACCGAGTAAAACCGAATCCGCTCCTCACTACTAAATACCACCAAAACGAAGGAGTTGGTAATTGATTTTAGGCGAGGCAGTAGAAGACCGTTACTTCATGTACTCCTAGATGGTATGCCTATTGAGGAGGTGGATTCATTTAAATTTTTGGGCATGTATATTGAATGTAACATGGTCCTTAAATTGCACCTTTTTGATCAAGAAGGCACAGCAGCGTCTTTTCTTTTTAAGGGGACTTAAGGCTGTCTGCCTGCGTACGAACACGTTAGTTAGGTTTTATCGAAGTATAGTACAAAGTGTTCTGATTCATGGGATCACAGTAGGGTTTGGGAACTGTACTGTAGCTGAGCAGATTGCTCTAGAACGTGTGGTCATTGTTGTCTTGTTAATGACAAATAAAGGTATTGTATTGTAAAGGTAAAGCTAAAGGTAAAGCTAAAGGTCAGTTTTTTCCCAGACAAACGACTTCTTCAAAGACTACACCCTCTCATCAATGATTCCAGCGGTTTGCTATACTTCAGCAACATTACCAGTTTCCGGCCCCCACCCTTTGGGCTCTCTGCTACGCCCAGGGTCTTTACCAAAGTAATGGCAGTTATGGCGGCACAGCTATTTCGCCAGGGAATCAGACTACTATCCCTATCTGGACGACCTGCTCCTTCTGGCGCACACCCCACAGTTCCTGCAAAACTATCTCCAGCTGACTATTGCCTTACTACAGCAACATGGTTGGCTCATCAACTGGAAAAAGTCATCCATCATGCCTTCATAACGGATGCTACATCTGGGAGTCTCGGGTCCAGAGGCTTTTCTTGCCTGCAGACAAAATTTCAGCACTACAGCAGCGAATACGCACAGCAGCGAATTGCTACTCAGTCGTTATGTGTCCATCCACTAGGCCGTGCAAGTCCTGGGATCCATGGTCTCTACCTTTGACATGGTGGCGTACACCCACTTCCACTGTAGGCCCCTGAATGACTTGATTCTGTGGAATGGGCAACCCCATCTGATCAGGTTTCAGACTATGGTCCTCTCCACTGTCCTTATCCTGGTGGCTACAGATGGCAGTCTCCACGGATGGGGCGAATTGACCGGACAGCACTCAGTGCCGTTAGACTCCTGCAGAAAGCTGCCTACCATTCAGTGTTCTGAAAATACGAGTGGCCTACAGAGCCCTCACTGTTTGCAGGGCAGACTGGTCCAGATGCAATCCGACAATGCCACTGCAGTGGCCTACCTCAACCCCTAGGGTGGCACTCGCAGTCAGTTGGTGGTGCATGAGGCGGCTCACATTCTCCTGTGGGCCGAATGCCATCTTCCGGTCATCTCTTCGGTCTTCATCCCAGGGATACTTAACTGGGAAGCGGACTACCTCATGCCTATGAGTGATCTCTACATCCAAAGCTCCTGGTGCACAAGTGGGGCCAACCGAACGTGGGCCTCATGGCCTCCCGACACAACTACAAGGTTCCCGTGTACGGGTCCAGGTTGAGAGATGCTGAAGCAGCTTTTGTGGATGCCCTAGGTATGAGGTGGAACAAACTTCCGTCTTCCGTATGCCTTTCCTTCAGTCTCACTTCTTTCGCGGGTTCTACGAAAATTCAAGCAGGAAGGAGCACCGTCCTCATGGTAACTTCGGCATGGCCCAGGTGTCATTGGTTCTCCGATCTTCAGAGTCTCTCCATAGATGCTCCTTTTCCACTTGCTCTATGACCACACCTGCTGCCTCAGGGTCCCTGTCTCCACCCGGACCTAGCATGTCTGTCTTTGACGGTGTGGCTCTTGAGGAATCCACCCTGAGGTCCAAAGGTTTCTCTTGCTCCGTGGTTAAAACCATACTCAGAGTGCGTAAGCCAACCTCCGCCCGTATCTATTACCTGGTGTGGCATACGTACTTCCAGTGGTACGCTACCCGACATTTCGACCCCCTGGTGTTTAGAGTTTCTCAGATCCTTGCCTACCTTTAAGCTGGATTGGATCTTGGACTCTGTCTGGCCTCTCTCAAAGTGCACATCTCTGCTCTGTCAGTCTGGTTCCAGTGCAGGATTGCTCCACTGCTGGATGTTTGCACCTTTCTTCGAGGTGTCCTCCATGTTCAACCTCCCTTTGTCTCTCCAGTTGCTCCTTGGTATTTGTCAGTGGTTCTCAACGCACTTCAGGACCCTCCGTTTGATCTTTTGGATTCAGTATATCTCAGTGACTAACAGCAAAGAGACTATTAATTCTGGCTATGGACGCTCTCCCTTTCTGATTTTTCATCTGGAAAGGACGGTACTTCGAATCAGCATTACCTTCTTAAGGTAGTGTCCCATTACCACCTTAATAAAGATTTGATGGTATCAACCTTACTCTCCCCGTATTTCTCAGCTGAGGAGGCCTCTCTGGATGTGATCCTTGCTCTCCAGATTTACGTGGATTGTACCAGTCCCATCAGGAAATTGAAATCCTGCTTTGTCCTCTACGGCTTCAACAAAATGGGCTTCCTAGCTGATAAGCAGACTCTGTCCCGATGGCTTTGCATGCCTTTCTCACAGGCTGACCTTCCTGTGGCGGCTATAGTCTCTGCTCATTCTACTTGCTGTGTGGGTCCTTTGTGGGCAGCATGCCACGGTGCATCCGCAGAAGAGTTGTGCAAGCCTACCATGTGGTCTTTTGTCTACGCCTTTAATACATTCGCTTCCCAGGATGCTTCCTTTGTCTCCTCTTGGTGTCCTATGGAACCAGAAGAAGAAAAGAAGAGTAATGGTAGACTTTCCTTTGTTAATTCTCTTTCTTCGAGGTCCATAGAGTCCACAGGGCACCCACCTTGACGCATCTGGCTTCTAAGGGTTTCTTCTATTGGTCACCGATTCCCTTCCATGATCTGTGAGAGTGTTTTCTTGTGTGTTCCATACCTTCCTTCTCTTCTATCCTGCTCCTGTCTTGGGCTTGTTGACAAAACTGAGGAGCATGAGCATGGAGGCAGGATATAGGGGGGAAGGACCGGAGCATCTTGAGATACCTAAAAGCTTAACTGTTTTGTGCCCAGTGGTATAACACCACCTACCCCGCCCCCCTCCATTTGTCTCCCGGACCTCGAAGAAAGACAGTTAACAAAAGTAAGTCTACCTTAACTCTCCTTTCTTTTTTTTTACATACTGTATGTGTAGAAAAATAATATTCATCCATCATGCATGAGAAGTTTAAGCAGCTAAGAATTCTCTCTTAAGTAAGTTGCAAATTAGTTTGATAACCAATTTATTTGCGATGATATTTCAGTTGCAGTGTGCTGATCATAGTTAAATCCAGTGTCAGCTCTGTATCTCTGTGTTTCTGGGATTTTACTTTGAGTTCTGTGATAATAAGGTCAACTTTGGGCAATATTTGGCATGTTACCTGAAGGTACTCAAGTAGCACAAGGGGTACGGAAATTGTTGATAGCTGTATCAGCTGTAGCCCAAAAAATGTATTCTACAATTAAATATAGAATCTGCGCCTCCGCCCTTTTCTCTCTTTTTAGGAAAAACGTTTTCATATTTTGATAAGCAGTGGTTGGAGACCTCGCTGCAGGAGAAGTTTACTGAGAATTTTTTTGAAACATGGGATAGTTACATAGACATCCTTTCTCACCCTCTCAAAGAAAAGATCTGGAAGTATTCCCCAGATCACTTTAAATAATAATTAGATTACATGGGAATTAACGTCTTCGTGAATTTCCTTTTCCATACACATGGATGGAAGGAAGGTGGAGTATGTGGATCCGGGTTCACATTCTTTTCCCATGCTTGTTTCTGGATTGACACCATTTTTGAATATATTGTTAATTTAATTTTGTTATGATTGGATTTGTTTTCTTAATGTGTTTTCTATTGTACTCATATTCAAAGTACTTCTTTGATGTCTTATATCAAACTTATCAAACATTGGTTTGAAAAGTGTTCCTTTTTTAATCACTGAGTGAGGATTGCACACATTTTATAGCAAGCTATTATTATTATTATTATTATTATTATCCTTATATGACGCCACAAGGGTTATGCAGTACCTTACAAAAATACATAAGCAGAAACAGTGCAAACAAGTCAAGAAGATAATAAATGTCAAGAGTCACAGTACAAGATATTTCAGCACATGGGATACAAGCTATGTTCACTTTGGTTTTATATGCAGTCATAATACCCACATAATTAGCCACAACTAATTGAGCCCAAAAGTTTGATGCCATAGTGGACAGTAGGGGGAGATCTTGGCATAAGTGGAGAAGGAAAATCACATGAGAGAAGAGGGCCCTGCTTGTGATATTTATAAATTGTATATTGTAAGCTGAAATTTACTAGCTTATTAATGATATCTTTCAATATTGTAGATTCAGTATAATATGCCACAAACAGCTGTATTCGATGGATGTTCTTGTTTTTTTGATTAATTGATGTTCTTTTATTTTACGCAGATGCAGACAGGCAAGATGCAATCAATCTCTTTCTGGGGGTGTTCAAGCCAGCTGAAGGCAAATCTCATCTTTGGGAGCTACCCACTGACTTTTATTTGCATCATAAAAATACAATGAAACTCCTTTACTCAAAGAAAAGGTAATGACGTGTTCCTTCCCTGTAATGCAGAGTATATGAAGTCATGACCAGTGGTAGTTTGTACATATGTAAATTGGACTCCAGGTGTTGGTGTTGCTAATTGGGTACACTGGAGTGGGATAGAGGAGGTTCCAAATTTCAAAGGTGTAACTAATGCACAACCATTCACAGGATTTTTTATGACTACCAGTCCTTGCTTCTAATGGTGGGTACACACTGATAGATATATCTGCAGATCAATTGATATGCAGATATATCTATGGACAGATCGGACAGTGTGCTGTGCATACACACTGCCCGATCCGTCGGGGACGGACGTCATGAACTGGGCCCAGTTCAGCTGTCAATTACCGCCGGATGCCGCAGCATGTGTACGGGCAGTCGGCTGGTCGCCTGTACACACACAGCGATGCGCCAATATATCGGTAGATATATTGGCCGTCGATATGTCTGTGAACGATGGAGGTCACAGACATACTGTATCGCCCGTACACACTGGCCGACGGACCCGCGATATATCAGCCGTTCAATAGAACGGCCGATATATCGGCCAGTGAGTATGGGCCTTAAGGCGTGTGTGATTCATGCCCTAGTTTATTTTCACTTACTGTAGCAGTATTGTAGCAATATTCCCCTGTTTCTGGTCTTAAGTGATTCCCCCTGGTACTGCATTTACATTTAAAATATTCTGGGGGGAATTCAAATCTTATCGGAGGCACTATCTCCCGTTTAAAGTGACGGGAGATAGAGGGGCGATATTCAAATGCCCACCATTATCGTGCTGATCACACCCATTACAGTCTGGTTTAGGCGCACAGAGCACCTAAACCCGACTAAAGTAATAGATGCGATCGTGAAAACGGGTCTCTTTGCGCACTTTTCAGCTCGCTACCCCCGGGGGTAGCGAGCTCAAATGAACTTGTTACGCCCGTCAGCAGTAACATTAGAATATTGCTGTCGGCAACGATTGCAGCCAGGAGGGGGGTGGGGGGGAGAACATTTGAATCCGTTCCACTGTATTTATTCGTCCAAATGCTGAGTTGCGCGTACTTGCAACTACCGTAAACTAGTTGCCAAAGATATGTATCCAAACTGTTATGTTTTCTTTCACATGCAACTCGAGACAGCCCACAGTTATGTCATCACACTGTCATGAACTTTACCTACATAAGAATGCTGTAATAGAACCCAGGTCCCCCTCCTTAGTTGTAACTGTAGATGCGATGAAAATGCGTCCGACTCTGCATGACCCATACTTGCATGCAACCATTTCCTGAGCATGTACAGCGCAAATGCACACAAGACAAATTCCTCCAATGGGTATGCACTCAACACTGCATCACCCCCAAAAATGCAGGGTCATCTCAATGTAAAGCAGTAAGAGTTCAATCAAAGCTTGTTACACCTGTATATCAATTACAGTGTCCGACCTACTTGATATATTTCTCTAACCACCTTCTTTCCCCAGCTTTATGCAGCCAACTGCAATGACATATGCAGCTTGTATGGTGCCATGAGAAAATTATGTTTGTGTACTTTGGCTATTATTTGGTTGCAGAACTGCTCAGTAACCGTTAATATCCTTGTAATGTTCAATAAGGGGTATATAACAAATATCATACAATACTTGTAGTATGTATAAAACAGTTCCATTATTTCTAATCTTTGCAACATTAGAAGCCACAGTGACTGGAAAGGATTTATTACTTAACACACACATTTCCTGGAGTAGGATATCTCTAGAGAATACATATATTGTATTAAAGGTTTACTCAACCTCAGCAGGTAGCAATTCTACAGTACAGTATGGCAAGGCAATTTTATTTGATATCATGTGGGATTATTACACGTTGTGGTCAGCAGTCTAAAGCACACATCTGTAATACTGGAATCCGGTCAGTCGAAATACCGACGCTGGGATCCCGACACTACTCGGAATGCCGACACCAGCATTCCTAATAGGCTCACAAACCCGGATCCAGAATCCCAAGCGCAGGGATCCCACATGAGCGTCAGCTGGACATTCTGACAGGCACGTGGCTGAGGGCATGGGTGGGGTTTAGGTTTAGGCCCCCCCCCCCGGAAAGGGCTAGAGTTATGGGCCCTACACACCTAGCGAGCCGCCACCGAGCTGCCCTACGGCGGATATGGCGGACAGGCGACCCGGTGGCAGGGGGGCAGTGAAGTTTCTTCACTCCTCCCGTCACCCGGCTCCATAGCAGTGCATGCAAATATGGACGAGATTGTCCATATTGGCCTGCATGCACAAGCGACGGGGCACCAACGATGAACGAGCGCGATGCCCGCGCATTGTTCATCGCTGGTGCCTCCACACTGAAAGATATGAACGGAATCTCGTTCATTAATGAACGAGATTGTTCATATCTTTCAGTAATATCGTCCAGTGTGTAGGGCCAATAAGGCTGCGGGGAGGGTGGGGGTTGGTTAAGTTGAACCCATCAAATCAGATAAAAATCTTTCCATCTATCTATCTATCTATCTATCTATCTATCTATCTATCTATCTATCTATCTATCTATGAAAAAAAGGTGAGAGCCAGATGCTGTCCTAATATGGGGGGTCGGGGTTATTCAGAGTTGTTAGCAAACCAAAAAAGTTGTCATTGGTTTTTTTTATATTGTTTCTCTGCAGGGTAAATACTGGTTGCTTTATTTTGCTGCAATTTAGATTTCAGTTTGAACACACCCCACCCAAATCGAACTCTCTCTGCACATTTTTCATTTGCCCCACCTACAGTGCAACATTGTTTTGTCCAATTGCTAACTTTTTTGGTTTGCTAACAATTCAGGGTAACGCCCATGGTCTGCTGCCTTCACTACTTCAGTTTATGCTAGTGATGTCTACCCCACTTTTCAGTTCAGTTTTTAGGGCTGTTTTCTCAATGTCCAAGGGTGACTCCCAAGTCCTATGCACTTGGTATACTTTTTGTAAATCACACGCTCTCACTTGAAGAAAGAGGTTCAAGTTGGATACTTTTAAAATAGTTGAAGATAATCCATTGACATATCTAATTTTTTTAATAGTGAGAAGTAAAGCTAAAATAAAGTGAAATAATATAAAATAAATATTTAACTATATGGCATTGTGGATCAGTGGTGATGCAGTGGAGGAAACAAGGAGGCTGTAGAAGATTCCTGCGCATGTGCGCAATGATATTTATTTAGCACACGGAGGTATGAACAGTCACTGAAGCACAATAACAATACTGGTTTGAGCAAAGAAGCTGACAGAGGTATAACAACAGTCACAGGTGATGATCTGTAAACCAGTAAAATTAATAACAGTGATGTCCGGCATGGAAGCCGATGGCAAACATTGATGGTCGACTTGGAAGTCAATGGTAACAGGATCCAATATGCAAACGATAGTAATGCAGCTGATAACAGTGAACACAGGCAATAGTAACTCCGGAGATTGGTCTGGAATCCAACAGCAATAGATTCACACAGTCTGTATATATGCACAAGTCCACAGAGCCAAGCAAGGCCAAAGCAGGAGACAGTTTGTAAATTGCAAGCTGGTTGTTTTAAGTGCCAGATGGAATAGCAAAGTGCTGAACGCAGATAAACAACACACAAGTGAGAATGGTAGGTAGCACCTGGAGAGAGTCTCTTTCTGCATGCAGAGGTGGAAGCTGACTGTGGAAGGAGTTGTAGCAGAGCAGGATGGCTGGAGCCTGTAGTTCCACGGAGACACTGGAGCAAGGAAATCACAGGAGACGAGCCAGGAGACGCTGTACACTGGATGTGACGCGTTCAAGGTGATGATACTGAGCCGATGTTCTGGATTTATACCCCCTGGTAAAGCAGGCATTGGATGCTTGAATCGTGTGCAGATACAGCACAGGATTGGGTGTTTGCAGGTCAGCTGACCGCAAGTGTCATGGCGGCGCCCATGCTGCACAGATGGTGGGTACACACTAGATCGACTTCAGGGGTACACAATGACAATGGGCACCGTGCCCGCGGACAGAGCATTCATGCAGCTGCAGACTGGGGTTGTGACCTCCGGAGGCCTGCACACCAGCGCGCTGGTGAGATGCCACTGAACGCCGATTCCTGACAGTACCCCCCCTTTATGGGTGGGCAATGAACACCTACGAGGCTTGGATGGAAAAAGTCTATGAAAAGCTTGAACTAACCGTGGAGCATGTACATCAGTTGCGTTAATCCAACTCCTCTCTTCAGGACCATACCCAGACCAGTCAATCAGATACTGTAGCTGACCATAACGATGTCTGGTATCCAAGATCTTCTCAACCTTGTAATCTTACCTCCTGATGAGTTTGAACTTTTGGAGCCGCTGGAAGAGCTTTCTGGAAACAGTTAAGAGTCAAAGGTCTGAGCAGAGAAATATGAAATGAGTTCGGGATTTTTAAATTAGGAAGTAAATTCAGCTTGTATGCCACTGGGTTGATGACACGTTCAACAGGAAATGGACCAATGAACCGTGGAGCAAACTTCATAGAAGGAACTCTGAGACGGAGGTCACGGTTGGATAACCAGACTATCACCTGGCGTTAAAATTGGAACTGCTCGCCCTTTCCGATCTGCAAATACTTTGTACTGGTTAGATGCTTTCTTGAGAGAAAGGTTAATCTTTTTCCAAAAATAAGAGAACTGCTGAAGAACTGAAGAAGCAGTGGGTTCATCAACAACACTAAGATTTTGAAAATCTGGAACTCTGGGATCTTGACCATAAACTGCAAAGAAAGGAGTAGTATCAGTGGTTGAATGATAACGGAAGTTGTGAGCAAATTCGGTCCAGGGCATCAAATCCACCCAGTCGTCTTGCGAAGAAGAGATGTAGAGTCTTAGAAAGGTCTCAAGCTCCTGGTTTACTCTCTCTGTCTGCCCATTCGTTTGTGGATGGTATGCTGTGGAAAACTTGAGTTTGACTTGCAAGGCGGAACATAAGGCCCTCCAGAATCTTGCCACAAATTGAACTCCATGGTCGGAAATAATCTCGGTTGGAAGTACATGTAAGCTAAAGGTTTCACGGAAAAATAATTGTGCAAGTTTAGGAGCAGAGGGCAAGCCAATGAGAGGAACAAAGTGGGCCATCTTAGAGAACCTTTCAACCACTATCCAGATGGTATCATACCCCTTGGAGGGAGGTAGATCTGAAATAAAATTCATCGACGGATGAGACCAGGGACGACTTGGTATGGAATTTGGTAACAGTTGACCAGCAGGAGCTTGACTAGGAGCTTTATGCTGGGCGCATTTGATACATGTAGCTATAAATTCTTGGATATCGGCTGTCATATGTGGCCACCAATAGGATTGCGACAAGAACTTATAAGTTTTTAGGATACCAGGATGACCAGTGGACTTGGATGTGTGAGCCCAAGACAGAAGATTTGAACGAAGCTCACGTGAAATTAATATTTTTCCAGGAGGCTGTGCTGGAGACACATTAGTGGAAGCAAAAACCACAGGATTGAGAACTGGTCGAGAATCTTGTTCTGAAGATTCTTCATTAGCACTCATGGAGCGTGATAAGACGTCCGCTTTGACATTCTGAGAGCCAGGACGAAACTGCAACTTGAAAATAAAACGGGAAAAGAATAAGGCCCTCCTTGCTTGTTGAGGATTCAGACACTGTGCTGCCTTCAGTTAAAGGAGGTTTTGTGGTTGGTATAGATGGTGATGGGAAACTTGGTGCCCTCTAACAGATACCTCCATTCTTCGAGGGCCAGTTTACTTGCTAGCAGCTCCTTGTCTCCGTTGGAGTAGTTCATCTTGGCGGGTGAGAATTTACGGGAGAAGAACCCACAAGGGTGAGTCTTACCATCAGCACCCGCTTGGGACAAGACTGCGCCAACGCCAACCGTTGAGGCGTCCACCTCTTTAACGAAAGCCCTGTTGACATCTGGCTGCTGTAACACAGGAGCTGAAACAAAAGCTTGTTTAATTTTTTGAAAGGCAGATCAATGTGGAGAATCCTTTGATAAATTTTCTATAATAGTTGTCGAAGCCAATGAAACGCTGAATTGAGTGTAGTGGGAGAGACCAGTTCTCTATGGCTTCCAACTTGGCTGGATCCATTTGAAGATCGGAGCCGGAAATTATGTACCCTAGGAAGGGCATTGAAGAAGTTTCAAAAGTACACTTGGACAGTTTCCCATAAAGATGATTCTGTCGAAGACGTCAAAGAACCTCTTTCACTTGTTGGTGATGGGTGGCCAAATCATGGGAGAAGATCAGGATGTCATCGAGGTAGACTACCACATACTTGTACAATATGTCTCGGAATATTTCATTGACAAAGTTCTGGAATTCCGCCGGTGCATTACTTAGGCCGATAGGTATCATTAGATATTCATAGTGGCCATCGCGAGTGTTGAAAGCGGTTTTCCACTCATCGTCACTTCGGATCCTGATGAGATTATAAGCCCCATGGAGATCTAGCTTGGTGAAGATACTGACAACTTTGACTCTGTCGAATAGTTCCGTGATTAATGGCAGAGGGTAGCTGTTTTTAATAGTAATATCATTTAAACCTCGGTAATCGATGCAGGGGCGTAAACCTCTATCTTTTTTCTTGACAAAGAAAAACTCCGCCCCTGCTGGAGATGAGGAAGGACGGATTAACTCTTTCTGCAGATTTTCTCTTATGTACTCACTAATAGCGAGGGTCTCAGGAACGGAGAGAGGATATGTGTGTCCTTTGGGTGGGTTTTTCCCCAGGAGGAGATCAATGGGACAATCCCATTCTCGATGGGGAGGCAGAAAGTCAGCGGCCTTTTCACTGAAGACGTCAGCAAAATCCTTGTAGGCCTCAGGAAGTCCAGACTGGGGTTTTAACCCTGAAGATCTCACGGGACAGATTTGAGCCAAACAGGAATGGTAACAAGAAGGACTCCATGCTGTGAGCTGTAGTGTGGACCAGTTGATTTGTGGGTTGTGTATTTGAAGCCAGGGCATGCCCAATATGATCTCATGAGTGGCGTTAGGGATGACCAAAAGTTCAGTGAACTCGGAATGGAGGAAGCCCACTCCCAGGACCACTGGCTTAGTCTGCTGGTTGATGGAACCCTCGGCAATACGACTACCATCCACGACAGTGAGGTAGGCTGGGCAAGACAACTTTAAAACAGGTAGATGGATCTTCTCAACTGCAGCTTGTGTAATAAAGTTCTGAATAGCACCACAATCTACTAAAGCAGAAAAGGTATGTAATCCCTGTATTTCCAATATTACAGGGAGGATGAGGTCTCGAGAAGAAGGAGCTTTGCTGAAATTCATAACTTGACTCCTCCTTTGCAAGTTAGGATCTGGCCTTTTCCTGAACGATAAGGACAGGAACCAATCATGTGACTAGCAGCAGCACAATATAGGCACAGTCTCTCCCGTAACCTTCTTGACCGCTCCTCAGGGGTTAAACGGGACCTATGCGTAAACGCAGGTCCAGTTTCACACATGGGGAGATTAAAGCTTCCAGTTGCTCTGGGAGATCTCGGGTTGCCAACTCATCTTTTATACGATCAGACAATCCATGCCAGAACGCAGCAACCAACGCTTGATTATTCCATTTAACCTCTGATGCCAATGTCTGGAACTGGATGACATATTGTCCACGGTGCGTGTTCCCTGGCGAATCTGGAGGATGTCTGAAGAAGCAGATGTTGTACGCCCAGGTTCATCAAAGATGTGTCGGAATGCAGCAACAAATTCTGTATAGTTGTTGAGGAGAGAATCTGCTTGCTCCCATAACGGGGAGAGCCAATTCAAGGCTGGACCAGTCAGGAGGGACACAATGTATGCGACCTTTGTCCTAGGTGTCGGGAAGTTGTGCGGCAGCAATTCAAAGTGGACTTCACACTGATTCAGGAATCCACGATACATTTTGGGATTGCCATCGAACTTACTTGGCGTAGGAAGATGGAGATGAGACCCTGGAGAGGTAGACACTGGAGGACCTGAAGTTGTGGAACTGGAAGCTGGAGCTAAAGCTGGAGTAACAGAACTTGGAAGAGACTGTTGTAAAGTGTCCAGTTGGGAAGATATCCCTTGCAGGAACTGTATAATCTGCTGTTGTGCAGCCTCTTGACCATCGAGTCGTGACACTAAACTTTGAAGGACCCCTGCCCCCACACTCTCACCGCCGTCCGGGTCCATGGGCCTTGAACAAACTGTCAGGTCTGTAACTGTGTCTGTACCCGGAGGGGGCACTAGTGGATCAGTGGTGGTGCAGTGGAGGAAACGAGGAGGCTGTCAAAGATTCCTGCGCATGTGCGCAATGATATTTATTTAGCACACGGAGGTATGATCAGTCACTGAAGCACAGTAACAATACTGGTTTGAGCAAAGAAGCTGACAGAGGTATAACAACAGTCACAGGTGATGAACTGTAAACCAGTGAAATTAATAACAGTGATGTCCGGCCTGGAAGTCGATGGCAAACATCGATGGTCGACTTGGAAGTCAATGGTAACAGGATCCAATATGCAGACGATAGTAATGCAGCTGATAACAGTGAACACAGGCAATAGTAACTCTGGAGATTGGTCTAGAAACCAACAGCAATAGATTCACACAGTTTGTATATTTGCACAAGTCCACAGAGCCAAGCAAGGCCAAAGCAGGAGACCGTTTGTAAATTGCAAGCTGGTTGTTTTAAGTGCCAGATGGAATAGCACAGTGCTGAACGCAGATAAACAACACACAGGTGTGAATGGTAAGTAGCACCTTGAGAGAGTCTCTTACTGCATGCAGAGGTGGAAGCTGACTGTGGAAAGAGTTGTAGCAGAGCAGGATGGCTGGAGCCTGTAGTTCCACGTAGACAGGAGACAGGAAACGCTGTACACTGGATGTGACGCGTTGTTCAAGGCGATGATACTGAGCCGATGTTCTGGATTTATACCCCCTGGTCAGCAGGCATTGGATGCTTGAATCATGTGTGCAGACACAGCGCAGGATTGGGTGTTTGCAGATCAGCTGACCGCAAGTGTCATGGCGGCGCCCATGCTGCACAGATGGTGGAATACACTAGATAGACTTCAGGGGTACACAATGACAATGGGCACCGTGCCCACAGACAGAGCATTCATGCAGCCGCAGACTGGGGCCGTGACCTCTGGAGGCCTGCACACCAACGCACTGGTGAGATGCCACTGAACGCCGATTCCTGACTAGGGAGGCCAATCCCGGGCCGTTTTTTCAATCCCGGGATTCGGGATTGAAAAACGGTCAATCCCGGGATTCCCGGGATTGCAGTAGGGACCAGTGAAGGTTGTAGGGAGCAGCGCTGGAGGGAGGGTGTAGGTAGTGGTGCGGGAGGTAGGGAGGGTGTAGGTAGTGGTGCGGGAGGTAGGGAGGGTGTAGGTAGCGGTGCGGGAGGTAGGGAGGGGGTAGGTAGCAGTGCGGGAGGGTGGGTGCAGGAGGGAGGATGTAGGTAGCGGCGCGAGAGGGAGGGTGGGTGTAAGTAATGACACTTACTATTAGGCGGGCGGCCTCGGCAGCCATGGACTCACTGAACGCGGGAGCATTTCAAATGAAGCGCCGGCCGCCAGCCAACCAGAGCTGGCGGACCGGCGGCCAATCAGGGAAGCGGTCGGAGCAGTGGTTCCAGATTGGCTGCCGCTGCTGCGGCAGCTTCCCTGATTGGCTGCCGAGCCGCCAGCTCTGATTGGCTGGCGGCCGGCGCTACATTTGAAGTGCTCCCGCGTTCAGTGAGTCCATGGCTGCCGCGGCCGCCCGCCTAATAGTAAGTGCCATTACTTACACCCACCCTCCCGCACATGCGCACTGTAATCCCTTGAATCCCGGGATTGGAAGCTCCAATCCCGGGATTCAAATCCCGGCATTTTTGGGCCCAATTCCCGGGATTTCGCCGATCCCGGGATTGGCCTCCCTATTCCTGACAGTGCTCTAATGCATGTTGGTATGAGACTTGACAATGGACATAGTCACTGCAATCCCAAATTATATCATTTTGCAGGTACAGTTTGCTTCTATGAGTGTGACATTATTATTATTATTATTATTATTATTATTATTATAATGACATTTTATTTATAAGGCGCCACAAGTGTTTTGCAGCGCTGTGCAAAGGACATTACAGGGAGACAAAATTTGGCATTACAGTAAATAAATAACAAAAATAGAGTACAGGTAGCAAAGAGCACCACAATTCTCAAAACATGATACAGCTAGGATGTAAGTAGCAAGGGAGTAGCCATCGTCCTACTTGGGGCTGGTGGCCATAGAGGGAGAATGAGCCTTGACCAGCAGGAGAAAAAGCGGGTAAAGATGGTCGCTGAGTAGGAGAGAGCTGCGAGTGAAATGTGTTGAGAAGAGGGCTTGACAACCAGAGGAAAGAGGGCCTTGCTCTGAAGAGCTAACAATCTAATAGGAAGCGGCGACAGACAGATGACATGTGGTGCAAGCAAGCGGGAAGTAGCCTGATGGCAGTATGTAAGCTAAGCCGAGATGTTCAAGGCATGAGGCAGGGGGGTGGAGGAGCAGCCTCAGGACTAATTTATGCATCAGGAGGGTGTGCTTTGATGATTAGGTGGGTTTTTAGTGCCCGTTTGAAGCTTTGCAAGGTCGGGGAGAGTCTAATGTAGCTGGGGAAAGAATTCCACTGAAGGGGTGCAGCACGGGTATAGTCTTGAACTCGAGCATGGGAAGCAGCGACCAGGGTAGTGGAGAGGCAACAGTCATTGGCTGACCGTAGGGGGCGGGAGGGAGTATGAAGGGAGAGGAGGTTGGAGATGTAGGGAGCAGTGGAATTAGAGATGGCCTTGTATGTGAGTGTGAGGAGTTTGAAGAGGATTCTGTAGGGGAATGGGAGCCAGTGTAGATTTTGTCGAAGGGGAGTGGCAGATGTGGAGCGGCGGGAGAGAAAGATAAGCCTAGCTGTGGAGTTCAGGACAGATTGGAGGGGAGCAAGATGGGAGCAAGCGAGGCCAGTGAGAACATTGCAGTAGTCGAGTTGTGAGATGAGCAGTGAGTGGATGATAAGTTTAGTTGCACTCTGGGAGAGAAATGGCCTGAAGCGAGCAATGTTGCGTAGCTAGAACCGACAGGATTGTGCCAGAGCTTGGATGTGGGGTGCAAAGGAGAGGGAGGAGTCAAGAGTGACGCCCAAGAAGCAGAGTTGGGGAACGGGGGAGATGATGGTGTTGTCAACCGTGATAGAGATTATGGCAGGGAGTGTTGCTCTGGGTGGGGGAAAGATCATGAGTTCAGTTTTGTCCATGTTGAGCTTAAGAGAGCGCTCATACATCCAGGAGGAGATTGCAGAGAGGCAGCTGGAAACCTGAGAGAGGACAGAGGGGGACAAATCTGGAGAGGAGAGGTCATCAGCATAGAGGTGGTATTGAAGGCCAAAGGAATTAATGAGCGCACCCTGGAAAGAGGTGTAGAGGGAGAACAAAAGGGGGCCTAGGACAGAACCCTGAGGGACACCAACAGGAAGGATGGAATGGTGTGAGGTGGTGTCGGAGGCAGACACAGTGAAGGAACAGTTAGTGAGGTAAGAGGAAAACCAGTCAAAGACAGTGCTAGAGAGGCCAATGTTTTGGAGTGTGCGGAGGAGGAGAGGATGATCCACTGTGTCAAAGGCAGCAGAGAGGTCAAGAAGGATGAGGAGAGAGAAGTGGCCTCTGGATTTGGCCGAAAGCAGGTCATTGGTGACTTTCACGAGGACAGTCGCAGTGGAGTGGAGTGGGCGAAAGCCAGATTGTAGTGGATCGAGGATGGAGTTGTCAGAGAGGTAGCTTGTGAGACGGCTGTAGACCAGTCGTTCAAGTAGTTTGGAGGCGAAAGGGAGAAGAGAGATGGGGCGGTAGCTAGTGGGTGATGAAGGGTTGAGGTTGTTTTTTTTTGAGAATAGGTGAGACCAGAGCATGTTTGAATGGTGATATTGCATTATCTTGCTTGAAGATACCATGTGGGAAGACAATCGGCATGTATGGGTTTAAGGGCCTAATTCAGACCTGACCTAACTCTCTCTGCACATGTTATATCTGTCCCACCTGCAGTGCACATGGTTTTGCCCATCTGCTAATAAATGTGCTGCTACGATCGGGTCTGAATTAGGCCCTAAGTATTCTGCAAGGTTGTATTCAAGCCACACCTGCTCAGTGAGGCTATGCAATGCAGGGCAGTGCCGGGCATGAGAGGCGCTCTTCCCATTGCTGCCAGTCGCCACTGCACCTGTCACACTGTGCGACAGGCAGCGGCAGCGGTCCCCTGAACAGGGAGCTGCTCGGCCCACTTTTGCCTCTGCAATATGCATAGGCAGCCAGTGAGGGGGAGAGAGAAATAGTTGCAGCTGTTATTGGGGAGGGAGGAGGGGGAAGACATACCTGCAGCTGCAATGGGGGGAGGGTCCGTAGCCATGATGGGGTAGGGGCATAGCCACAGCTGTGATGGAGGGACATAGCTGCAGCTGTGGTGAGGGAGATAGATATAGCTGCAGCTGTGATGGGGGGGGAGATAGCCGCAGTTGTGATTGGGGAGGGAGGGAGATAGCTGCTAGCCTCAGCTGTGATGGGGGTGGGGGGTGGGGTGGGGGGAGAAATAGTTGCAACTGTTATGGAGGGGGAGAGAGAGCCGCTAGCTGCAGCTATGATGGGAGGGGGGAGAGAAGTAGCCACAGCTGTGATTGGGGAGGGGGGTGGGAAATAGGTGCAGCTGTGATCAGGGAGGGGACATAGCCACAGCTGTGATTGTGGAGGGGGAGGGGGATATAGCCGCAGATGTGATGGGGGGGAAGCCGCTAGCTGCAGCTGTGATGGGGGGTGGGAGAAATAGCCACAGTGGGCGTTATGTGAAAGGGGCACTACCGCTGCCACTGAAATTAAGTTGGGTGGTTACTAATTATCAAGGGCCAGGCATGATGCAGCAGCAGCTTTGTTCTCCAGCAAGCACACGCTGCTGTGTGCTGGCTGGGCTGTAGTGGTGGCAGGGAGGCTGCTGCCACTTAGCAGCAGTAGTCTCTTCTTCCTGTGTGTTTATATGTGTGTTTGTTGGGGCGGGCGGTGGAGGTGTATATTTTAAACCTAACACATAGCTTCTGCTTCTTATTTATGTAACACTTAGTAACACTATGGGGTATATGCAATTGCGGTCGAATTCGCGGCAATTTTCGCCGTTTTTTAATTCGACTCAATTCGACAGGTGAATCCCGGAAGGTGGCTTCCGGAATTCACCATATTCAATGAAAAACAGATTCGCCAGAGTCGCGGGCGAAAATCGGCCGATTTGGCGGATTTTGCCGCGATTTTAAAAAACGGTAAAAAAACGTGAAAAACCCGGAAAAAAAATGGTGTGGGGTCCCCCCTCCAAAGCATAACCAGCCTCGGGCTCATCGAGCTGGTCCTGGTTCTAAAAATGCAGGGGAAAAATTGGCTAGGGATCCCCCGTATTTTTAAAACCAGCACCGGGCTCTGCGCCTGGTGCTGGTGCCAAAAATACGGGGGACAAAAAGAGTAGGGGTCCCCCGTATTTTTAACACCAGCATCGGGCTCCACTAGCTGGACAGATAATGCCACAGCCGGGGGTCACTTTTATGCCGTGCCCTGCGGCCGTGGCATTAAATATCCAACTAGTCACCCCTGGCCGGGGTACCCTGGGGGAGTGGGGACCCCTTCAATCAAGGGGTCCCCCCCTCCAGCCACCCAAGGGCCAGGGGTGAAGCTTGAGGCTGTCCCCCCCCCATCCAATGGGCTGCGGATGGGGGGGCTGATAGCCTTTTGTGATAATAAAAAGATATTGTTTTTTCCAGTAGTACTACAAGTCCCAGCAAGCCTCCCCCGCAAGCTGGTACTTGGAGAACCACAAGTACCAGCATGCGGGAGAAAAACGGGTCCGCTGGTACCTGTAGTACTACTGGGAAAAAAATACCCAAATAAAAACAGGACACACACACCTTGATAGTAAAACTTTATTACACACTACCGACACACACATACTTACCTATGTTGACACGCCGACTGCCACGGTCTCCGACGATCCGAGGGTACCTGTGAAAAAATTATACTCACCTTCCAGCGTCCAGAGATAAATCCACGTCCAGAGAGTAAAATCCACGTACTTGTTTAAAAAAAAAAACCCGCAAAAACCCGCTCCATACCGGACTAGAAAGGGGTCCAATGTTTTCACATCAGACCCCTTTCTCCCGAATGCCGGGACATCACGTGACTCCTGTCACTGACGTCCCTTCAGCCAATCAGGAAGCGCTACTTCCGTGGCGCTCACCTGATTGGCTGTGCGCTGTCTGTACTGTGACAGCACATCGCAAAGCCGCTCCATTACTTTCAATGGTGGGAACTTTGCGGGTAGCGGTGGGGTCACCCGCCGGTCAGCTGCTGACCGGCGGGTGACCTTACCGCTAGCCGCTAAGTTCCCACCATTGAAAGTAATGGAGCGGCTTTGCGATGTGCTGTCACAGTACAGACAGCGAACAGCCAATCAGGTGAGCGCAACGAAGTTGCGCTTCCTGATTGGCTTAGAGACCTTTCTGTGACAGCTGTCACTGACAGGTCTCATTCGTGGAAAGGTGTCCCATGTGTCAGCATGGGACCCCTTTCAGTCCGGCATTGAGCGGGTGTTCGGTTTGTTTTTTTGCCAAGTACGTGGATTTATCTCTGGACCATGGCTGAGGTGAGTATATTGATCTTTTCTTTTCAGGTATCCGTGGATTCTACATGGAGAAGAGGACCGATGTCGGCGTGTGAACATAGGTAAGTATGTGTGTGTCGACGTATGAAATAAAGTTTTACTGTCGACGGTGTGTGTGTCCTGTTTTTATTTGGGTATTTTTTTCCCAGTAGTACTACAGGTACCAGCGGGCCCGTTTTTCTCCCGCATGCTGGTACTTGTGGTTCTCCAAGTACCAGCTTGCGGGGGAGGCTTGCTGGGACTTGTAGTACTACTGGAAAAAACAATATCTTTTTATTATCACAAAAGGCTATCAGCCCCCCCATCCGCAGCCCATTGGATGGGGGGGGGGGGGCAGCCTCGGGCTTCACCCCTGGCCCTTGGGTGGCTGGGGGGGGGGGACCCCTTGATTGAAGGGGTCCCCACTCCCCCAGGGTACCCCGGCCAGGGGTGACTAGTTGGATATTTAATGCCACGGCCGCAGGGCACGGCATAAAAGTGACCCCCGGCTGTGGCATTATCTGTCCAGCTAGTGGAGCCCGATGCTGGTGTTAAAAATACGGGGGACCCCTACTCTTTTTGTCCCCCGTATTTTTGGCACCAGCACCAGGCGCAGAGCCCGGTGCTGGTTTTAAAAATACGGGGGATCCCCTGTCAATTTTTCCCCCGCATTTTTAGAACCAGGACCAGCTCGAAGAGCCCGAGGCTGGTTATGCTTTGGAGGGGGGACCCCACGCCATTTTTTTTTATGATTTCACCGTTCCAGCATTAAAAAAAAAAAAAATAATAATAATATTTTAAAAAATATATAAATAATATTTGTGCCTCCAAAAAAAAAAAAAAAAGTACCTAATCCCTTCTAATATAAATAGATCTGCTATTCCCCCCCAAAAAAACACAAAAAAAAACATGTTTAAATTTTTTTTATTTGTTTTCACCCTCCAAAGTGTGGCTGATTGAAAATGACGAATTTGCTGTCTAAAAGCACTGCTGTCGAATTTCCAAACTTGAATTGAATATGCTTTGGTCGAATTGCAGCACTTGTATCATTGCAGAAAAGTCGAATTTGCAAAAAGTCGAATTTCAAAAAGTCGAATTTTGAAAGTCCGTTTTTTGGTCGGAAAGCACTGAATTGCATAGGCGATTTTTTTTTTTGGTCGAAAATGACCCGAAATTCGACAATTTCGGGAATTCGACCGCAATTGCATATACCCCTTTAACCTCTCACTAGTGTGATGTCTTGGGACAGTTGGCCTGTGCTGTTTTCGGAGGTATCGTGCCCTGGACTTGAGCCTTAGTGTTAGGGACTCCACAGATGAGGTCACTGGTCGTGGTTGGTGGGACCATATGTTTTTGGGCCAAAAATGATGCTAAGCACTCTAGTTTTGCTCTATGTTAGATTGCAGAGTTTATTATAACTATTCTAATTAGCAGTGCTTAGTACCATAGAGTGTACATCTGCATTTTCTTTTTTCTGTGTGGACACAGTGGCGCCAAGAAGGGGGGTACTCTTTAACCGAGCCTGTTAAAGGGCCCTGGGTCCCGCTGTACTAAAACTGCTCATGTTAATACAGTGGTCCCTGTGTTAATGGGTCATTAATGGAAACTGAGTTGTGACAATAAACTAATCTCTCTCATCTTCTGTAGACCTTCTACCCACCTATATTAATTTCATGTTCAATGTAAATGGCTTTCAAAATGGAATTCATTGTTTTCAATAACTTCTACTTAGTGGACTCAATGGTTGAGTTTAGATTACCTCTAATGGCCTTTTGAACGCAAGTACAGACATTAATAACAGCCTCATTAAACTAGTGCTTTTTATGCAGCTGAATCAGCTAGTGAATATATGAGGACGTACCTAAATTTAGGATCATATCAATTTTCTGTGTAGTGCTCCCTGATATTTAGACATAGTGCAAGTTGTTCTAGTATGTCATGAAGATGACTTTGCTATTTAGTGTAATTTCTCTTTGTTCCTAGCTTTCTATTATTTTGATTTTCTAACTGAACTGTGCCTTAAACTAATAATAATTGATGGTTTCTGTTATTCTGTGACTTTTAGCGCTCACACTGCCATCAGTTTCAGACTATTCAATCAGACTGTAGAACAGAAGGATACATAAGATCTTTGTACCAGACAGGTAGCACTGCACACATAGATTTTTCTGATATCATATTCCCAGTTTTGTCACATAATTCAGTAACTACTGTATGAGCAATCATCTTGTTATTGTTCTTTGTTGTGACTGTGTTGAGAGTTTAATAGTAGTTGGGTTTATATTCACTGCAAAAATGCAGGCAGGTTCTTTGTGATATAATGGCATAGTAAAATTACAGGTGCTGTAAAGTTCAGCTTAATGTTTGCATTGTGATAGCTAAGGTAAAGATGAACAACACTGATAACGCAAAAACGTTATTAATAGGAATATGTTATATAGTAGTATAGTTGTTTTTTTTAATCTATTATGTAATTTAGGCCCTAATTCAGAAGTGGATGCAGCATCGAGGGCGGACACAAACGGATAATTTTTTAAGTCTGTGCTTGTGTCCTAGTGGTTTACAGACGACATTTACAGTTCAAATTTAGATGCAGAGAGAAGGATTTTTGGGGGCGTTCCTGGGAGGTAACGGGGATGGCTAAGGAGATGTGGGTGTGTCGAAGCCAGCAGTAAGTCGCATCGGGCCACCTGAGCAACCATAGGACTTGTGTAAAGTCCGATGGTGCGTCTTTGTATGCCAGCATGGATTGGAGCCGCAGTTTGGTGAAGATACTAGCACCTTTGACTCTGTCGAATAGTTCCGTGATTAATGGTAGAGGTTAGCTGTTCTTAATAGTACAGGTTGAGTATCCCATATCCAAATATTCCGAAATACGGAATATTCCGAAATACGGACTTTTTTGAGTGAGATAGTGAAACCTTTGTTTTTTGATGGCTCAATGTACACAAACTTTGTTTAATACACAGAGTTATTAAAAATATTGTATTAAATGACCTTCAGGCTGTGTGTATAAGGTGTATATGAAACATAAATGAATTGTGTGAATGTATACACACTTTGTTTAATGCACAAAGTTATAAAAAATATTGGCTAAAATCACCTTCAGGCTGTGTGTATAAGGTGTATATGTAACATAAATGCATTCTGTGCTTAGATTTAGGTCCCATCACCATGATATCTCATTATGGTATGCAATTATTCCAAAATACGGAAAAATCCCATATCCAAAATACCTCTGGTCCCAAGCATTTTGGATAAGGGAGACTCAACCTGTAATATCATTTAAACCTCGGTAATCGATGCAGGGGCGTAATCCTCCGTCTTTTTTCTTGACGAAGAAAAACCCCGCCCCTGCTGGAGATGAGGAAGGACGGATGAACCCTTTCTACAGATTTTCTCTTATGTACTCACTCATAGCGAGGGTCTCAGGAACGGAGAGAGGATATGTGCGTCCTTTGGGTGCGTTTTTCCCTGGGAGTAGATCAATGGGACAGTCCCATTCTCGATGGGGAGGCAGAAAGTCAGCGGCCTTTTCACTGAAGACGTCAGCAAAATCCTTGTAGGCCTCAGGAAGTCCAGACTGGGGTTTTAACCCTGAAGATCTCACGGGACAGATTTGAGCCAAACGGGAATGTGAGCTGTAGTGTGGACCAGTTGATTTCATGAGTGGCTTTAGGGATGACCAAAAGTTCAATGAACTCGGAATGGAGGAAGCCCACTCCCAGGACCACTGGCTTAGTCTGCTGGTTGATGGAACCCTCGGCAATACGACTACCATCCACAGCAGTGAGGTAAACTGGGCAAGACAACTTTAAAACAGGTAGATGGATCTTCTCAACTGCAGCTTGTGTAATAAAGTTCCCAGCAGCACCACAATCTACTAAAGCAGAAAAGGGATGTAATCCACTCTGTATTTCCAATGTTACGGGGAGGATGAGGTCTCGAGAAGAAGGAGCTTTGGCTGAAATTCATAACTTGACTCTTCCTTTGCAAGTTAGGATCTGGCGTTTCCCGAACGAGAAGGACAGGAACCAATCATGTGACCAGCAGCAGCACAATATAGGCACAGTCTCTCCTGTAACCTTCTTGACCGCTCCTCAGGGGTTAAACGGGACCTATTCACTTGCATAGGCTCATCAGAAGTAGTGGGTAGGGACTGTACTTGAGGCATAGCCCGATTCTTGCGAGGGTCACTTCGAGAACGTTCACTGGTTCTTTTGCGTAAACGCAGGTCCAGTTTCACACATCTGGAGATTAAACTTCCAGTTGCTATGGGAGATCTCGGGTTGCCAACTCATCTTTTATACGATCAGACAGTCCATGCCAGAACGCAGCAACCAACGCTTGATTATACTATTTTCTCTTACGTCCTAGAGGATGCTGGGGACTCCGTAAGGACCATGGGGTATAGACGGGCTCCACAGGAGACATGGGCACTCCTAAGACTTTAGATGGGTGTGCACTGGCTCCTCCCTCTATGCCCCTCCTCCAGACCTCAGTTAGATTCTGTGCCCAGAGGAGACTGGATGCACTGCAGGGGAGCTCTACTGAGTTTCTCTGAAAAATACTTTTGTTAGGTTTTTATTTTCAGGGATCACTGCTGGCAACAGGCTCCCTGCATCGTGGGACTGAGGGGAGAGAAGCAGACCTACTTAAATGATAGGCTCTGCTTCTTAGGCTACTGGACACCATTAGCTCCAGAGGGTCGGAACGCAGGTCTCATCCTCGCTGTTCGTCCCGAAGCCGCGCCACCGTCGTCCTCACAGAGCCGGAAGATAGAAGCCAGGTGAGTATAAGAAGAAAGAAGACTTCAAAGGCGGCAGAAGACTTCAGATCTTCACTGAGGTACCGCGCAGCGGTAACGCTGCGCGCCTTTGCTCCCACATTCACACACACTCACGGCACTGTATGGGTGCAGAGCGCAGGGGGGGCGCCCTGGGCAGCAATAATAAACCTCAAGGGACACTGGCTGACATATATATACTGCGGAGGCAGTATATTAAATAAACCCCCGCCAGTATAAAGAATTTGAGCGGGACCAAAGCCCACCATTGAGGGGGCGGAGCTTGATCCTCCAGCACTAACTAGCGCCATTTTCTCCACAGCACGCTGCGGAGAAACTGCTCCCCGGACTCTCCCCTGCTAAACACAAGTACAGAGGGCAAAAAAGAGGGGGGGGGCACATTTATTTGGCGCAGTGAGTGTATTATTGATATACAAAGCGCTGTACAGACTGGGATTTTGTTCCAGTGTCCAGTGGCGCTGGGTGTGTGCTGGCATACTCTCTCTGTCTCTCCAAAGGGCCTTATTGGGGGACTTTCTCCATATATATATATCCCAAGGTGTGTGGGAGTGTTGGTACGTGTGTGTCGGCATGTCTGAAGCGGGAGGCTCGTCTTAGTAGGAGGTAGAGCAGATGATTGTGGTGTATTCGACGGCACAGTCGACACCTGATTGGATGGATATGTGGAATGTTTTAAATGCAAATGTGTCTTTATTACATAAATGATTGGACAAAGCAGAGTCCAGAGAAAAAGCAGGGAGTCAATCCATGGCTATGACTGTGTCACAAGGTCCTTCAGGGTCTCATAAACGTCCCCTGTCCCAGGTAGCAGACACTGATACCGATACGGATTCCAGTGCGACTACGATGATGCGAGGTTACACCCAAGGGTGACCAAAAGTATTCATTATATGATTATTGCAATAAAGATTTTTTGCATATCACAGAGGACCCCTCGGTGCCTGACACGAGGGTATGCATGTTTAAGGAGAAGAAACCTGAGGTAACCTTTCCCCCATCTCATGAGCTGAACGCTTTATTTGAAAAAGCTTGGGGAAACTCCATACAAGAATCTGCAGATTCCCAAGAGAATTCTTATGGCGTATCCTTTCCCCACTTGGGCAGATAACTTGTCATCTGACATTGACACCCTAGATAAGGATAGCATTTTATTGACCTTGGGTCATATAAAAGACGCAGCGTTATATATGAGAGATGCTGCGAGAGACGTTGGGCTGTTGGGTTCAAGAGCCAATGCCATGGCAGTTTCTGCTAGGCGAGCCCTGTGGACCCGCCAATGGACGGGTGATGCCGATTCAAAGAGACATATGGAAACTTTGCCTTACAAGGGTGAGGTTTTATTTGGGGAGGGCCTCGCGGACCTGGTTTCCACAGCTACCGCGGTTAATTTTCTTTTTTGCCTTATGTTCCCCCACAGCAAAAGAAAACACCTCAATATCAGATGCAGTCCTTTCGGTCGCATAAGTCCAGAAGGGGTCGGGGCTCTTCCTTCCTCGCCAGAGGTAAGGGTAGAGGGAAAAGAATGCCTGCTACGGCTAGTTCCCAGGAACAGAAGTCCTCCCTGGCTTCTACAAAATCCACCGCATGACGCTGGGGCTCCACTGCGGGAGTCCGCGCCGGTGGGGGCACGTCTTCGACTCTTCAGCCAGGTCTGGGTTCTGTAAGATGTGGATCCTTGGGCGATAGAAATTGTATCCCAAGGCTACAAACTGGAATTCGAAGAAGTGCCTCCTCGCCGATTTTTCAAGTCTGCTTTGCCAGCTTCTCCCCCAGAGAGGGAAATAGTTTTAGCTGCGATACAAAAGCTGTGTCAACAGCAAGTGATTATCAAGATTCCCCTAGTGCAACAGGGGAAGGGGTACTATTCAACTCTTATTTGTGGTCCTGAAACCGGATGGCTCGGTCAGACCCATTCTGAATCTAAAATCCCTAAACCTGTATTTAAAAAAATAAATTAAAAAAAAGTTCAAATTCAAGATGGAATCTCTCCGGGCAGTGATCTCCAGCCTGGAAGGGGGGGATTTTATGGTTTCACTAGACATAAAGGATGCATACCTTCATGTCCCCATTTATCCTCCTCATCAGGCGTATCTGAGATTCGCTGTACAGGACTGTCATTACCAGTTTCAGACGTTGCCGTTTGGGCTGTCCACGGCCCCGAGGATTTTCACCAAGGTAATGGCGGAAATGACGGTGCTCCTACGTAGGCAAGGAGTCACAATTATCCCATACTTGGACGATCTCCTGATAAAAGCGAGATCGAGAGATCAGTTGCTGAAAAGCGTGTCACTCTCCCTGAGAGTGCTGCAGCAACACGGCTGGATCCTAAATCTGCCAAAGTCGCAGTTGATTCCAATGACTCGGCTATCATTTTTAGGCATGATTCTGGACACGGAAAAGAAGAGGGTTTTTCTCCCACTGCCCCCAGGCCGCAGTGCCCCGGGCAGAGGCAATGCTTGTCCGCACCAAGAACCGCTCCTGATGTCAATGTCTGGAACTAGATAACATATTGTCCCACGGTGCGTGTTCCCTGACGAATCTGGAGGATGTCTGAAGAAGCAGATGTTGTACGCCCAGGTTCATCAAAGATTCGTCGGAATGCAGCAACAAATTCTGTATAGTTGTTGAGGAGAGAATCTGCTCGCTCCCATAACGGTGAGAGCCAATTCAAGGCAGGACCAGTCAGGAGGGACACAATGTATGCAACCTTTGTCCTAGGTGTCGGGAAGTTGTGCGGCAGCAATTCAGAGTGGACTTTACACTGATTCAGGAATCCACAACACATTTTGGGATTGCCATCGAACTTACTAGGCGTAGGAAGATGGAGACGAGACCCTGGAGAGGTAGACACTGGAGGACCTGAAGATGTGGAACTGGAAACTGGAGCTGAAGCTGGAGTAACAGAACTTGGAAGAGACTGTTGTAAAGTGTCCAGTCGGGAAGACATCCCTTGCAGGAACTGTATAATCTGCTGTTGTGCAGCCTCTTGACCATCGAGTCGTGACACTAAAGTTTGATGGACCCCTGCCCCCACACTCTCACCGCCGTCCGGGTCCATGGGCCTTCAACAAACGGTCTGGTCTGTAACTGTGTCTGTACCCGGAGGGGGCTCTAGTGGATCAGTGGTGGTGCGGTGGAGGAAACAAGGAGGCTGTCAAAGATTCCTGCGCATGTGCGCAATTATATTTATTTAGCACACGGAGGTATGAACAGTCACTGAAGCACAATAACAATACTGATGGTTTGAGCAAAGAAGCTGACAGAGGTATAACAACAGTCACAGGTGATGATCAGTAAACCAGTGAAATTAATAACAGTGATGACCGGCCTGGAAACCGATAGCAAACATCGATGGTCGACTTGGAAGTCGATGGTAACAGGATCCAATATGCAGACGATAGTAATGCAGCTGATAGCAGTGAACACAGGCAATAGTAACTCCGGAGATTGGTCTGTAAACCAACAGCAATAGATTCACAAAGTCTGTATATATGCAGTAGTCCACAGAGCCAAGCAAGGCCAAAGCAGGAGACCGTTTGTAAGTTGCAAGCTGGTTGTTTTAAGTGCCAGATGGAATAGCACAGTGCTGAACGCAGATAAACAACACACAGGTGAGAATGGTAAGTAGCACCTGGAGAGAGTCTCTTACTGCATGCAGAGGTGTAAGCTGATTGTGGAAGGAGTTGTAGCATAGCAGGATGGCTGGAGCCTGTAGTTCCACGGAGACACTGGAGCAGGAAAATCACTGGAGACAGGAGCCAGGACACTGGATGTGACGCGTTGCTCAAGGCGATGAGACTGAGCCGATGTTCTGGATTTATACCCCCTGGTCAGCAGGCATTGGATGCTTGAATCATGTGTGCAGACACAACGCAGGATTGGGTGTTTGCAGGTCTGCAGACCGCAAGTGTCATGGCGGCGCCCATGCTGCACAGATGGTGGGTACACACTAGATGGACTTCAGGGGTACACAATGACCATGGGCACCGTGCCCGCAGACAGAGCATTCTGAGGCTGTGACCTCCGGAGGCCTGCACACCAACGTGCTGGTAAGTGAGATGCCACTGAACGCCGTTTCCTGACAGTGCGCTAATGCATGTTGGTATGAGACTTGACAATGGACATAATCACTGCAATCCCAAATTATATCATTTTGCAGGTACAGTTTGCTTCTATGACTGTGACATTATTATTATTATCATAATGAAATTTTATTTATAAGGCGCCAGAAGTGTTTCGCAGCGCCGTACAAAGGACAGTACAGGGAAACAAAATTTGGCATTACAGTGAATAAATAACAAAAATAGAGTACAGGTAACAAAGAGCACCACAATTCTCAAAACATAATACAGCTAAGATGTAAGTAGCGAGGGAGTAACCATCGTACTACTTGGGGCTGGTGGCCATAGATGGAGATGAGCCTTGACCAGCAGGAGAAAAAGCGGATAAAGATGGTCGCTGAGTAGGAGAGAGCTGCGAGTGATATGTGTCGAGAAGAGGGCTTTGACAACAAGAGGAAAGAGGGCCCTGCTCTGAAGAGCTAACAATCTAGTCGGAAGGGACGACAGACAGATGACATGTAGTGCAAGCAAGCGGGAGGTAGCCTGATGGCAGTATGTAAGCAAAGCCGATATGTTCAAGGCATGAGGCAGGGGGATGGAGGAGCAGCCTCAGGACTAATTTATGCACCGGGAGGGTATGCTTTGATGAATAGGTGGGTTTTTAGTGCCCGTTTGAAGCTTTGCAAGGTCGGGGAGAGTCTAATGGAGCTGGGGAGAGAATTCCACAGAAGGGGTGCAGCACGGGCATAGTCTTGAACTCGAGCATGGGTAGCAGTGACCAGGGTAGTGGAGAGGCGACGGTCATTGGCCGACCGTAGGGGGCGGGGGGGGGGGGGGAGTATGAAGGAAGAGGAGGTTGGAGATGTAGGGAGCAGTGGAATTAGAGATGGCCTTGTATGTGAGTGTGAGGAGTTTGAAAAGGATTCTGTAGGGGAATGGGAGCCAGTGTAGATTTTGTTGAAGGGTAGTGGCAGATGTGGAGCGGCGGGAGAGAAAGATAAGCCTAGCTGTGGAGTTCAGGACAGATTGGAGGGGAGCAAGATGGGAGCAAGCGAGGCCAGTGAGAACATTGCAGTCGTCGAGTCGTGAGATGAGCAGTGAGTGGATGATAAGTTTAGTTGCACTCTGGGAGAGAAATGGCCTGAAGCGAGCAATGTTGCGTAGCTAGAACCGACAGGATTGTGCCAGAGCTTGGATGTGGGGTGCAAAGGAGAGGGAGGAGTCAAGAGTGACGCCCAAGCAGCGGAGTTGGGGAACGGGGGAGATGATGGTGTTGTCAACCGTGATAGAGATTATGGTAGGGGGTGTTGCTCTGGGTGGGGGAAAGATCATGAGTTCAGTTTTGTCCATGTTGAGCTCAAGAGAGCGCTCATACATCCAGGAGGAGATTGCAGAGAGGCAGCTGGAAACCTGAGAGAGGACAGAGGGGGACAGATCTGGAGAGGAAAGGTAGAGTTGTGTGTCATCAGCATAGAGGTAGTATTGAAGGCCAAAGGAATTAATGAGAGCTACCAGGGAAGAGGTGTACAGGGAGAACAAAAGGGTGCCTAGGACAGAACCCTGAGGGACACCAACAGGAAGGATGGAAGGGTGTGAGGTGGTGCCGGAGACAGACGCAGAGAAGGAACGGTAAGTGAGGTAAGAGGAAAACCAGTCAAGGACAGTACTAGAGAGAGTCAAAGGCAGCAGAGAGGTCAAGAAGGATGAGGAGAGAGAAGTGGCCTCTGGATTTGGCCGAAAGCAGGTCATTGGTGACTTTCACCAGGACAGTCTCAGTGGAGTGCAGTGGGCGAAAGCCAGATTGTAGTGGATCGAGGATGGAGTTGTCAGAGAGGTAGCTTGTGAGACGGCTGTAGACCAGTCGTTCAAGTAGTTTGGAGGCGAAAGGGAGAAGAGAGATGGGGCGGTAGCTAGTGAGTGATGAAGGGTTGAGGTTGTTTTTTTTTGAGAATAGGTGAGACCAGAGCATGTTTGAATGGTGATATTGCATTATCTTGCTTGAAGATACCATGTGGGAAGACAATCGGCATGTATGGGTTTAAGGGCCTAATTCAGACCTGACCTAACTCTCTCTGCACATGTTATATCTGTCCCACCTGCAGTGCACATGGTTTTGCCCATCTGCTAATAAATGTGCTGCTACGATCGGGTCTGAATTAGGCCCTAAGTGTTCTGCAAGGATGTATTCAAGCCACACTTGCTCAGTGAGGCTATGCAATGCAGGGTGGTGCCGGGCATGTGAGGCGCTCTTCCCATTGCTGCCAGTCGCCACTGCACCTGTCACACTGTGCGACAGGCAGCGGCACCGGCAGCGGTTCCCTGAACAGGGAGCTGCTTGGCCCACTTTTGCCACTGCAATGTGCATAGGCAGTCAGTGAGGGGGAGAGAGAAATAGTTGCAGCTGTTATTGGCGAGGGAGGAGTGGGAAGACATACCTGCAGCTACGATGGGGGGAGGGTCTGTAGCCGCAGCCATGATGGGGTAGGGGCATAGCCACAGCTGTGATGGGGGGACATAGCTGCAGTTGTGGTGAGGGAGATAGATATAGCTGCAGCTGTGATTGAGGGGTGGGGGAGATAGCCGCAGTTGTGATTGGGGAGGTGGGGAGATAGCTGCAGCTGTGATGTTGGGTGGGGTGGGGTGGAGAAATAGTTGCAACTGTTATGGAGGGGGAGAGATAGCTGCTAGTTGCAGCTATGATGGGAGGGGGAGAGAAATAGCTGCAGCTGTGATTGCAGAGGGGGGTGGGAAATAGGCACAGCTGTGATCAGGGAGGGGGAGGGGACATAGTCACAGCTGTGATTGTGGAGGGGGGTATATAGCCGCAGCTGTGATGGGGGGGGGGGGGGGGAGCCGCTAGCTGCAGCTCTGATAAGCGGGTGGGAGAAATAGCCACAGCTGTGATTGGTGGGATGAGGGGTTTTTGAGACATAGCCACTGATGTGATTGGGAAGAGGGCTGGGGAGACCTAGCCACAGCTGTGACGGGGTGGGGAGATTGGTGTCTGTGGAGAGGGAGGCTGCTGTGGGGAAAGTCTTCTATGTGCTGGGCTGCTGCTGCTGTCTGTGGTGCTGAGCACGAGGAGGTTGAAGTAGAAGCGGGGCTTCAGGTAAGTAAGTGCAGTACTGTGACTGTGGTATTATGTGGTATTATGTGTAACGGGCACTACTACTGTGGGTGTTATGTGTGGCACTATTACTGTGAGCTATGTGTTAGGGGCACTACTACTGTGGCACTAATACTGTGGGTGTTATGTGTAAGGGGCACTACTGTGGGCATTGTGTGGCACTGAAACTGGGCATTATGTGTATGGGGCACTACTGTAAATGTGATGTGTGGCACTATTACTGTTTGTGTTATGTGTAAGGGGCACTACTACTGTGGGCATTACATGTGGCATTATGTGGCATTAATACTTTGGGTATTATGGGTAAGGGGCACCAGTACTGTGGGCATTATGTGTGGCACCACTACTGTCGGCTATGTGTAAGAGTCATTTCTACAGTGGGCGTTATGTGAAAGGGGCACTACCGCTGCCACTGAAATTAAGTTGGGTGGTTACTAATTATTAAGGGCCAGGCATGATGCAGCAGCAGCTTTGTTCTCCAGCAAGCACACGCTGCTGTGTGCTGGCTGGGCTGTAGTGGTGGCAGGGAGGCTGCTGCCACTTAGCAGCAGTAGTCTCTTCTTCCTGTGTGTTTGTTGGGGCAGGCGGTGGAGGTGTATATTTTAAACCTAACACATAGCTTCTGCCTCTTATTTATGTAACACTTAGTAACACTTTAACCTCTCACTAGTGTGATGTCTTGGGACAGTTGGCCTGTGCTGTTTTCGGAGGTATCGTGCCCTGGACTTGAGCCTTAGTGTTAGGGACTCCACAGATGAGGTCACCTGGTCATGGTTGGTGGGACCATATATTTTTGGGACAAAAATGATGCTAAGCACTCTAGTTTTGCTCTATGTTAGATTGCAGAGTTTATTATAACTATTCTAATTAGCAGTGCTTAGTACCATAGAGTGTACATCTGCATTTTCTTTTTTCTGTGTGGAAACAGTGGCGCCAAGAAGGGGGGTACTCTTTAACCGAGCCTGTTGGAGGGCCCTGGGTCCCGCTGTACTAAAACTGCTCATGTTAATACAGTGGTCCCTGTGTTAATGGGTCATTAATGGAAACTGAGTTGTGACAATAAACTAATCTCTCTCATCTTCTGTAGACCTTCTACCCACCTATATTAATTTCATGTTCAATGTAAATGGCTTTCAAAATGGAATTCATTGTTTTCAATAACTTCTACTTAGTGGACTCAATGGTTGAGCTTAGATTACCTCTAATGGCCTTTTGAACGCAAGTACAGACATTAATAACAGCCTCATGTCAAAAACTTTTGGTTTGTGTTTAAACTAGTGCTTTTTATGCAGCTGAATCAGCTAGTGAATATATGAGGACGTACCTAAATTTGGGATCATATAAATGTTCTGTGTAGTGCTCCCTGATATTTAGACATAGTGCAAGTTGTTCTAGTATGTTATGAAGATGACTTTGCTATTTAGTGTAATTTCTCTTTGTTCCTAGCTTTCTATTATTTTGATTTTCTAGCTGAACTGTGCCTTAAACTAATAATAATTGATGGTTTCTGTTATTCTGTGACTTTTAGCGCTCACACTGCCATCAGTTTCAGACTATTCAATCAGACTGTAGAACAGAAGGATACATAAGATCTTTGTACCAGACAGGTAGCACTGCACACACAGATTTTTCTGATATCATATTCCCAGTTTTGTCACATAATTCAGTAACTACTGTATGAGCAATCATCTTGTTATTGTTCTTTGTTGTGACTGTGTTGCGAGTTTAATGGTAGTTGGGTTTATATTCACTTCAAAAATGCAGGCAAGTTCTTTGTGATATAATGGCATAGTAAAATTACAGGTGCTGTAAAGTTCAGCTTAATGTTTGCATTGTGATAGCTAAGGTAAAGATGAACAACAGTGATAACGCAAAAACGTTATTAATAGGAATTTGTTATATAGTAGTATAGTTGTTTTTTTTAAATCTATTATGTAATTTAGGCCCTAATTCAGAAGTGGATGCAGCATCGATGGCGTACACAAACGGACGATGTTTTAAGTCTGTGCTTGTGTCCTGGTGGTTTACAACGACATTTACAGTTCAAATTTAGATGCAGAGAGAAGGATTTTTGGGGGCGTTCCTGGGAGGTAACGGAAATGGCTAAGGAGATGTGGGTGTGTCGAAGCCAGCAGTAAGTCGCATCGGGCCACCTGAGCAACCATAGGACTTGTGTAAAGTCCGATGGTGCGTCTTTGTATGCCAGCATGGATTGGAGCCGCAGCTGGTGAGTGTCTCTGTACAAATTCTAGTGCATTAGTATAAATTTGCAGTATCACTGCGTACAGAGACGAAGTAGTGATTGCAGTGTTGTTCGCCGCTAAATCAGACCTATAGTCTGGAATCTCGGAGCTCCGTCCGTCTTGCACTGCATTACATCCGGCTCTATATGTGAACTAAGTTGCACCTTGCATGCGACCCGATTGTGTTCGTACAGAGTCACAGTTGCGAGTTCAGGCACATGCATTGAGAAGTACATTAAAATGCATGGGCGATCCTGGGCAGTGACTATTCATATGCACAGAGGTGGTCCGTCTGGAAGTGTCGTGGGCATGTCGCTGAGGTGTTTGTGTACACAGATGCTTGGGGTCTATGGCCTAAAAGTATAATGTTCTTGTGGGTCCTGTGTACTGCAACACTTTACATGTGGCTGCCACAAAGTAATAGACATTATGCCCTGTTTTTCATAAGTTTGTTAAATATTTTCTCTAATAGAGTCTGAAAAACTATAATTGCTATAATGTTCCTTTTTGCTCTTTTTCCAGTTATACATTTTGGTGGACTCCAGGGGTCCTGGAGCATTTACCATTGCCACTTGATGAAGGTAATAAATTACATTGGCACACATTGTTGTGATTATCTGGCCTTTAGTATTTCTGAAATTATGCTTTTATGTGATGCATTCAGTGATTTGCTTGTCTCGATTTAAATTTAAGTGCAGTTTTTAATATCATGAGAGAAAAGACAATGCAAGAGAAGCCACGTAAGAGACTTTATTTTCTCTAGTCATCAGGTTACTTCTCTTCTTGCAAGCGGGACTGGAAAGAGACCTACATTTTGTATTTTTAAGGTCAAGATTTCAGCACTATCTGTTTTCTTCCAGAAAAAAATGGGATTGAACCCATGTGTCCTGGTGTTCCTTCTGGGACTGCTGCAAATTAATGTCTGCCCTTTTGAAGCACTATACTCAGTGGACCAAAATTATCTTACATGCATCTCCTGGTCATATTAACAATGAGAAGTGTGTGGAAGTGTGTCAGAATTGAAGGAGAAAATGGGATTTTTGTGCTTACATTTCTCCGATTACACGGAGGACACTGAACAACCTCCTCTGTGCACCTTTTTGTTCTGTTCACTTTCTGGTCCTGTCCTACAGTATTTTGTTCTAATGATTTGTGCAGTGTGTCTCAAATCCCTGTATTCTATGAATCAAGTTTTAGAGTCATCAAACAGGGTATATAGAGGTAGGGGCCTGAGTTAAGATGTCGTTTTAAAAGTGATCAGGCTCCTCCCACCACATACCATACCCCAGTTTCCGCCATGAGAAAAGGATTTAGCAGAAGTATAACAGTCACATTTTTATCATATCCAAATTTATTTGGTTAAGTAATTCTTGACCTATCTGTTTACTTATCTTTGCCTTGCATTTTTCCCCTATTGCTCTATTGGGATGTAGTCGGGATGCCGCCAGTCAAAATACCGACGACGGCCAGAATGCCGGCAGCGGCACCACTGCAATTCCCTCTCCTGGGTGTCTACGACACCTACGTAGGGGGAATAGAACCTGTGGTGAGCGCAGTGAGCCACCGAGGCCGCAGCATGGTGAGCTCAGCGAGCCCACAAGGGGCTTCATTGCGCTGACGCCATTCTGGCGGTTTGGATTCTGGCGTCAGTATTTTGTCTGCCAGGATCCCATACCCAACGCGCTCTATTACTGGGTACTTTATCTGAAGATGACTTGCATATATAAATAATATCTTTCCATAGACCATTTCTGTTTTGTCTGTTGTTCTTTGTCTTCTAGATAGCATGTGATGACTGTAACAAGTATTTATTAACATTGCTGAAATTTGTAAAGTTTCACTAAACAAATAGCAGCCAGTCATTATTAAACTTGCACTAGACAAATGTAACTAAATGTTCTTTGGTTGGTTTGGGTTTACTGTAGATCTACACCTTGTGTATCAGGTTTCTGAAATGTATACATTTATATGTGCATCAGCTGTTGCAAAGCCTTGCATACCATAGTAATTTATATAATGTGACACATTTCTGTGAGATTGGGTCTTCCTACCACTTCACCAGTTATTTTTCATGTACAGTGACCTTACCAAAAGTATGTAATTTGGTTTAAACATATGCATACTTAATACACCTTTCTAGGGGATACAGGGAATCCATTTAGTACCATGGGGTATAGACTGGTCCACTAGATGCCATGGGCACTTTAAGAAATTGATAGTGTGCGCTGGCTCCTCCCTCTATGCCCCTCCTACCAGACTCAGTTTAGAAAATGTGCCCGGAGGAGGCGGTCACATCTCTGGAAGCTCCTGAAAAGTTTTCTTCATTATTTTCTGAGTTTGTTGTTTTCAGGCAGGACTGGATGGCACCAGCCTCCCTGTTTCGTGGGACTTAGGGGTGGGAACCGTTCCCCGCTGACAGGACACTAGCTCCTGAGGGAACTATTCGCAAGCCCCACCACAGCGAGCGTACATTCCCGCAACACGCCGCCACCCCTAACAGAGCCAGAAGAAAGAGGAGTGGTGAGTACTAAGCTGGCATCCCAGTTAGTTGGTCGCAGGCCATTAAGGCGGCATGAGGGTGCGGAGACGCATGGCTTCTAAACGGGGCGGAGTGCATCTCCCGCTGTGTAAGGACATAGATGCTGAACAGCGGACACAGTACTCAGACTGGCAACATAGCAACAAAAGGAGTCTGTCTCCATTTTATGCACTTAGACACATACAGCCAGTGTAAAAAAGAGTGGGAAGACCATTGAAGGAGCGGGGCTTTACTGTGAGCGGATCCAGCAGCTCACCAGCGCCATTTTCCCTCTGTAGCTGACACAGACACTGACTGACAGGGACGCACAGCTCCTCCGGAGAGACTCCAGATTACCTCAGCGGTACCAGGGGGTCATAGCAGGGGGGGAGCGATTATTAGTGTACTAAGTCTCCAATCTGTGTCTCCCTGTAAGGGCTCTTTGTGGGTTAATTGTGCATTTAACCTTTTCCTGTGTGTGTGTGTGCTGTCACTATTACAGTATGTCAGGCAAAAAGTGTGTTTCATGTAGGGCACAGTGTTCCTCTTCCCCATGGGGTTCACTAGTGTGTACTTAAAGTAGTGTACCTTACCAGGCTAGTGGGGCAGAACCAGGATGGCTGGATTCCATTAGGGGAATGATTTCCGCAATCTTTACTAAGTTATCTCAGAATGAGAAAGAGATGCAATTCTTAAGACAATCTATGACTGAGTTTATGAAAAGAGACTCAGTACCCAAACCAGCGTCTCAGTCCTCTGCCATTTGTCCGCAAAAACGCACTTTGGCCCATATCCTGACGTCTGACTCGGATGATGAGGGGTCAGAAATGGAGGAGGGTGAGGTGGACACAGAGGTGGGGGAGGGTACTCTGTCGCAGGGAATAGAGGCTCTCATAGATTCTTTCAGAGAAGTCCTAAATATCCCTGAAAGGGTGACAGAGGAGAGCGAGGAATCTTATTTTAATATAAAAAAGAAATCCTAAGCCACTTTTCCTGTGTCAAAGGAACTAAATACCCTGCTTGAAGAACTGTAGGTTAATCCTGTTATCATCCTTTCCTTTTCCTCCTGGGGACAGGAAAAAAATGGGAAAATCCATTTGCAGCCTCCCTAAAAGACGCGTCTGATCGTAAAATTGAGACTACACTCAAATCTTTGTATACAGCTGTAGGGGTGGCCCAGAGACACACTATAGCATGTGGGTGGATTACGCAAGCCATTGCTAAATAGTCGGGTAACAAAATTGAGGCGTTAGATACCTTACCTCAAGGGGATATTGTTTTGCTCCTGCAACATATACAGGACTCTGCGAACTTTATGGTGGAAGCCATAAAAGAAATAGGCTTGCTTAATGCATGCACTACAGCTACAGTATGGCAGTGTCTGCAGGCAGGGGTCTATAGCTACGCCAGTGGACTGTGGATGCGGACTCCAGGAAAAGCGTGGGTGGCCTACCTTTCACAGGGGAGGCCTTATTTGGAGATGAACTAGACAAATGGATCTCCAAAGCTACGGCGGGTAAGTCCACATATCTTCCTTCTGCAGGACCCACAACAGGGAAGGCCAACTCGGGACCCAATTTACAGTCCTTTCGGACTGCCAAGTTTAGGGGCAAGGCCAGAGGTTTTTCTACCGCCACCAGAAGTGGCGCTAGAAGTAAAGCACGCAAACCAGCAACTGCCGGTTCACAGGAACAGAGCTCAGGATCTGCTTCCTCAAAGCATTCTGCATGATGGTGCACAGCGATGCCTGGAAGACTGGCAGGTGGGAGCCCGGCTAAAATTCTTCAGCCAAATCTGGACAGGATCGTGCTAGGATCCCTAGGTCATAGATCTTATATACCAGGGCTACAGACTGTTGTACCAGGAGCTCCCACCTCACAGATTCTTCAAATCAGGTTTACCAGTTTCACAAGAGGCAAGTATAACTTTACAGGACGCCATTCAAAAACTGTTACAGTCCCAGGTCATTGTTCCAGTTCCACCTCATCTACTAAACAAGGGGTACTATTCCAACTTGTTCCTAGTACTGAAGCCGGATGGTTCGGTAAGACCAATTCTGAACCTCAAGTCTTTGAACTCGTACTTACGAGTGTTCAAATTCAAGATGGAGTCTCTGAGAGCGGTGATCTCAGGTCTGGAGGAGGGGGAATTCCTAGTGTCTCTGAATATCAAGGATGCGTACGTTCACATTCCGATCTGGCCATCTCATCAGGCTTATCTACGGTTTGCAATGTAGGACTGTCACTACCAGTTCCAGGCCCTGCCATTTGGACTCTCCACGGCACCGAGGGTGTTCACCAAAGTGATGGCAGAGATGATGTTTCTGCTCCGCGAACAGGGAGTGAATATAATTCCGTACCTGGACGATCTTCTGATAAAGGCACCGTCCAGGGAACGGCTGTTGGACAGCATTGGTCTCTCAACCAGACTACTCCTGGATCACAGGTGGATTCTGAGCCTACCAAAATCTCACCTAGAACCAACACAGAGGTTTCCTTTCCTGGGAATGATACTGGACACAGAGTCTCAGAAGGTGTTCCTTCCCTTGGGCAATGTTAATCCAGTCGATGGTTCGGGCTGTCCTGAAGCCAACCCGGTTCTTGGTGCATCTGTGCATTCACCTTTTGGGGAAAATGGTGGCCTCTTACGAGTCAATTTAGTACGGAAGGTTTCATGTGAGGCCCTTCCAGCTAGATCTCTTGGACAAATGGTCCGGATCGCATCTTCACATGCACCAGAGAATCTGTCTGTCATCAAAATCCAGGATCTCCTTTCTGTGGTGGCTACAGACTTCTCACTTAGTCGAGGGTCGGAGGTTCAGGATTTAGAATTGGATTCTGCTAACCACATACGCAAGCCTCAGAGGTTGGGAAGCAGTCACCCAGGCGTGCAGTTTCAGGGAAGATAGTCAAGTCAGGAAGTCGTCCTTCCAATAAATATCCTGGAACTCAAGGCTATATACAACGCCCTTCTGCAGGCCTCATCTCTTCTTCAAAATCAGGTCATTCAGGTCCAGTCGGACAATGTGACGGCAGTGACGTACATAAACCGACAGGGCGGAATGAAAAGCAGAGCTGCAATGTGAGGCCGAAAAACACGCTGTGGCATTGTCGGTGGTCTTCATTCCGGGAGTGGACAACTGGGAAGCAGACTTCCTCAGCAGACACGACCTGCTCCCGGGAGAGTGGGGCCTTCACCCGGAGGTGTTGAGGTGGTTGACACGTTGTGGGGATATCCACAAATCGACATGATGGCCTCTCGACTCAACAAGAAGCGCAAGCGGTATTGTTCCAGGTCGAGAGACCCACAGGCAGTGGCGGTAGACGCTCTGACGACTCCGTGGGTCTACCAGGGAAAAAGGGAAAAGATTCAAGCAATCCTCATTGCTCCGGATTGGCCACGAAGTGCCTGGTATGCGGATCTTCTGGAGATGCTGATCGAAGATCTGTGGCCTCTACCTCTTTGCGAGGATCTTCTGCAACAGGGCCCCTTCGTCTATCAAGACTTACCGCAGCTACGTTTAACGGCATGGAAGTTGAACGGCTGATTCTATCCAGGAGAGGGATTCCTGACAAAGTCATCCCGTCTATGGGGGTAATTCAGAGTTGATCGCAGCAGCAAATTTGTTAGCAGTTGGGCAAAACCATGTGCACTGCAGGTGTGGCAGATATAACGTGCAGAGAGAGTTAGATTTGGGTGTGTTATATTGTTTCTGTGCAGGGTAAATACTGGCTGCTTTATTTTTACACTGCAATTTAGATTTCAGTTTGAACACACCCCACCCAAATCTAACTCTCTCTGCACGTTATATCTGCCCCCCCTGCAGTGCACATGGTTTTGTCCAACTGCTAACAAATTTGCTGCTGTGATGAACTCTGAATTAGGCCCCATGATCCAAGCCAGGAATGGGGTAACGTCTAAACATTACCACCGTATCTGGAAGAAATATGTCTCTTGTTGTGAGAGCAGACAATATTCTGTGGTAGAATTCCATCTGGGACTTATCCTGCTTTTTCTGCAGTCGGGAGTGGATGTGGGCCTACAGTATGTCTAGGCTCCATAAAAGTCCAGATTTCGGCCTTGTCTATTTTCTTTCAGAAACAATTGGCTTCTCTTCCTGAGGTCCAGATGTTCTTGAAGGTTGTTTTGCACATCCAATCTCCCTTTATGGCACCTTGGGATTTCAATTTGGTGCTGCAGTTCCTCCAATCGGTCTGATTTGAACCATTACAGGAGGTTGACGTAAAGTACTTACGTGGAAGACCCTTCACACTGTTGGCCTTGGCTTCAGCAAGATGTATGTCTGAGTTGGGGACATTGTCTTACAGGAGCCCCTACCTAATTTTCCATGAGGACAGAGGTGGACTCATGTCTCGTCAGCAATTTCTTCCTAAGGTGGTGTCCGCGTTTCACATAAACCAACTTATTGTGGTTCCGGTTGTTACGGACATCTCTGCTACTTCAAAGTCCTTGGATGTTGTGAGGGCTTTGAAAGTGTATGTAAAGAGGACAGCTCGTCACAGGAAATCGGACTCTCTGTTCGTTCTCTATGATCCCAGTAAAATAGGGTGTCCTGCTTCAAAGCAGCTTATTGCACGCTGGATCAGGCTCACTATCCAGCATGCTTATTCCACGACAGGCTTGCCGGTTCCAAAATCTGTTCAGACCCACTCTACTAGGTCAGTGGGTTCTTCTTGGGCGGCTGTCCGGGGTGTCTCGGCTTTACAGCTCTGCCGAGCAGCTACTTGGTCATGTTCGAGTTCGATACTTTGGCCTCTGAGGACCTTCAGTTTGGTCAGTCAGTTCTGCAGGAACCTCAGCACTGTCCCATCTGGTTTGGGAGCTTTGGTACTTCCGCATGGTACTAAATGGATTCCCAGTATCCCCTAGGACGTAAGAGAAAATAGGATTTTAATTACCTACCGGTAAATCCTTTTCTCGTAGTCCGTAGGGGATATTGGGCGCCCGCCCGGTGCTTCGTTCTTCTTGCACTGTTACTTGGTTAAGTAATGTTGTTTGGTTCAGCTGTTGCTGTTCCTGTTTCAGGTTTGGTTAGCATGGCTATCCTCTTGTTCTGTGTGTGCTGGTTTGTAATCTCACCACTTTCCTTTTCTATCCTTCTCTCAAAGTATTTCCATCTCATCGGACACTGTTTCCTAGACTGAGTCTGGTAGGAGGGGCATAGTGGGAAGAGCCAACACACACTATCAATTTCTTAAAGTGCCCATGGCTCCTAGTGGACCCGACTGTAACCCATGGTACTAAATAGATTCCCAGTATGGACTACGAGAAAAGTATTTACCGGTAGGTAATTAAAATCGTATTTTCACACCGCCAATGCCGGATCCCACCCAGGAATTGAAAATGTGTCCTTCCTGGGTGGGATCCGGCATTGGACCCTAACAACAGGCAAACCGACCTGTGGCGGGGGGAGGGGGGGTGGCAGCGGGTACGGAGGCGGCGCTGGGAGATGAGCTCATCTCCGCGCCGCCTCTCCCTATTGTAGCAAATGGGTCCTGGGTCGCATTGATCCGGGAACCCATTAATGCTGCCACTGCCCGGTATTCAACATGTGAATAACACTGCTTTATTCCCGGGTTGAATTACCAGGTCAGGCGACCTGGGAATTCGATCATGGCCCTTCAACACCGCACACCGACCCGTGTTGACCTGGCAATATGCCGATCAATAGAGGGTTATTTGTGCATTGTGAAAGGTGTATTAGTTTGTAGTTAGAAATTAAATGAACAAGCAGAACATTATCACACTATAAAGGTGGGTTATATGATGATGGGTCTATGTTGTTATATATTACATCCCAGTATTTTTTTTTTCTCAACAGTACCCAGTGCTGAAAACAGAAAGAAGATGGTAATAAAGAAGCTTAAAAAATGTGATGAAGAGATCAATATTTACAATGAGTTCTTCCGACCTTATGAATTGATCAGCTTTGATGACACTTTCTGTTTGTCTATGACAAATTCAGCTAGGTACTCATAAAAAAAACTGACCATTTAATTTATGCGAAAAAGAAACACCGTTCAATGATAATTATGCCCATGACTTTCTTCTTTTCTTCTTTCTTTCCCACAGAGACTTTATGCCAAAAAATGTTGGCATTGATCCAAGCCCATTTACTGTACGTAAACCAGAGGAAACAGGAAAGTCCGTTCTAGGGTAAGACTGGCATTTATACTATTGATAATATGCAAAACTTTCAATGAAATGTTATTGGATAGCTGTCCATTGATGCAACAAATTATTTATTTACATTTAAAGGACACTTCTAAACTGCACCATTGGACTCTTGCCACCTTTTGGACTAGACATATAATTTTGTCTTTCAATCAAAGCCAGAAATGCAGATGGCTTATACTGTAGCCAACATTTAGCAGAGTGCAAAGCAGTTACATACTGAATATTGATGAGATTTAGTGCACAGAGAAAGTATTTATGATGAACAGTTTATTTTTTTTGTTACAGAAAATCTTCAGCTATTTTTTAGTTTTATGTTGTTACTTTAACTTTTACGTTTGAGATCATAAATTGCTAATTATGTGTTTGTTTTTAATGTGCTTTTGAAATCTACTGTAATTCTGATCTAGTAATAATTAAACGGTGATATGATTTTTTGTCTGGACACTTGCTTGTTTGTTAAAACAATGATCTTCAACATAAAACGTACAAAATAAACACTTTGCCATGTGAGTCCATTAACACCTCCCTAAATACTGTTGTATATTTTGTTTACAAATGTCTGTTGTTTTCATAAAGTATTTGACTTATGCTTTGGCTTTCTTTGCAGTGCTTATTAGAGAGACACTGAATTAACATTCAATTGGCTTAGTTTCTGCATATCTCCAGGCTCATGTTCTCATTGCCCGAATCGCCAGGGATTTAATCTTCATCTGAGCAGATTTTCTTTTGACACCTTAGTGCCAGTCATTATCTCTCTTATCTTTTTCAATTACTTCTTCATGAGAAGAGTCGCTGTGGATTTGTTTGCTGTAGCTCCACACAAAGCTTGCGTTGTGTTTTTTTTTTTTTTTTTAAATTCTTTGTCTGTAGTGTCTACAATGAAGTTTAAAATCTTTTATTGTGGCAGCAGCTGAAAAAGTTCAATTCCTATATATGCTTATTAGTGTAGGTTTTTTAAACAATGTATGTGGTGATTTTAAGACACTATTTGTAGGTATGAATAAATGCAACTGCAGAAGAAAAAGTACAAAATAATGACTTTGTAGAGTGTATGTATCCATCCCCGCCTCACTGGATACAGCCCATCCCCATCTCACTGGATACAGCCCATCCCCACCTCACAGATAGATAGATAGATAGATAGATAGATAGATAGATAGATAGATAGACTGTGTATTACTGTTATCACATATTGCAGCATACTAGACCATGTCGCTGTATGCCCAGTTCACCTTTTCCCATGTTATACAGATACTATGTTATAAAGCGGTACTGTCATGCAAAAATAAACCCCAGAAACAAACAAACAAATGTGTTGCACTATGTGTGATCTGCTTAAGCGACTTTGGAGGTAACATGAACTCCCATGCCTCCCTCCCACCCTCCCCTCGTAGCTCTCAATGGCTGGCTGACTTCCAGATACAGTCTCACTTCAGTCTTCTCCCCAGATAACAGCTTCCACCTAAGCGGTAGGGAGGAAGGGGTGTGTGTGTGTGTGTGTGGGGGGGGGGTATGGGGGGTATAGTGCTGCATAGCGGAAGCACCTCCTCCCTCTTGGACAGGTGGTCTGGAGTGTGGAGGGCACAAATGAGAGAGAAATGGTAGGGGAAAGAGGGACAAGGATGAAAGACAGGGAGACTTGGGGGTGAAGGGGACTGAAACAAAAGACAGGGAGACATGAGGATGAGGGGGACTGCAATAAAAGTCAGTGAGAAGGGGAGGTGAGGGTAACAGCGATGTGAGAGAAGGGGAGGTGAGGGGAACAGAGATGAGATACACGTAGATGAGACATGTGTGAGGGGCACAGAAATGAGAGACAGGCATACGCTAATGATGATGTCAGAGATGAGGGAGAAGAAACCATGCAATGTAGGGTAATTAATAACTTTATTAGGTTCTGTACATTTTAAGCTTAAAAAAATGGATTTGGGAATCTTGAGTTGAACAAAAGAATGGTCATGATGGTAGCCAGAGAGGTTCTTGTCCAAAGCCTAGGGATAAAACTGCAGTAATTGTTTACAGGAAGTGGAGTCAGGACTGTTGGTCTAGAGAAACTGGTTCAGGACACTGGCAGCTTATACATAAAGGATTGTGTTTGCGAATCTATTTATATGTGAGAACAACTTGTGTCTGTGGCACAAAAAAGCAGAAACTACACCATTGCAAACCTCCCACAGACATTGGTGCAGTTTGCATCAATTGCCTGCCTGTGGCATTTGTGGACAGACAATGTGGTGGCAAAGCATCTGCACCATTCTAAAAAGGTTTTGTGGCATCAAAGTGCGGCCATTACGTGCATATTGTAGGGCTTTTAGAATATAAAAATAAATTGGATAAGAATTTATAGCAGGGTAAGCCTTTATTCAGGTCTGTATCAGCAGGGGACCTGACGGTATTCTCCTTCTTTCTATCTGACTAACCGGTGCACCTGGTGTGCCTGGGTAAGTTCAGTTTAAATATTTTCTTTATGTTATAAACAATGGACCTCATTCAGAGCTGAAACCAAATTGACCGCAGCTGTGATATTTTACACTGCGCATTCCTCCATCTTTGTGGATCTTTGTGGCTATATAAAATAATCTTAGTGGTGCAGCTGGGTGGCAACGAGGCCTTCTCCATTTGCATAAACTTGCTGTGAGCATGAAGATAGACTTGTGGGCTATTTTGAGGTGAGTGGATACAAAATTGTGGTGATTTCATACAAATCTCTTTTTACCCTAGAGAGGGCTGGTGCAAATCCATGCTGATTGTTTTGATGGCTGTTCTCACAGTGATATATAGGGGTGGTGCAGCAGCATAGATATGGCCAGCTCTGAAAATACCAGCGAAAGTTTGCAACCGTTTTCAAGCACATAGTATATGCGCAGATGCGGCCACTTTGTCTGCATCTCTAAATCAATGCATAAAAGTAAATTGACACTAATCTAAAACAGTCATTGGGTTAATATTTATTGTATCTTAATGCAGTTTTAATGGTTTGGTCATGAGCCCTATCTCCCAATGATGATTTGTATAACTGTTTATCCATTCATTTATTAAAGGTTTATTGCAACATGCGATGTGATCTGTGCTACATAATAAAGCCAGTTGCTAATTGTTAGGAGGCACAGAAGCTGATTCACGCACTAACATGGCAGGTCTATATATGTTGTTTGTATAAATCTAAAGGAAGAAGATAAATGACACAAAAACACAATGGGGCATGTGTAGAACCAAGTGTTCCTGGAAGAAACTGTTGACTCAATTAGTTTGAAGTTCATTATTTGTAGCCTGCAGAACACCACTACTACAGTGTTGGTCAGCTACATATAAAGCTTAAATGAGAAAAAGAATTTGCAGTCTATGTGGCCAATCCTATTCCCTACGTAGACATTGTGGGAAGGGTTACCACCTCATCCCTTTAATTCTGGACACACATTAATTACATAGGTTCTGTGGCTGATTAAAACCAGGTGAAATTGAGTTTTGAAGTCAGCCAGCCACAGAACCTGTGTAATTAATGTGTCCAGAATTAAAGGGATGAGGTGGTAACCCTAATTGTGGGTGTCAGTAAGTATGCCGCACTTACGGTACCAGCGACTCCCAGATTTTTCTTGGGGCTGCGAGCAAAAATCTGAGAGTCTGGCACTAAAAGGGGCTGTGAGGATTGCGAGATCGGGTGCTGTTGTCGGTGTTTACACACCGCAGCAACAGCACTTCGCACCCTTCGCGGGGAATCTGATTGATCCATAAGGTTATGTTTCAATAAGTCAGATTTCAGTTGAGGTTACTTTGTAATTAGCTTCTCATGTACACCCTTTCCACTTTTTAGTTTGTCATGCAGCAACAGCACCATATGTATATCCATATACTGTTTATATTAAAGATGTGCGGGTTCAGATTTACATGGATTTCAAAACAGCATCTTATTGGCTATTCAGCTGTCACGTGTTTTGGATAGCCAATAAGATAAATCCAAAGTTGCGCTAATACCGTTTCTTCCCTTGGTGCCAAAAGAGTCCACAATGAGGAAAGGGTAGTCACGCCCTCCCCCATCTCCTCTCCCTATACATTCTCAAAATGTTTCTTGTCCTTTCTATTTCTCCCATGCCTGCAAACCTCCATTTTCCCATCTTTCTTTGCACCTTATTTTTCTCTATCCACCCTCACCGCCCCCCACCCTCTTATTTGCCATTACATCCCCTCTCCTTTCTTTTTCTCCTACCTCTTTCTATTACCCACCTTTCTCTATCTATCTCTCGGACCCATTTCCCCATTTGTCTTTTTTTGGTAGTGTGGAGTAGAGTAAGTATGGAGTACATCTGTTAGTTGGAAAGCACTAGCCAAACAGGTCAGGAAGGAATAAATGACGTATTTTAATAGAGTGGGGCATTGCCATGGAAGGAAGACTGCATAAACTAAAAAATTCTGGACAAATGATTATATTATTGTAGACTATAAAACATGTTGAATTACATGTTTGCACTGTGTCTCCACAAATAATTTCCCCAAAATCTTCCACCTATTCTCCCAGCCAAGGAACCAATGAGCTCAGAGATGGGTGTTGAGGATCCTGGTCCAGGGTAAATTTCAGAAGGTTGTAATACCAAATTGTAGGAATGTGGCACTCATCTGCCCCCGCTCCAAATTACATTGATGCTTTGACCTCTTTGAGAGATGCTTTATGTACTTTGAGAAACACAGTTCTCACATTTTGGATTTTTTTTTTACAGACCCATTTGGTGTTTGCATCACTGTGCTCCATTTGGCTGCATTCTGCCAATTCATTTTCTCGTAGCACACCTGCAGAAGCACACCAATATTATTATCACTAAATATTTTCCCCAGTGTTTCATCTGGCTTCAGGGAGATTTCCGGAGCCTGTGGAAAAAAAGTACAAAAATACAAGACGAGTAAAATCGGCAATGTCACATAGCTTACCAAATGATTGTCAGTACAAACTAATAGAAAATGCTATAATTATCCTACAGTATAATGGAATTGCATTTATTACAAATCTACAGTGCCTTGCTAAAGTATTTACCCCCTCTTGGCTTTTTACCTATTTTGTTACATTACAACCTGTAATTTAAATATATTTTTTTTTTATCTGAATTTTATGTGATGGATCTGCACAAAATAGTCTAAGTTGGTGAAGTGAAATGAGAAAAATGTATATAAAAAATAATTTAGCAAGGCACTGTATACACATAATAAAACTGTAAGCCATTTGTCTGTACATAGCATTTTTTTGTAGAAATATAATTCTAGGAACTGTTTATGAACTATGGGCCTAACTCAGCATGATTTGTAGTTTTGCGAATAGTCGCAAAACTACAACACCTTCCACTAGCATGTGGGGGGGGGGCAACACAGGGCAAGGCTGCCCCGCATTTAGGGACGTCTACCCCCGCACTAAAATGCGTTTAGCGAAGTGCTCACATCTTTAGGGTAGGCCCCTACCTTTGCAGGCTAGCTGCGAAGGCAGTCGCCAGGCCACCATGTTTTTGGTTGCAGCGGCTGCGTGTGACGTCATGCAGCTAGCACAGCCCGCCTTGCAAATGCTCCGGACATGCCTCTTTTGTCTGGACTGCATCCCCCCAATGCCGCAACACCGCCCACAAACCGCTGGAACAATGCCCTGTCACCACCCCCTGCTGGCATTTAGACTACGATTTGCGCATGTGCAGAAGTGCGGAAATCGTAGAATTCATGTTTTTTAGCAAACTAAAAAAGCACACTAATGGGCAAAATCATGTTGCACTACAGGTGGGGCAGATGTAATGTGCAGGGAGATTTAGATTTGGGTGGGGTGTGTTCAAACTGAAATCTAAATTGCAGTGTAAAAATAAAACAGCCAGTGTAAAAAGAAAACTGGTTTGGTGTAGAATAGGTAAAGGAGCCTGGGCAAGGCACACATTTTTACCAGGGGAAACATTGACTATCCCAAGCACGGAAGTCTGTTAAGGAACTCTAGCACTTTTGATGTGAGACCCCTAGAGGGTCTTCTGCCAATAGCTGTTCCCTTAGTGCTTGATACGCACACCAGTATTTGGGGGGCCCCTGTACTTATACCTCCAGTATATATTGTGGACATGTCGACTTAGTTAATATTATGGATAGCCTTAGGATTATATGTTGACATTGCGAATATGACATCATTATGCCCATGTCCACATGTTACAAGTTGACTTTGTGAACATATAGTGGCATATACATTAGTGTCCGAGTTTGTCAGAGGTACGGGATGCAGGCCAATCTGCAACATTTTTTTAAGTTTTTTAACCCTGCCTTATAAATGATTGCCACTTTTTTTTTAAAAACCCTGAGATCGGCCAGTATCCCACACCTCCGGCAAACTCGTACCCTATTAAGCTGTGTACACACTGGAGGGATGTCACTCCAAAGTGCTGTTTTGGAACGACATATCGTTTACATTGCTTAGTGTGTACCTAAGATTGCGCGCTACCGCGGTCACATGAGACAGACGCTTGCTTTGATGTGCTGCACATCAAGCGTCTGTCGCTAGCGTCCTGTCTTATGTTAATGAAGGATGGAACATGGTGGTTCCATCCTTCATTAAAGTCGCCCCAGCCCCAGTGTGTAGGGGCAATTCGGACTGATGGGGATTCATTCATAAGTTGGAGCGAATCCCTGTATTGTTTGACACACAGTACACGGCAACATTATATTGTCTGGTTACTTCCAACATCTGTAATTACAGCCTAGCACCTAAAACACCAGAGAAGCTCATAGTATCCTAGGGAAAGGGGATGTTGCCCACATCACACTGCACTCAGATGTCCCTATTCCTTGATCGTTTTGCTGATATGCACTAACAGGGACTATTCCCACAACGTTGCGCTCGCCCCCTCGCTGGCAATCTAAAGCTCAGGATCCTGGTGTCAGTATGGTGACTGGCGGGATCCCAAATGCCGGTCACCCGAACCCAACCCATTAAAAATGTGTGTGTGTGTATATATATATATATATATACGATTTAAGTCATCAGAGGTGGAGTTGTGGCTTCTCAGGATCAAGGGTGTCTATACTTCTTAGAAGTCGATACACTGTGAAGACAGCACGTTGATTCGGGGCAAATGTCATATTATGACTGTTCCTGTTAGAGCATTGGTGGATGATGTGTTTTAAAGCAGTGTGTCTGTTTAATTTAGCATGGCTTTTAGTTGATTGACTTTTGCTTTATGGCTAGATAATCTGCTAGACAATTACACAGAGGACTATCTAGTATATGTGTATCTATCATTCCTTCTCTAAATCAGTCTCCTAAATTTGCAATATTTCTGCTCTAAAACCGCAGAGTTGATTTCACTACAGTACTGCTGTGATTATATATTATGAAGGAACTAAGGGGCAGATGTATTAAGCCTGGAGAAGTGATAAAGCAGTGATAAGTGCAAGGTGATCACGCACCAGCCAATCAGCTCTAATATGTACATTTACAGTTTGGAGCTGATTGGCTGGTACATTATCACCTTGCACTTATCACTGCTTTATCACTTCTCCAGGCTTAATTCATCTGCCCCAATGTTTTATTAGACACTTTCGTTTTTTTGTTTCTCTGGACAAATGTGATTTATTTTCATTTAATTGTTATAGTTAGCTTGGGTATTTCCAAACAGGTTGGTTTAGACAAGACAACGTGATGACTATTACACTATGTAGTATTCACTGAAGCTTGATTTGTATGTGTATATTTTTGTTTTTAGCTTTCACAAAGAGGCTAAGGGTACGGTTATTTTTCTGGCATGTAATTATAGCGAGCTAGATTATTCCATAGAAAATTGACCACACTACTTGGAATTTAAAAGAAGCAGAATAGATTCTGAGAGCTTCTTTTGTATGAAATGGAAAATTTTGTACAGTGTGTTATGTTTACAAAAACAAGCTTTGTACATCCTGAATTTTGTTTGTTTGGAACTGATTTTGCTTTAAAAAAAATGTATTGGTCATTTTCTATCTCATAGTAAATTGATAATAAATGATATAACTCAGTGGTTCCCAAACTTTTTTGAATCACGGCACCCTAGAGTATCAGAATTTTTTTCACGGCACCCCTAAGCCAATTGTTTCTTATTGAAAAATTTAGAAAGAAATAAAAAATTAAGTAAATTATCTTTCTATGTCATCCTTAGGGTAACTTATGTGGTGAGGGACAAGATTTGCTTTTGATTGTATTTTTATCTTTTATGATTGGCAGCCATTAACACTGGTTTTGCTTTTTACATTGACCATGCAGAATTTGAATTGGTTCTGGACCATCACCCCGAGGCACCCCTGCAAGTGTCCCGAGGCACCCCAGGGTGCCACGGCACACAGTTTGGAAACCACTGATATAACTACAGATTTGATGTATGGCTTCCTTCCTGAAGTATGTGCACCACATCTACTTAAAGAGTTGTCCACCTTTAAAACCAACGATGTTCCATCATTGCAGTACAGTGGTGGTGGTGGCGGGGGGTTATACTGAGACTCCAGTTACATGTGAGTCAAAAACTTTTGTAAAAGTACGGCTAAAACATCTGTAATCTATTTGTGAACACAAAATTCAATTATTTTTCTCCCAGGCATATCAGGTTATAATCACCTTGCTAGTCCAGTTTGGTAAAGGCTGTGGCTTGATTGAGGTCTGAGTTCAATGAGAGGATTTACCGTTTCTTTATATTGATTTAGTTGAATCCCTGATTATTGGTGCAGGGTTTTAAGAAACAGTTTTGATTTGCCACAAAGTAACCTAACAAACTTGTACTGGCTGGGAATCTAGACTTAATTATCAGCCCTTTGCAATTCTCCTCTGTTTGTGGGTAGTCATGACCCATGACTCAGATATTTTATAGCCCTTGCTTGCATGGTGCCACGAAACCTCCCTATTACTCGAGCAGCTCTTCTGATCTAGAAATAATCTCCCTATTTGGGTCATATCACATGTCATTGATGGTTGTAGTGAAATTTGCCTGACACGATTCATCCCGCAACTTTATCATTTTAATCTTCCAATCAATCACTGAGTTGTGCGTGTAGTACCATGGGTATCCCAAGGTGATTGGGCTCTTTGGGATGAATGAAATCAGTTCTGAGTGACTAGGATTGAGAACTAGCACCTGTATACTACATCATTCATACAAAGGGTAAAATTTACTAAAGTGTGACTTATTGAAACTGATATTCTGGTGGTTTTCAAATCACAAACGTTGCTAAAGTAAAAACTGCTAAAATGTGTTTTCTTTACATTTGACATCTCATCTTTTTATAAAAAGTGTTACATTTATCTAGCTGTAGTTTGACATCCTGCAGGAATAAAATGCCAAGCCTCAAATACAGGCCGATCGATATGCTAAATGGCAGATTTTTGTAAATCTCACACTTACTCTTTTGTAGAGTTGGTACAGAGGATAGAAGGGATGGACTAGAGTAGTCCAAGTATATTTATGTAACTACTAACAGATGCAAGCTGGCACAGAGGGGCATATACATATGTCCAAGATTATCATTTGCAGCAGGCCTATGGTAGGTTTAAATGCACACTAATAACAGGCTAGCACTACCTAACAACTTCAGATTAGCGGATTGCGAGTTTGTCTCTAAAGCCGATAGGAGCTTTCTCTTTATTTTTGCATTTCTATTTTTTTGGTGTGTGTGTTTTAACACATGTATTATATCCCTGTCATGCATTAATAATGATAAGTTAATGCAAGATTTCTTTTAAAATGTGTGTTATTAGTCTTCAGGGCTTAAAAAAACACATCAAAAAGTTTTAGTTTTTCTAACTTGAAAACTATAGAAGTTATACACTTGTCCACTTGAGTGGACATCATGCATCTGTAATATAAAAATGTCCCTATTGTTGTGGAATGGTGTTTTAACCCTGTAAGTTTTTTGTAGTAAAGTAAAGTAAAATGAAAAATTAAATGTCTGATATTGTTCCAGTTTGTTTGAATCATCATGTTGCTCAATTTTCTCCAGGGGAAAAAAAATCCTCTAAATTGAAAACAATACATTTTTTATGCCTATTTATGGATATATATTTGTCCACAAACAAAAATGTCTTCAGTCTTTATAACATACATATTTACATTTTCTTCTGTGCTTGCTTCATACCTAGAAAGTTAGCCTTTTTCACTTTTGTGAACTGGATTCTAGTGATTTATATTGCACAACATCCACTGAAGTGGACATATGATTTTACATAAACTGTGAAAAAAATAAATTGAGTATTTGCTTAAAACATCGGGGTAATTTCATACCAAATCATCATAACTTTTCAACCCCACCATCTCAGATTTTCGTGAAATTTGGTAGGATGGTAAACGACACAAAGTTACTTTCATTTGTAAACTTTTAGCCCTCAGTGATGCCTGCAGCCTGACTGATTAAATCAGAACACCTGTGAAAAACTCTTTTAAAGGCAAGGTGGGAGTGTGTATTGGCTATCAGTCTGGGAGGGGGAGGAGGAGTCTAGTGTATATAAGGTCTGTTAAGGCAATTAGTCTGTATGACCGATGCCAGTTAGTGGCCGGTGACTAGTAGAGAGTGACAGGGCTGTGAACATTTACTCTCTAAAAGTTACTGGTTTGCAGTCATCCTGACAAAATAAAACACGGAGAGTTAGTGATTAGGGATAGTAGATAAATACTCGCTGGAACGCAGGCGCATCAGAGGTCTAAGTAATGCTGGGACTCAGAACCTGTACTGGAGCCGCTGCAGCCATCAGGAGAAGGTAAGCCACCGCTGGGCCACCAGAGACAATATGTGTACATTCTAACTTGCCAACATTTTGTCACTGTCTACATGATGAAAGTTGACATGGTCAATATCAACATTCCTGTTGTCGACATTATGACCATGTTGACATCATGAATGAACTTGATATCATTGCACAGCCTTATGTAATTGTTTCTAGTAAATAGTAGTTACTGTTGAAAACATTTTGGCATATGCTATCTTAAAAAATATTTTGTAAACATTTAATTTCTTTCACAGATTTTAATTTGTTCAGGATTTTCAGGATTGTTTTTCTCCCCTCCCCCCCCCCCCCCCCTCAGGCTTTCATATATCTCTTGGGAGCAGTATATAAATATTAGTAATGGTGGTGTATCACAAAATCTATAGATTTTCATATATTATGCCTATTTACAGGTACATGTGCAAATTCACATCTTCCAACCTTCCCGATTTTGGCGAGACAGTCCTGCATTTTAGGCACTATCCAGCTGTCACACCCGTGGACTGCAGTGTCCCACAGTGGTGGGTGGGGGGATGGGAAGCTGATTAGCAGAGCAAGCGGTGAATAATAGTTATGCGCAAAGCATTTATTTGCTGAAGTGAGGGACTTGGGGCATACCCAGCGGGTGTGGATCATTAGGTCGACAGTCAGTACTTTAGGTCGATATCTTCAAAAGGTCAACAGGGTCATTAGGTCAACATATAAAAGGTATACAATGGACAAAGTCAAACAGGTACAAATGGCTGACACATCAAAAGGTCAACATAGAAAATGGTCGACACATCCTTAAAAAAAAAATTATGTTGGTTTCACAGTCAGAGCATAGGGAACTTTAATTAGTGTACCACATCCCCTGGGCAAGGTGCCCTCCTCTGCTACCGCTGCACTCAGAACAGGTTACTATTCCCAATCATAGTTCACGTGGATGGTAAAGTATGAAAAATGTGGCTAAAAATGCCCCAAAAAACCCATAAAAAGTTGTCGACCATACGTGTGTCGATCATTGTTATGTCGACCATTTGAACCTGTCGACAATAAGTACTGCCAACCTTTTACACGTCGACCTAATACACTATTAGTCATCAACCTGCTGGCTGTCAACCTATAGTCAAGATATCATACTCCGCAAATCGATCGATATTGTGTCTGATCAATGGATATTCCCAGGCCATTGGTCTGTGGCATGTACCAAGATAAATCCAAATTCAGATTTTAATTATAAACAATTTTCTATTCAGATAATCAACCTAGACTCTGCTTGCTGAACCGTAGCTATAAACATTCCCTGCAAACCTTACAAGTTACATTACGTGTTTGAGTTTAAGCCTCATAATTATGTTACATTTTCACATGTACTGTGCATTTGTTTCAGTTTACCAGACATTTTTATGTTTATTTCTTTTTAAATAACCTACAAACGATCCAGTTATTTGGAAATAGTCTTTTAGATCAGTAATTGACCTTGGGTTGCATATTGCAATAATGTTGGCTACGATGAGTAAAATAATATAAAAGAAGAAAAGGATACATGATACTATTAATTTGAGAAATTAGTTAATAGAGAAAGTTTGCAGAAAGTTTAGCAATTCAGGACATGTTTTGCCTGTGGCTAAATTAAATGGTTTGCTCAGACATTTGAAATCATTAGAAGCATTAGCAGAACAGCGCAAATATATAATTATGCCAGCAATAAAGCCCATTCTTACATGTTTTATGAAGTAAAGCTGAGAGTTGGTCAATCTAGAGGGGAAATGAGGACATACAACCATTAAAAGCCTGTGGGCACTCAGTTATGCCATGCGAATGGTCTGGTCTTGTATAAAAAGAGATGAGGAGTATTTACTAATAGAACTATTACTGCTACAAAATCTAGACCGTTTAAATGGATAAATACGGTATATACACAGTTTTATTTAATTTCTTTATAAATATGATTAAACGTTAAAGTGGATTTTTCTTTCGCCTATATCTCAGTGATTTTATATAGTCCAACTCGTCAAACTGAGGACAACAATTGGCTCGGTGTAAGGGGGGCTATGAAGGCAGCCGGTGGCAAGTCCACACACGTGTGCTGACCGTACTTATCTGCTATTATAAAAGCATTTCAGGGAGATTGTGAAAGCAACACCTATTAGCATGGCGTTAAAGTGGGCGTGTACTGCTGCGTCTGAGAGGTGTGTCATAAAATTGACTTACATGCAGCTCTTACATAGTTTGGCACATACTGTGTATTGGCCATCAGAGACCTTATTTGAAAATGCATGTAGCCATAGCTATCATTGTGCCTTCTAATTTATGCAGGGACATGGCACTGATAATCCCATACACAGGGGCTGGCTGGTAATTTTTAGCCTGGGGGGGCAAGTCCATAGCACTGGCCATAAGAAACAGCCCATCCTTAAATCAATTGCAGACTGGCAAGTCTGTCGTAAGACAGAACACATACCAGCAAGTAATGGCATTGTTCTCGGGTGGGAGTTGAAGACTCAGATGGAGGAAGGATGACGATAGTGAAGGGGAATGGAAGAATTTGAGTATGTGTGTACATGTATCTGGGGTTGTAAACAACCGATAGCCTAGTGGTTAGAATGTCGGCTTAGCATTGAGAAGGTCCAGTGTTCGATACCCATATGGATGTGTTTTATAATTCATTATATCATTATTATTGTTATTATTATTTCTCTAACGTCCTAAGTGGATGCTGGGGACTCCGTAAGGACCATGGGGAATAGCGGCTCCGCAGGAGACTGGGCACATCTAAAGAAAGCTTTAGGACTATCTGGTGTGCACTGGCTCCTCCCCCTATGACCCTCCTCCAAGCCTCAGTTAGATCTCTGTGCTTGAACGAGAAGGGTGCACACTAGGGGCTCTCCTGAGCTTCTTAGTGAAAGTTTTAGATTAGGTTTTTTATTTTCAGTGAGACCTGCTGGCAACAGGCTCACTGCATCGAGGGACTAAGGGGAGAAGAAGCGAACTCACCTGCGTGCAGAGTGGATTGGGCTTCTTAGGCTACTGGACATTAGCTCCAGAGGGACGATCACAGGCCCAGCTTGGATGGGTCCCAGAGCCGCGCCGCCGGCCCCCTTACAGAGCCAGAAGGCAGAAGAGGTCCGGAAAATCGGCGGCAGAAGATGTCCTGTCTTCAACAAGGTAGCGCACAGCACTGCAGCTGTGCGCCATTGCTCTCAGCACACTTCACACTTCGGTCACTGAGGGTGCAGGGCGCTGGGGGGGGCGCCCTGAGACGCAATAAAAACACCTTGGATGGCAAAAAAAAATGCATCACATATAGCTCCTGGGCTATATGGATGCATTTAACCCCTGCCAGAATCCATAAAAAAGCAGGAGAAAAGTCTGCGAAAAAGGGGCGGAGCCTATCTCCTCAGCACACTGGCGCCATTTTCCCTCACAGCTCCGTTGGAGGGAAGCTCCCTGTCTCTCCCCTGCAGTCACTACACTACAGAAAGGGTTAAAAAAAAGAGAGGGGGGCACTAATTAGGCGCAGTATTAACTATACAGCAGCTATAAGGGGAAAAACACTTATATAAGGTTATCCCTGTATATATATAGCGCTCTGGTGTGTGCTGGCAAACTCTCCCTCTGTCTCCCCAAAGGGCTAGTGGGGTCCTGTCCTCTATCAGAGCATTCCCTGTGTGTGTGCTGTATGTCGGTACTTTTGTGTCGACATGTATGAGGAGAAAAATGATGTGGAGACGGAGCAGATTGCCTGTAATAGTGATGTCACCCCCTAGGGGGTCGACACCTGAGTGGATGAACTGTTGGAAGGAATTACGTGACAGTGTCAGCTCTGTATAAAAGACAGTGGTTGACATGAGACAGCCGGCTACTCAGCTTGTGCCTGTCCAGACGTCTCATAGGCCGTCAGGGGCTCTAAAGCGCCCGTTACCTCAGATGGCAGATATAGACGCCGACACGGATACTGACTCCAGTGTCGACGGTGAAGAGACGAATGTGACTTCCAGTAGGGCCACACGTTACATGATTGAGGCAATGAAAAATGTTTTACACATTTCTGATAATACGAGTACCACCAAAAAAGGGGTATTATGTTCGGTGAGGAAAAACTACCTGTAGTTTTCCTGAATCTGAGAAATTAAATGAGGTGTGTGATGATGCGTGGGTTTCCCCCGATAACAACGGATAATTTCTAAAATGTTATTGGCATTATATCCTTTCCCGCCAGAGGTTAGGGTGCGTTGGGAAACACCCCCTAGGGGGGATAAAGCGCTCACACGCTTGTAAGGGCTCTACCTTCGCCTGAGATGGCCGCCCTTAAGGATCCTGCTGATAGAAAGCAGGAGGGTATCCTAAAAGGTATTTACACACATACTGGTGTTATACTGCGACCAGCAATCGCCTCAGCCTGGATGTGCAGTGCTGGGTTGGCGTGGTCGGATTCCCTGACTGAAAATATTGATACCCTAGATAGGGACAGTATATTTTTGCCTATAGAGCATTTAAAAGATGCATTTTTATATATGCGTGATGCACAGCGGAATATTTGCCGACTGGCATCAAGTCTAAGCGCGTTGTCCATTTCTACCAGTAGAGGGTTATGGACACGTCAGTGGTCAGGTGATGCGTATTCCAAACGGCATTTGGAAGTATTGCTTTATTAAGGGAGGAGTTATTTGGGGTCGGTCTTTCAGACCTGGTGGCCACGGCAACAGCTGGGAATTCCACGTTTGTACCCCAGGTCGCCTCTCAACATGAGAAGACGCCGTATTATCAGGCGCAGTCTTTTCGTGGACAAGCGGGCAAAAGGTTCCTCATTTCTGCCCCGTGACAGAGGGAGAGGAAAAAGGCTGCAGAAATCAGCCAGTTCCCAGGAACAGAAACCCTCTCCCGCCTCTGCCAAGCCCTCAGTATACGCTGGGGCTTTACAAGCAGAATCAGGCACGGTGGGGGGCCCGTCTCAATGAATTTCAGCGCGCAGTGGGCTCACTCGCAAGTAGACCCCTGGATCCTTCAGGTGATATCTCAGGGGTACAAATTAGAATTCGAGACGTCTCCCCCTCGCCGTTTCCTAAAGTCGGCTTTACCGATGTCTCCTTCTGACAGGGAGACAGTTTTGGAAGCCATTCACAAGCTGTATTCCCAGCAGGTGATAATCAAGATACCCCTCCTGCAACAGGGAACGGGGTATTATTCCACACTGTTGTGGTACCGAAGCCGGACGGCTCGGTGAGACCGATTCTAAATCTAAAATCTTTGAACACTTACGTACAGAGGTTCAAATTCAAGATTGAGTCACTCAGAGCAGTGATTGCGAACCTGGAAGAAGGGGACTACATGATGTCTCGGGACATCAAGGATGCTTACCTTCATGTCAAAATTTACCCTTCTCACCAAGGGTACCTCAGGTTTATGGTACAGAACTGTCACTATCAGTTCAGACGCTGCCGTATGGATGGTACACGGCACCCCGGGTCTTTACCAAGGTAATGGCCGAAATGATGATATTCCTTCGAAGGAAGTGAATTTTAGTTATCCCTTCCTTGGACAATTCCCTGATAAGGGTAAGATCCAGGGAACAGTTGGAGGTCGGTGTAGCACTATCTCAGGTAGTGTTGCGGCAGCACGATTGGATTCTCAATATTCCAAAATCGCACCTGGTTCCGACGACGTGTCTTCTGTTCCTAGGGATGATCCTGGACACAGTCCAGAAAAAGGTGTTTCTCCCAGAGGAGAAAGCCAGGGAGTTATCCGAGCTAGTCAGGAACCTCCTAAAACCGAGCCAAGTCTCAGTGCATCAATGCACAAGGGTTCTGGGTAAAATGGTGGCTTCCTACGAAGCAATCCCATTCGGCAGATTCCACGCAAGAACTTTCCAGTGGGACCTGCTGGACAAATGGTCCGGATCGCATCTTCGGATGCATCAGCGGATAACCCTGTCACCAAGGACAAGGGTGTCCCTCCTGTGGTGGTTGCAGAGTGCTCATCTTCTAGAGGGCCGCAGATTAGGCATTCAGGACTGGGTCCTGGTGACCACGGATGCCAGCCTGCGAGGCTGGGGAGCAGTCACACAGGGAAGGAATATCCAGGGCTTATGGTCAAGCCTGGAGACATCACTTCACATAAATATCCTGAAGCTAAGGGACATTTACAATGCTCTAAGCTTAGCAAGACCTCTGCTTCAAGGTCAGCCGGTGTTGATCCAGTCGGACAACATCACGGCAGTCACCCACGTAAACAGACAGGGTGGCACAAGAAGCAGGAGGGCAATGGCAGAAGCTGCAAGGATTCTTCGCTGGGCGGAAAATCATGTGATAGCACTGTCAGCAGTATTCATTCCGGGAGTGGACAACTGGGAAGCAGACTTCCTCAGCACGATCTCCACCCGGGAGAGTGGGGACTTCACCCAGAAGTCTTCCACATGATTAAAAACTCGACAGGTATTGCGCCAGGTCCAGGGACCCTCAGGCAATAAGCTGTAGACGCTCTGGTAACACCGTGGGTGTACCAGTCAGGGTATGTGTTCCCTCCTCTGCCTCTCATACTCAAGGTACTGAGATTGATAAGATGGAGAGGAGTAAGCACTATATTCGTGGTTCCGGATTGGCCAAGAAGGACTTGGTAACCGGAACTTCAAGAGATGCTCACGGAGGATCCGTGGCCTCTACCTCTAAGAAGGGACCTGCTCCAGCAAGGACCCTGTCTGTTCCAAGACTTACCGCGGCTGCGTTTGACGGCATGGCGGTTGAACGCCGGATCCTGAAGGAAAAAAGGCATTCCGGATGAAGTCATCCCTATCCTGATCAAAGCCAGGAAGGATGTAACCGCAAAAACATTATCACCGCAATTGGCGAAAATATGTTGCGTGGTGCGAGGCCAGTAAGGCCCGACGGAGGAAATTCAACTGGGTCGATTCCTACATTTCCTGCAAACAGGAGTGTCTATGGGCCTGAAATTGGGGTCCATTAAGGTTCAAATTTCGGCCCTGTCAATTTTCTTCCAAAAAGAACTAGCTTCAGTCCCTGAAGTTCAGACGTTTGTAAAAGGGGTACTGCATATACAGCCTCCTTTTGTGCCTCCAGTGGCACTTTGGGATCTCAATGTAGTTTTGGGTTCCAAAAGTCACATTGGTTTGAACCACTTAAATCTGTGGAGTTAAAATATCTCACATGGAAAGTGGTCATGCTGTTGGCCCTGGCCTGGGCCAGGCGCGTGTCAGAATTGGCGGCTTTATCCTGAAAAAGCCCTTATCTGATTTTCCATTCGGACAGGGCGGAATTGAGGACTCGTCCTCAGTTTCTCCCCAAGGTGGTTTCAGCGTCTCACCTGAACCAACCTATTGGTGGTGCCTGCGGCTACTAGGGACTTGTAGGCCTCCAAGTTGCTAGACGTTGTCAGTGCCCTGAAAATACATGTTTCCAGGACGGCTGGAGTCAGGAAATCTGACTCGCTGTTTATCCTGTGTGCACCCAACAAGCTGGGTGCTCCTGCTTCTAAGCAGACTATTGCTCGTTGGATTTGTAGTACAATTCAGCTTGCACATTCTGTGGCAGGCCTGCCACAGCCAAAAATCTGTAAATGCCCACTCCACAAGAAAGGTGGGCTCATCTTGGGCGGCTGCCCGAGGGGTCTCGGCTTTACAACTTTGCCGAGCAGCTACTTGGTCAGGAGCAAATACGTTTGTAAAATTCTACAAAATTGATATCCTGGCTGAGGAGGACCTGGAGTTCTCTCATTTGGTGCTGCAGAGTCATCCGCACTCTCCCGCCCGTTTGGGAGCTTTGGTATAATCCCCATGGTCCTTACGGAGTCCCCAGCATCCACTTAGGACGTTAGAGAAAATAAGAATTTACTTACCGATAATTCTATTTCTCATAGTCCGTAGTGGATGCTGGGCGCCCATCCCAAGTGCGGATTGTCTGCAATACTTGTACATAGTTATTGTTACAAAAATCGGGTTATTATTGTTGTGAGCCATCTTTCAGAGGCTCCTCTGTTATCATGCTGTTAACTGGGTTCAGATCACAGGTTATACGGTGTGATTGGTGTGGCTGGTATGAGTCTTACCCGGGATTCAAAATCCTTCCTTATTGTGTACGCTCGTCCGGGCACAGTATCCTAACTGAGGCTTGGAGGAGGGTCATAGGGGGAGGAGCCAGTGCACACCAGATAGTCCTAAAGCTTTCTTTAGATGTGCCCAGTCTCCTGCGGAGCCGCTATTCCCCATGGTCCTTACGGAGTCCCCAGCATCCACTACAGACTATGAGAAATAGAATTATCGGTAAGTAAATTCTTATTTTTCTGCAGTTCAAGAATTATATATTATATATTTTTATTTATTTATTTGATATATATATTTATATATATGTTTTATGATATGTAAAATATGTCTCTCCTTGACAAATAGAGTTTTTATTTATTGTATTCAGTATGGAGTTGTGTAGAAACACTATGCTAAATGGTAAAGATCTATTATATATGATGTATTACACCTGTGTATATATCTGTACGAATGGAAAAGGGCAACCAATTAGGATGATCAGGTCTATAAAGCAATCTAAATACAAAGCATATTACTCTTTGAGGAAGCACCCAGGTGCGAAACTAGTTAGAGGGAGAATTTGCTGATCATTCTGCAAATTTCTACAACTGATGGTGATCTGGTCCATAAGCTGGGATCCAAGGATGGCCAAACGTGACTCCTTAAATCAGAAACCGCCGGCTGGGTTTTCTGCAACAAGGACGCGGCCAACCAGCTGATGGGGAGAGTCAGAGCTGCACAGCCGTCCGTATACAAGCGGCTCCAGCTTCCCGTGCTCTGTTGAGCGGACGTAGACGGGTGAGAGACAGCACCACATACCGCTGAGTGTAGCGCAAGATCCCGCAAAACAGCCAGTTGGGCTGCAGTGGTAAGCTGCCATACACGGCACATAAGCAGCAATCACATTACGGGACAAGTGCTCTCAGGATCGTTTGCACATAACGTGGGACACCATACTTAGTGCCACTGCTTGTAAATACAAGAGACTGCACCTTAAAACTGAAAATCATACGAGTGTGCAAAAGTTTTCATACCATTTTAAGAAACATATATATCATGGAACAATAAGCTGTGTGCATACAACATATGAGTGGTAACCACAATTTGGGACAGCATCTTTAAACACCGTTGTTTCTACAATATCTATATGGATAACATTTTAAAGTTAAATTGCACTTTTTTATGAAAGATGTATACTTAAGATTGGATACTATCTAGAGTGTGCATAAGTATTCATACTACATGTGGTAATATATATCAGGTGTTTTCCATTGCTATAGCAATTAGGAAAAGTATTTGATGACTTGTACACATGAATTCTGTATAGTAAAAGCAGAACGTTACCCAATCTTTTTATATATATATTTTTTATTGAGTAAATGAATCAGATGGTTATATATTATACAGGAGTTTTCATTCATATATGCACCATTTAGTATTTTAGCGCAAAACAGTCATTTTTTGATACCAGCAAGTAAGCCTACCGATATGTGAATATGATTTTTTTTGTAACATCTGCATAATTTCCGTCACCATACAATAGTATGGTAATGGCGAAATCATTAGATATTTGCAGATATCACAGAGAAATGTGATGCATGGGCCCTTCAGAATGTTGCTATGGGGCCCATAAAATTCTGGCTATGCCCCTGCAAGGCTAAGTTTACACCTTCCTCACAGGGGTCCCTTATGTGTACCCAGTGCTCAATTCCTTCACAAGGTATTAATGTGCAGGAACCTGAGTTGATGGAATCATTTAAAACTATGATTTCCAGTATTAATTCAGAGTTCGCTATGGCTAAGCAAGATAGACAGACCCTGAAACAAACTATGGACATGTTTTTGGTAGCTGCTGCAGACCACAGACACTCTCTTCAGCCCCCCATGTTGGTCTCTCATAAACGCACTCTCCCACAATTATTACCATCTGATTCTGAACTACCAGAGTTCGAGGAAGGAGAGGCTGAGGTGGACGAGCATAATTCCCTGTCCCCAGGTGTTGAGGCCCTCATTTATACTATTAGAGAGGTGCTCAATATCACTGATAAGGGGGAAGAACAGACAGAGGAATTGTTTTTTAATGTGAAACCAAAGTCCTCTGCAACCTTCCCGGTTTCTAAGGAATTAGATTCCCTGGCTAAGGCAGCATGAACAAATCCTGACAAAAAATGTATTACCCCTAAACGGATGTTAAATTCATTCCCTTTCACTACAGAGGATAGGAAAGTCTGGGAAACCTCACCGACAGTGGATACTTCTGTGTCCAGGCTGTCACGTAAGATTGTTTTACCTGTACCTGGGGGTTTTGACAATGACAATGGTTAGCAGATGCTGAGTCTAAGAAAAGGGTAGAGAACCTTCCTTTCACAGGTGATGCCTTGTTTGGGGTAGAGCTGAACAAGTGGATATTTCAGGCAACTGCTGGTAAATTGACATATCTGCTTTCTGCCCCGCCTCCTGCCAGGCGTCCCTATCCTTGACCCTCCCTGCAGTTTTTTTCGGGTGGCCAGATTCAGAGGTATAGCCAGATGTGCCTCCAATGCTGCTAGAGTATCTCGCGGTAAATCCCGTAAACTAGCAGCTGCTGGACCTGCGGACCAGGCCTCCAGATCCTCTTCCATGAAGCCCTCCGCGTGACGGTGTGCGCCAGCAGCAAGGCGACTTTCAGGTAGGTGCTCGCCTTCAACACTTCGCCCACATTTGGGCAGAGTCCTGCCGGGATCCTTGGGTAAGGGACCTCATATCCCAAGGATACCGGATGAAATTCCAGGAACTCCTTCCTCTCAGATTTTTCAGGTCAGGCTTACCAGCTTCACAGGAAGCAAGGGTTTCCTTACAGCAGGCAGTTCAAAAGCTGCTTTCTACAGGAGTTACTGTTCCAGTGCCTCCTCAGCTGCACACAAAGGGGTTTTACTCAAGTCTCTTTGTGGTTCCGAAGCCGGACGGCTCTGTACGACCAATATTGAACCTCAAATCCCTGAACCCGTATCTTCGGGTGTTCAAATTCAAGCTAGAATCTCTAAGAGCAGTGATAGCAAATCTGGAGGAGGGGGAGTTTCTGGTGTCACTGAATATAAAGGACGCATACCTACATATCCCAATTTGTTCACCCCACCAAGCGTTCCTCAGGTTTACGATTCTCGACCAGCATTTCCAGTTTCAGGCCTTACCCTTCGGCCTCTCCACAGCCCCAAGGGTATTCACAAAGGTCATGTCGGAAATGATGCTACAACTGCGCATGAGGGGTGTCCAAATAATTCCGTACCTGGACGATCTCCTGATAAAGGCAGTGTCCAGGGAGCAACTACTGCACAGTATCCACTTGACTACTCGCTTGCTTACGGATCACGGATGGATACTCAATTTCCAGATATCTCACTTGGAACCGTCGCAGAGAATTCAGTTCTTGGGGATGATCCTGGATACATAGTTTGAGGTTGAAAAGAGGCAAAATGCCCATCGGTTTCAACCTGTATTCTGTGTTAAGCTGTTCATATTATAATGCACGTGCTGAAGTAATGGTTTAGTACCAATTAACAACTATGATTCTTACCACTCCCAGATATTAATTTCACTATGTTAAATGCTATAACCCTCGATACTTTATCCAGTTAAAAATTCGTCCAATCCGTTTTTAAATGCATTTACAGAGTCTGCCGTATTATCTTCTCCGGCAGGGAGTTCCAAATCTTTATTGCCCTTGCAGCGAAGAACCCTTTCCTACGTTGTGTACGGAATTTTCTCTCCTCTAGCCTCAGCAAGTGCCCACGTGTCCTATACAGAGTTCTTTTATTAAACAAATCTCCTGCTAACTCCATGCAATGACCCTTTACATATTTGAAGATATTAATAATGTCTCCTCTTAGACGCCTCTTTTCTAGTGTATAGATATTTAACCTAGTAAGCCTTTCCTCGTACTCCAGTGTCTCTAACCCTTTGATCAATTTAGTAGCTCATCTTTGATCTCTTTCTAGTTCTCCGATATCTTTTTTATAATATGGTGGCCAAAACTTAACACAATATTCAAGATGTGGACGTACCAATGATTTGTACAGTAGCAGGATTACATCCTCGTGACAATGCTAAATTCCTTTGTCGTATAAACAACCCTTTATGAAGTCTAAGAACACTGTACGCTGTTTGCTTAAGAAGTACCGTAATGGTACGCTAGTTGCGTAACGATCGCTCAAGCGTCACGTTCGCTCACGGCCCAGTGATCACAGGACACGTTATTGGCTATGACTAGAGTAATGATTCGCTATGGCGTAGCGGACGCTCGAGACCACGAGGAGATCACCAGCGGCGCAGACGCTCACAACGCTATACCTTTATGTCTAAACCTTATACCAATGAAATACACGGAATACCTTAATGTGAATACAGGGTGTAAGTGCAACCTTGTGTAACCTGACTAACTACAAAGCTGCTTGAGCGTCACCGACGCTCAAGTGAACACTTAACACTATAGGAAATACACAGATACTGGTTTAGGGTCCAAAGCCTATTAACTGTATTATATCTAGTATACTTGTAAAAAGGGGATAACAGTACAAATGATACACTACAATATAACAAAGACTTCCTAACCAAAATACAATACTATCTAATACAATACAATACTAGTCTAGGGGAGATACGAGAGAGAGAGAAGGGAAAGAGAGAGAGAGACGGAGAGAGATGAGAGAAATTGGCTCACAGAAAGACAATGATTACGGAGAGAAACTTACGCACAAGGGTAAACGATCGCATGCGCCTGGACATCCAGCACCCGATTTTCAGCAATGAGAACCGTTGAAGAGTGAGAGCTGGATGTGGTCGGCCTGCCTATTTATGCCCCACACACAATGCAATCTCATAGTCCCTACAATCCCATTGTCCATTGGATGAAGGAATTCGACCCTGTATCACAACAAAAGGTCATAGGTTGATTCATACAGGTGGGCTGTGACGATTTCCAACAGCTCAGGTGGGTGGGAAACTAGGTTTCCCGCCGCATACCTGAGTATGTGTAAATAATAGAAATGGACATAAACTTCTTATGTCCATAACTATTCGCACGAGCGATTAATACGCTCCAAACCAACACCGGAATATTGCTAATTAAATACTCTTCCGATGGGTACCAAACGCTGCTGTATGATTCCTGTTAGACCCTTCGTACAATACAAAGAGGGATTACTTTAAACAGGGACCTTCTATATTAACCAAATTTTCAGAAACTATCAAAGGGATCATGATCTATAAACTACATTAATTGTGAAAATATGTAACGAATGAGTCGCACGCTACGACTACATAAACTCTACCGTAAATACGCATACCGCGCCTGCGAGTGCACGCTATTGCGGGTATGCGCCTTCACGGGAGAGCGTACGCATGCGCAGCACGGACCAGTGTGCGGTGCAAATATGGCAACGTGCATGGGAATATTTTTCTGACTTTGACAGTCCACCCTTTGGCAATCAATAATAACTGCCACCTTCTAAAACATTTAAAAAGGAGAAAAATATATGTCAGGGGTTAATTCATTTCCATGGTTGGGTGAGGGAGGAGAGAGGAGTAGGTGTGAAGAGGGTATGACCTAGTGTGATAGCAGAAGCATGTGTGTATGAGTCCATGTTTGGAGGGTCATGTATCATCGTGCCGTACGTGTTGTAAATCAAGCTTCGAGGTATTGCGAAGTATACATTTGAATTCCTTCTTATCCTGTGGTACAGGTCTGTGGATGGGCTGTCAAACTTTACCGAGCTCTTTTCGGATTTTGAACAAAATGGGGAGCACATTTTAGTTGATGATACATGAATGGGGGAGGTATGTGGTTGCTGATATCTGTGCCTGTATTCCCTATCGTCTATGTGTGTCATTACCTGAGGGTTGTAGAGATGAAGATAAAGAACACTTATGGAAAATGCAATGATATTCTATGTCAGGGAAATGTACATCTGTCGTCGAAGTTGTGTTCGGTATCTGTTGAGAGTCGTCTTCTTTGCGCTGTATTGCTCCTTGGGCATGAGCAAATAGCTTTGTCAGAGCCATCGGATTTACAAAAAAATGTTGGGCTAGCGTGAGTTTACAAGTACTAGGGAAACTGGGGATCCATGGCAAAGTTCATCAAATGTCCATTTCTCAAGTGGTCAAAACTTCATCTTTGGTGCTTGTCTGTTGTCTGTATAGCGTCTCGTCAACTTCCTCGTCCAAGGGGGTCTTTGTATCTTGGAGAAAAGCAGAAAAACAGGTGAAAGAAACGGACCGTATAATCGCATTTTCATCACATTCTGGTTTCTATCATTGGGTCATAAATCAAATCCAGGTTAATTACAGTTTCCTCACTCCTCACGCTCATCACTTTTGTACTTTGTTTGCACCTCATTAAAGCCTGCCCGCATCTAAATATCAATCCAATCGATATAACGACACCCAAGATACATAGTAGAAACTTTCCAACATCCATTATGACTCCTTGAGCCCAGTCTCCTAAACCGGAGAACCAATTTCGCGGGTTCAACCATGACACCCAACCAGTCAGCTCATTACCTACAGCAGCAAGGGTGAGATTGTGTTTTCGACGAAACTCCCACTTCAATTGGAGAATATCATCCATCCTTTGGTCTATGACCTCTACCGGATCCTCGGTGCTATTTGTGATATACGTGCAACACTTTATGCCGTACTGTGTTGCCAATGTAACACAATATCCGCCTGTTACTGCTGTAAGATAATTAAGAACCATCCTATGCTGAACTAGTTCCGTTTTGTAAGCTTGAAGTTCTCTTCCAGTGTATCTAAACGTGTCATCATACATTTCAGTGATATTATCTAACAAATTGGCGAGTGCGGAAATGTATCTATAATTCATCACTCCCCGAGCGGTACGAGTGAAATCTAACGCTACCAGAACCTGAATCCCGGTGGATTCATGGATAAGATCAGAGGCCGGATGCTCTAACCTTTCTGACAGTTGTCTTTTAACTCGGTGCTCGTAATGAGTGTGAGTATAAGGAGCTTGGGCACCACGGTGTATGTCTTTCATTTTGTCATGTGTTACAGTCATCACTTCAGGCAATACTTTTCCAATATAACACAATCCTTCAGAGTTTGGGGCAAGCCACTTGTACGCCTTTCTCCCGCATATGAAATATGCGTCATCGGGGAGAACATATGGGACGGAGAAGGACATGACCATGTTACAAACCTTCCAGGTGAAATCTCCTGACCCTAATTCTTCCATCTGCTTAATGCACGTATCAGTTTGTACGATATGTGCACAGTATCCTGGTGATACCTCTCCAACTCTAGTAATCCTATTTCCTAAGGTATATCGATACCAGAAAGATTTTCCTCTACTGGCTATGTGGCGTACGAGCTCTGTATCTGTAGGCATTCTATCTGCTCTGTGTGAAAAGGTCATGGTAAGGTTGCTCCATGACACTTCCCAATTTCCCGGCTTACGGGGGTTGGAGATATTAAAACATAAGAGGGACCTATCCACATGGTATTGGTGGAGCTTCAAACTAGGAGGGCTGGAGATGTTAAATCTCCGGTCCACCGGTCTCCCACCACTTAGCTCAAGTACCTCCCCTAACGTTAAAGGAAATGGTACTAGCCCTGATTTGCTATGACCCTGAGGTACTTGAGAGCATACCCAACAATCTGTTTTGTTTAACACATTACCCACTAAAGAGTGATAGTCACTCAATGGATGCCGGTCCATATGGATATTAAAACTGGATTGGCATTTCTTTATGCATCCATCTTCAATCAGATTATCACAGAGCCTACAGATACAATTTTCTTCAGCTAACAATCCATCACAATTTCTTCTATCGGATCGTTTTCTGATACTCGCCTTTGCTTGTTGGTTTGGTTGATCTTGGAAAACTACGCCTCCATCATCATAATCGGAACCCATTCCAGATCCTCTCTCGACCTCTATGGTACTCTCGCCGGAACAGACTGCTCTGGTCAACATCACGGTTAACATCAAAATCCGGATCACAGTCTCTTGGGGCAAGTCCATCTTTGAGGAGGAAATAGAGAAGAATGAGAAGGGGGAAAAAAGAAATTTCAAGGAAGAGGGGATGGGAAGTGGAGAAAAACAATAAAAGGGAGAGGGGAGTCGACAACTGCTTTCGGTCTTCAAGGCTCAGGTGCCGCCTCAGTCCTCCTGGAACAGACACTCCAGTGATACAACCTCTACCGTCTGTTCCTTATCACGGGACTTCTCTGGATCAGCAACCTTTTTGCAGTGGGATGAATGGACCCAAGTCTCTCTCTCAGCCACCTTCAATGCTGTGGTGCTAGTCAATAAGACCTGGTATGGTCCTTCCCATCTATCAATAAGACAACCTGAGCGTAGAAAATTTCGTATCATTACATAATCCCCAGGTTCAATGTCATGACAATTACTATCTGGTAAATCAGGAATCACCAACTTCAGATTATCATTTTGATTCCTCAACTGCTTACTCATGTTAATCAAGTACTTTACAGTTACTTCATTGTTACATTTCAAATCATCCTGAGGGTTAATCATGACATGCGGTTGTCGACCAAACAAGATTTCAAAAGGAGACAGATTAAGAGGGGACCTGGGAGTGGTTCTGATGCTATACAAAACAATGGGTAAAGCTTCTGGCCACGTCAATCCTGTCTCTGCCATTACTTTACTCAATTTATTTTTAATAGTGCTGTTCACTCTTTCGACCTTCGCGCTCGCCTGTGGACGGTACGGAGTGTGCAGCTTGCTATCAATTCCCATCAACTTACACATTCCTTGAAAGACATCACCTGTAAAATGGGTACCCCTATCACTTTCAATGATTCTAGGGATACCATATCTACATACAAATTCCTGCACAATTTTCTTAGCTGTAAACATAGCGGTATTTGTAGCTGCTGGGAAAGCTTCGACCCAATTCGAGAAAACATCTATACAAACAAGTACATATTTCAAATTTCGACATGGGGGTAATTGAATGAAGTCGATTTGTATTACCTGGAAAGGGCCGCCGGCAGGTGGGATATGGGATGGTTCTGTAGGTATTGTCTTTCCAATATTCTTTCTCAGACAGGTAAGGCATGACATTGCTCTTTTACTCGCATGAGAGGAGAATCCTGGGGCGCACCAGTATGCTCTTACCAATTTGCACATCCCCTCCTTGCCTAGATGAGTCAGCCCATGAGCTGCTTCAGCCAGACATGGAAGGTATGCCCTGGGGGCCACTGGTTTACCATGTCCATCCGTCCAGAGCCCTGAGGACTCCTGGCCATATCCCTTTGCCTTCCAGACTGCTCTTTCCTGTGTGGAACACAAATTCTGCATCTCACACAACTTTTGTGTGTTGATGGTATTAAATACCATCAGTTGTGTGGTGTCTGTCTGTATGGGGGTAGCAGCTGCAAGCTTTGCGGCTTCGTCTGCTCGGCTGTTACCAAGGGATACTGGGTCTTGGCTATATGTATGTGCTTTACATTTGATAACAGCCACTCTGTCGGGTTCCTGTATCGCTGTTAGAAGCCTTTTTATATATGCTGCATGCGCTATCGGTGTACCAGCTGCCGTCATGAAATTTCTGAGGCGCCATAGGGCTCCGAAATCATGTACTACCCCGAAGGCGTATCTAGAGTCGGTGTAGATATTGGCTGACTTACCCTTAGCCAATTCACATGCTCTGGTTAGGGCGACCAGTTCAGCAACCTGGGCTGAGTGAGGTGGGCCTAGCGGTTCCGCTTCTATGGTGTCTTGGTCATCTACGACTGCGTATCCAGTACACAAGTCTCCCGAGTCTGACTGTCTATGACAACTACCGTCCGTGTAGAACGTGAGTTCTGCATCTTCCAGTGGATTGTCACTGATGTCAGGCCTTGCGGTGAAATTTTGGGTCAAATATTCCATACAATCATGTGTATCTTCCTTTGCATTAAATCCTCCTTCCCCATCACTCTCACCTTCCACCCTTTGTGCCTGACCAGGCACACCTGGGAGAAAAGTTGCAGGATTTAATGCGCTGCATCTCCTTATGGTGATGTTTACTGGGGCCATTAATGCCAATTCCCATCTTGTAAACCTTGCAGATGAGACGTGTCTGGTTTGGGCAGAATTCAATAAGGCAGATACCGCATGTGGTGTATGGATTGTGAGGTTGTGGCCTAGCACGACATCTTCGCTTTTTGTCACTAGCAATGCTATCGCCGCAACGCTACGCAAGCATGTGGGGAGGGATCGCGCTACTGTGTCTAGCTGGGCGCTGTAGTATGCGACTGGCCTGCTGGCGTCACCGTGTTTTTGGGTTAGTACACCTGCTGCGCACCCAGCACTTTCTGTTCCGTATAGTTCAAAGGGTTTCCCATAGTCTGGCATACCTAGTGCTGGTGCCTGCGTTAGGCACTGTTTGAGTCTCTCAAATGCTGTTTCGGATTCGTCTGTATGCGAAATCCGATCAGGTTTGTTTGAAGAGACCATTTCCTGCAAAGGTAACGCCAATATGGAAAACCCTGGGATCCAATTACGGCAATACCCACACATTCCTAAAAACGTCCTGATCTGTTGCTGGGTTTGTGGCAGTGTCATGTCTCTAATGGCTTGGATTCTATCAGCGGTCAGGTGTCTCAGTCCTTGTGTTAGACAGTGTCCCAAATATTTTACCTTAGTTTGGCATAATTGTAACTTGTCTTTGGAAACCTTGTGACCTGTGTCTGAAAGATGAAACAGGAGCTGTTTCGTATCCTTCAGAGATGCTTCCAGTGAATCTGAACACAGTAATAAATCGTCCACATACTGTATCAATACTGATCCACTGTCTGGTTGGAAAGACTGTAAACAATCATGCAAAGCCTGAGAAAATATACTTGGACTATCTATGAAACCTTGGGGTAACCGAGTCCACGTGTATTGGACTCCTCTGTATGTGAATGCAAACAAATATTGGCTGTCAGGGTGCAGAGGTACCGAAAAGAAAGCGGAGCAGAGGTCAATAACAGTGAAAAATTTGGCAGTGGGAGGAATTTGCATTAGGATGACAGCTGGATTAGGCACTACGGGGAACTGACTTTCAACTATTTTGTTAATCCCCCTTAGATCCTGCACTAGCCTGTAACCCCTCCCCCCACTCTTTTTAACAGGGAAGATGGGACTATTTGCTGTGCTGGACGTTCTTACTAGAATGCCCTGTTGTAGCAAGCGCTCTATTACGGGAAAAACTCCTAACTCCACCTCTGGCTTCAGAGGATACTGTGGGATTTTTGGAGCTATCCTACCATCTTTTACTTGTACAATTACTGGAGCTACGTTTGCCATTAATCCAGTGTCCTGTCCATCTTTTGTCCAAAGTGACTCTGGTATCTGAGATATCATCTCTTCTACTTGGGATGGATTCCTATTTGTCATAATGGAATGTGACATTAATTTTGATGGGGAGTCTAACATGTCTCGTACCTCCTGAGCGTGATTCTCAGGAATGTCCAAGAATACACCTTCAGGAGTACAATAAATGACGCAACCCATTTTACATAGTAAGTCTCTACCCAGGAGATTAGTTGGTGCCGATGCAGCCAGCAAAAAGGAATGCTTGGTATGCAAAGGCCCTATTGTAATCTCGGCTGGTTTGCTAACAGGGTAGTGCTGGACTACTCCTGTTACTCCCATGGCTGGAATTGTCCTACCAGTGGTTCTCATGCCCACTGTCGAATTTATCACTGACTTGGCCGCCCCTGTGTCTACAAGAAAGTTTAAAGTTTTACCAGCTACATTGATTGCAATCTCTGGTTCACTTCCAAGACTGGCAATCAACTTAACTGGCTGCAGATTACAGGTATGGCCACACCCCTAGTGGGTATGCTGACCTCCCTGAATCCCGCTGGCAGCGACTACTTGTGAGGGGGTTAGCTGGGAACTACCAGAGGCATGCCAATCTCTGTTCGGGGGATATCTTTTTGTTTCCCCTGTATGTGGCTCAAAACTCCGCCTCTGTGGACCCTGCTCCCAATGTCGTGTGTCGTGTCGTTGTCTAGGGGGTTGAAAAGATCTTTGTACACTCTTTGTTCTACATTCTCGTGCATAGTGTCCCGGTCTGTTACAAGAAAAACATGTTATTACACTTGCCTTACCCACAGGATTCGGTGGTACATACGCAGGCTGCCTTGTGGTCAGCGCCTGTATACTTACGGACATCAACTTATCACTTTGCGACTCCCTGTGCCTAGTGATGTTTCTGTCGTGATCAATAGCAGCCTCTCTCAATGTGGATACTGACAGACCTCGCCAACATGGTTGTGTGGTCTGTACCCTAGCTTTTAATGTTTCTTTCAAACCATCCATCAGTACAGATACTGCTACTTCTCGATGGTTTGGGTTGGTCTTAATGTCTTCTATACCAGTGTACTTTGCCATTTCTAATAGTGCCCGGTGAAAATATTCTGTTGCCGTTTCGGACTCCTTTTGCTTAATGGAGAATATCTTGTTCCATTTAACAACGGCTGGGAAATACTCCTTTAGCTGTAAATTTATCCTTTTTACATTATCCTTGTTGTACACGTCTGTAAGCGGTACATCTTTATCCAAGGCGCAGTCAACTAAGAATTGAGTTGCGTCGACATTGGAAGGTAAACAAGCTCTTAGCAGTATCTGCCAATCCTTGTTGTTGGGTTCTACAGTGTTACCTAGATCCCTGATGTATTTTTGGCTAGCAACTAAATCTTTCCTGGGGTCAGGAAATTCGGACACTATTGTTCTTAATTCCATTCGGGAAAATGGAGTGTACATGGCAATGTTCCTTATGGGAGTGGCTCCAGACACATCTGTTTTTCCATTGGGAACTGCTATTACCCTTACAGGAGCAATTCTAACAGCCTCATTCTGCGTAGATTCTACAACTTGTGGTACAATTGTTTCAGTGTAGTGCATGGTGCCGTACTTACCCGTTGACACGACCTCACCTATCCCTCCGCTAGGGGCTTTCACTAATCTCGTGGGTGTCGCTGTGCCTACTGTGGTCTCTGCTATGGTGGCCGCAAGAGAGAGAGCTGAAATTGTTGCCGAATCTTCTTCTTGATCACACTCCTGAGGAAGGTTCAAAACAGGGTACAACTTGCACGGGTTAATAATAGCATGAGTTACTTGGTTAACATCATTTACATTTACAGGGTTACTAAGTGTTTGTGTTTTACAACCCAGTGCGTTTCTCTCCGCAATCAACTTCTCTCCTGCAATGTATGGTGGAGGAGGGGCTGTGGCTATCAGCTTACTGACTGCCCCAGATCCTGCCGCCAGAGCCAAACCTCTCTGTATCTCACCTTCCTGGTGCCATAACTGTAAATAATCATGATGCTGAATTCGTCTCTTTGTTGATTTTACGAGACATATCCTCCTCCTTAAATTTTGTAACACGTCTGGACTGAAGCTACCTATTCTTGGGAATTTGTCCCTGTCTTGTACAGTCATTCTCTCCCATTCATCACATAAAGATTCTGTGTGACTTCCGTATTTTTCACACATGATGTACCTTGCCGACCCAACGGGTCGGTTCTCTGAATCAACCCGAACCGAGGTTGATCGCCCCCTACCTGAACAACTGGCCCCCATAATTCTGCAGGTGTTGCTTATTCCTCCTTGGATCTTTATATCAAGGTTTTCAGCGAACCCTTACAAACAAACCAAGATGTCCTGGGCAGGCCGGCGGTGGTGGTTTACCAAGTACCCCACTTACTTCTCGCCCACGTTGGCCAGTACTGCAATAACTGTAACCAGAGCTGCTGTACCCAACCCAGGGCCCCTGTGAACCTTCTGTTTACTGGAACATATGAGGGTTACCCGAAGGACACTTACTCTTTCCAGTAAAGTTGGGGTTGTTAGATAGTTCCTGAGTGACCAGCGAACTTCCCTTTAAAAATAAAAAATTACACAAATCACGTCAGAATGTACAGATAGCGTTTGTGACCACTTTACTCTAATGGTATTAGGTCAGATTACTAACTACTGCACACAATTACGTGCGGTCCAATCGTTCAGTACATAAGCACTACTTGTCATGTACTGAAAGATCAATGGAATCTATGTTTCCGGCCGCGATTCCTTCAGCAAGAGCTTGTGGCCTATATGGGTTCTGCACCAACACCCCAGGCGTTGTGCCTCTTGTACCTTTATAGCGGACCTCTTTGTCTATTTTACCTGTTACCTTATGACCTCCTGGTCTGTTACCGTCTGTTAATGACCTCCTGGTCTGTTACCTTATGACCTCCTGGTCTGTTACCTTATGACCTCCTGGTCTGTTACCTTATGACCTCCTGGTCTGTTACCTTATGGTCCGCTATACTCTAATGCTCAAATATTATTTTAACCAAGGATGCCTCCCTAGCCACCGTATATGTCACTTACACGTGTGTCCCTTGACGAGTACCCGACTTTCCTTTTGGTTCAACCTCTAAGTTATATAAACTTATGTGATAAAAACACACTCACTCAACACATGTACACTTTGTTTCTATATCTATTTCTGCGCAGAAATTGTCTTCAGTCCAACTGTGTTACCAATTAGGAGCAGGATCTGTTAAACTAAATTTCAGATTTTTCCAAAAATAGATTTGCGTTATTTACCGCGTCGCGTTATTTACCGCTGTGCGTTACTTATCGCCTTTGCGCTAATTATCGCTTTGCGCTAATTCAACTTTTCGTGACTTGAGCTACGTTGCGTAACCAGACGCTACGTTGCGTAATGTACGCTGCGTGCGTCTGCCGTTTGGATTGCGTACGCAAGTCTTTTGTTAGTGACACGTGTACGCAAAACAAAGATCCACCGTAACACAATTTCTACCTTTATCAATGTAGGTGATCCCTGATCATCTACCGCACACCACACTGACTGTCTTATCTCCCAGACAAGCCGTGTGTTGGTCTATACTTTAACTATTACCTCTACTATGAAATAACAGCAAATCTCTTTTTGCACTTTCTATCAACTATAAAACTTGGCAAACAGGAATAGTGATATACGAAATTTGAAAAAGAAATGCAGATAAATGTATGCGTGCGTGTATACGCAAGACAGAAGAGAAATAAAACAGTTTTAAAAGACACAAGCGTTTTGTTCTTACTTCCGGTTCCCGGATTCCTTCAGCACTCTTTATCTAAGCGAAGCAGACGCTTATCCCGTCAGCACTGCGAGACAACCTCCCACCCTTTGCTGGGGGGATAATGTCTGCTGATCTACCTAGTGCAGATATGAGAAGGATAGGACGAGTCCCCAATTGACAATGCTAAATTCCTTTGTCGTATAAACAACCCTTTATGAAGTCTAAGAACACTGTACGCTGTTTGCTTAAGAAGTACCGTAATGGTACGCTAGTTGCGTAACGATCGCTCAAGCGTCACGTTCGCTCACGGCCCAGTGATCACAGGACACGTTATTGGCTATGACTAGAGTAATGATTCGCTATGGCGTAGCGGACGCTCGAGACCACGAGGAGATCACCAGCGGCGCAGACGCTCACAACGCTATACCTTTATGTCTAAACCTTATACCAATGAAATACACGGAATACCTTAATGTGAATACAGGGTGTAAGTGCAACCTTGTGTAACCTGACTAACTACAAAGCTGCTTGAGCGTCACCGACGCTCAAGTGAACACTTAACACTATAGGAAATACACAGATACTGGTTTAGGGTCCAAAGCCTATTAACTGTATTATATCTAGTATACTTGTAAAAAGGGGATAACAGTACAAATGATACACTACAATATAACAAAGACTTCCTAACCAAAATACAATACTATCTAATACAATACAATACTAGTCTAGGGGAGATACGAGAGAGAGAGAAGGGAAAGAGAGAGAGAGACGGAGAGAGATGAGAGAAATTGGCTCACAGAAAGACAATGATTACGGAGAGAAACTTACGCACAAGGGTAAACGATCGCATGCGCCTGGACATCCAGCACCCGATTTTCAGCAATGAGAACCGTTGAAGAGTGAGAGCTGGATGTGGTCGGCCTGCCTATTTATGCCCCACACACAATGCAATCTCATAGTCCCTACAATCCCATTGTCCATTGGATGAAGGAATTCGACCCTGTATCACAACAAAAGGTCATAGGTTGATTCATACAGGTGGGCTGTGACGATTTCCAACAGCTCAGGTGGGTGGGAAACTAGGTTTCCCGCCGCATACCTGAGTATGTGTAAATAATAGAAATGGACATAAACTTCTTATGTCCATAACTATTCGCACGAGCGATTAATACGCTCCAAACCAACACCGGAATATTGCTAATTAAATACTCTTCCGATGGGTACCAAACGCTGCTGTATGATTCCTGTTAGACCCTTCGTACAATACAAAGAGGGATTACTTTAAACAGGGACCTTCTATATTAACCAAATTTTCAGAAACTATCAAAGGGATCATGATCTATAAACTACATTAATTGTGAAAATATGTAACGAATGAGTCGCACGCTACGACTACATAAACTCTACCGTAAATACGCATACCGCGCCTGCGAGTGCACGCTATTGCGGGTATGCGCCTTCACGGGAGAGCGTACGCATGCGCAGCACGGACCAGTGTGCGGTGCAAATATGGCAACGTGCATGGGAATATTTTTCTGACTTTGACACTCGTTTCTTGTCTCAATGCCCCATTTTATGCACGCAAGCACTTTACTTGCGTTTTTGCTGCATTTTGACATTGGGTACTGTTATTAAGCCTATTATCTGTGAGCACCCCCAAATCTTTTTCCACCACAATTGCACCACATTTTTCCACTTTTAGAGTATAGGATGTATGTGTGTTTTTTGTCCCAAAATGCATAACTTTGCATTTTTCTATATTGCACCTCATTCACCATTTAGACGCCCAGGTTTCAAGTTTAAATAAGTCATTCTGTAGAAACTCCACATCGCTTTCTGACTTAATTACCTTACACAGTTTAGCATCATCTGCAAAGATTGACATTGTGCTATTCCTAGATCATTGATAAATATATTGAACAGTAGCAGGCCAAGTACGGACCCTTGTGGTATTCCGCTGACTACTGGTGCCCAGCTGGAAAACATCCCGTTGACCACTACTCGTTGTACTCTGTTAAATAGTATATCCTAGCCCAAGTGTCTCAGAAGGTTTACCTCCCCATGGACAAGGTTAGGCTATGGTCCAGACGGTGCTGAAATCTCGCGTGGTCTCAATTAATCTTTGCATCCGCTTTCTGGGCAAGATGGTGGCCTCTTACGAGGCGATACAGTACGGCAGGTTTCATGCGCGACCGTTTCAACTGGATTTGTTGGACAAATGGTTGGAATCTCACCTGCACATGCATCAGTATATAACCCTGTCACCGAAAGCACGGATATCCCTGCTATGGTGTCTACAAGTCCCTCATCTGGTGGAGGGTCGGCGTTTCAACACCCTGTCATGAACACTGTTGACAACAGATGCCAGCCTCCGGGGTTGGGGGGCTGTGGCTCATAGAGTACAGTTTCAGGGGACATGGTCGTTTCAGGAATCTGCTCTTCCAATCAACATCCTGGAACTCAGGGCAATTTGCAATGCTCTAATACAGCCTCTTACCTTCTTTGAAATCAGGCCATCCAGGTGCAGTCGTACAATGCCACGGCAGTAGCGTATATCAACCGACAGGGATGAACAAGTATCAGGGCCATAATGAGAGAGGTGTCAAGAATAATCCTCTGGGTGGAAGCGAACGCACGGGCCATCTCAGCCGTTTACACATACCAGGAGAGAGAACTGGGAAGCGGACTTCCTAAGCAGGCACGACCTCCATCCGGGAGAATGAGGCCTCCATCCTCCGGTGTTTCAACAACTTGTTCACCGGTGGGGTTGTCCACAGATAGACCCTGATGGCTTCTCATCTCAACAATGAGCTCCGGCGTTACTGCTCCAGAACGAGGGACCCACAGGCGGTTGCAATTGACACTCTGATGATGCCGTGGACTTACCATTTCGTTTACCTGTTTCCTCCAATACCCCTGATTCCAAGAGTTCTCAAAAGACGCAAACAGGAACGTGTTCAGGCAATTTTCATTGCCCCGGATTGGCCTCGACGGGCCTGGTATGCAGACCTCCTGACCCTATCGTTGGAGGAACCCTGGCCTCTGCCGCTTCTCAAGGACCTTTTTCAACAAGGACCGTTTGTCTATCCAGACTTTCGTTTGGGACGGTTTCTACTGTTCCTGAAAGCAGGAGTGGATAAGGGCCTACGATTAGGCTCCATCAAGGTTCAGATTTTGACTCTCTCTCTCTCTCTCTCTTCTTCCAGAAACAACTGGCAGTACTTCCTGAAGTATAGACCTTTCTTAAGGGGATGTTGCACATTCAGCCACCCTTTGTTCCTCCCACTGCTCTGTGGGACCTCAATGTGGTGTTGACCTTTCTCCAGTCAGATTGGTTTGAACCCTTGCATAAGGTTGATTAAAAATATCTGACGTGGAAGACTTATGTTGCTGGCCTTGGTTTCGGCTCGGCGAGTGTCTGTATTGAGGGCCTTGTCCTGTAAGAGCACATACTTGGTGTTTCATGAGGATAGGGCGGAGCACAGAACTCGCCCACAGTTTTTGCCGAAAGTAGTGTCGGCCTTTCATGTAAATCAACCAATCGTTGTTCCAGTCTTATCCAACACTTCAGTTGTTCCAAAGTCCCTGGATGTTGTGAGGGTTTTGAGGATTTACATCAAAAGGACTTCTCGTCACAGGAAATCTGACTCGCTTTTCATCCTTTATGATGCTGCGAAAATTGGTTGTCCTGCCTCCAAGCAATTGCTCGTTGGCTCAAATTGACAATCCAACAAGCCTATATTTCGGCTGCTCTGCCGCTGTTGAGTGGGGCGTCTCGGCATTACAGTTGTGCCGTGCAGCAACTTGGTCTGGTGTGAACACCTTTGTTACGTTCTACAGGTTCGAGACCTTGGCCAAAGATGACCTTCAGTTTGGTCAGGCGGTTTAGCAGGTGTCTCAACACTCTCCCACCCATTCTGGGAGCTTTGGGATGTAGACCCAAGGTAATATCCTATTCCCCAGTATCCACTAGAACGTTAGAGAAAATAAGAATTTAATACCTACGGGTAATTCCTTTTCTCATAGTCCATAGTGGATACTGGGCGCCCGCCTTGGTGCTTCGTTTTCCTGCTTACCTGGTTGTAATTGTTATTGGATGGGTTTGCTATTGCTTGCTTCCCTGTTCCGTGTTTGGTTAGCGTTGCTATCCTTCTATCATTAGCGTTGCTTTTCACTGTTCTGGTTAGCTCTGCTATCTTATTGTTTGTGTGTTGGTTCGTTACCTCACCGCTTTATGTGTTATATCCTTCTCTAAAAGTATGTCAGTCTCCTCGGGCACAGTTTCCTAGACTGAGTCTGCTAGGAGGGGCATAGAGGGGAGAAGCCAGCACACACTATTGATTTCTTAAAGTGCTGGGCTCCTGAGGACCCGATCTATACCTCATGGTAATATCCTATTCTCCAGCATCCACTACAGGCTACGACAAAAGAATTACCAGTAGGTACTAAATTCCTATTTTCGGACTATTGATTCCGTGAGTACCCCCCACCTCCTGTGGAATCCCCCCTATCTATATTTATTGACCTACGCCTGTTAGGCCCATTGGGAGCACCCGATTGTTGACTTATAAGAGATGAGAGTGCAGAACCTCTGCAGTGTGTATGTGTGTGTGTGTGTGTGTGTGTGTGTGTGTGTATGTATGTATGTATGTATGTATATATATATATTTCCCATGTGTACAGTTACCTGCAATTTATTTCTATTTGAAAATTATATATTTAGTTGTCATCCCCTCTTTTTTTCACCATGACTTTGTAACATGGTCCTTTTTCTGTTCCCCCTTTTCTTTGTGTCTTTTACGTCAATCATTTTATAATGCACTAAAGATCCAAGGAGTATGCTGTGTAGTATGTGATCTGCAGATTGTCCTTGGTTGAGTCATGTGTTACCCTTTTTTCCCCCCATTAATGTTTGGATGTTTTGTGATTTTGTTTGGTCAGGCTTTTTCCCACAGTTCTTGAAACTTAACTAGTTAATAAGACTAACACAGTCGCCTTTTAAAAAAAAATTTTTTAAATAAACATCTTGCCTTATATATTTGATAATTTCCATAAATACTATATTACCTAATTGCAAACCAATTATATCCGTATGACCTATGTGTATTATATTACGTTGCAACTGGTTCAGATTTATATTTTGTATTGATCATGCGCAGTCTACTTAAAACATTAATTATGTTACATTTCATTTGTTATATTTTTCATCATACCAGACCATAATTAATAAATAATATATAAATAATATAAGCAGCGCAAATGATTTTTGTGTAGGAAGCGAGAGGCTGTGAAAATCCTGTAATAATTGCATTTGTAATGGAATATGTCGTTTTTACTTGGAGCTGTTATGACATTTATAGGCAATTCCGGTGAAGGTCGACGAACCTGTGAATAAATGTTAAGCCTCTCACTGCAAAGAATCAATTGCTGTTTTCCACTTGGAAAGTTCTAGATAGTCTTTAATTTAATTATTTTTAATGTTTTTTTAAGAAAGAAAATATTTCAGATACACGTGTATAATGGTTCACATGTCTTGTGCTTTTCAGCTTTTCATTATGAATAATGATTGTATGTATATGTATGTATATACAGGTTGAGTATCCCATATCCAAATATTCCGAAATAAGGAATATTCCGAAATACAGACTTTTTTGAGTGAGAGTGAGATAGTGAAACCTTTGTTTTTTGATGGCTCAATGTACACAAACTTTATTTAATACACAAAGTTATTAAAATATTGTATTAAATGACCTTTAGGCTGTGTGTATAAGGTGTATATGAAACATAAATGAGGTGGGGTGGTAACATACTTGCTTCAGAAGAAGGAGTCATTTTACCAAAGTGTTCTTTAAGTTTAATATTTCTGTTAAGTTTAAACAGATCAACCTTCCATTGCAAATTGTCAAAAGGAGTAGTGGGGACGAAGGATAAACCTTTCTGCAGAACGTTCATTTCATCTTCAGAAAATGAACGTGACGATAAATTAAAAATTAAGTCCTGCGTTTGACTGGTGGCTTTTTGTTGTTTGTTCTTCCCCTGCCGCGTGTTTTGCCTGCCGCGGCGGGTGTATCCCCATTTGGGTTTTGGAGTTGAGCTCTCGTCTGCATCCCTAAAGGGAGACGTCTGGAAAAAGCCCCTTCATTATAGGAATCACTATCGCTCCCAGTCGTGGCTAAATCTGACTGGAATTTATTACCCCTTTTGGTGAAGCGTTTTCTAAAATGTGGTTTGCTTCGCTCATCCCCATAAGACCCTGTTAGCCAACCATAGACCCTCTGTTGATCATAGTCCAAATCGACTTTAACACGTTTCTCCTTTTTATATTTAATAAGATCTTGTTTATAATTCTCAACATCTTTCTCCAATTTATTGATCCAATCACCATCCTTATCACCAGAAAGTTTCTCTAAATGTGCCTCTTCAAAGATTTTAATTTTACTTTTAGCCAATTCCATCTCCCGTCTAGCTTCTTCTATGACCAAAAGTAAAAGGTCAAAAGAACATTTGTTCAAAATTGATGTCCATTTAATACAAAAATCTGGGTCATATCTTCCAATCGTAGGAATGTTTTTAATTCTAAAGCCCCGTGGAATGCGTTTATCACGATAATAATTAGAAAGTGTTAACCCGTGAAAGAAAAAATCTAATTCACGTTTTTTCAATTTGAATATTTTCGCTATATAGATGACGTGCTCATTTTGTGGCAAGGTTTGGAATGTGAATTTGTGGCTTTAATGGAAGAACATAACCAGTCTAACAGCCCTGTTAAATTTACTTACCAGATTAGCAGAGATACAGTCAATTATCTTGATGTAACCATCACAAGAAAGGGTGACGTTTTGGATACGTCATTATTTACTAAATCTACTGACAGAAATAATCTTTTGTTGGCTTCTAGTGCACACCCTAAGGCGTTAAAAGATTCTTTGCCTTATAGTCAATTTTTAAGGGTGTTACGTATTTCCAGCAATAGAACTGAAGCTCTGATGCAGGTTGATCTAATGTATAAAAAATTCTTGGAGAGAGGTTATTGTCCCAAGAACCTTGAGTTAATGAAACGTAAAGCTTTAGCAGTACCTATTGATAAGCTACTAGTGGGCAATAAGAAGGCAACTAAGGCCACTAAACCCTTTGCGTGGCCCAACACATATACTCATTTAAGTCCTTTTGTGACTAAAACTGCCAAGAAACTTTGGCCTCTTGTCCAGACTGACAGGGATTTAAATCTGTCTGATTCTTCATTAATGCCTTGTTATCGCAGGGGCAAGAATCTTAAAAACTTTCTGGTTCGGACGGATATTACAGGTATGGGAGGTGATACAGTACGGGGCACAACCTTTTGGGGATCCCCTAAACATGGCTGTTTTCGTTGCCCGAACTGCACGACGTGTGGTTTTTTACAAACAGGTGCTGTATTCAATCATCCCTATTCTGGAAAAAAGTTTTTCATTAGACACCACCTTACCTGTTCAAGCCAATATGTGATTTATGTGATCACTTGCCCTTGCTCTTTACAATATGTGGGGAAAACGGAGCGCCAATTTAAAGAGAGAATGGCACTTCATAGATCGGCGATTAAAGCCGCAATTCTCAAAGGCACTAGTGATCAGCCTTTAGCTCGCCACTATGCTACTGCTAAACATAGCTTAACAGCAATTAAATATAGAATGATCGATCATATTCCTGTCCTTAGCAGAGGAGGTGATAGAAAAAAACTGCTGTTACAGCGGGAGACACAGTGGATTGAAAGGCTTGGTACACTTTCCCCTCGAGGGTTAAATGAATCACTAGGGTTACACTGTTTCTTGTGATAATAAGATTGTTGCATCTTTAATACATTATTATAGATGGACACACAGCATGTTACTTTATAAGCTATCTCCAGGTAAGGAATTGTCTTAGACTATGGAGTGTTTATTAGCACAGGCATTCCGTTCTGTTGGATATGTAGCTACTTTTGTATATAGCTACATGAGGAAATACTTGTTCTAAAAAGTCTAGTGCTTGTTGTTGGTTTTTAATATGGTCATTTTTTCACCTTTTTTATCTAGATGTTTTTTCACATGTATGTGTGAGTTCTGTGATTTATACATTTTTGATCACTGTGATGTTTATAATGTGCATTTCTTGTAATTGTGAACTTGATTCAGCTGCCTGCACGCCACGCCCGACACCACATTGATTGGTAGTGGGGTGGGACCTGACGTGCAATGTGTGGTTTCACTGATGCTATATATATGGTGTATACACAATGGTTTCTTATGCTGTCTGATAATCTTGATAAAAGTGCCGCCGAGCACTGAAACGTCGATTTAATCCAAGATGACTTTGTAGTCTTCATTTTATTTGTCCGGAGTGCCGCCGAGTGGTGTGTGGATATTGTGGGCCGTTGCAACACGGCCGTCACGGAGGGCACCTGGCAAGTTTCTACACTGGGACAATAGGAGTGCCGGATCTGGTGGATGTATATGGAACTTTCTCGCCAATATCTCAGGATCGTGAGTATGGGAGAAGTTTATTGATCAAGGCACCGATTCCTATATTGCCTGTCATATCAAGGCTCAGTGAACTGCATCTTTTAGTATCCACTTATATTTTCACTTCACGCTTTTATTGTGGGGGAACAGAGACACCTGCACTCATCACAGCGATTAAGCACTTCTGCACTTTTTGGAATTGTTCTACACTGACCTGTGCAACTTAAAGGATGTTTATGCTGTAATTCCTACCTGGCTTGTTTTTGTGACACAGTGAAAATGTCCAGCAATAAACCAGAGAAACCTGAAGTGGTTCATCAGCGTGTAGTACTAACACCCGGTAAGCTGTTTAGCTTTTCAGAATCGGAAGCGGAGAATATTCTTTTTACTGATAATGGGGAAGTTCATACAGGTAAAGCCAATACACAAGATCTTTACAGAGACCTTTTCAAATTGAAAAAACGTGAATTAGATTTTTTCTTTCACGGGTTAACACTTTCTAATTATTATCGTGATAAACGCATTCCACGGGGCTTTAGAATTAAAACCATTCCTACGATTGGAAGATATGACCCAGATTTTTGTATTAAATGGACATCAATTTTGAACAAATGTTCTTTTGACCTTTTACTTTTGGTCATAGAAGAAGCTAGACGGGAGATGGAATTGGCTAAAAGTAAAATTAAAATCTTTGAAGAGGCACATTTAGAGAAACTTTCTGGTGATAAGGATGGTGATTGGATCAATAAATTGGAGAAAGATGTTGAGAATTATAAACAAGATCTTATTAAATATAAAAAGGAGAAACGTGTTAAAGTCGATTTGGACTATGATCAACAGAGGGTCTATGGTTGGCTAACAGGGTCTTATGGGGATGAGCGAAGCAAACCACATTTTAGAAAACGCTTCACCAAAAGGGGTAATAAATTCCAGTCAGATTTAGCCACGACTGGGAGCGATAGTGATTCCTATAATGAAGGGGCTTTTTCCAGACGTCTCCCTTTAGGGATGCAGACGAGAGCTCAACTCCAAAACCCAAATGGGGATACACCCGCCGCGGCAGGCAAAACACGCGGCAGGGGAAGAACAAACAACAAAAAGCCACCAGTCAAACGCAGGACTTAATTTTTAATTTATCGTCACGTTCATTTTCTGAAGATGAAATGAACGTTCTGCAGAAAGGTTTATCCTTCGTCCCCACTACTCCTTTTGACAATTTGCAATGGAAGGTTGATCTGTTTAAACTTAACAGAAATATTAAACTTAAAGAACACTTTGGTAAAATGACTCCTTCTTCTGAAGCAAGTATGTTACCACCCCACCTTATGACATTCAGAACACGCTCTAAATTTGACCCCATCAGTAATAATCCATCTTTAAAGACATTTACCAGGTTACTTAACCATGAGGTAATGAGTAATCCAGGAGCGTTTAAACCTAATTATTGGAATTTACATAAAAATGAAAAATTGGCTCTAAAAACACTTTCCTCCTATGATGACATCATCATTCGTCAGTCGGACAAAGGTGGTTCTATTGTCATACAGGACCTTTCGTCATATCGGGCTGAGATCTACCGACAACTGTCGGACACTGACACTTACAAATTGTTGACGCAGGACCCGACGGCTATATTCAAGAAAGAACTGGATTCTGTCTTGGACAATGCTGTAAAAGAGAATTTAATTTCTGACCATGTTAGGAATTGTTTAGTGACTACCTGTCCCATTAAACCGATTCTATACACGTTGCCTAAGGTGCATAAGCACCCCACTAGACCACCGGGGCGACCTATTATATCTGCACGGGGATCGATCTTCCAGCCGGTATCAGTTTATTTAGATGGTTTTCTGCAGCCACTAATTCAATCTAAACCTACTTTTCTGAAAGATACCACGTCATTGCTTATGTCGTTGAGAAAGTTACCCTCATTACCTACTGATTTGTTGCTTATTTCTGTTGATGTATGTAATTTATACACATGTATTCCCCATACACAGGGGCTGTTGGCTGTGAGGTTGCTGCTGGCTAATAATGTGAAATATGTGGGTCCAGATATAGAGTTATTTATGTCTTTGTTAGAAATGATTTTATCCAAAAATTATTTCTATTTTGATGGGAAATATTACCTGCAGACATCCGGTGTGGCGATGGTGTCCTCAGTGGCTCCGTCGCTAGCAAATTCTTTTATGTTTATGATCGAGCAGGATGTATTTTTCACCAACCCCACAGTTGCTAGTAAAATATTTGCATATTTTCGCTATATAGATGACGTGCTCATTTTGTGGCAGGGTTTGGAATGTGAATTTGTGGCTTTAATGGAAGAACATAACCAGTCTAACAGCCCTGTTAAATTTACTTACCAGATTAGCAGAGATACAGTCAATTATCTTGATGTAACCATCACAAGAAAGGGTGACGTTTTGGATACGTCATTATTTACTAAATCTACTGACAGAAATAATCTTTTGTTGGCTTCTAGTGCACACCCTAAGGCGTTAAAAGATTCTTTGCCTTATAGTCAATTTTTAAGGGTGTTACGTATTTCCAGCAATAGAACTGAAGCTCTGATGCAGGTTGATCTAATGTATAAAAAATTCTTGGAGAGAGGTTATTGTCCCAAGAACCTTGAGTTAATGAAACGTAAAGCTTTAGCAGTACCTATTGATAAGCTACTAGTGGGCAATAAGAAGGCAACTAAGGCCACTAAACCCTTTGCGTGGCCCAACACATATACTCATTTAAGTCCTTTTGTGACTAAAACTGCCAAGAAACTTTGGCCTCTTGTCCAGACTGACAGGGATTTAAATCTGTCTGATTCTTCATTAATGCCTTGTTATCGCAGGGGCAAGAATCTTAAAAACTTTCTGGATATTACAGGTATGGGAGGTGATACAGTACGGGGCACAACCTTTTGGGGATCCCCTAAACATGGCTGTTTTCGTTGCCCGAACTGCACGACGTGTGGTTTTTTACAAACAGGTGCTGTATTCAATCATCCCTATTCTGGAAAAAAGTTTTTCATTAGACACCACCTTACCTGTTCAAGCCAATATGTGATTTATGTGATCACTTGCCCTTGCTCTTTACAATATGTGGGGAAAACGGAGCGCCAATTTAAAGAGAGAATGGCACTTCATAGATCGGCGATTAAAGCCGCAATTCTCAAAGGCACTAGTGATCAGCCTTTAGCTCGCCACTATGCTACTGCTAAACATAGCTTAACAGCAATTAAATATAGAATGATCGATCATATTCCTGTCCTTAGCAGAGGAGGTGATAGAAAAAAACTGCTGTTACAGCGGGAGACACAGTGGATTGAAAGGCTTGGTACACTTTCCCCTCGAGGGTTAAATGAATCACTAGGGTTACACTGTTTCTTGTGATAATAAGATTGTTGCATCTTTAATACATTATTATAGATGGACACACAGCATGTTACTTTATAAGCTGTCTCCAGGTAAGGAATTGTCTTAGACTATGGAGTGTTTATTAGCACAGGCATTCCGTTCTGTTGGATATGTAGCTACTTTTGTATATAGCTACATGAGGAAATACTTGTTCTAAAAAGTCTAGTGCTTGTTGTTGGTTTTTAATATGGTCATTTTTTCACCTTTTTTATCTAGATGTTTTTTCACATGTATGTGTGAGTTCTGTGATTTATTTTTAAATCAAGTAGTTTTTATTGAGTTTTATGTCACAAACAAACAAAACAAAACAAAGCATCAACATTGAGATTCAACTATAACCTCAACAGTTGCCATCAATAAACCGATTTTTTCAATCACATTTTGGTGTGCGTGTTATTTCTTATCATATATAGTTACATATATATATCCATGACGAGGAGTATCCATAGTTTTACAATGTCGCTCATGTGCTTGATATTTGTTCGCCCTGCCCTGTGCCACCCCAGCGGCCCCACATCTCCGTAAATCGAGAGGTGGAACCCCGTATTTTATACATATGTCTCTCATGGCGAATTACCTCGTTCACCAACGCTCTCCAGTGCTCCACCCTAGGTATGTCAGCAGAGAACCAGACCCTAGCAATAACCACCTTAGCTAGCGTTGTGAGACACAGGACATATTTGTACAGCAAAACAGAGTGCGTCTCCTCCAAATCTAGCCCAAATAAACATATGCCAGGATCTAATGTAGGAAGGGACGGTGCTGTCATGACTACATCACACCAAACTCTATGCCAGAAAAGGGAAATCTCAGGGCAGTCCCACAATAAGTGCCAAAATCCGGCATCAGCTGCCTGACACCTGGGGCAGTTAGAATCTTCCCTAAGACCAGCCCTCTGCATACTAACCGGAGTGCGATAGGACCTGTGTAGAATGTAGAAAAAAACCTGCTTATACCTTATACATGGTGTAGTGTATTTAAGTGAACTCATAATCTGAAGCCACTGCTCTTGGGACAATTGCCCTAAATCAGTCTCCCATTTAGTACGGAGATTGTTTAATAGATCGGGATAGCTATTGTTATTTAAAGCAGCATATATGGTAGACACCTTCCCCCTCCGGCTCATTGAAGTAAGCAGCGTTTTAACAGGTGAGTCAGCAATCGATGGTGGGCCGTGAGGGAATTGGGTCTGTACAGCATGTCTAAGCCGAAAGTATCGGAACATAACTGTGTTAGGCACATCAAATTCGATCTTTAGTTGCTGAAATGACTTCAGCACTCCACCGTGGTATAGCTGACCCAGTGCCACTACTCCCCTAGCAATCCATATGTTATCTAGCGACATCTCATATAGCTCAGGGTATGCACTATTGAACCACAATGGAGTACAGGTATCATGTCCCTCCCAGTCATACAAAGTGTGCGCATAACGCCAGATAAGCAAGGCTTGACGCAACAAGGGAGGCATGCCAGACGTTGAGAGACCAGAAAGGAGAAGTTGAAGAGGAGAGAGAGAGAAAGCAGGAGAGCACTCCGTCCGCTCAGCCAGATACCCCCTCATCGTATCCCCCAGAGAGTCCCCAGTCCATTCACTCAGATGGGCCAACTGAGTGGCCACATAGTACAGTCTGAGGTCTGGGAGGCTTGCTCCGCCAGACATCTGAGATCTGCACATCGTTCTTATAGAGACCCGCGCCTGCCTGCCACTCCATATAAATGAGGATAAAACTCCCTCAATAACAGTAAAGATCTTCTTGGGAAGGTAGACCGGGGAATTCTGTAGAGCATAGAGAAACTTTGGCTGCATCACCATTTTAAATAAATTGACCCTACCCAGGACAGACAGCGGTAATTTTTTCCAGCTATGTGCTTTTTCCTTAAATGTCGCTAGTATGGGGTCAATATTTTGGGCCATATAGCTACGCGCCATAGGAGTAATCCAGATGCCTAGATATTTGAATCGCAGTGTCCATTGCAAAGGATACGCCCCCTGTGTGTTTTCGGGAAGAAGGCCAGAGATAGGAAATATGTGGGACTTGTCCCAGTTAATTAGCAGACCGGAAAAGATACCAAAATTCTCCACTACATGTAATGCTGTTCGTAGGGAGTCATCAGAGTCCTGCAGGAAGAGTAGCATGTCATCCGCGTATAACGCCACCACATCCACATGACCCCCAATCTCAACTCCCCTGACCCCGCCATTACCTCGCAGCAGGGCGGCCAACGGCTCCACGGCCATCGCAAACAGTGCAGGAGACAGGGGGCAGCCCTGTCGAGTGCCCCTCTCCAGTGCAAAAAGCTCAGACGTGAAACCATTGGCCGCCACACGAGCCACAGGCAAGGAATACAATAATTGGATAAAGCCAATAAAACGAGGACCAAAGGCAAATTTCTCCAGCACCCCCCATAGGTACCTCCACTCTACGGAGTCGAACGCTTTGGCCGCATCAAGGGACACCACCACCGCGTCCGATCCCCCCACATAATTTCTCTGGAGATGACAGAACAATCTGCGTAAATTTTGGGCCGTGGACTTACCCGGCATAAAGCCCGTCTGGTCTGGATGAATTATCGTTGTAATTACCAAATTCAATCGAGATGCCAAGATTTTTGCCAATATTTTTACATCAGTGTTGAGGAGGGAAATGGGTCGATAGGACTCGGGGAGCAGGGGGTCTTTCCCTGGTTTCAGCAGGACAATTATATTGGCCTCGGCCATAGAACGCGGGAGGGCCCCACCCTTTAAGAGTAGTTCAAACAGTTGTAGGAGATAGGGGGCAAAAAAAGTAATGTATTTTTTATAGACCTCGCCCGGGAGTCCATCCGATCCCGGTGCCTTAGACGCCGGGAGAGACAGGATCGCGGCCTCCACCTCCTCCACCGTGATAGGCGCATCCAGAGCCCCAGAGTCCTCCCGGGACAAGCATGGCAAGGTCAACTGAGCCAAAAAATCCCCCAGCTGATCATCAGAGTAACCGGCTCGGGAGGCATAGAGCGAGGAATAGTAACTACGGAAAGTCTCCGCCACCTTTGATCCAGAGTAACACATTTGGCCAGCAGAATTTTTCACACACTGAATTACTGTTCTAGGGGAATCAGATCGGGCCAAAAATGCCAAATAGCTGCCATTCATCTCAGCCCGAAAATACTGCTCATGTCCCGCAAAAAGGAGTCTACGTCTGGATTTCTCAAATAAACAATCCGACCACTCACTCTGCGCGTTCTTCCACAACAATTCATCAGACCGCAAATGGGTATTAAGATATTGAGATTCCAACTGCTGGCACAAGTATTCCAACCGCATCTCCTCCCTTTTACTGAACGCTTTAACTTCAGAGATCCGTTTTATAAAGGAGCCCCGCAGGAATGCCTTAAAGGCATCATGCCTCATTGTCAGAACACTGTATAGTGAATTATCTTCCTGGAACCCTTCCCAGGCGGCCATCAGATCCTCACCTTTCCCCAGCAGAGTCAACCAAAAGGGATTAAGCTTCCACATTTTTGCTCCCCGTTCCCAACCTATATTAACTGTGACCAAAACAGGAGAATGATCCGATATGCCCCTAGGGAGATAATCCACCGCCAGCACGTCCGGGGACAAACCCCGGGAAACCAACACTAAATCAATACGAGAAAAAGCGTGATGAGTAGCGGATTGACAGGAGAACTGAGTGGCCGCGGGATTTCGACATCTCCATATATCCACCAGCCCCATCTCCCCCACCAATCTTGCGAATGAGGTAGGGGACGCCAGGGGAGGGGAAGATGCAACCGACTCCCTCCACCTGTCCATGCCACCATCCATGACATTGTTAAAATCTCCTAGACATATCACCGGGGTAGCAGGGGACCGGGCCAGAAAACGGGCAGCGTGCCGGAGGACCTCATTGTTATATGGCGGGGGGACATACACTGCTAATATATTAAACAGTCGGCTGTTAATATGGGCTCGTAGGAAGACGTATCTGCCATATTGGTCAGTTTCACATTCATCCATATGAAATTGTACGGACTTTTTAATCATTACAGAAACGCCTCTTGCATTGCTAGAGAAGGTGGAATGATACACGTGACTGACCCATGGTTTTCTAAGCGCCAACACTCTACCTCCATGCAAATGTGTTTCAGAAAGACAAATTATGTCTGCCTGATATTTTTTAACCTGAGTCAGGACTAACGATCTTTTGATTTTTTCATTCAATCCCCGAACGTTCCAGCTGAGCAGACGGAGCCCCTCAGAAACAGTAGACATAGAAATCATACCGGAGAGGGATAACAGGATAGGTTAAAGAGACATATAGCAGAGCCTGGCATCGCCGCATAGCAACGTTGAGCCAACAGTACATAGGGACAGGAATAACCAGTCCCCCTACGTTCCTGGAGGCATAAGAGCACAAAGCAACATAATGCAGAAAATACGCGTCTTTGCAAGATACGCACAGAGCTAAAAAGTGATGGCTTGGAAAAAAATAATCTAACCCCCCCCGCACCCACCCTGTATCACCTATAACGCAGTGTAGCAGAACACACACATAGGCAGAAATTGATGGCATGAAAAAAAACAATCTAACCCCCCCCCACACCCACCCTGTATCACCTTGCGAACATAAGGTATACCTGGATCCCATAACTCCCACCAAAGTAACTAAGCTAAGGGATAGGGGCCTAACTAAGATCCCAAAGAAATGCCCCTACACTATCTTCGGCATAAACTCTCCCCAGAGTACCAGTAGAAGTAGTACCCTAACCCTGGAAAAATAAAAAAAGAAGGAAGAAAAAAAAAGAAAAACATATCTAGCAGCGTACCCCAACATATAAAAACGAGACAAAGATTAATATCAATATTAGGCTGCTCAGCATTACCCCCCTAGTACATTGCATGTATATCCACAGCATGACTAGCGTAACATGATTTGAAACAGTTAGTCTTAGCCAGCAATAAGAAAGTAACAAATCAACAAATGTATGATAATACATCAACGAGGAGGACGAGGCTGTCGTTCCAACCATGCAGCAGCATCTTGAGGAGTGGAGAAGAAATGAGTGGTGTTATCGGACACCACCCTCAATTTGGCCGGGAACAGCATAGAGTATTGTATATTGCGGTCACGGAGTTGACGCTTAACATGCAGAAACTGTGATCTACTCTTTTGCACCTCCAGAGCAAAGTCAGGGAAAACGGATATATTATGTCCATCTAGTTGGATAGGGCCCTGTGTTCGGGCCATGCGGAGTATAGCGTCACGGTCCTTAAAATGTAGGAAACGAGCAATAAATGTTCTAGCCGGAGCCCCGGGTGGTGGCGGTCTAGGCGGGAGCCTGTGCGCTCGTTCCACCGCGAATTGAGAGGTAAATGCTTCTTTGCCAAATAATTTAATAAGCCAATTTTCCAGAAAGGATTCCGGGGAGGTGCCCTCTGCTCTCTCAGGGAGCCCAACAAACCGAACGTTGTTGCGCCGTAGTCTCCCCTCGATATCGGACATTTTACTCTGCATAGATATCACCTGGGTAGACAGGTCGGCCACTTTCAATTGTAAGGGTGATGTAGTGTCTTCCAGAGCTGATATCCGATGCTCAGTTTCACCCACTCTTTCCCGGATTTTTTGTAGATCCTGTCTTAGGAGAGAGACGTCCGCCTGGACTTGCCCAATCTTGTCTGTGACCCTCTGCTCAGACGCAAAAATGGCCTGTAGTATTTGCTGGGTAGACTGAACCTGCTCAGTGGGGTCGAGGGCAGCGACCTCAGCCGCAGGCGGGGATGGGTCAGTGTCACCCTGCTTTGCCGAATGAGTTGCCTGTTGCGACCTAGCAAATTTCTCCAGTTTTGCAGCGGCGCTCGCCGCGCTCTGACCTCCTTTCACCATTGCAGCACTGGACGCGAAGTCAGGACCCCAAGGATATTACAGCAAAAAAGTCTCTGAGCAGTATCAGGTCAACACAGGTGCTGGAGCCGCTCGGATCGGGCAGATATGATAAATAATAATGTAGCAAAGTAGAGCAGGCTTATGAGCACACCACAGAATAGGTTGTATGCAGAGAATAGGAGACTAACTGGTTCAGCACGAGAGCAAAACTATGTGGTTGTTGCAGGTTTGCAGGGAGTATATAAGGACTGTGCTGTTTCCTTCCTTATTATTGCCCTCTATTCCCTTCCTTTTTCTGTACATTCAGGAACTCCTCAATGGATGTAGGGGGAGTAATATTTTTTTATTTTATATTTATTTATTTATTTATTTATTTTTTTGGTTTGTTGGGGCTCCACACTTTTGATCATTTATTAAGCCCAGGAGGGAGATAGAGAGGTAGCTCCAGCCACAGCTCAGTTCACCGTATTGCACCACCAGATGGCGCTGAGAGACAAGCTTCCCAGAAGGAGAAATAGAAGAAAAGAAAAGAAGATGGCGGCTTCGCGGGCTTTCCTCCCCGCACTCACCCGCCCGCCGGGTCTTCTGGCAGTTACCGCTGCTCCCGGCCGTCAGTCAGGATCTCCTCGGTCTCCGATCCCCAGCTGGGGGATCACTGCAGGGCCGCCGTCAGGAGCGCTGTCGCGTGTCTTACGCGTCTTCCCTCTAGCTCCGGCACGCAGAGAGGCAGGGAGCCGGGCCAGCACACTGGAGGGGTCTGATATAAGGAGCCGCTTCACGCTCCCGGCCAGCGCGGATGACAGCAGGGGCAGCACATCTTCCTATGCCTGCAGGTATTTCACAGGAGTCACGGGTTAGGGGAAAACGGATATTTAAGCAGGATTATTATGGAGAGCCAGAGCTGCACACTGCTACTCCATTCCGATCCAAGCCACGCCCCCGAGTTCTGTGATTTATACATTTTTGATCACTGTGATGTTTATAATGTGCATTTCTTGTAATTGTGAACTTGATTCAGCTGCCTGCACGCCACGCCCGACACCACATTGATTGGTAGTGGGGTGGGACCTGACGTGCAATGTGTGGTTTCACTGATGCTATATATATGGTGTATACACAATGGTTTCTTATGCTGTCTGATAATCTTGATAAAAGTGCCGCCGAGCACTGAAACGTCGATTTAATCCAAGATGACTTTGTAGTCTTCATTTTATTTGTCCGGAGTGCCGCCGAGTGGTGTGTGGATATTGTGGGCCGTTGCAACACGGCCGTCACGGAGGGCACCTGGCAAGTTTCTACACTGGGACAATAGGAGTGCCGGATCTGGTGGATGTATGTATATATATATATATATATATATATAAGAAATATGTCCTTACTTTGCGCTGATAAATTGAGCTACACCTCTAACCCCTGTTGTACAATATGATAAAGATACAAAGTTGGAGATTTCCAAAGGGAGCTAATGTGAACAGATGGATGTACTTTTTCTGCCAATAATAACAGTTACAAAAATACAAATTTATTCATAAGAGCAAACTTGACATAAAATGACTTATAGTCTCTGTTAGGACAGTGTGATTTTACAGTTTGCAATGAACAATGACATTCAATTTTGGCATTAGACAATAAACAATGAAGATGATGGCAATAAAATGAAGATTCTGATAGCAATTCAGATAAGCCTAAAAATCCAACTCGTTTCTGGACACTGTTTGGCTGTGAGAAGTATTGTTGGGGTTGTCATAGAATAACAATACTGACACCAAGGTATATCTTGAAAACAAAACCGTTTTACTAAATCACAGGTTCTTTTCTACATAAAACAAAACCAAGTTGTTCACACCACTACTTGGAGTGACAACAATCTCCCTGACTGTTTAACATCACACAGCCGTCAGGTGGTTATAGACCCAGCATACAGTCTACCAAAACAATGAAACAAGCAATGTAAAGCTTTTTGCCAACAGCACTACAAATAAACATTCACAACACACTGTCCTGGGTTATAGTCACCAATGCGTGCAGCGTCCCGTTTCAGTGGAAATGTGTCCTGAAAGGAACCACTGGTACCGAAGTCCTTTCAAACATACACAGTCTTCCAGACCCCTGACACTAGCCCCCTTACAGGCCCTAGCTACTGGCTGCTAGTCAGCATCAGAGGTCCTGCACCTGTGAAAGCTTCAGCCCTTTCTGGGTATCCTACAGGTGCACAATTACTCAGCCATCCTGGCTGCAGAACCCACAAGACCTGGACTGACCTTTGTGGATGGGGCCCGCCCGCTTCTTCCATCCACCCCCAGGGACCCTTGCTGGTTTTCTATCAAAACCAAACTACAGGAGCTAAAATAGTTCCTGCTGTCTCCCTGGGGTTTTCTAAATTCTGCTATAGGCATTTTCCAGGTCGTCGCTAAACATGGAACAGATCCCATTTCCTATTACGTCCTTGAGGATACTGAGGTCCATATTAGTACCATGGGGTATAGACGGGTCCACTAGGAGCTATGGGCACTTTAAGAATTTGATAGTGTGGCCTGGTTCCTCCCTCTATGCCCCTCCTACCAGACTCAGTTTAGAAAATGTGCCCGGAGGAGCCGGTCACGCTGAAGGAAGCTCCTGAAGAGTTTTCTGCATTTATTTTTCTGTTTGTTATTTTCAGGCAGGGCTGTGTGGCACCAGCCTGCCTGCTTTGTGGGACTTTGGGGGGAGAATGGCCCAACTTCCTGAAGAGTTAATGGTCCCGTTTCTCCGCTGACAGGACACTGAGCTCTTGAGGGAGTCATTCGCAAGCCCCACCAAGGCGAGCATACCCTCCCGCAGCACGCCGATACCCCTAACAGAGCCAGAAGAAAGAAGAGTGGTGAGTAGAACGCCGGCGTCCCGGTTAGCGGGTTGCCCAGCGATAATGGCGGCACAAGGGTAGGAGCACAGCGCTGACAGGCTGTGGCTCCAGGCTTCCGAGTAATATGCTGTGAGGTATGTATCCGCGGTGAGGGGCGAGCTGAAGCCACTACAAGTACCCACACTGGCACCACTAGCTTACAGGCGTTCTAACCCACTGTTAAGCACACAAAATTACCTCAGCCAGTATAAAAAACCGGGAAGACCATGCGCCATTAAAGGGACGGGGCTTCACTATGAGCAGATCCTGCAGCTCACCAGCGCCATTTTCTCTCTGCAGATCACACTGAAAACGCTGGCAGGGAAGTGCAGCTACTCCACAATTAGGGGGAGCAGTATTATAAGTACTAATACCCTATTAAGGGTACTTAGTCTGCGCCTAGCTGAGATCATTATTAGCTAAAGGGGCGCTGTGTGGCTGGTTTCCTCATAACTCTGTGTCTCCCTAGAGAGCTCTGTTGGTTATTTGTGCATAACCTGTATTCTCGTGTGTGTGTGTGTGTGTGTGTGTGTGTGTGTGTGTGTGTGTGTGTGTGTGTGTGTAAACTTCCACATTACAATATCTAAGGAGTATATTTCCTGCACAGCAGAGTGTTTCTCTTCCCCTGGGGGATCATTACACTGTACTCCGGACAGTACACATTCTCAGGCTAGTGGGTCCGACCTAGCATGGTTGGATTCCATAAAGGGGATGATTACAAATATTTCAAATAGATTATCCCATAATGAGAAAGAGACGCAATACTTAAGAAAAAAAAGAGAAAATAGGGAGGGTCTACAAGTTTGGCGCACAGCAGCCCGTCCACTGACAAAATACCTATGTAAAAATCACCGATTTTACCAAAACAATATATAGAAGAAGCAAGTGTTGGTATTTATCTGTGTCCAGGGCGCGTAAAAAAAGAAAAAGGTAATGAAACTTAACACATCCCTTGTCAAATGGGTATACGATGTCTTCTCCAGGTTATGCAGGCCTATGAGTCCTTTCGTTCAGGTGAATCTTCTCGTTATAAATGGCTCCCAGTTCATGTCAAAATGGAGAGAAATAAGAGAGAAAAGAAATGTGTAGCACCGTTTACAACAGCTAGAATCGAGAATTCCACACAATGAAAGTTTTTAAGGGCGTACCCCACTCACACAGAAACAAGTAAGTGGGTTCCCGTAAAGGTATCTTTATTGCTATTTTTTTTCACCAATCCCCTCAGGTTAGGTTCACGTAATTAAGCGTGCCTGAATCTCACACCACATGGGGTACTGTAAACACGTAGGGGTAGCGTCTGAGGCAATTTCAATGCGTACCCTCACTTACACAGAGCAAAGCCAGAACATTCATATAACGGTTTCTTTATATCAACAAAAATCCTCAGGTGCATACCCCAACTCACTCAGTAAACGATGAATGACTCCTATAAAGGTTTCTTTAAATAGATTCACTGGTATCCCTTTGGTGGATCCACAAGAGGAAAAGGAACTCTTTCTCCCAAATGCCAGACCAGAGTCATGAAAAAAATCCTTCTTTCTAAAACAGGTTTTTTATTCCAGACATAGTCCAAATTCATACAAAGAAATCACCACACATGGTGACAGAAAAAATAAAAAAGTAAAAATTTAAAAGTACAATAAAAATTCCAAAGGCAAAATTTTAGATAATAATCGGCGTGATTATTCCCTTTTTCCAGAAAAACTACTCACAGTACAGTCGTCCGACGCGTTTCGGTCTCGAATGGACCTTAATCATGAACTATCTGCACTGTGAGGAGTAAGCATATTTATGCTATGAACATCCAATGAATGAGTAGCCGGAAATGACATCATTAATTACAATGAAAATTAATTTTGTTTAAAAACATGATTATTCATCACACAAATTCATAATAACATATACATAAACACTAGTATTTGTTCCGTTTGTACCGTTTCCGGCTACAAACGGAACAAACCTTCAGGGATTATTTTCTGGGGAAGTTTCACCAGCAGCGGTGCAACACAATATCAATAATTATGCAACACAATATCCGGTGGAAACACCATATATGGTCATGTAGTAGTCCACTATGGAAACTACATTACCCAGAATTCCAAGCTCCGTTTTTTAATGGAGAAGAAAATATGTTTTAAAGTGTTTTTCCTGCTGTACTTTTTCACCATGCATGATACTAGTGTTTATGTATATGTTATTATGAATTTGTGTGATGAATAATCATGTTTTTAAACAAAATTAATTTTCATTGTAATTAATGATGTCATTTCCGGCTACTCATTCATTGGATGTTCATAGCATAAATATGCTTACTCCTCACAGTGCAGATAGTTCATGATTAAGGTCCATTCGAGACCGAAACGCGTCGGACGACTGTACTGTGAGTAGTTTTTCTGGAAAAAGGGAATAATCACGCCGATTATTATCTCAAATTTTGCCTTTGGAATTTTTATTGTACTTTTAAATTTTTACTTTTTTATTTTTTCTGTCACCATGTGTGGTGATTTCTTTGTATGAATTTGGACTATGTCTGGAATAAAAAACCTGTTTTAGAAAGAAGGATTTTTTTCATGACTCTGGTCTGGCATTTGGGAGAAAGAGTTCCTTTTCCTCTTGTGGATCCACCAAAGGGATACCAGTGAATCTATTTAAAGAAACCTTTATAGGAGTCATTCATCGTTTACTGAGTGAGTTGGGGTATGCACCTGAGGATTTTTGTTGATATAAAGAAACCGTTATATGAATGTTCTGGCTTTGCTCTGTGTAAGTGAGGGTACGCATTGAAATTGCCTCAGACGCTACCCCTACGTGTTTACAGTACCCCATGTGGTGTGAGATTCAGGCACGCTTAATTACGTGAACCTAACCTGAGGGGATTGGTGAAAAAAACTAGCAATAAAGATACCTTTACGGGAACCCACTTACTTGTTTCTGTGTGAGTGGGGTACGCCCTTAAAAACTTTCATTGTGTGGAATTCTCGATTCTAGCTGTTGTAAACGGTGCTACACATTTCTTTTCTCTCTTATTTCTCTCCATTTTGACATGAACTGGGAGCCATTTATAACGAGAAGATTCACCTGAACGAAAGGACTCATAGGCCTGCATAACCTGGAGAAGACATCGTATACCCATTTGACAAGGGATGTGTTAAGTTTCATTACCTTTTTCTTTTTTTACGCGCCCTGGACACAGATAAATAGCAATACTTAAGAAAGTCTGTGGAGGACCTGATGAATAGAGATTCATCTCCCACACCAGCGCCTCGAACCCCTCCCATTTGTCTGCAAAATCGATCTCTGGCCCATTTCCTGCAGTCTGACGCTGACAGGTCATACAGGGAGGAGGGGGAGGTTGACTCAGGGGGGGGGGGGGGATGCAGCTCTGTCACAGGGAATAGAGGTTCTTATAGAAGCTATCAGAGATGTTCTGCATATTCCTTATAAGGTGTCAGGGGAGTGTGAGGAATCTTATTTTTAACATCAATAGTTTTTATTGAATTTTATATTGAATGCAAACAGGGAAGAAAAAAAAGGAGGGGGTACAGAAAAAAGAACAGGGTGGGGAGGGATGTACACGTCAATAAAATGCAACATACATATAGAACAGATAGCATAACACTAAGTAGGTATACAGGTATCCTAGACATGTTAACAGTTTGAGATGTGCATAGCTAATTTAATATGGTTTCTCTACTCCGTCTTAAGAATCCGGAGGGGATCGGTTGATAACATTATAAATGTAATATCTAGTAATAACCATAGGGAAAAATATGGGAGACAGAGCGCTCAGGAAGCAGAAGATTCCTCATTCAGGCTGAATTGTAACGGGGACGACATCCCCGGGTGTGATATGAGGGTAGAGCCCTCTCCCTCCGTGACATATTCATGCCAATGGAACCATTTCACCATGGGAGAGGAAGCAGAAGAGGAATAAGGCATACATTCGTTTTCCATATTATAATGGAAATTAATTTTATGAAACACCTTTAGAACAGGGGGGACCGCCACCTGCTTCCAGGCTTGGGCCAGGGTTGCCCTTGCCGCTATACAGATGTGTCCCAACAGGTACCTCTGAGAGGACGGCACCTCCAGTGGATACATATGCAGGAGAGCCAGAGCTGGGGACGGGCTTAAAGATAGGCCTAGAACTTTATTTATTAGCGTAAATATTTCTGTCCAGAAAGTTTGGAGAAGGGGACATGTCCAGAAAATATGGTATACATGCCCTATCTCTCCGCAATTTCTCCAGCATAGTGGTGAGCAGGAAGGCCAGAAGGTGTGCAGTCTGTCTGGGGTCAGGTATAATCTATTCAGTAGTTTAACATGCATTTCTGAATGATTTAAACAGCGAGACATGCGAAATGTTAAACGGTATAATTTCTCCCATTGTGACTCTGCTATGGGAATACCCAAGTCCACCTCCCAGCGCCTCTGAGCATTAGACTTTTGGTATGGGGCTAATGAGATGAGTGTGTTGTACCAATAGGTTATATCTTTAGTTGATGAGGATAATACCAAGCGGGATCGGATAGACTGAGCCAGAGAGCTGGGGGGGGGTTTGTACTGTGGGTAGACTTTGGAACCAGTGTCTGATCTGAAAGTAGTGAAACAGTTCAGCACTTGGGAGGGAGAATTTATCTTGCAATTGGGCGAATGAAAGGAAGGTAGTTCCATCTAATAAGTCTCCAAGGGTATGAATATTACAAGCAGTCCACGTAGAGATATGTAAGTTGGGAATTAACTTACTCACTGCTTTAAGTGAAAGGGTCGTGTGGGGGGTAGTAATGTTAGGAAGTTTACTCATCAAATTATCCCATATTCGTAAGGAGGAAGCCGTAGAGGGAAGGACATTCAAACCATTGGGACGGAGGGCCTTAGGAGTCCTCAGCAAATCTGCCAAGGGGTATCCTATGCATCCGACCTCCTCAATGTGGGCCCAGAGGGGTGCGGGATTGGATATGTTCCAAGATTTCAGTTGGGCAAGCACACATGCTTCCTGGTACATACTTAGGTCAGGCAATGCGAGGCCTCCTCTGTGTCGGGGAAGAATCATTCTAGCATGTGCCAGTTTTGGGGGGTGCGATTTCCACAGGTATCTCGCCAGAACAACTCTGCATTTATCGAGGTACGGTTTGGGAAAAGAATAAGGTATAGTGCGAAATAAATACATGAGTTTGGGTAATAAGGACATTTTAAAGGCAGACAAACGTCCCAGCCAGGAGATCTCATACAGCAACCACGAGGATGTCAGGGTCTGGAGAGTGAGTATCAGGGGGGGAAGATTTAAATCGAACACATCCGAGGAGGTAGGGGGGATATGTATCCCGAGGTATGTAAGTGAGTTGAGTTTCCAGTTGTATGGATATTGAGAACGTAAAGCGGCCGTGAGTGTATCGGGTAGATGGACAGGTAAAGCTTCGGTTTTAGTTGTATTCAGTTTGTAGTATGAGGCCTCACTGAAGTCGTGTAATATGGAATGTAGATATGGGAGAGAAGAGGAGGGTTGAGATACGAAGAGGAGGACGTCGTCGGCAAAGAGACACAATTTATGGGAGAGTCCGCCATGGGTTAGGCCGGGGAATGCAGCATCTGCTCTAATTTTAGCTGCCAGGGGTTCAATACCAAGAGCATATATCAGAGGTGAGAGAGGGCAGCCCTGGCGGGTACCATTAGTGATTGGGAAGGCGTCCGACAAGAATCCATTACTAAAAACCCTTGCTGATGGTAAGGTATATAATGCTAAGATTGACGCCAGAATCTGGGCAGAGAAGCCAAATTTAACCAAAACAGTACGCATATATAGCCAATTCAGTCTGTCGAACGCCTTCTCAGCATCCAATGAGAGTAATAAGAATCCCTCTGTGCCCGGGGCCCTATCTATCAGGTTAAAAACTCTGCGGGTATTGTCAGAGGCCTGTCTGCCAGGTACAAACCCAACTTGATCGGGGTGAATCAACAGCGGTAAATAAGCACTAAGTCGGGATGCTATCAATTTAGCATATAGCTTGACATCACTGTTAAGTAATGCAATTGGTCTGTAGTTGTGGCAGTGGGCAGGGTCTTTCCCAGGCTTGGGGATAGCTACTACTTGGGCCTCTAGCATTTCTTTAGGGAAGGTACCAGTATTAGTTATCTCATTAAACAGAGCGGTCAAAGTGGGGGAAAGACGGTCTGCAAAGGAGGCATAGAAGTCGTTAATAAACCCATCGGGGCCAGGGGCTTTATCCTTAGGGAGAGATTTAATCGTGGATTCGACCTCTGTTATGGTCCAAGGAGCATTTAAGGTGTCTAGTTGATCTTGGGTTAAGGTAGGGAGATTGATAGAAGAAAGGAACGCTTGGATAGAGTCAGGGTAGGCTGGAATGTAAGGGGGTCAGAATGCAAGTTATACAGTTTAGTATAATAGTCTGCGAATTGGTTAGCAATATCTAAGGGGTTAGCAAGCTTAGAGCCTGTGGAGGAAAGGATGAATTTAATTCTGTTACGAGCTTGTTGGGCACGAAGTCTGCGGGCTAGCATTTTACCGGGTCTGTTACCTACTAAATAGAATTTCTGTCGTAGTCTATTGAGAGCTATTTGGGTTCTAAAAACCAAGAGTTTTTGTAGTTGGCTGCGGATGTCAGCAAGTTCCTTACGTAAAAGTCGGGTGGGGCGCATCTTATTCTTGTCTTCAGCTATTTTAAGTCTTTGTTCCAAGTCTAGTTGGAGTCTTTTGGCTTGCTTTTTAAGCGTAGCTCCAGCCTGAATAGCAGAGCCGCGGACAACTGCTTTTAACGCACACCAGTAGTTTGGTAAAGATGTGTCCGAAGGGGAATTGGTATCTGTATACAGGGATAGGCTGTCTGAGATAATTTTTTTGGCCAACGCGTCATGTAGCAAATGGGGAGATAGTCGCCATGGTCTGGGGGGGGCGGGGGCAGGTCCAATGTGCCACTTCCAGAATAGCGGAGCATGGTCGGACCAGGTGATAGGTAGGATATCCACTCCACCAGACTCCTGCAAGGTCCACTTATCGCACAACACGAGGTCGATTCGCGAGTATGAATTGTGTACTGGTGAAAAGAACGTGTAGTCTCTACCTGAGGGGTTGCAGATTCGCCAGATGTCATATAAGTCAAATTCTGCTAACACATTACGCAGCGCTAGGGAAGGGCCAGAGCGAGTTTTAGGTGTAGTTGAAGAGGGCTGGGACGATTTATCCAGTTTGGGGTCTAGTACTAAGTTAAAGTCTCCTAGGAGAATTAGGGAGCCGACCCGGACCTTCTGGATAAGCAAGCATAGCTTCCGAATAAAGGCCACTTGATTCGAGTTAGGTGCGTATAGAGATACTATTGTGACGGATTTACCCTCCAACGTACCAGTGAGAATTAAGTACCGGCCTGCTTTATCAGCAATTTGTGAGTGGAGAGTAAAGGGGACACCATTTCTAAACAGCAGAGCTACTCCGTTTCTTTTAAAGGGTCCGTTAGCGAAATAACCAGTAGTGAACCTGTGGTCTTTCAATACAGGGGGGTTATGTGAGGAAAAGTGAGTTTCTTGTAGGGCAACTATATCGGCTTTATATTTATGGAAGGAGGATAGAGCTAATCTACGTTTGTTGGGGGAGTTTAAACCCTTAACGTTCACTGAGAGAATACCAACCATACTTATTCAGTTAGAGTATCATGTAAGTGACGGCATCCCATCCGGATGGGGGGGGGGAGGGGGGGGACACAAAAATCACGGAAACGGGGCAATATGCGTAGGCTTAGTAAAACAAAAGGGAAAGAAAAGTAAATCGACCCAGTACATCGGGTCTGCATAGCTACTGCAGGGGAAAAATGGATGCAGTAGAGAAACAAGGGGCAGGCGGACTCTTCAATCCGCCCAGAGTCATTAAGAAAACAGGCAGCTAATATATAAGGGGAATAACTGCACTTCTCCATCTAAACATATGTGGTACGTGGGGTATAAATACACATCAGAAAAACATAAATATATCACAGAATGACCTGGCGTATCTTGCTAGCGGGAAAACCTCTGTCTATTGCAATTAGCGAGTACTAGAAAGATAGGCCAGTAAACAGGTAAGCTGGGGCGAGAGCTGAACGTCCACACTTAAGTGAAGGAATACACGCTATATGAAGTAGTAGTAATACAGTGTATCTCACCTAGAGGGGTTCGAGAGCCGGAAGGGCTACAATAGACAGCTTATAATATAGACGATAACTCTAACGAAACATGAAAAGGCATGTTAGAACAAAACATTAATTACGTAATGCTTTCACTCAGTGGACCATTCCGAGCGAGGGGGAGGACGTCTCTCATGGGAGGATGGTAATTTCACCGAGATATCCCAGTCCTCGAGCAGCTTCACTCCGGCTTCCAGTTCTGATAGAGTAAATGTAGAGCTGTCATAGAATACAATCAGCTTCACTGGAAAGCCCCACCTATAACGGATATCTTGGGCCCGGAGGGCGGTGGTAATCGGGGCTAAGCTCCGTCTTTTAGAAAGGGTAATTGCGGAAAAGTCCGGAAACAGTTGCAAGCCTCCTAGGGTATCAGAGTTCTCTGCATCTCGAGTAGCCTGGAGAATACGTTCCTTAATGGTGAAGAAGTGCACCCGAAGTAATGTATCTCTAGGTAAGGAGCTGGAGAGGTACCGAGGTTTAGGAAGACGATGGATTCTGTCAATGAGCAGCTCCGCATCTGATGCTTCAGGTAGCAGTTTACGGAACAGGGCCATCGCATATTTCGTCAGATCGGAGTTATCAACCGAATCGGGTATTCCACGAATTTTAATATTGTTCCGTCTGGAACGGTCTTCCATATCTGCCATTTTGTTCTTAACCATGTCCAACTCGTTTTGTTGTTGGTCGTGAGCTGTGATGAGCTCATTATGTGACGTCACCAATTCTTCCAGTTTACGCTCTAGAGTGTCGGTTCTGTCGCCAATGGCTGTCAGCTCCTCCTTAACTTCCCGTATAGCAGCTGTTAGGTCGCGAGTTAAGTCCGATTTGAAGGCCGACAAGACTTGGCAAAGGGTCTTCACGGTAAGGGGAGCGTCAGAGCACGGGTCTACGCCCGACACTGAGAGCGAGCTGGTCAGATCGGATGAGATCGGACTTTTCGTGGAGGGGGCCGACACTCCTCGAGGCGGCGGGGACGCCTGATTTTGTTTCCGAATCGGGAAAGAAACCTGAGGAGGTAGCGTGCCTTTTGCTTTTTTAGGTGCCATAGTGAGATAGAGGGGAGAAAAAAAAGAGTTGAGAAAAATAGATGTTCTGAGGATACTGCAGCAGCTGGGTCCCTCTAGGCTGATGTGTTATAAAGTAGACAGGATGCTGATTTTCAGACGTATTCCCATGTTAAACGGTAAGACTCTGGGCGGAGATAGCGCATATTAGGGGTCACATCTTGCCGGGCTGTATGAGTATAGAGACGAGGGTTGTTTCAAGCTCGGTAATGATGGTAAGAAAACTGCAGGCAGGGCTGAGAGTAGTGACAAATTAGTATGGTAGGGTACAGTTAAATAGCAGAGCGTTTTGCAGTGGCTGCAATCAGCAGCTTATTATATGTCTTCTGTAGGTAGAGGGTGCTTACAGGTGTACAGTATGCAGGATATGTGGGCTAAGAGGAGTTCACAGAGCAGTTATATAGTAGCTCTGAATTGTGCTGCTTGTAATCACAGGGGCTGTTAGAAGAAATCCAAGATGGCCGCCGCCATAGTTAACAGGCCAGAGGCTTCACTTCCACTGGCTTTTGCACGCACAGGGAGGGAGCTGTCGGTAGTCTGTAAGTACCTGAGGGTCTGGGGAGGGTCTCCGCAGGTCAGGGGAGTGTTGTGCGCCCACTGGGGGTCCGCCGGGTCCCGCCGTGGCCGCGAGCGGGTCCCGGAGCTCGGCGCCGGGTTGACACCAAACTCGAGTCCCCGGCCTCTGGAGGATGCGTAGGCCCCGATCTCGGAGCTGCGGATACTAGCTCTCAGCGGCACGGGAGGTCTCTCCGGGAAGCCCACAACAGACAGCAGGTCACTGGGGGGGGGGATCAGGAGCCAGCAGGGGCTGATATAGAGAGATTTGGGGTATTTAAAAGCTTTTATGACCAGGAGCCCCAGCACAATGTGACCATTCAGGACAGCGTCCAAGCCACGCCCATGAATCTTATTTTAATGTAAAAAAAAAAGTCCTCAGTCACTTTTCCTGTGTCAAAGGACTAGAATACCCTATTTGAAGAACCGTGGGTAAATCCTGATAAGAAATTTCAGATCCCTAAAGGGTTGCTCTCATCTTTTTCTATTTTTCTGGAGGATAGGAAAAAATGGGAAAATCCACCGATAGTGGACGCATCAGTCTCTAGGCTGTCACGTAAAATTGTATTGCCTGTCCCTGGTGCAGCCTCCCACAGCTGATTGTAAAATTGAGACTACACTCAAATCATTGTACACAGCAGCTGGGGTGGCCCAAAGACCCACTATTGCATGTTTGTGGATCACTAAAGCCATTGCTAAATGGTCAGGTAACCTAATTGAGGGGTTAGATTCCGCATCTAGGGGGGATGTTGTCTTACTCCTGCAGCATATACAGGACTCTGATTTATGGTGGAAGCCATAAAGGCAATAGGCGTGCTTAACGCATGCACCACCGCTATGGCAGTGTCGGCACGCAGGGGCTTGTGGCTATGCCAGTGGACTGCTGACGCGGATCCAGGAAAGTCGTGGAAGGCCTACCATTCACAGGAGAGGCTTTGTTTGGAGATGATTTAGACAAATGGATCTCCACAGCTATTGCGGGTAAGTCTACATATCTTCATTCCGTAGCCCCCCCATCCGAGAAGACTTACTCAGCTTCTAGGTTACAGTCCTTTTGGACGGCCAAGTTCAAGGGCAAATCCAGAGGTGCTTCTACGTCCTCCGGAGGCACAAGAGGTAAACCACGTAAACCAGCAACAGCAGGTACTCAGGAGCAGAGCTCGGGCCCTGCTTCCTCAAAGACTTCAGCATGATGGTGGACCGCAATGCCGGGAAGGCTGTCAGGTAGGAGCTCGACTACAATTCTTCAGTCAGATCTGGTCAAATTCGAGCCAGGATCCCTGGGTCATAGATCTTATTTCCCAGGGCTACAGACTAGAGTTCCAAAAGCACCCACCTCACAGATTCTTCAAATCAGGCTTGCCAGTGTCACAAGAGGCAAGTATAAGTTTACAGCGTACCATCCGAAAACTGGTACAGACTCAGGTCATTGTTCCAGTTACACCTGATCTACTAAACAAGGGGTACTATTTCAACTTGTTCGTAGTACCGAAGCCGGACGGTTAGGTGAGACCAATTCTGAACCTCAAGTCTTTGAACCCGTACTTACGAGTGTTCAAATTCAAGATGGAGTCTCTGAGAGCTGTGATCTCAGGTCTGGAGGAGGGGGAATTCCTAGTGTCTCTGGATATCAATGATGCGTACCTTTAAATTCCGATCTGGCTGCCTCACCAGGCTTATCTACAGTTTGCACTACGGGACTGTCACTACCAGTTCCAGGCCCTGCCATTTGGTCTTTCCACTGCACCGGGGGTGTTCACCAAGGTGATGGCAGAGGTGACGTTTCTACTCCGCAAACAGGGAGTGAACATAATTCCGTACCTGGATGATCTCCTGATAAAAGCGCCGTCCAGGGAAAGGTTGCTGGACAGCATTGCTTTCTCTCATCCAAACTCCTCCAGGATCATGGGTGGATTCTGAACCTTCTGAAATCTCACCTAGAGCCAACACGGAGGCTCCTATTCCTGGGAATGATACTGGACACGGAGTCACTAAAGGTGTTCCTTCCGTTGGAAAAGGCATTGGTAATCCAGTCGATGGTGCGGGATGTCCTGAAGCCAACCCGGGTGTCTGTTCATCTCTGCATTCGCCTTCTGGGGAAAATGGTGACCTCTTATGAGGCACTTCAATACGGAAGGTTTCACGCAAGAACCTTCCAGCTCGATCTGTTGGACAGATGGTCCGGATTGCATCTTCACATGCACCAGGGGATCTGTCTGTCACCAAAGGCCAGGATCTCCCTACTGTGGTGGCTACAGTCTTCTCACCTCATCGCAGGACGGAGGTTCGGAATTCAGAACTGGATTCTGTTATCCACAGACGCAAATCTTAGAGGTTGGGGGAGCAGTCACTCAGGGTGTGCAGTTTCAGGGAAGATGGTCAAGTGTTATGCACACCAGTGCCAGCAGGAAAGTGCTGGTGTCAGAACTGTTATGCACTCCAGTGTCTGCAGGAATGTACTGGTGTTTGAACTGTTATGCAAAACAGATGGACTCACAGACAAACTGGGGGATATGACATAACGTACACAGAAGGTGATAGGGTAACAAAATACACACAAAGTGAACAGAGAAGCCCAGAGGCTAAGGAACTGGGTATCTCCCTAGTATTAGAACTGCTAAGATGGAAAAAGCAAGATGTTGTGTTTTAATACGTAGAGTACCCGAAATGCTGTTGCTAAGGGCAACAGCAAAACCCTAAAGGGTTACCAACGGGTGTGGCAGTGAACTCCTTGGTCAGAGATGGAATGATAGACACAAGGAGAATCTCCACAATCCAAATTCTCACTTGCAGTGCACAGGTTTTAGCTTACTGCCACTAAACTGACCCCTGACACCTAGCACAGTGAGACAGGATTAGACAGGCAAGTCTTAGAATACAGCCGCAAACTTGCTAAGTTCACAGAGTAGTAACAGAACCCCAGCAAGCTAAACGACTGACTCCAGTCTTACTGCTAGGTCTGGATTGGCAGAGTGTAATACCAAATTCCCAGGCCTATTTGCAGTAAGCAACAAACAAATACAAAGCTACACAGTACTGGCTAACGTTCATGAACTGACTAACCAACAAAGATTCAGCAGCATCTGCTTACCCTGAAAAGAGGCCTTATAAAGCAGGTGCTGTCCACGCCCCACTCAGACCTCACAGACTGTGAGCACAAAAACCAGCACCGGATCCCCTGCCGTGCACAGAGCCTATAACCACTGCACAGCAAAAGACCCGAACCGGAGTATCAGCTGCGCTCAGGTTACTCCACTAGCACTTGTCTCCCGGTTGCCATGACGACGTGGCAGCACAGGGCAGGAGACCCTACATCAAGTCAGGAAGTCATCCTTCCAATCAACATTCTGGAACTCAAAGCCATATACAACGCCATTCTGCAGGCCTCACATCTTCTTCAAGATCGGGCAATTCAGGTCCAGTTGGACAATGTGACGACAGTAACGTACATAAACCGACAGGGCGGAACGAAAAGCAGAGCAGCAATGCCAAAAGTGTCAGGAATTCTCCTCTGGGCAGAAAGAAATGCTGCGGCATTGTCAGCGATCTTCATTCCGGGAGTAGACAACTGGGAAGCAGACTTCCTCAGCAGACACAACCTGCACCCGGGGGAGTGGGGCCCTTTACCCGGAAGTGTTCAGGTGCTTGACACGTCGATGGGGATATCCACAGATCAACATGATGGCCTCTCGTCTCAACAAGAAGCTCAAGCGGTATTGTTCCAGGTCGAGGGACCCACAAGTGGTGGTGGTGGATGCTCTGGTGACTCCATGGGTCTACCAGATGGTGTATGTGTTTCCACCACTCCCATTGATCCAAAATATTCTCAAAAGAATAAAAAGGGAAAAGGTTCAAGCACTTCTCATTGCTCCGGACTGGCCAAGAAGGGCCTGGTATGCGGATCTACTGGAGATATTCCTAGGGGACCCGTGGCCTCTACCTCTTCACGAGGACCTTCTCCAACAGGGGCCATTTGTCTATCAAGACTTACCATGGCTACGTTTGACTGCATGGGGGTTGAGCGTCATATTCTAGCCCAGAAAGGGATCCCGGATAGGATTATTCCAACCCTGATCCAAGCCAGAAAGGGGGTAATGTCTAAACATTACCACTGTATGTGGAAAAAATACGTCCCTTGGTGTGAGAACAGGAAATTTCCTGCAGTGGAATTTCAACTAGGACGTTTTCTCCTTTTTCTGCAGTCAGGTGTGGATGTGGGCCTATGTGTGGCTCCATAAAAGTCCAGATTTCGGCCTTATCCATTTTCTTCCAGAAACAATTGGCTTCTCTCCCTGAGGTTCAGACATTTTGAACGGGGTTCTGCACATCCAACCGCCCATTGTGCCTCCTACGGCGCTTTTGGATCTCAACGTGGTGTTGCAGTTCCTGTAATTGGAATGGTTTGAGTCTTTACAGGACGTAGACGTCAAGTTTCTTATGTGGAAGACCGTCACACTGTTTGCATTGGCTTCTGCGAGGCGTGTATCGGAGCTGGGGGCGTTGTCTCACAAGAGCCCCTATTTCATTTTTCATGAAGATAGGGCTGATCTCAGAACTCTTCAGCAATTTCTTCCGAAGGTGGTGTCTGCGTTTCATATCAACCAACTTATTGTGGTTCCGGTGGTTACCGACACCTCTGCTACTTCAAAGTCCTTGGATGTTGTGAGGGCTTTGAAGATCTATGTGAAGCGGACAGCTCGTCATAGAAAATCTGACTCTCTGTTCTCTATGATCCCAATAAAATTGTGTGTCCTGCCTCAAAGCAGACAATTGCTCGCTGTATCAGGCTTACTATCCAGCATGCTTATTCCACGGCAAGTTTGCCGTGTCCAAAATCTTTACAGGCCCACGCTACTAGGTCGGTGGGTTCTTCCTGGGCAGCTGCCCGGGTTGTCTCAGCTTTACAGCTCTGCAGAGCAGCTATTTGGTCAGGTTCGAACACGTTTGCTAAGTCCTACAAGTTTGATAGTTTGGCCTCTGAGGACTTTCAGTATGGTCAATGAGTTCTGCTTTAACCTCAGCACTCTCCCACCCGGTTTGGGAGCTTTGGTACATCCCCATAGTACTAATGTGGACCCCAGTATCCTCTAGAATGTAAAAGAAAATAGGATTTTAATTACCTACTGGTAATTCCTTTTCTCGTAGTCCGTAGAGGATACTGGGCGCCTGCCCAGTGCTTCGTTTCTTCCTGCACTGTTATTATTATTATTATTATTATCCTTTATTTATATGGCGCCACAAGGGTTCCGCAGCGCCCAATTACAGAGTACATAAACAAATAATCAACCAGGAAAACAGCAACTTACAGTTGACTACAATATAGGACAAGTACAGGGTAAATAAACATAGCTACATCAGCAGATGACACTGGAATAAGTATCAGGTGGCAGAAGACTGCTGGATTTGGTGCAGCTGAAGATTATTAAAGTAAGAAAAGGGTAAGCACATGAGGGAAGAGGGCCCTGCTCGTGAGAGCTTACATTCTAAAGGGGAGGGGTAGACAGACAGGGGTGAGACAGATGGGGTACATAGAGAGCGTGGAACAGAGGTTTAGGATGAGATTTGGCTGGGTTTGGTGAAGAAGTTTGTTACTTGGTTAAGTATTGTTGGTTCAACGGTTGCTGTTCCTGGTTTAAAGTTTGGTTAGCTTGGCTTTCCTCTAGTTTGTGTCTGCTGGTTCGGAATCTCACCACTGTCCTTTTATATCCTTCTCTCAAAGTATGTCCGTCTCCACGGGCACAGTTTCTAGACTGAGTCTGGTAGGAGGGGCATAGAGGGAGGAGCCAGCCCACACTACCAAATTCTTAAAGTGCCCATGGCTCCTAGTGGACCCGTCTATACCCCATGGTACTAATATGGACCCCAGTATCCTCTACGGACTGCGAGAAAAGGATTTACCGGTAGGTAATTAAAATCCTATTTTTGTGAGGCTCCTTTCGAATGGTCTGGTACTCTACTTCAGACCATCTGGTGCCTCTCTCGTCACACTAGGTGCGTAATCAGGATCTACATACACCTTTTCTGCTGAATAAATGAAATGATGCTTTACTGTCAGTATATACTGTATCAAGCAAAAAATAACAAACAACCTAGTCCCTGTGTAGGGCACTAGCTCACTGCTTTGACCCTCTCTATATTTGGGCAGCTAGCCTGCAACAAAGTCTCTCAGTCTTGCCTGCTTCCTTTCAGGTTAAATCACTTGATTCGGCCTGGCTTGGCTTGCTGCCACAGCTACACAAATGCAGTGTCAGAGTTTAAAATCCCTGTGTTGAGCAGCATGGGAAGTGGCATTTCCAAGACAAAGTCTCTCTTCATGTTTCTCATGAGGGCCACCCACTGCATTCAAGATCGTCCAGGCTCTTGAGATTTCTGCTGTTCTTATTTTCCAAGTACTGTGGTTTCCTTTACTTCTATTTTTTTCCTAACTTTATGGTACCACTTGAACTCTCTGATTTCTATATGCAATGCTTAGACTCATTCTTGGGTACCACATCATGCATTAAGAACTTGAAGTAACTTTCCTAAAGTAACATACTTCATCTTCACTGTTGTCAACTACATCAACATCATTATGGCTGTATTTAAGAATGTCACACACACTTTTCCCACATCAAATAGCAAGAGGTGATACTCTTCACCTTTAATACTTTCTGAGAGGACTGTGATTACACAAGTACATTAGAAACATTAAACATCCCCAGGAGGTTGAAACTTTCCAGTTTCTCTTCATTTTTGACACATTGATCAACTGAGCAAGCCACTTCCGTTAAGGAGTCCACAAGTTTGATTGGCTTTTCCTTTGTTTCTTCTTAACAGAATAAAGGTTCCTCTTGCTTAAACCTTTTATAGGCACATCCATTGGCCAACTTCCATTTGTAACTGTTACAGTTCTGGAATTCTTTAGATTCTTCTTGGGGCCCTGGGTTTGAGCTGAGACATACAGGAAACAGGGAGACTTGATGTTACTTGCACTCATAGGTTTTACAGGAGATTATGCACACTAGTGACACATAGGAACCGCGGACTGGTGATATGCATTGAACACACCGAAGGCCATCCCTACATAACACACACTGCTATACAGTATAAGATTAATACATACAGTACATGCACTCAAACTCACATACTGTATACTTGCCTTGTCCCTGGTGCTGCTTTGGTCCACTTCTCCAGTGGAATCCTGCTACATGAGGAGGGGGAATCCATACTCGGTAACAGGCCACTGATTGACTGTGGGCGGCCTGACTGTCAATCATCTTTCTCCCACATCCAGGAAGGTTCCCCAAAGGTCCATGAGTAGCATACTTCTTAATAACATTACACCCTGTGGAAACAGGGGTGCCAAACTCTTTGGAAATAGCCTTGTACCCATTAGACCTCTTGTGTTTAGTGATAATAGCACTTCTGATTCTCTCAGATAGCTCTCTTGTCTTCACCATTGTGACAAAGTAATGGCATAAGTGGCCTTTTAAACATTAAATCTATCATTCATTGGTTTACTGACGTCTTGTGGGCAGTGGTAATTTATTACAGGCTGGCGTTTTATGCCTTTGCTACGACAAGTTCCTTTTTAAAATTGTTTTTGTTTGGTTCTTAGCTATTTTGTGTCAAACATGAGTGTCTATAGGCCACAGCTATTTCACTGCATTCCTTTTTTCCAGAAGATATTGTACATGATGGGCTTAAAATTCAAGGGTGCCAATAATGTTGGCCATACCCGTATATAATACATACATGCATGTCTATCATCTATATCTATCTATCTATCTATCTATCTATCTATCTATCTATCTATCTATCTATCTATCTATCTACCTATTAATATAGATGTGGCTGTTAATCAGTAGTTCTGGATGATGTGTATTACATTAGCAACTGACATATTTTTCTTATTTTCATACAGCAATAAGACAAATCGAGAAGAGACTGTATTGCAACGTAAAACTGCTGCAAGTGCACCTCCTCCCCCAAGTGAGGAAGCTGTGTCCAGCAGTTCTGATGATGACTCTGGGACAGATAAAGAGGAGGAGGGAACTGTGTCCCAGCGCTCTACACCTGTCAAAATTACAGATGTGGGCGACAATTCCAAAACAGCAGAGGTGAGCAGGTATTTTAAAAAGTTTACATCCTGTATATAATAACACTGCAAGTTTTACCATCTGTATTTTTGTAATATACCTGTATATTTCTGAGAAAAATAATGTTAAAATACATAAGCAATTTTAAAATATTTGTAAATTCCTGTGAATTTTACTGTATAAATTCAGAAGTCTCTATTTATTATGGCTAGGGTATAAGAGACCGGCAGTCAGGATGCCGGCGGTCAGAATACCGACCCTGGCATCCTGACTGGTCGGAATTCCGACGGGCACCGCACTAAAGGACCCTAATCCCATTTCTCCCCTAACCCTCCTCCCACAATATATATACAGTACAATATATATATATATATATATATATATATATATACATACACTGCTCAAAAAAATAAAGGGAACACTTAAACAACACAATGTAACTCCAAGTCAATCACACTTCTGTGATATCAAACTGTCCGCTTAGGAAGCAACACTGATTGACAATCAATTTCACATGCTGTTGTGCAAATGGAATAGACAACAGGTGGAAATTATAGGCAATTAGCAAGACACCTCCAATAAAGGATTTGTTCTGCAGGTGGTGACCACAGACCACTTCTCAGCTCCTATGCTTTCTGGCTGATGTTTTGGTCACTTTTGAAAGCTGGCGGTTCTTTCACTCTAGTGGTAGCATGAGACGGAGTCTTCAACCCACACAAGTGGCTCAGGTAGTGCAGCTCATCCAGGATGGCACATCAATGCGAGCTGTGGCAAGAAGGTTTGCTGTGTCTGTCAGCGTAGTGTCCAGAGCATGGAGGCGCTACCAGGAGACAGGCCAGTACATCAGGAGACGTGGAGAACAACAACCCAGCAGCAGGACCGCTACCTCCGCCTTTGTGCAGGGAGGAACAGGAAGAGCACTGCCAGAGCCCTGCAAAATTACCTCCAGCAAGCCACAAATGTGCATGTGTCTACTCAAACGATCAGAAACAGACTCCATGAGGGTGGTATGAGGGCCCGACGTCCACAGGTGGGGGTTGTGCTTACAGCCCAACACTGTGCAGGACGTTTGGCATTTGCCAGAGAACACCAAGATTGGCAAATTCGCCACTGGCACCCTGTGCTCTTCACAGATGAAAGCAGGTTCTCACTGAGCACATGTGACAGAGTCTGGAGACGCCAAGGAGAACGTTCTGCTGCCTGCAACATCCTCCAGCATGACCGGTTTGGCAGTGGGTCAGTAATGGTGTGGGGTGTCATTTCTTTGGGGGGCCGCACAGCCCTCCAATTGCTCGCCAGAGGTAGCCTGACTGCCATTAGGTACCGAGATGAGATCCTCAGACCCCTTGCGAGACCATATGCTGGTGCGGTTGGCCCTGGGTTCCTCCTAATGCAAGACAATGCTAGACCTCATGTGGCTGGAGTGTGTCAGCAGTTCCTACAAGACGAAGGCATTGATGCTATGGACTGGCCCGCCGTTCCCCAGACCGGAATCCAATTGAGCACATCTGGGACATCATGTCTCGCTCCATCCACCAACGTCACGTTGCATCACAGACTGTCCAGGAGTTGGCGGATGCTTTAGTCCAGGTCTGGGAGGAGATCCCTCAGGAGACCATCCGCCACCTCATCAGGAGCATGCCCAGGCGTTGTAGGGAGGTCATACAGGCACGTGGAGGCCACACACACTACTGAGCCTCATTTTGACTTGTTTTAAGGACATTACATCAAAGTTGGATCAGCCTGTAGTGTGTTTTTCCACTTTAATTTGGAGTGTGACTCCAAATCCAGACCTCCATGGGTTAATAAATTTGATTTCCAATGATAATTTTTGTGTGATTTTGTTGTCAGCACATTCAACTATGTAATGAACAAAGTATTTAATAAGAATATTTCATTCATTCAGATCTAGGATGTGTTATTTTAGTGTTCCCTTTATTTTTTTGAGCAGTGTATATATATATAATTTGCAGCATGTCCAGCACTCCCATACGTATGTTACCTTGACCCGGTGCCCTCACAATGTTGAATAAACATGTACAGGCGGAAGTGCGGCACTCAGGGCTCAGGATAAAGAATAAAGTCAGCGACAACCACGTCAGCAATGTTTTAATCTATTACGATTTTCATCAGGTTACAAAACTTTTGTAACCTGATGAAAATCGTAATAGATTGAAACGTTGCTGACGTGGTTGTCGCTGACTTTATTCTTTATCCTGAGCCCTGAGTGCCGCCCTTCTGCCTGTATATATATATATATATGTGTGTGTGTGTGTGTGTGTGTGTGTGTGTGTGTGTGTGTGTGTGTGTGTGTATATACATAGAGGAACGATCGGTGACTTTCATACGGCAAACATGTACTTAACACATCACAAAGGATTTATGACTTTTCGGGGTACAGCGCCCATTTGTCAAGGTGAGTGACTGTTACCCTGACAAAGGGAAGCTGTAGCCCCAAAACGTTGGAAATCCTTTGTGACGTGTTAAATACACGTTTGCTGTTTGAAAATCTCCGAGTGCCAATGTTTCTTTGATAGCTGACTAGATATATATAAGTGTGTGTGTGTGTGTGTGTGTGTATATATATATATATATATATATATATATATATATATACACACATATAACATATTACAGTAATTGTTAATCAATCCTTGGCGAATCTGCTAATCTGCTGCTATTGCTTAGCCCATGCAGTATGGTATTTCTACACTTAATGGTGCCGTTAAACACTAAATCATTGTTAATTGCAATATCATGGCGATCACATTGTTTCCTTTTGAATCCTTGGTAAATACATGGTTGCCTGTAAGGACAGGGGTTTACTCTAAATGACAGCTGGTAAGTACTGATTTAACAGTGTGTGTGTTTCTGCTGATTCATTAAGCTGAGGTAGCAGTCAGCCGCTTACCATAAAAACAGATACAGCTGAATAGAAGGGAGCTGCCGTAAGACTTATTTATTTTGGTTTGGGAGTGGTAGGTGGGCAATCTGCAGCTGCAGAAATTAAGTACATATCCTACCCCTACCTGCTTCCCCAATGGCCCCTCCACAGCATGATTCAGGATTCGGCCACAGCTTTCCCTACATACCATGGTGTGCTGTGTGGCAGTTGGAGAGGCAGGATTGTGCCCGCAAAGTGAAGCAGGACGATGAGCTGAAGTGGAGGGACCTGGCTGCTGGTGCCTGCTAGTTTGCGTCAGGCAAAGATACTGTTAGTAAGTACAGGCCACAGCTGGTTCCCCTGCACCTGTCATCGCCATTGCATACTACCACAGTGGATACCACTGCCCCAAACTAGTGTTTCTCTTATCTTGTATCACACTAAGGCATACCTTTTTATATATAGTTAGATAGCTCTCTGAGGAGAAGAATTATTGCAAGAATATCAAGGCAAAGAAGAGTAGGTACATTTAATCCAACATATTTCAGTCCCTAAAATACACCTTTTTATTAAGGAGACACAAAGAAAAAGTGCTGCATGAATTTATCCGTAATACATCAGTAACAACACCCTGTGTTGGCAAATAATTAAAATAACTACAAAGTTATGTCAGTAATTCACAAAGTGATATACGGAGTGCCCATAATTAAACTTCCCCTATTCAAAGCCATCTCTAGCTCTGTCTAGCAACTAGAACGTTACAATATTCCCTTTATCTGCAGCTTTTTGCATTAAAACTTTTTTCCCACGGAATTCTGCTACCCATGTCCTAATTAGTCTCCTTAACAAATGTGGTGACTTTGTGGTTGTTAGATTGAGCTACAGATAGCTCTGAATAGGAAAAGTTCAATTATGGCCATCCTGTATATTGAAACATCCCTACTGCTCAAAACAAATAACAGATATAAATATGTCCATACTGTAGATATTAGCTATAGCTTTGCAGTGTCATAGCTTTACAAAAGCAGGTACGAGTGCACACAGTACGCTTTTAGGGGGTCATTCTTAGTTGATCGCTAGCTGCCGTTCGCAGCGCAGCGATCAGGCTCAATATCGGCACTTCTGCGCATGCGGCGCAATGCGCACGCGCAAAGTATTTTCACAAAAGCCAATGCAATTTCACAAAAGGTCTAGCAACGTTTTTCAGTCGCACTGCTGGCCGCAGAGTGATTGACAGGAAGTGGGTGTTTCTGGGAGGTAACTGACCGTTTTCGGGGAGTGTGTGCAAAAACGCAGGCATGTCAGATACAAACGCAGGCGTGCCTGGGGAAACACAGACGTGCCTGGGGAAATGCAGGCGTGTTCGTGACGTCAAAACAGGAACTAAATAGTCTGAAGTGATCGCAAGGTAGGAGTAGGTCTGCAGCTACTCTGAAACTACACAATCTTTTTTAGTAGCAGCGCTGCGATCCTTTCGTTCGCACTTCTGCTAGGCTAAGATACACTCCCAGAGGGCGGCGGGTTAGCGTTTGCATGGCTGCTAAAATCTGCTAGCGAGCGAACTACTCGTAATGAGGGCCTTAGTACAAATCTAGCAAATATAGCTAAAGAGGGTAAAGATGGAAGATAAGTCTAAAAACAACCTTGATGTGTATCTTACTGATAAGCTATTGTAATACATATATTAGTATAATTCATAGTATATTAATGACAATATACCACAAATAAATTAGACTTACTGTATAATATGTATTAAGTTGAAACACCTTTTAAGAACACACCTTAATTGGGCAGAGCCAGGAGAGTATCAGAAGCAATAATGATACCACATTTAGACAGTTAATATGTGCCTCTATGAGGGAAGGCCAAATAAATCATGTCATAAATAATTGTATGTTCTCACACATGTCAATGATGAAGTGTCATGACAGGAAAGGGCCAAATAAATTAGCAGGCACTTTAGAGCATACAAAGAAATATGCACTTTAGTATTATTTATGTCAGTAGTCTCTAAGTAAAAAATAACACTCAACAGTTTTAAATTAAACTTTTAACTGAATAAAACTTTTGCAACCTCTCATTCACCACATTAAATATAAAATAAAATCATCTTTTTGTATTTTTCTTGTTTGAATGATCGATGTGTAGTACAAACTTCACAACCAAGCAAACACAAACATTTCCCCATACTGGCTGTTTAATATTGACAGATGGTGAAACGGAGTTACCAAAAATCCTGACTTTAGATTTTTTGCTACAGTCATTCATACTGAGATGTTGGGTCATTTTTTATGGGTATTTCTTGGATTGTGATGAATTATGTATGGAGAGAAAAATAAAATTTCCCATTTTGACTACAGCATTCAAGACAAGTTTTTATGTAATATTTTTTTAAATATAAAGCAATGGTCTTTACACTTGCAGCAAAGCTGGGATGAGCCTTTAGGTTTGGCAGATCTTCAGTTCGTATTTTGAAGCTGGTCTTCCTTAGGGCTATTACCTCAGCTTGACGTGTTTCCATGTTAGGGGCTTTGTCTTGCAAGCCACCTTTTCTTGTCTTTCATGATTCCATGATGATAGAGCAGTTCTCTGCATGGCTCCTACGTTCCAGCCGGCGGTTGTTTCGGTTTTCCTTTTAGACTAGGAAATAGTTTTTCCAGTTTTTCCTCCTTCAGTGACTTCCCAGGACTAGGGTGATATGTCTGGGCTAGACCTAGTCTGAGCTCTGCGGATTTACTGGAACAAGACTTCTATCTGCTGCACAGATTCTCTGCTTCTTCTTTACAGTGCACATAAACACGGTTGTCCTGCTAGAAAGCAGACTATTGTGTGTTGGATCTGCTCGGTCATCACTCAAGCCTATACTCGTGCATGGCGACCAGGCACCAGACTAGTTATCTGCGCATTCTGCTACGGCACTGCGACATAGGGCTTCAGCAGAAGTGCTCTGTTGTGCAGCCACCTGGTCTTCTGACCACACATTTACAGGTTTCTTTGCCTCCAGCGATGCCCACTTTGGGCATACACTTCTCCAATCAGGCAGCCTGAGCGGTCCTTCCCCTCAGGGCGGCTGTTGAATGTCCAAGGTCCAGTGTTGTCCAGCCTTGATGCAAGAGAAAATAGGATTTTTGGTCACTTTCCATTATATCCTTTTCTCTTAAAAAGGTAGGGTGACATTGCCTTCCATCCCTCACACTCAATCATGCAAGCTTTTGATTCTTGACCATATTTTCCTGCTGGTTTATTTGAGTGTTCTAACAGTTTCACTGGGTTACTGCTACTCCATTACCAGACTCTCTTAAAGAAGTACTGGCATGATGGGGTTGTTGGGGGAGGGGCTCAGAATTTACAGCTACAGTAGTTTAAGTGCCAAACCCCAGCCCAACTTGCAGTGTCTCCCAGCCTGCTTAAGATAAAAGGATTCAACGGTAAGTGACCAAAATACTTATTTTATCCTATTAAATTTATTTTTTAACATTTACCATAATGGATGTATGTAGATACAGTCCTATCTATTATACTAGGACAGAGCTATTGAAGTGGCAGCCTGCGAGTCTCTGCAACTGATCTGCAAACTGATACACTGATATACCACCCCTCAACCCATAGTGTTTGAGAGGGACCCCAGCACTCTTCAGAGTGGGACAGGTGACAAGTTATCTAAGTGACAATAATGTTTTTCCACAGATAACAGTAAGCAGAGTCAATAAATGTTTTAATGTCAAAATCATAGTCTAAAAATGTATTTAATTATTTTAGGGAAATAAAATAATATCTCTGGGGCTATTTAGCACCCCCAGAGTCCATTGTAACATTACCTAGTGGCAATAGGGCTCTAAGTGGCATTACCTCTCCCACCCCACCCCATGACCATAAGACCTTATTGAAGAATAATCTCCCCTTGTCAATAGAATACCAGCACTCTAAATCATTTTTTCTCTTACGTCCTAGAGGATGCTGGGGACTCCGTAAGGACCATGGGGTATAGACGGGCTCCGCAGGAGACATGGGCACTCTAAAGACTTTAGATGGGTGTGCACTGGCTCCTCCCTCTATGCCCCTCCTCCAGACCTCAGTTAGATCCTGTGCCCAGAGGAGACTGGGTGCACTGCAGGGGAGCTCTACTGAGTTTCTCTGTAAAAGACTTTTGTTAGGTTTTTTATTTTCAGGGAGCACTGCTGGCAACAGGCTCCCTGCATCGTGGGACTGAGGGGAGAGAAGCAGACCTACTTAAATGATAGGCTCTGCTTCTTAGGCTACTGGACACCATTAGCTCCAGAGGGTCGGAACGCAGTTCTCACCCTCGCCGTTCGTCCCGGAGCCGCTCCGCCGTCCTCCTCACAGAGCCAGACGATAGAAGCCGGGTGAGTATGAGAAGAAAGAAGACTTCAAAGGCGGCACAAGACTTCGGATCTTCTATGAGGTAACGCTGCGCGCCATTGCTCCCAACACAAACACACACTGGCGGCACTGTATGGGTGCTGGGCGCAGGGGGGGCACCCTGGGCAGCAATTATTAACTTTTCTCTGACGTCCTAGTGGATGCTGGGAACTCAGTAAGGACCATGGGGAATAGACGGGCTCCGCAGGAGACTGGGCACTCTAAGAAAGAATTAGGACTACTGGTGTGCACTGGCTCCTCCCTCTATGCCCCTCCTCCAGACCTCAGTTAGAATCTGTGCCCGGCTCGAGCTGGTTGCACACTAGGGGCTCTCCTGAGCGCTTAGTAAAGAAAGTATTTGTTAGGTTTTTTATTTTCAGTGAGATCTGCTGGCAACAGACTCACTGCTACGAGGGACTTAGGGGAGAGAAGCGAACCTACCTGCTTGCAGCTAGCTTGGGCTTCTAGGCTACTGGACACCATTAGCTCCAGAGGGATCGAACACAGGCCCAGCCTCGGTCGTCCGGTCCCGGAGCCGCGCCGCCGTCCCCCTTGCAGAGCCAGAAGACGGGAGATTCCGAGGAGAAAATCGGCGGCTGAAGACTCCGGTCTTCATTAAGGTAGCGCACAGCACTGCAGCTGTGCGCCATTGCTCCCCATGCACACCACATACTCCGGTCACTGATGGGTGCAGGGCGCTGGGGGGGGTGCCCTGGGCTGCAATTAGATTACCTTAAAAATGGCAAAAAACACATAATATAGTCTAATAAACTATATATGTGTAAAAATCCCCTGCCATAATATTAATAAAAGAGCGGGAGAAGTCCGCCGTGAAAGGTGCGGGGCTATCTCCCTCAGCACACTGGCGCCATTTTCTCTTCACAGTTCCGCTGGAAGACAGCTCCCCAGGCTCTCCCCTGCAGTTTCCAGGCTCAATAGGGTAAAAAAGAAAGGGGGGGCACTAAATTTAGGCGCAATACTGTGTATTATAGCTGCTATAGGGAAAATCACTTTGTGTAGTGTAAATCCCTGTGTTATATAGCGCTGTGGTGTGTGCTGGCATACTCTCTCTCTGTCTTCCCAAAGGACTTGGTGGGGTCCTGTCCTCAGTCAGAGCATTCCCTGTGTGTGTGCGGTGTGTCGGTACGGCTGTGTCGACATGTTTGATGAGGAGGCTAATGTGGAGGCGGAGCAGGTGCCGGTAAATGTGATGTCACCCCCTGCGGGGTCGAAACCAGAGTGGATGGATATGTGGAAGGTATTAACCGACAGTGTCAACTCCTTACATAAAAGGTTTGATGACATAACAGCTGTGGGACAGCCGGCTTCTCAGCCAGTGCCTGCCCAGGCGTCTCAAAGGCCATCAGGGGCTCAAAAACGCCCGCTACATCAGATGGCAGACACAGATGTCGACACGGAGTCTGACTCCAGTGTCGACGACGACGAGACTAATGTACATTCCACTAAGGCTATCCGTTGCATGATTACGGCAATGAAAAATGTGTTGCACATTTCTGACATTAACCCAGGTACCACTAAAAAGGGTATTATGTTTGGGGAGAAAAAGCAACCAGTGGTTTTTCCCCCTTCAGATGAGTTAAATGAAGTGTGTGAAGAAGCGTGGGCATCCCCTGATAAAAAATTGGTGATTTCTAAAAAGTTACTAATGGCGTACCCCTTCCCGCCAGAGGACAGGGTACGTTGGGAGACATCCCCGAGGGTGGATAAAGCGCTCACACGCTTGTCAAAAAAGGTGGCACTACCGTCTCAGGATACGGCCGCCTTAAAGGAGCCTGCGGATAGAAAGCAGGAGGCTATCCTGAAGTCTGTATATACACACACTCAGGTACTATACTGAGACCTGCTATTGCTTCAGCATGGATGTGCAGTGCGGCAGCAGCGTGGTCTGATTCCCTGTCTGATAATATTGATTCCCTTGACAAGGACACTATATTGCTAACCATAGAGCATATTAAAGACGTAGTCTTATACATGAGAGATGCACAGAGGGATATTTGCCGGCTGGCATCTAGAATAAATATGGACTCGGCAGTGGACAGGTGATGCGGATTCTAAAAGGCACATGGAGGTTTTGCCTTACAAGGGTGAGGAATTGTTTGGGGATGGTCTTCTCGACAGCTGGGAAGTCGACATTTTTACCCCAGGTTCCCTCACAGCCAAAGAAAGCACCGTATTATCAGGTACAGTCCTTTCGGCCCCAGAAAGGCAAGCGGGTTAAAGGCGCGTCCTTTCTGCCCAGAGGCAGGGGTAGAGGGAAAAAGCTGCACCATACAGCCAATTCCCAAGAACAGAAATCATCCCCTGCTTCCACTAAATCCACCGCATGACGCTGGGGCTCCACTGGTGGAGCCAGGTGCGGTGGGGGCCCGTCTCCGGAACTTCAGCGACCGGTGGGTTCGCTCACAGGTGGATCCCTGGGTTCTACAAGTGGTATCTCAGGGATACAAGCTGGAATTCGAGACTTCTCCCCCTCGCCGTTACCTCAAATCAGCCTTGCCAGCTACTCCCCCGGACAGGGAGGTGGTGCTGGTGGCAATTCACCTCCAGCAGGTGATAATAAAAGTTCCCCTCCTTCAACAGGGACGGGGTTACTATTCCACGATGTTTGTGGTACCGAAACCAGATGGTTCGGTGAGACCCATTCTAAATTTAAAATCCTTGAACACTTATATAAGAAGGTTCAAGTTCAAAATGGAATCGCTCAGGGCGGTTATTGCAAGCCTGGAAGAAGGGGATTACATGGTATCACTGGACATCAAGGATGCGTACCTGCATGTCCCCATTTACCCACCTCACCAGGTGTACCTCCGGTTTGTGGTACAAGACTGCCATTACCAATTCCAGACGTTGCCGTTTGGTCTGTCCACGGCACCGAGGGTATTTACCAAGGTAATAGCCGAAATGATGATACTCCTTCGAAAGAAGGGAGTTCTAATTATCCCATACTTGGACGATCTCCTTATAAAGGCGAGGTCCAGGGAGCAGTTGTTGGTCGGAGTAGCACTATCTCAGGAAGTGCTACAACAGCACGGCTGGATTCTGAATATCCCAAAGTCGCAGCTGGTTCCTGCTGTTCCTGGGTATGATTCTGGACACAGAACAGAAGAAGGTGTTTCTCCCGGAGGAGAAGGCTAAGGAGTTGTCATCTCTGGTCAGAGACCTCCTGAAACCAAAACAGGTGTCGGTGCATCACTGCACGCGAGTCCTGGGAAAGATGGTAGCTTCTTACGAGGCAATTCCATTCGGCAGGTTCCATGCAAGGATCTTTCAGTGGGATCTGTTAGACAAGTGGTCCGGATCGCATCTTCAGATGCATCGGCTGATCACCCTGTCCCCGAGGGCCAGGGGGTGTCTCTGCTGTGGTGGCTGCAGAGTGCTCATCTTCTAGAGGGCAGCAGATTCGGCATACAGGACTGGGTCCTGGTGACCACGGATGCAAGCCTCCGAGGTTGGGGGGCAGTCACGCAGGGAAGAAACTTCCAAGGACAATGGTCGAGTCAGGAGGCTTCCCTACACATAAATATTCTGGAACTAAGGGCCATTTACAATGCCCTAAGTCAGGCAAGACCCCTGCTTCAAAACCAGCCGGTGCTGATTCAGTCAGACAACATCACGGCAGTCGCCCATGTAAACCGACAGGGCGGCACAAGAAGCAGGATGGCGATGGCAGAAGCCACAAGGATTCTCCGATGGGCGGAAAATCACGTGATAGCACTGTCAGCAGTGTTCATTCCGGGAGTGGACAACTGGGAAGCAGACTTCCTCAGCAGGCACGACCTCCACCCGGGAGAGTGGGGACTTCATCCAGAAGTCTTCCAACTGATTGTAAACCGTTGGGAACGGCCACAGGTGGACATGATGGCGTCCCGCCTAAACAAAAAGCTAAAAAGTTATTGCGCCAGGTCAAGGGACCCTCAGGCGATAGCTGTGGACGCTCTAGTGACACCGTGGGTGTACTAGTCGGTTTATGTGTTCCCTCCTCTTCCTCTCATACCAAAGGTGCTGAGGATAATAAGAAAAAGAGGAGTAAGAACTATACTCATCGTTCCGGATTGGCCAAGAAGGACTTGGTACCCGGAACTACAAGAAATGATATCAGAGGACCCTTGGCCTCTGCCTCTCAGACTGGACCTGCTACAGCAGGGGCCCTGTCTGTTCCAAGACTTACCGCGGCTGCGTTTGACGGCATGGCGGTTGAACGCCGGATCCTGATGGAAAAGGGCATTCCGGTTGAAGTCATTCCTACGCTGATAAAGGCTAGGAAAGAGGTGACAGCAAAGCATTATCACCGCATATGGCGAAAATATGTTGCTTGGTGTGAGGCTATGAAGGCCCCCACAGAAGAATTTCAGCTGGGTCGATTTCTGCACTTCCTACAGTCAGGAGTGACTATGGGCCTAAAATTGGGATCCATTAAAGTCCAGATTTCGGCCCTGTCTATTTTCTTTAAAAAAGAACTGGCTTCACTGCCTGAAGTTCAGACGTTTGTTAAGGGAGTGCTGCATATTCAGCCCCCTTTTGTGCCCCCAGTGGCACCTTGGGATCTCAACGTGGTGTTGGATTTCCTAAAATCACATTGGTTTGAGCCACTTCAGACCGTGGAATTAAAATATCTCACGTGGAAAGTGGTCATGCTTTTGGCCTTGGCTTCGGCTAGGCGGGTGTCAGAATTGGCGGCTTTGTCCTGTAAAAGCCCCTATCTGATCTTCCATATGGACAGAGCAGAATTGAGGACGCGTCCCCAGTTCCTCCCTTAGGTGGTATCAGCGTTTCACTTGAACCAACCTATTGTGGTGCCTGCGGCTACTCAGGACTTGGAGGCTTCCAAGTTGCTGGACGTAGTCCGGGCCCTGAAAATCTATGTTTCCAGGACTGCTAGAGTCAGAAAGACTGACTCGCTGTTTATCCTGCATGCACCCAACAAGTTGGGTGCTCCTGCTTCTAAGCAGACTATTGCTCGCTGGATCTGCTCCACGATTCAACTTGCACATTCTGCGGCTGGACTGCCGCATCCTAAATCAGTCAAAGCCCATTCGACGAGGAAGGTGGGCTCTTCTTGGGCGGCTGCCCGAGGGGTCTCGGCTTTACAACTTTGCCGAGCTGCTACCTGGTCGGGATCAAACACGTTTGCAAAATTCTACAAGTTTGATACCCTGGCTGAGGAGGACCTTGAGTTTGCTCATTCGGTGCTGCAGAGTCATCCGCACTCTCCCGCCCGTTTGGGAGCTTTGGTATAATCCCCATGGTCCTTACGGAGTTCCCAGCATCCACTAGGACGTCAGAGAAAATAAGAATTTACTCACCGGTAATTCTATATCTCGTAGTCCGTAGTGGATGCTGGGCGCCCATCCCAAGTGCGGATTGTCTGCAATACTTGTATATAGTTATTGCCTAACTAAAGGGTTATTGTTATGAGCCATCTGTTTGTGAGGCTCAGTTGTTATTCATACTTTTAACTGGGTATAGTATCACGAGTTGTACGGTGTGATTGGTGTGGCTGGTATGAGTCTTACCCGGGATTCCAAATCCTTTCCTTATTGTGTCAGCTCTTCCGGGCACAGTTTCCCTAACTGAGGTCTGGAGGAGGGGCATAGAGGGAGGAGCCAGTGCACACCAGTAGTCCTAATTCTTTCTTAGAGTGCCCAGTCTCCTGCGGAGCCCGTCTATTCCCCATGGTCCTTACGGAGTTCCCAGCATCCACTACGGACTACGAGAAATAGAATTACCGGTGAGTAAATTCTTATTTTTAGGGACACTGGCAGAGATATATACTGCGGAGGCAGTATATGGCAAAAAACCCCGCCAGTATAAAGGTTTGAGCGGGATTGAAGCCCACCGGTGAGGGGGCGGAGCTTGATCCCTCAGCACTAACCAACGCCATTTTCTCCACAGCACGCTGCAGAGAAGCTGGCTCCCCGGACTCTCCCCTGCTGAACACATACAGAGGGCAAAAAAGAGGGGGGGCACATTTGGCGCAGTGAGTATATTTATAAAAGCGCTGTACTGACTGGGATTTTATTCCAGTATCCGGTGGCGCTGGGTGTGTGCTGGCATACTCTCTCTCTGTCTCTCCAAAGGGCCTTATTGGGGGACTGTCTCCATATTTATATATATATATATATATATATATATATATATCTATCCCTGAGTGTGTGGGGGTGTCGGTACGTGTGTGTCGGCATGTCTGAAGCGGAAGGCTCATCTAAGGAGGAGGTGGAGCAGATGATTGTGGTGTCTCCGTCGGCGACGCCGACACCTGATTGGCTGGATATGTGGAATGTTTAAAATGCAAATGTGTCTTTATTACATAAGAGAGTGGACAAAGCAGAGTCCAGAGAAAAGTCAGGGAGTCAAGCCATGGCTTTGGCTGTATCACAGGGCCCTCCAGGGTCTCAAAAACGTCCCCTGTCCCAAGTAGCAGACACTGATACCGACACGGATTCTGACTCCAGTGTCGACTACGATGATGCGAGGTTACACCCAAGGGTGGCCAAAAGTATTCATTATATGATTATTGCAATAAAAGATGTTTTACATATCACAGATGACCCCTCTGTCCCTGATACGAGGGTATGCATGTTTAAGGAAAAGAGACCTGAGGTAACCTTTCCCCCCATCTCATGAGCTGAATGCGTTATTTGAAAAGGCTTGGGAAACTCCAGACAAGAAACTGCAGATTCCCAAGAGAATTCTTATGGCGTAACCTTTCCCTGCACAGGACAAGTTACGGAGGGAATCCTCGCCCAAGGTTGACAAGGCTTTTACTAGAGATGAGCGCCTGAAATTTTTCGGGTTTTGTGTTTTGGTTTTGGGTTCGGTTCCGCGGCCGTGTTTTGGGTTCGACCGCGTTTTGGCAAAACCTCACCGAATTTTTTTTGTCGGATTCGGGTGTGTTTTGGATTCGGGTGTTTTTTTCAAAAAACCCTAAAAAACAGCTTAAATCATAGAATTTGGGGGTAATTTTGATCCCAAAGTATTATTAACCTCAAAAAACATAATTTACACTCATTTTCAGCCTATTCTGAACACATCACACCTCACAATATTATTTTTAGTCCTAAAATTTGCACCGAGGTCGCTGTGTGAGTAAGATAAGCGACCCTAGTGGCCGACACAAACACCGGGCCCATCTAGGAGTGGCACTGCAGTGTCACGCAGGATGTCCCTTCCAAAAAACCCTCCCCAAACAGCACATGACGCAAAGAAAAAAAGAGGCGCAATGAGGTAGCTGTGTGAGTAAGATTAGCGACCCTAGTGGCCGACACAAACACCGGGCCCATCTAGGAGTGGCACTGCAGTGTCACGCAGGATGTCCCTTCCAAAAAACCCTCCCCAAACAGCACATGACGCAAAGAAAAAAAGAGGCGCAATGAGGTAGCTGACTGTGTGAGAAAGATAAGCGACCCTAGTGGCCGACACAAACACCGGGCCCATCTAGGAGTGGCACTGCAGTGTCACGCAGGATGTCCCTTCCAAAAAACCCTCCCCAAACAGCACATGACGCAAAGAAAAAAAGAGGCGCAATGAGGTAGCTGACTGTGTGAGAAAGATAAGCGACCCTAGTGGCCGACACAAACACCGGGCCCATCTAGGAGTGGCACTGCAGTGTCACGCAGGATGTCCCTTCCAAAAAACCCTCCCCAAACAGCACATGACGCAAAGAAAAAAAGAGGCGCAATGAGGTAGCTGTGTGAGTAAGATTAGCGACCCTAGTGGCCGACACAAACACCGGGCCCATCTAGGAGTGGCACTGCAGTGTCACGCAGGATGTCCCTTCCAAAAAACCCTCCCCAAACAGCACATGACGCAAAGAAAAAAAGAGGCGCAATGAGGTAGCTGACTGTGTGAGAAAGATAAGCGACCCTAGTGGCCGACACAAACACCGGGCCCATCTAGGAGTGGCACTGCAGTGTCACGCAGGATGTCCCTTCCAAAAAACCCTCCCCAAACAGCACATGACGCAAAGAAAAAAAGAGGCGCAATGAGGTAGCTGTGTGAGAAAGATAAGCGACCCTAGTGGCCGACACAAACACCGGGCCCATCTAGGAGTGGCACTGCAGTGTCACGCAGGATGTCCCTTCCAAAAAACCCTCCCCAAACAGCACATGACGCAAAGAAAAATAAAAGAAAAAAGAGGTGCAAGATGGAATTGTCCTTGGGCCCTTCCCACCCACCCTTATGTTGTATAAACAAAACAGGACATGCACACTTTAACCAACCCATCATTTCAGTGACAGGGTCTGCCACACGACTGTGACTGAAATGACGGGTTGGTTTGGACCCCCACCAAAAAAGAAGCAATTAATCTCTCCTTGCACAAACTGGCTCTACAGAGGCAAGATGTCCACCTCATCATCATCCTCCGATATATCACCGTGTACATCCCCCTCCTCACAGATTATCAATTCGTCCCCACTGGAATCCACCATGTCAGCTCCCTGTGTACTTTGTGGAGGCAATTGCTGCTGGTCAATGTCTCCGCGGAGGAATTGATTATAATTCATTTTAATGAACATCATCTTCTCCACATTTTCTGGATGTAACCTCGTACGCCGATTGCTGACAAGGTGAGCGGCGGCACTAAACACTCTTTCGGAGTACACACTTGTGGGAGGGCAACTTAGGTAGAATAAAGCCAGTTTGTGCAAGGGCCTCCAAATTGCCTCTTTTTCCTGCCAGTATAAGTACGGACTGTGTGACGTGCCTACTTGGATGCGGTCACTCATATAATCCTCCACCATTCTATCAATGGTGATAGAATCATATGCAGTGACAGTAGACGACATGTCCGTAATGGTTGTCAGGTCCTTCAGTCCGGACCAGATGTCAGCATCAGCAGTCGCTCCAGACTGCCCTGCATCACCGCCAGCGGGTGGGCTCGGAATTCTGTGCCTTTTCCTCGCACCCCCAGTTGCGGGAGAATGTGAAGGAGGAGATGTTGACAGGTCGCGTTCCGCTTGACTTGACAATTTTCTCACCAGCAGGTCTTTGAAACCCAGCAGACTTGTGTGCGCCGGAAAGAGAGATCCAAGGTAGGTTTTAAATCTAGGATCGAGCACGGTGGCCAAAATGTAGTGCTCTGATTTCAACAGATTGACCACCCGTGAATCCTTGTTAAGCGAATTAAGGGCTCCATCCACAAGTCCCACATGCCTAGCGGAATCGCTCTGTCTTAGCTCCTCCTTCAATGTCTCCAGCTTCTTCTGCAAAAGCCTGATGAGGGGAATGACCTGACTCAGGCTGGCAGTGTCTGAACTGACTTCACGTGTGGCAAGTTCAAAAGGTTGCAGAACCTTGCACAACGTTGAAATCATTCTCCACTGCGCTTGAGACAGGTGCATTCCACCTCCTATATCGTGGTCAGTTGTATAGGCTTGAATGGCCTTTTGCTGCTCCTCCAACCTCTGAAGCATATAGAGGGTTGAATTCCACCTCGTTACCACCTCCTGCTTCAGATGATGGCAGGGCAGGTTCAGGCGTTTTTGGTGGTGCTCCAGTCTTCTGTACGTGCTGCCTGTACGCCGAAAGTGTCCCGCAATTTTTCTGGCCACCGACAGCATCTCTTGCACGCCCCTGTCGTTTTTTAAAGAATTCTGCACCACCAAATTCAAGGTATGTGCAAAACATGGGACGTGCTGGAATTTGCCCAGATGTAATGCACGCACAATATTGCTGGCGTTGTCCGATGCCACAAATCCACAGGAGAGTCCAATTGGGGTAAGCCATTCCGCGATGATCTTCCTCAGTTGCCGTAAGAGGTTTTCAGCTGTGTGCGTATTCTGGAAACTGGTGATACAAAGCGTAGCCTGCCTAGGAACGAGTTGGCGTTTGCGAGATGCTGCTACTGGTGCCGCCGCTGCTGTTCTTGCGGCGGGAGTCCATACATCTACCCAGTGGGCTGTCACAGTCATATAGTCCTGACCCTGCCCTGCTCCACTTGTCCACATGTCCGTGGTTAAGTGGACATTGGGTACAGCTGCATTTTTTAGGACACTGGTGACTCTTTTTCTGAGGTCTGTGTACATTTTCGGTATCGCAACCCTAGAGAAATGGAACCTAGATGGTATTTGGTACCGGGGACACAGTACCTCCAACAAGTCTTTAGTTGGCTCTGCAGTAATGATGGATACCGGAACCACGTTTCTCACCACCCAGGATGTCAAGGCCTCAGTTATCCGCTTTGCAGTAGGATGACTGCTGTGATATTTAATCTTCCTCGCAAATGACTGTTGGACAGTCAATTGCTTGGTGGAAGTAGTAAAAGTGGTCTTACGACTTCCTCTCTGGGATGACCATCGACTCCCAGCAGCAACAACAGCAGCGCCAGCAGCAGTAGGCGTTACACGCAAGGATGCATCGGAGGAATCCCAGGCAGGAGAGGAATCGTCAGAATTGCCAGTGACATGGCCTGCAGGACTATTGGCATTCCTGGGGAAGGAGGAAATTGACACTGAGGGAGTTGGTGGGGTGGTTTGCGTGAGCTTGGTTACAAGAGGAAGGGATTTACTGGTCAGTGGAGTGCTTCCGCTGTCACCCAAAGTTTTTGAACTTGTCACTGACTTATTATGAATGCGCTGCAGGTGACGTATAAGGGAGGATGTTCCGAGGTGGTTAACGTCCTTACCCCTACTTATTACAGCTTGACAAAGGGAACACACGGCTTGACACCTGTTGTCCGCATTTCTGGTGAAATACCTCCACACCGAAGAGCTGATTTTTTTGGTATTTTCACCTGGCATGTCAACGGCCATATTCGTCCCACGGACAACAGGTGTCTCCCCGGGTGCCTGACTTAAACAAACCACCTCACCATCAGAATCCTCCTTGTCAATTTCCTCCCCAGCGCCAGCAACACCCATATCCTCCTCATCCTGGTGGACTTCAACACTGACATCTTCAATCTCACTATCAGGAACTGGACTGCGGGTGCTCCTTCCAGCACTTGCAGGGGGCGTGCAAATGGTGGAAGGCGCATGCTCTTCACATCCAGTGTTGGGAAGGTCAGGCATCGCAACCGACACAATTGGACTCTCCTTGTGGATTTGGGATTTCGAAGAACGCACAGTTCTTTGCTGTGCTTTTGCCAGCTTGAGTCGTTTCATTTTTCTAGCGAGAGGCTGAGTGCTTCCATCCTCATGTGAAGCTGAACCACTAGCCATGAACATAGGCCAGGGCCTCAGCCGTTCCTTGCCACTCCGTGTGGTAAATGGCATATTGGCAAGTTTACGCTTCTCCTCCGACAATTTTAGTTTAGGTTTTGGAGTCCTTTTTTTTCTGATATTTGGTGTTTTGGATTTGACATGCTCTGTACTATGACATTGGGCATCGGCCTTGGCAGACGACGTTGCTGGCATTTCATCGTCTCGGCCATGACTAGTGGCAGCAGCTTCAGCACGAGGTGGAAGTGGATCTTGATCTTTCCCTAATTTTGGAACCTCAACTTTTTTGTTCTCCATATTTTATAGGCAGAACTAAAAGGCACCTCAGGTAAACAATGGAGATGGATGGATTGGATACTAGTATACAATTATGGACGGACTGCCACGGTTAGGTGGTATAAAAAAACCACGGTTAGGTGGTATATATTATAATAATAATACAATTATGGATGGACGGACTGCCTGCCGACTGCCGACACAGAGGTAGCCACAGCCGTGAACTACCGCACTGTACACTGGTTGATAAAGAGATAGTAGTATACTCGTAACAACTAGTATGACACTATGACGACGGTATAAAGAAAGAAAAAAAAATACCACGGTTAGGTGGTATATATTATAATAATAATACAATTATGGATGGACGGACTGCCTGCCGACTGCCGACACAGAGGTAGCCACAGCCGTGAACTACCGCACTGTACACTGGTTGATAAAGAGATAGTAGTATACTCGTAACAACTAGTATGACACTATGACGACGGTATAAAGAATGAAAAAAAAACCACGGTTAGGTGGTATATATTATAATAATAATACAATTATGGATGGACGGACTGCCTGCCGACTGCCGACACAGAGGTAGCCACAGCCGTGAACTACCGCACTGTACACTGGTTGATAAAGAGATAGTAGTATACTCGTAACAACTAGTATGACACTATGACGACGGTATAAAGAAAGAAAAAAAAATACCACGGTTAGGTGGTATATATTATAATAATAATACAATTATGGATGGACGGACTGCCTGCCGACTGCCGACACAGAGGTAGCCACAGCCGTGAACTACCGCACTGTACACTGGTTGATAAAGAGATAGTAGTATACTCGTAACAACTAGTATGACACTATGACGACGGTATAAAGAATGAAAAAAAAACCACGGTTAGGTGGTATATATTATAATAATAATACAATTATGGATGGACGGACTGCCTGCCGACTGCCGACACAGAGGTAGCCACAGCCGTGAACTACCGCACTGTACACTGGTTGATAAAGAGATAGTAGTATACTCGTAACAACTAGTATGACACTATGACGGTATAAAGAATGAAAAAAAAACCACGGTTAGGTGGTATATATTATAATAATAATACAATTATGGATGGACGGACTGCCTGCCGACTGCCGACACAGAGGTAGCCACAGCCGTGAACTACCGCACTGTACACTGGTTGATAAAGAGATAGTAGTATACTCGTAACAACTAGTATGACACTATGACGACGGTATAAAGAAAGAAAAAAAAATACCACAGTTAGGTGGTATATATTATAATAATAATACAATTATGGATGGACGGACTGCCTGCCGACTGCCGACACAGAGGTAGCCACAGCCGTGAACTACCGCACTGTACACTGGTTGATAAAGAGATAGTAGTATACTCGTAACAACTAGTATGACACTATGACGACGGTATAAAGAATGAAAAAAAAACCACGGTTAGGTGGTATATATTATAATAATAATACAATTATGGATGGACGGACTGCCTGCCGACTGCCGACACAGAGGTAGCCACAGCCGTGAACTACCGCACTGTACACTGGTTGATAAAGAGATAGTAGTATACTCGTAACAACTAGTATGACACTATGACGACGGTATAAAGAATGAAAAAAAAACCACGGTTAGGTGGTATATATTATAATAATAATAATACAATTATGGATGGACGGACTGCCTGCCGACTGCCGACACAGAGGTAGCCACAGCCGTGAACTACCGCACTGTACACTGGTTGATAAAGAGATAGTAGTATACTCGTAACAACTAGTATGACACTATGACGACGGTATAAAGAATGAAAAAAAAACCACGGTTAGGTGGTATATATTATAATAATAATACAATTATGGATGGACGGACTGCCTGCCGACTGCCGACACAGAGGTAGCCACAGCCGTGAACTACCGCACTGTACACTGGTTGATAAAGAGATAGTAGTATACTCGTAACAACTAGTATGACACTATGACGGTATAAAGAATGAAAAAAAAACCACGGTTAGGTGGTATATATTATAATAATAATACAATTATGGATGGACGGACTGCCTGCCGACTGCCGACACAGAGGTAGCCACAGCCGTGAACTACCGCACTGTACACTGGTTGATAAAGAGATAGTAGTATACTCGTAACAACTAGTATGACACTATGACGACGGTATAAAGAAAGAAAAAAAAATACCACGGTTAGGTGGTATATATTGTAATACAATTATGGATGGACGGACTGCCTGCCGAGTTCCGACTGCCGACACAGAGGTAGCCACAGCCGTGAACTACCGCACTGTACTGTGTCTGCTGCTAATATAGACTGGTTGATAAAGAGATAGTATACAATACATACAACAATATACTACTATACTGGTGGTCAGGCACTGGTCACCACTAGTCACACTGGCAGTGGCACTCCTGCAGCAAAAGTGTGCACTGTTTAATTTTAAATTAATATAATATTATGTACTCCTGGGGGCTCCTGCTATAACAACCTGCAGTGCTCCCCAGTCTCCCCCACAATTATTATAAGCTTTGCCTTTTATACATTGATGTGCAGCACACTGGGCTGAGCTGAGTGCACACAGACTGAGTCACACTGTGTGACTGGCTGCTGCTGTGTATCGTTTTTTTTCAGGCAGAGAACGGATATAGCAGAGAACGGATATATTATATTAAAATAAATAAAAGTTAACTAACAACAACTGCACTGGTCACTGTGGTAAACTCTGTCTGACTCTGCACAATCTCTCTCTCTCTTCTAATCTAATTTCTAATGGAGAGGACGCCAGCCACGTCCTCTCCCTATCAATCTCAATGCACGTGTGAAAATGGCGGCGACGCGCGGCTCCTTATATAGAATCCGAGTCTCGCGAGAATCCGACAGCGTCATGATGACGTTCGGGCGCGCTCGGGTTAACCGAGCAAGGCGGGAGGATCCGAGTCTGCTCGGACCCGTGAAAAAAAACATGAAGTTCGTGCGGGTTCGGTTTCAGAGAAACCGAACCCGCTCATCTCTAGCTTTTACACGCTTGTCCAAAAAGGTGGCGCTACCGTCTGCAGATATGGCAGCCCTCAAGGATCCTGCTGATCGCAGAAAGGAAACTACCTTAAAATCAATTTATACACATACGGGTGCCTTGCTCAGACCGTCAATAGCGTTGGCTTGGGTTTGTAGCGCTGTAGCAGCTTGGGAAGATACCTTGTCATCTGACATTGATACCCTAGATAGGGATAGCATTTTATTGACCTTAGGTCATATTAAAGACGCAGTCTTATATATGAGAGACTCTTCCAGAGACGTTGTGCTGTTAGGTTCAAGAGCCAACGCCATGGCGATTTCTGCTAGGCGAGCCCTGTGGACCCGTCAATGGACGGGTGATGCCGACTCAAAGAGACATATAGAAGTTTTGCCTTACAAGGGTGAGGTTTTATTTGGGGAAGGTCTCGCGGACTTGGTTTCCACAGCTACCGCGGGTAAATCTGCCTTTTTACCTTATGTTCCCCCACAGCAAAAGAAAACACCGCAATATCAGATGCAGTCCTTTCGGTCGCATAAGTCCAGAAGAGGTCGGGGCTCTTCCTTCCTCGCCAGAGGTAAGGGTAGAGGGAAAAGAATGCCTGTTACGGCTAGTTCCCAGGAGCAGAAGTCCTCCCCGGCTTCTACTAAATCCACCGCATGACGCTGGGGCTCCACTGAGGGAGTCCGCGCCGGAGGGGGCACGTCTTCGACTCTTCAGCCAGGTCTGGTTTCAGTCAGACGTGGATCCTTGGGCGATGGAAATTGTATCCCAAGGCTACAAGCTGGAATTCGAAGACGTGCCTCCTCGCCGATTTTTAAAATCGGCTTTACCAGCTTCTCCCCCAGAAAGGGAGATAGTTTTAGCTGCAATTCAAAAACTTTGTCAACAACAAGTGATTGTCAAGGTGCCCCTAGTTCAACAGGGGAAGGGGTACTATTCAACCCTGTTTGTGGTCCCGAAACCGTATGGCTCGCTCAGACCCATTCTAAATCTAAAATCCCTAAACCTGTACTTGAAAAAGTTCAAATTCAAGAGGGAATAACTCCGGGCAGTTATCTCCAGCCTGGAGGGGGGGGGGGGGGGGATTTTATGGTGTCACTAGACATAAAGGATGCATACCTTCATGTCCCCATATATCCCCCTCATCAGGCATATCTGAGATTCGCTGTACAGGACTGTCATTACCAGTTTCAGACGTTGCCGTTTGGGCTTTCCACGGCCCGAGGATTTTCACCAAGGTAATGGCGGAAATGATGGTGCTCCTGCGCAGGCAGGGAGTCACAATTATCCCGTACTTGACCGATCTGATAAAAGCGAGATCGAAAGATCAATTGCAGAAAAGCGTGTCACTCTCCCTGAGAGTGCTGCAGCAGCATGGCTGGATTCTAAATCTACCAAAGTCACAGTTGATTCCAACGGCTCGGCTATCTTTCTTAGGCATGATTCTGGACACGGAACAAAAGAGGGTTTTTCTCCCGATGGAAAAAGCCCAGGAACTCCAGAACATGGTCAGAGACCTGTTAAAACCGAAAAAAGTGTCAGTCCATCAATGCACTCGAGTAATGGGAAAAATGGTGGCGACCTACGAGGCCTTCCCCTTCGGCAGGTTTCATGCGAGGACGTTTCAGTGGGACCTTCTGGACAAGTGGTCGGGGTCCCATCTACAGATACATCAGAAAATAAGCCTGTCCCCCAGGGCCAGGGTGTCTCTCCTGTGGTGGTTGCAGAGTGCTCACCTTCTCGAAGGTCGCAGGTTCGGCATTCAAGACTGGGTTCTGGTGACCACGGACGCGAGCCTCCGAGGATGGGGAGCAGTCACACAAGGAAGAAATTTTCAGGGACTATGGTCAAGCCAGGAGGCTTGTCTACACATCAACGTACTGGAATTGAGTGCCATATACAACGGCTTACGACAAGCGGGGAATCTTCTTCGCGACCTACCGGTTCTGATTCAATCAGACAACGTCACAGCTGTGGCTCATGTAAACCGCCAAGGCGGGACAAGGAGCAGAGTGGCAATGGCGGAAGCCACCAGGATTCTTCGCTGGACGGAAGATCACGCAAGCGCTCTGTCAGCAGTCTTCATTCCGGGAGTGGACAACTGGGAAGCAGACTTCCTCAGCAGACATGATCTCCATCCAGGAGAGTGGGGACTTCATCAAGAAGTTTTTGCAGAAATAACAAGTCAGTGGGGACTTCCACAAATAACAGCAGAGGAAGGGGAAAAAGACTGCAACAGACAGCTTCTTCCCACGAACAGAAGCCCTCCCCCGCTTCTGCCAAGTCCTCAGCATGACGCTGGGGCCTTACAAGCGGACTCAGGCACGGTGGGGGCCCGTCTCAAGAATTTCAGCGCGCAGTGGGCTCACTCGCAAGTGGACCCCTGGATCCTGCAGGTAGTATCTCAGGGGTACAAATTGGAATTTGAGACGTCTCCCCCTCGCCGGTTCCTGAAGTCTGCTTTACCAACGTCTACCCCCGACAGGGAGGCGGTATTGGAAGCCATTCACAAGCTGTATTCCCAGCAAGTGATAATCAAGGTACCCCTCCTACAACAGGGAAAGGGGTATTACTCCACGCTGTTTGTGGTACCGAAGCCGGACGGCTCGGTGAGACCCATTTTAAATCTGAAAGCCTTGAACACTTACATAAAAAGGTTCAAGTTCAAGATGGAGTCACTCAGAGCAGTGATAGCGAACCTGGAAGAAGGGGACTACATGGTGTCTCTGGACATCAAGGATGCTTACCTCCATGTCCCAATTTGCCCTTCTCACCAAGGGTACCTCAGGTTTGTGGTACAGAACTGTCACTATCAGTTTCAGACGCTGCCGTTTGGATTGTCCACGGCACCCCGGGTCTTTACCAAGGTAATGGCCGAAATGATGATTCTTCTTCGAAGAAAAGGCGTCTTAATTATCCCTTACTTGGACGATCTCCTGATAAGGGCACGGTCCAGAGAACAGTTAGAGGTCGGAGTAGCACTATCTCAAATAGTACTACGACAGCACGGATGGATTCTAAATATTCCAAAATTGCAGCTGATTCCGACGACACGTCTGCTGTTCCTAGGGATGATTCTGGACACAGTACAGAAAAAGGTGTTTCTCCCGGAAGAGAAAGCCAGGGAGTTATCCGACCTAGTCAGGAAACTCCTAAGACCAGGCCAGGTGTCAGTGCATCAGTGCACAAGGGTCCTGGGAAAGATGGTGGCTTCTTACGAAGCGATTCCATTCGGCAGATTCCACGCAAGAACTTTTCAGTTGGATCTGCTAGACAAATGGTCCGGATCGCATCTTCAAATGCATCAGCGGATAACCCTGTCTCCAAGGACAAGGGTGTCTCTCCTGTGGTGGTTACAGAGTGCTCATCTCCTAGAGGGCCGCAGATTCGGCATTCAGGATTGGGTCCTGGTGACCACGGATGCCAGCCTGAGAGGCTGGGGAGCAGTCACACAGGGAAAAAAATTCCAGGGCTTGTGGTCAAGCATGGAAACGTCACTTCACATAAATATCCTGGAACTAAGGGCCATTTACAATGCCCTAAGTCAGGCAAGGCCTCTGCTTCAGGGTCAGCCAGTATTGATCCAGTCGGACAACATCACGGCAGTCGCCCACGTAAACAGACAGGGCGGCACAAGAAGCAGGAGGGCAATGACGGAAGTGGCAAGGATTTTTCGCTGGGCGGAAAATCATGTGATAGCACTGTCAGCAGTGTTCATTCCGGGAGTGGACAACTGGGAAGCAGACTTCCTCAGCAGACACGATCTTCACCCGGGGGAGTGGGGACTTCACCCAGAAGTTTTCCACATGATTGTAAACCGTTGGGAAAAACCAAAGGTGGACATGATGGCGTCTCGCCTCAACAAAAAACTGGACAGATATTGCTCCAGGTCAAGGGACCCTCAGGCAATAGCTGTGGACGCTCTGGTAACACCGTGGGTGTACCGGTCAGAGTATGTGTTCCCTCCTCTTCCTCTCATACCAAAAGTACTGAGAATCATAAGAAGGAGAGGAGTAAAGACTATACTCGTGGCTCCGGATTGGCCAAGAAGGACTTGGTACCCGGAAATTCAAGAGATGCTCACGGAAGACCCGTGGCCTCTACCTCTAAGACAGGACCTGCTCCAGCAGGGACCATGTCTGTTCCAAGACTTACCGCGGCTGCGTTTGACGGCATGGCGGTTGAACGCCGGATCCTGAAGGAAAAAGGCATTCCGGATGAAGTCATCCCTACCCTGATCAAAGCCAGGAAGGATGTAACCGTACAACATTATCACCGTATTTGGCGTAAATATGTTGCGTGGTGCGAGGCCAGGAAGGCCCCTACGGAGGAATTTCAACTGGGTCGATTCCTGCATTTCCTGCAAACAGGACTATCTATGGGCCTCAAATTAGGGTCCATTAAGGTTCAAATTTCGGCCCTGTCGATATTCTTCCAAAAAGAACTAGCTTCTGTTCCTGAAGTTCAGACGTTTGTCAAGGGAGTACTGCATATACAGCCTCCTTTTGTGCCTCCAGTTGCACCTTGGGATCTCAATGTAGTGTTGGGATTCCAAAAATCACATTGGTTTGAACCACTCACCACTGTGGACTTGAAATATCTCACATGGAAAGTGGTAATGCTGTTAGCCCTGGCTTCAGCCAGGCGTGTATCAGAATTGGCGGCTTTATCCTATAAAAGCCCTTACCTAATTTTTCATACGGACAGGGCAGAATTGAGGACTCGTCCTCAATTTCTCCCTAAGGTGGTTTCAGCATTTCACTTAAACCAACCTATTGTGGTGCCTGCGGCTACTAGGGACTTGGAGGATTCCAAGTTGCTGGACGTAGTCAGGGCCCTGAAAATATATGTTTCCAGGACGGCTGGAGTCAGAAAATCTGACTCGCTGTTTATCCTGTATGCACCCAACAAGCTGGGTGCTCCTGCTTCTAAGCAGACGATTGCTCGTTGGATTTGTAGTACAATTCAGCTTGCACATTCTGTGGCAGGCCTGCCACAGCCAAAATCTGTAAAAGCCCATTCCACACGGAAAGTGGGCTCATCTTGGGCGGCTGCCCGAGGGGTCTCGGCTTTACAACTTTGCCGAGCAGCTACTTGGTCAGAGGCAAACACGTTTGCTAAATTCTACAAATTTGATACCCTGGCTGAGGATGACCTGGAGTTCTCTCATTCGGTGCTGCAGAGTCATCCGCACTCTCCCGCCCGTTTGGGAGCTTTGGTATAATCCCCATGGTCCTTTCGGAGTCCCCAGCATCCACTAGGACGTTAGAGAAAATAAGAATTTACTTACCGATAATTCTATTTCTCATAGTCCGTAGTGGATGCTGGGCGCCCATCCCAAGTGCGGATTTGTCTGCATTACTTGTACATAGTTATTGTTACAAAAATCGGGTTATTGTTGTTGTGAGCCATCTTTTCAGAGGCTCCTTCTGTTATCATGCTGTTAACTGGGTTCAGATCACAAGTTGTACGGTGTGATTGGTGTGGCTGGTATGAGTCTTACCCGGGATTCAAAATCCTTCCTTATTGTGTACGCTCGTCCGGGCACAGTATCCTAACTGAGGCTTGGAGGAGGGTCATAGGGGGAGGAGCCAGTGCACACCAGCTAGTCCTAAAGCTTTTACTTTGTGCCCAGTCTCCTGCGGAGCCGCTATTCCCCATGGTCCTTTCGGAGTCCCCAGCATCCACTACGGACTATGAGAAATAGAATTATCGGTAAGTAAATTCTTATTATTTGTGGAATAAATTCCTCCTACGAGGACCATAGATTGCCACCAGTAGGTGTAGATCTCCCCCTCAGTCATTAGCACTATCCTCATCTCATCCAGAATGCAGCAGATATCAGAGAATCATGCCCAGTGTGAAACTTCAGTTTCCCTCTGTGCTCCAGAATGTCTTTGCATGACATTCTGGTGCACAAAATTGGCAGTGAACTCAGCGGTCAGAGGCATCACTGCTGGGGGGCTGGGGGAGGGATGCCTGTTCTGGGCTCATGTCAGTGAAATAGCAGGATTGCATGGTCATTTTGTCATAGAAAGCTGATCTGTCTGCGATCGCATCCCATGTGATCATAAGTGACTAAAGGCTCTAGCACTATGCTGACCTTCAGTACCTCAGTCTCATGTCCGGGTGGTATTCAGTTTGCCGGCTCTTGGGATCCCGGCGCTCAGTATACCGGCGCCGGAATCCCGACACCGTCATACCGACACCTATTCTCCCTCTTGGGGGTCCACGACCCCCCTGGAGGGAGAATAAAAAGCGTGGCGCATGTAGCGCGCCACCGTGCCTGCAGCGTAGCGAGCACGCAAGGGGCTCATTTGCACTCGCCCAGCTGTCGGTATGCCGACAGTCGTGATCCCAGCGCCTGTGTGCTGCCTGCCGGGAACCCGGCCGCCGGCAAACCATACTACACCCCTCATGTCCATTACAACCTGAGGCCCTCACATGTGTGGTCTCCCTGTTACACTGCGAATAGGCCCACTCTGTCTATCTTTGAATAGCTTGTTTCTAGGAAACATATTTTAATGGCACAAGGCAGTAAGGTTTACAATAAATGTTATTCTGTAATATACTTTTACATTTCTTTGCAAAATGCACTTTGCTAACAGGAAAGTCTATTGATTAAAGTTGCTGACTAATGAAGTCAGCCAGAATAAAAGTGTATGTAATTTGTAGCATTAGGTGAATATATTCTGAATCATTTTCTGAGTAACCTGGGCTGTTCTGCAACGCATTGAAAGGAAACACAATATACAGTAGCTTACCCATGTTTACAGCTTGCCCGCTGTATATGTTCAGTGGGTGGACAAAACTGAGTTTTAATCTCTGCAATAGTCAGAATTTCATGTCAAGTGATTCCAGGTCACATAACAATTGTGATAATATATAGATTGATCGATGGATATACACAACAAACAAAACAGTGATGGTGCTTATGGTAAATACAGAATGGTATACGATGTGCACCGATCCTAATAAGATTTGAGTGGCAACCCAGCTTCTGATCCCTTGCTGTTTCAAGGTGTAATTCCAAGATAAAACAAAAACCAAAGAGGTGCATCTTAGTGTAATATTTCTCTATTAACACCACATAAAGCTGACATAAGTTATCAGATGTAAACAGAATGTCAGTTTCTCAATCAACTGACAGGGCAGCACGGATGGTATAATGGTTAGCATGACAGCACTAAGGTTATGGGTACGATTCCCACCATGGCTCTAACTGTTTGGAGTTTGTATATTCTCCTCATGCTTGTGTGGGTTTCCTCCGGTTTCTTCCCACAATCCCAAAACAATATATTGGTATACTTGTGGCTCCAAAACCCTAGCATGAATGTGTGTGTGTGTATACATGTGGGCGTATGGAATAAAGATTGTAAACTCCACTGGGGCAGGGACTCATGTGAATGGCCAAAAAAATTCTCTGTAAAGAGCTGCGGTATATGTGTGCGCTATATAAATAACTGTTAATAAATAATATTAATAATAACTTGTTGGTCCATCACAGGTGCAGGTAAGAGAAGGGCTACTCTAGACTAGAAAAACAGCAAATGAGATTTACATCCTACATTATAATGATGATAATAATAATAATAATAATAATAATGCAAAGATCTCAGTTACAGTTAATTCTGATCCTTGTAGTGACATATTGTAGGATCCTGGGGTGCCTCCAGGTTAGTTAGCACTCAATTTAGAAAAACATACATGTATAGCCCAAAGTAGGTGGTATATTATCATGTAGTATGGGACCACCAAAGCAAAAATGCCTTGCCCTGGCTGGTGGCTTGAGATCTCTGCTTTACTTTTATCATGTAGGATGTAAATCTCATTTGTGGAGTCAGTGTGATCTGGAGGGCGGGGGCTGTTTGGAGGCAGTGTTATCTGTGAGGGGGAGACTGTGCGGAGGCAGTGTTATCTGTGGGGGGATGTATAGATGCAGTGTGCTCTGTGGAAGGGGGAGGGGGCTTGTTTGTATCCTTGGACTTGCTTAATATTGCGAATCTTGGACTTGATTAATGTGGTGTTTCTTGGACTTGATGAGTGTTGTAAATCCTGGACTTGCTGAACAATATTAAGAACTCCACAATTATTGGTGTGGTACCCATAGAGCCCTCAAGAGGGTATTCACCAATAACAATTCTCCGCTGTTCCCTTAGTGCTGGATGCACACACCGGCACTTAGGGGGCCCCCTGAACTTGAATCTCAAGCAGTGGGGGCTCACGCAATAGTCTGGAGACCTCAGAATAAAGAACTGAGGCATAACTGAGGGCAAAGGCACACAGAAGTCCGGGAGTGAGGTCAAAGCTGGAACAAAGTCTCCCCAGGGCAGGTACAGAACCGTGTAGATGGTATGCTGGGAGCTAGAACACTGGGAAGGCAGACAAAGGCACCACACCTGGCTTAGGGTAGGAAAAGGCAGGGCAGGAACCAGGACACAAACGGACAGGTAGTCTGCAAGAGTATCCACTGAAATTATCAGGACAAGTGTCAGGGGCCAGCTGTTTATACTGCAGGCATAAACTATAGTTAGCACTGAGTGAGTGACAGAGACGGGATATAAAGGGTAGTTGCACCAATCAGCTACCTGACAGGGATCGGTATGAAATACCTCCAATCAAAATCCCGACGTTCAAAATCCCGACACCAATTGACCAATGGTCAAAATCCCGACAAGGTCAAAATCCCGACATGGACAAAATACCGATATTTAAAATACCGACAAGGTCAAAATATCGACATGTCGAATGCCGACAGGTCAAAATACCGACATGCAGTTTTTGTTGTTTTTGTGTGTGTATGTCGACATAAGTCAACATGGACACCATATAAAGTGCACCGTGTCCCCTCGCATGGCTCGCTGCGCTCGCCATGCTTCGTGGGCACGGTGCCTCGTTGCGCTCGGCACACTATTATATTCCCCCTCCAGGTCCACTGGGATGGTAAAGTATGAACAATTCGGTTTCAATTAAAATAATCATGAAAAACTCGTGTCGGTATTTTGACCTGTCGGCATTTTACATGTCGGTATTTTGACCTTGTCGGTATTTTAAATGTCGGTATTTTGTCCATGTCGGGATCTTGACCTTGTCGGGATTTTGACCATCGGTCAAGTGGTGTCGGGATTTTGAACGTCGGGATTTTGATTGGAGGTAAACTGACTGCATCCCACCTGACAGAGGGGGCAGTAATTACTTAAAGTTGTGCAGCTGCACGTTCCAGCAGAGTGTTACCGCCATGCTTCCTGGTTGTCTAGCAACTGGCAACGCTGTTTGCATCCGCCATCCCGGTTGCCAAGCACCTGGCGGTTCCCAGCGGGCAGTGTGTCCAATGCGTCTGATTTGCTGGGCGCCGGGCGGGGTCCAACAGCCCTTGCAGCCAAAAGAGTCGCAGCATCCCGTTCGACTGGAGACAGTGTTATCTGTGAACGGATGCAGCATACTTGCCTACCTGACCCTCTCCATGAGGGAGAAAATGCTCTGTTCCTGGGCTTTCCTGGTAATGTATGATTGCCATCACCTGTGGTGAGCTAGTTAATTAACAAGAAAGGTGTTTCACCACAGGAGATGGCAATAATACATTACCAGGAAAGTCCAGGAACAGAGCATTTTCTCCCTCATGGAGAGGGTCAGGTAGGCAAGTATGGGATGCAGTGGTGTTATTTTTAAGGGGGGGTTATGTAGGGGTAGTATTTTCTGAGGTGGCTGGTTGGAGGCAGTGTGATCTTAGGGAGGGACGGGGCTGTGTGGAGGCAGTGTGCACTGTGTGTGTACGGGGAGTGCTGTATGAAGGCAGTGGTGTTATCTGTAAGTGGGGGCTTGTGTGTGAGCAGTGTGATCTGTGAGGGGGGCAGTATGTGTTTGTGTGAGGCTGGGGCAGTGAGAGGGTTTGTGCAATGGAAACTCTTACCCAGAGGTTCTCAAACTCGGTACTCGGGGGCCCACACAGTGCATGTTTTGCAGGTCTCCTCACAGAATCGCAAGTGAAATAATTAGCTCCACCTGTGGACCTTTTAAAATGTGTCAGTGAGTAATTAATACACCTGTGCACCTGCTGGGTTACCTGCAAAACATGCACTGTATGGGCTCCCGAGGACTGAGTTTGAGAACCTCTGCTCTTACCATATCAGTGGCCCTACAGGGATGATGTCAACTTGTCATGTGACACCTGAAAGTCCTGTAACCCAATCAATAAGGTCATGATAGTAAACACAACACTTCAGAGGTTGTGTCAAACAGCAATACAACACTGGAAAGGCTGTGAAATAAACAGTAGAATGCAAATGAATGACAGCAATATATATATATATATATATATATATATATATATATGTGTGTGTGTGTGTGTGTATATATATATATATATATATATATATATATATATGGCACTCCATAGTAATATAAAATGATTATCGCCGATGCCCATGAACGTGGAGGCGCGGCACTCAGCTTCTCAGCCAAGAAGAAAGACGGACAACTGTTGCCTATGTCAACGTTTCAATGTATTTTTCACATTTTCGTCAGGGTAAATATGTTAGTATAAATATATTTCTCTAACGTCCTAGTGGATGCTGGGAACTCCGTAAGGACCATGGGGAATAGCGGGCTCCGAAGGAGGCTGGGCACTCTAGAAAGATCTTAGACTACCTGGTGTGCACTGGCTCCTCCCACTATGACCCTCCTCCAAGCCTCAGTTAGATTTCGTGCCCGGCCGAGGTTGGATGCACACTAGGGGCTCTCCTGAGCTCTTAGAAAGTTATAGTCTTAGAATTTGTTATTTTCAGTGAGACCTGCTGGCAACAGGCTCACTGCAGCGAGGGACTAAGGGGAGAAGAAGCGAACTCGCCTGCTTGCAGCCGGATTGGGCTTCTTAGGCTACTGGACACCATTAGCTCCAGAGGGATCGACCGCAGGCCCAGCCTTGATGTTCGGTCCCGGAGCCGCGCCGCCGTCCCCCTTACAGAGCCAGAAGCAAGAAGATGGTCCGGAAAATCGGCGGCATGAAGACTCTGTCTTCACCAAGGTAGCGCACAGCACTGCAGCTGTGCGCCATTGCTCCTCTCACACACTTCACACTCCGGTCACTGAGGGTGCAGGGCGCTGGGGGGGGCGCCCTGAGGCAGCAATAAAAACACCTTGGCTGGCTAAAATACCTCAATATATGGCCCCAGGGGCTATATATGAGGTAAATACCCCTGCCAGAATTCCATAAAAAACGGGAGAATAGGCCGCGAAAAAGGGGCGGAGCCTATCTCCTCAGCACACTGGCGCCATTTTTCCCTCACAGCTCGGCTGGAAGGAAGCTCCCTGGCTCTTCCCTGCAATTCTACAGTACAGTAAGAGGGAAAAGAGAGGGGGGGCATTAAAATTGGCACTGTATACAGTATATTATATAAAAAGCAGCTATTAGGGACATAACTCAGTTAGTCCCTGTATATATATAGCGCTCTGGTGTGTGCTGGCATACTCTTACTCTGTCCCCCCAAAGGGCTTTTGTGGGTCCTGTCCTCGTTTAGAGCATTCCCTGTGTGTCTGTGGTGTGTCGGTACGGCTGTGTCGACATGTTGAATGAGGAGGCTTATATGGTGACAGAACAGAGGCCGATATATGTGATGTCGCCCCCTGTGGGGCCGACACCAGAGTAGATGGATAGGTGAAAGGTATTAACCGACAGTGTCAACTCCTTACATAAAAGGGTGGATGACGTAACAGCTGTGGGACAGCCGGCTTCGCAGCCCGCGCCTGCCCAGGCGTCTCAAAGGCCATCAGGGGCTCAAAAACGCCCGCTCTCTCAGATGGCAGACACAGATGTCGACACGGAGTCTGACTCCAGTGTCGACAAGGTGGAGACATATACACAATCCACTAGGAACATCCGTGACGTGATCCCGGCAATAAAAAATGTGTTATACATTTCTGACTTTAACCCAAGCACCTCTAAAAATGGGTTTTAGGTTTGGGGAGAAAAAACAGGCAGTGTTTTGTTCCCCCATCAGATGAATAAATGAAGTGTGTGAAAGCGTGGGTTCCCCCGTTAAGAAACTGGTAATTTATAAAAAGTTACTGATGGCGTACCCTTTCCCGCCAGGTGGATAAGTTACGCTGGGAGATATCCCCTAGGGTGGATAAGGCGCTCACACGTTTGTCAAAAAAGGTGGCACTGCCGTCTTAGGATACGGCCACTTTAATAGGTGCCTGTTGATAAAAAACAGGAGGCTATCCTGAAGTCTGTATTTACACACTCAGGTACTAGACTGAGACCTGCAGATAGTGCTGCTGCAGCGTGGTCGGTGACCCTGTCAAACAGGGATACTAGTTGGCAAACATAAAAACATTTCTCTATCGTCCTAGTGGATGCTGGGGTTCCTGAAAGGACCATGGGGAATAGCGGCTCCGCAGGAGACAGGGCACAAAAAGTAAAGCTTTAGGATCAGGTGGTGTGCACTGGCTCCTCCCCCTATGACCCTCCTCCAAGCCTCAGTTAGATTTTTGTGCCCGGCCGAGAAGGGTGCAATCTAGGTGGCTCTCCTAAAGAGCTGCTTAGAAAAGTTTAGCTTAGGTTTTTTATTTTACAGTGAGTCCTGCTGGCAACAGGATCACTGCAACGAGGGACTTAGGGGAGAAGAAGTGAACTCACCTGCGTGCAGGATGGATTGGCTTCTTGGCTACTGGACATTAGCTCCAGAGGGACGATCACAGGTACAGCCTGGATGGTCACCGGAGCCTCGCCGCCGGCCCCCTTACAGATGCTGAAACGAGAAGAGGTCCAGAATCGGCGGCAGAAGACTCCTCAGTCTTCTTAAGGTAGCGCACAGCACTGCAGCTGTGCGCCATTTTCCTCTCAGCACACTTCACACGGCAGTCACTGAGGGTGCAGGGCGCTGGGAGGGGGGCGCCCTGGGAGGCAAATGAAAACCTTTTTTTGGCTAAAAATACCTCACATATAGCCTCCGGAGGCTATATGGAGATATTTAACCCCTGCCAGAATCCGTTAAGAGCGGGAGACGAGGCCGCCGAAAAAGGGGCGGGGCCTATCTCCTCAGCACACAGCGCCATTTTCCCTCACAGAAAGGCTGGAGGGAAGGCTCCCAGGCTCTCCCCTGCACTGCACTACAGAAACAGGGTTAAAACAGAGAGGGGGGGCACTAATTTGGCGTTAGAAATATATAAAAGATGCTATAAGGGAAAACACTTATATAAGGTTGTCCCTATATAATTATAGCGTTTTTGGTGTGTGCTGGCAAACTCTCCCTCTGTCTCTCCAAAGGGCTAGTGGGTCCTGTCCTCTATCAGAGCATTCCCTGTGTGTGTGCTGTGTGTCGGTACGTGTGTGTCGACATGTATGAGGACGATGTTGGTGAGGAGGCGGAGCAATTGCCTGTAATGGTGATGTCACTCTCTAGGGAGTCGACACCGGAATGGATGGCTTATTTAGGGAATTACGTGATAATGTCAACACGCTGCAAGGTCGGTTGACGACATGAGACGGCCGACAAACAATTAGTACCGGTCCAGACGTCTCAGAAACACCGTCAGGGGTTTTAAAACGCCCGTTTACTTTAGTCGGTCGACACGGACACAGACACGGACACTGAATCCAGTGTCGACGGTGAATAAACAAACGTATTCCTTATTAGGGCCACACGTTAAGGGCAATGAAGGAGGTGTTACATATTTCTGATACTACAAGTACCACAAAAGAGGGTATTATGTGGGATGTGAAAAAACTACCGTAGTTTTTCCTGAATCAGATAAATTAAATGAAGTGTGTGATGATGCGTGGGTTCCCCCCGATAGAAAATATGGGCGGTATACCCTTTCCCGCCAGAAGTTAGGGCGCGTTGGGAAACACCCCTTAGGGTGGATAAGGCGCTCACACGCTTATCAGAACAAGTGGCGGTACCGTCTATAGATAGGGCCGTCCTCAAGGAGCCAGCTGACAGGAGGCTGGAAAAATATCATGAAAAGTATATACACACATACTGGTGTTATACTGCGACCAGCGATCGCCTCAGCCTGGATGTGCAGAGCTGGGGTGGCTTGGTCGGATTCCCTGACTAAAAATATTGATACCCTTGACAGGGACAGTATTTTATTGACTATAGAGCATTTAAAGGATGTATTTCTATATATGCGAGATGCACAGAGGGATATTTGCACTCTGGCATCAAGAGTAAGTGCGATGTCCATATCTGCCAGAAGATGTTTATGGACACGACAGTGGTCAGGTGATGCAGATTCCAAACGGCACAAAGGTGTATTGCCGTATAAAGGATCGGTCCATCGGACCTGGTGGCCAGGGCAACTGCTGGAAAATCCACCGTTTTTACCCTAAGTCACATCTCTGCAGAAAAAGACACCGTCTTTTCAGCTTCAGTCCTTTCGTCCCTATAAGAGTCATATCTGCCCAGGGATAGAGGAAAGGGAAGAAGACTGCAGCAGGCAGCCCATTCCCAGGAACAGAAGCGTTCCACCGCTTCTGACAAGCTCTCAGCATGACGCTGAGACCGTACAGGACCCCTGGATCCTACAAGTAGTATTCCAGGGGTACAGTTTGGAATGTCGAGACGTTTCCCCTGCGCAGGCTCCTGAAGTCTGCTTTACCAAGGTCTCCCTCCGACAAGGAGGCAGTATGGGAAAAAATTCACGAGCTGTATTCCCAGCAGGTGATAATTAAATTACCCCTCCTACAACAAGAAAAGGGGTATTATTCCACACTATATTGTGGTACTGAAGCCAGAAGGCTAGGTGAGACCTATTCTAAATCTAAAAAAAAAAAAAAAAAAATTTTGAACACTTACAAAGGTTCAAATCAAGATGGAGTCACTCAGAGCAGTGATAACGAACCGGGAAGAAGGGGACTATCTGGTGTCCCGAGACATCAGGGATGCTTACCTCCATGTCCCAAATTTGCCCTTATCACTAAGGGTACCTCAGGTTCGTGGTACAGAACTGTCACTATCAGTTTCTGACGCTGCCGTTTGGATTGTCTACGGCACCCCGGGTCTTTACCAAGGTAATGGCCGAAATGATGGTTCTTCTTCGAAGAAAAGGCGTCTTAATTATCCCTTACTTGGACGATCTCCTGATAAGGGCAAAGTCCAGGAAACAGTTGGAGGTCGGAGTAGCACTATCTCGGATACTGTTACAACAGCAGGGGTGGATTCTAAATATTCCAAAATCGCAGCTGATCCCGACAACAAGTCTCCTGTGCTTAGGGATGATTCTGGACACAGTCCAGAAAAAGGTGTTTCTCCCGGAAGAGAAAGCCAGGGAGTTATCCGAGCTAGTCAGGAACCTCCTAAAATCAGTGCATCATTGCACAAGGGCCATGGTAAAAAAAATGGTGACTTCCTTCGAAGCAATTCCAGTCGGCAGATTTCATGCAAGAACTTTTCAGTGGGATCTGCTGGACAAATGGTCCGGATCGCATCTTCAGATGCATCAGCGGATAACCCTATATCCAAGGACAAGGGTGTCTCTCCTGTGGTGGTTACAGAGTGCTCATCTTCTAGAGGGCCGCAGATTCGGCATTCAGTTTTGGATGTTGGTGACCACGGAGGCCAGCCCGAGAGGCTGGGGAGCAGTCACACAAGGAAAAAATTTCCAGGGAGTGTGATCAAGTCTGGAGATTTTTCTCCACATAAATATAGCTAAGGGTAAATTTATAATGCTCTAAGCTTAGCAAGACCTCTGCTTCAAGGTCAGCCGGTATTGATCCAGTGGGATAAAACATCACGGCAGTCGCCCACGTAAATAGACAGGGCGGCACAAGAAGCAGGAGGGCAGTGGCAAAAACTGCAAGGACTTTTCGCTGGGCGGAAAATCATGTGATAGCACTGTCAGCAGTGTTTCATTCCGGGAATGGAAACTGGGAAGCAGACTTCCTCAGTAGGCACGACCTCCACCCGGCAGAGTGGGAACTTCATGGGAAAGTTTCCACATGATTGTAAACCGTTGGGAATTACCAAAGGTGGACATGATGACGTCCCGTCTGAACAAAAAACGGGACAGGTATTGCGCCAGGTTAAGAGACCCTCAGGCAATAGCTGTGGACGTTCTGGTAACACCGTGGGTGTACCAGTCGGTGTATGTGTTCCATCCTCTGCTTTTCATACCTAAGGTACTGAGAATTATAAGACGTAGAGGAGTAAGAACTATACTCATGGCTCCGGATTGGCCAAGAAGGACTTGGTACCCGGAACTTCAAGAGATGCTCACAGAGGACTTATGGTCTCTGCCGCTAAGAAGGGACTTGTTTCAGCAAGTACCATGTCTGTTCCAAGACTTACCGCAGCTGCGTTTGACGGCATGGCGGTGGAACGCCGGATCCTAAGGGAAAAGGCATTCAGGAAGAGGTCATTCCTACCCTGGTCAAGCCAGAAAGGAGGTGACCGCACAACATTATCACCACATGTGGCGAAAATATGTTGCGTGGTGTGAGGCCAGGAAGGCCCCACGAAGAAATTTCAACTCGGTCGATTCCTGCATTTCTTGCAAACAGGAGTGTCTATGGGCCTCAAATTGGGGTCCATTAAGGTTCAAATTTCGGCCCTGTCGATTTTTCTTCCAGAAAGAATTGGCTTCAGTTCCTGAAGTCCAGAAGTTTGTCAAGGGAGTATTGCATATACAACCCCCTTTTGTGCCTCCAGTGGCACTGTGGGATCTCAACGTAGTTCTGGGATTCCTCAAAACACATTGGTTTAAAACCAGTCAAATCTGTGGATTTGAAGCATCTCACATGAAAAGTGACCATGCTCTTGGCCCTGGCCTGGACCAGGCGAGTGTCAAATTGGTGGTTTTTTTTCTCAAAAAAGCCATATCTGTTTGTCCATTCGGACAGGGCAGAGCTGCGGACTCGTCCCCAGTTCTCTCCCTAAGGTGGTGTCAGTGTTTCACCTGAACCAGCTTATTGTGGTGCCTTGCACCTACTAGGGACTTGGAGGACTCCAAGTTGCTAGCTGTTGTCAGGGCCCTGAAAATATGTTTCCAGGACGGCTGGAGTCAGGAAAACTGACTTGCTGTTATCCTGTATGCACCCAAAAAACTGGGTGCTCTTGCTTCTAAGCAGACTATTGCTAGTTGGATGTGTAATACAATTCAGCTTGCACATTCTGTGGCAGGCCTGCCACAGCCAAAAATATGTAAATGCCCATTCCACAAGGAAGGTGGGCTCATCTTGGGCGGCTGCCCGAGGGGTCTCGGCTTTACAACTTTGCCGAGCGGCTATTTAGTCAGGGGCAAACACGTTTGTAAAATCCTACAAATTTGATACCCTGGCTAAGGAGGTCCTGGAGTTCTCTCATTCGGTGCTGCAGAGTCATCCGCACTCTCCCGCCCGTTTGGGAGCTTTGGTATTATCCCCATGGTCCTTTCAGGAACCCCAGCATCCACTAGGACGATAGAGAAAATAAGAATTTACTTACCGATAATTCTATTTCTCGGAGTCCGTAGTGGATGCTGGGCGCCCATCCCAAGTGCGGATTATCTGCATTACTTGTACATAGTTACAAAAATCGGGTTATTATTGTTGTGAGCCATCTTTTCAGAGGCTCCGCTGTTATCATACTGTTAACTGGGTTCAGATCACAGGTTGTACAGTGTGATTGGTGTGGCTGGTATGAGTCTTACCCGGGATTCATAAATCCTTCCTTATTGTGTACGCTCGTCCGGGCACAGTACCTAACTGAGGCTTGGAGGAGGGTCATAGGGGGAGGAGCCAGTGCACACCACCTGATCCTAAAGCTTTACTTTTTGTGCCCTGTCTCCTGCGGAGCCGCTATTCCCCATGGTCCTTTCAGGAACCCCAGCATCCACTACGGACTCCGAGAAATAGAATTATCGGTAAGTAAATTCTTATTATTAAAGACGTCGTCTTATATATGGGGGATGCACAGAGGGATATTTTGCCGGCTGGCATCCAAAATAAATGTAATGTCCATTCTGTCAGGAGGGTATTAGAGACCTGTCACTGGACAGGTGATGCTGACTTAAAAAGCGCATAGAGAGCCTTATAAGGGTGAGGAATTATTTGGGGATGGTCTCTGGGACCTCGTATCCACAGCAACTGCTGGGAAGAAATAATTTTACCTCAGGTTTCCTCACAGACAAAGGTACAGTCCTTTCGGCTTCAGAAAAGCAAGCGGGTCAAATGGCGCTTCCTTTCTGTACAGAGACAAGGGGAAAAAAGCTGCACCAGTCAGCCTGTTCCCAGAATCAAGATTCTTCCCCCGCCTCCTGTGAGGCCACACCATGACGCGGGTGCTCCACAGGTGTAGCCAGGTACGGTGGGGGGCCGTCTAAAAAATTTCAGCAATTAGTGGGCTCGCTCACAGGTGGATCCCTGTTTCTTTCAAGTAGTATTTCAGGGGTACAAGCTGGAATTCGAGATGTCTCCCCCCAGCCGTTTCCTAAAATATGCCTTGCTGACAACTCCCTCAGGCATGGAGGCTGTGCTAGAGGCAATTAATAAGCGGTATTCCCAGCAGGTAATACTCAAGGTGCCCCTACTTCAACAAGGAAGGGGTTACTATTCCACACGGGTTGGGGTACCGAAACCGCATGGTTCGGTGTGACCCATTTTATATTTAAAATCCTTGAACACAAAAATTCAAGTTCAAGATGGAATCGCTCAGGGCGGTTATTCCAAGCCTGGACGAGGGGGATTACATGGTATCCTGGGACATCAAGGATGCTTACCTGCATGTCCCCATTTACCATCCTCGCCAGGAGTACCTCAGATTTGTGGTACAGGATTACCATTACCAAGTCCAGACACTGCCGTTTGGACTGTACATGGCACCGAGGGTGTTTTATCAAGGTAATGGCCGAGATGTTGATACTCCTTCAAAAAAAGGGAGTTGTAATTATCCCGTACTTGGACAATCTCGTTATAAGGGCGAGGTCCAAGGAGCAGTTGGTAGTCGGGGTAGCACTATTTTGGAAAGTGCTACAACAGCATGGTTGGATTCTAAACAGTCCAAAGTCACAGCTGGTTCCTATGACACGTCTACTGTTCCTGGGGATGGTTCTGGACATAAACCAGAAATAGTGTTTCTCCCGGAGGAGAAAGCCAAGGAGTTGTCATCTCTAGTCAGAGACCTCCTGAAGCCAAAATAGGTAGCAGTGCATCATTGCACGCGAGTCCTGGGAAAAATGGTAGCTTCCTACGAAGCAATCCCATTAGGCAGGTTCCATACAAGAACTTTTCAGAGGGACCTGTTGGACAAGTGGTCCGGATCGCATCTTCCGATGCATAGGCTGATAACCCTGTCTCCAAGGACCAGGGTATCTCTACTGTGGTGGCTGCAGAGTGCCCATCTTCAAGAGGGCCGCAGTTTCGGCATACAGGACTAGGTCCTAGTGACCATGGATTCCAGCCTTTGAGGCTGGGAGGCAGTCACACAGGGAAGAAATTTCCAGGGACTTTGGTCAAGTCAGGTTATTTCCCTACACATAAATATTCTGGACCTGAGGGCCATTTACAATGCCCTGAGGCCGGCAAGGCCTCTGCTTCAAAACCAGCCGGTACTGATCCAATCAGACAACATCACGGCAGTCGCCCATGTAAACCAACAGGGCGGCACAAGAAGCAGGATGGCGATGGCAGAAGCCACAAGGATTCTCCGATAGGCGGAAAATCATGTGTTAGCACTGTCAGCGGTGTTCATTCCCGGAGTGGACAACTGGGAAGCAGATCTTCTCAACAGACACGACCTCCACCCGGGAGAATGGGGACTTCCTCCAGAAGTCTTCCAATAGGATTGTACACCATTGGGAAAGGCCACAGGTGGACATGATGGCGTCCCGCCTCAACAAAAAGCTATAAAAGATATTGCACCGGGTCAAGGGACCCTCAGGCGATAGCTATGGACGCTCTGGTAACACCGTGGGTGTACCAGTCGGTTTATGTGTTCTCCCCTCTGCCTCTCATACCAAAGGTACTGAGAATAATAAGAAGGCGAGGAGTAAGAACGATACTCGTGGATGGCCAAGAAGAGCTTGGTACCCAGAACTTCAAGAATTTATATCAGAGGACCCATGGCCTCTGCCACTCAGACAGGACCTGCGGCAGCAGGGGCCCTGTCTGTTCCAAGACTTACCGCGGCTGCGTTTGTCGGCATGGCGGTTGAACGCCGGATCCTGAAGGAAAAGGGCATTCCGGAGGAAGTCATTCCTACGCTTACTAAAGCCAGGAAAGAGGTTACAGCAACTCATTATCACCGCATATGGCGAAAATATGTTGCATGGTGTGAGGCCGAAAGGGCCCCAACAGAGGAATTTCAACTAGGTCGATTTCTGCATTTCCTGCAAGCAGGAGTGACTATGGGCCTTAAATTGGGTTCCATTAAGGTACAGATCTCGGCTCTGTCGATTTTCTTTCAAAAAGAACTAGCTTCAGTACCTGAAGTTCAGACATTTATAAAAGGAGTGCTGCAGAGTCAGCCCCCGTTTGTGCCTCCTGTGGCACCTTGGGATCTCAACGTGGTGTTGAGTTTCTTAAAATCACATTGGTTTGAACCACTAAAAACCGTGGATCTGAAATATCTCACGTGGAAGGTGGTTATGTTATTGGCCTTGGCTTCTGCCAGGCGAGTATCAAAGTTGGCGGCTTTGTCTTGTAAAAGCCCTTATTTGATTTTCCATATGGATAGGGCAGAATTGAGGACTCGTCCCCAGTTTCTCCCAAAGGTGGTGTCAGTGTTTCACCTGAACCAGCCTATTGTGGTGCCTAGGCTACTAGGGACTTGGAGGACTCCAAGTTGCTAGACGTTGTCAGGGCACTGAAAATATATGTTTCCAGAACGGCTAGAGTCAGAAAATCTGACTCGCTGTTTATCCTATATGCACCTAACAAGCTGGGTGCTCCTGCTTCTAAGCAGACTATTGCTCGTTGGATTTTTAGTACAATTCAGCTTGCACATACTGTGGCAGGCCTGCCACAGCCAAAATCTGTCAATGCCCATTCCACAAGGAAGGTGGGCTCATCTTGGGCGGCTGCCCGAGGGGTCTCGGCTTTACAACTTTGCCGAGCAGCTACTTGGTCAGGGGCAAACACGTTTGCAAAATTCTACAAATTTGATACCCTGGCTGTGGAGGACCTGGAGTTCTCTCATTCAGTGCTGCAGAGTCATCCGCACTCTCCCGCCCGTTTGGGAGCTTTGGTATAATCCCCATGGTCCTTACGGAGTTCCCAGCATCCACTAGGACGTTAGAGAAAATAAGAATTTACTCACCGGTAATTCTATTTCTCGTAGTCCGTAGTGGATGCTGGGCGCCCATCCCAAGTGCGGTTTATCTGCAATACTTGTACATAGTTATTGTTAACTAAATCGGGTTATTGTTGAGCCATCTGTTGAGAGGCTCTATTGTTTCATACTGTTAACTGTGTTTCATATCACGAGTTGTACGGTGTGATTGGTGTGGCTGGTATGAGTCTTACCCGGGATTCAAAATCCTTCCTTATTGTGTACGCTCGTCCGGGCACAGTACCTAACTGAGGCTTGGAGGAGGGTCATAGTGGGAGGAGCCAGTGCACACCAGGTAGTCTAAGATCTTTCTAGAGTGCCCAGCCTCCTTCGGAGCCCGCTATTCCCCATGGTCCTTACGGAGTTCCCAGCATCCACTACGGACTACGAGAAATAGAATTACCGGTGAGTAAATTCTTATTTTAAGTATTATGAATAACAATCAACATAATAGAAACACACCAAAAATTAAATAACTCAATTTACATAAGAACACTCAGAGGAGGTAATTCCGAGTTGATCGCAGCATCAAATTTGTTAGCAGTTGGACAAAACCATTTGCTCTGCAGGTGTGGCAGATACAACATGTGCAGAGAGAGTTAGATTTGGGTGGGGTGTGTTCAAACTGAAATCTAAATTGCAGTGTAAAAATAAAGCAGCCAGTATTTACCCCGCACAGAAATGAAATAACCCACCCAAATCTAACACTCTCTGCAAATGTTATATCTGTCCCCCCTGCAGTGCACATGGTTTTGCCCAATTGCTAACAAACTTGATGCTGCGATCAACTCAGAATTACCCCCAGAAAAAGCAGTGTAATCCAGTGAATTTATTTAGTCCTCTGAGAGCCAGTTCATCAAATGTGTTTCTCTGACGTCCTATTCCGTAAGGACCATGGGGAATAGCGGCTCCGCAGGAGACTGGGCACAACTAAAAGAAAGCTTTTGGTCTAACTGGTGTGCACTGGCTCCTCCCTCTATGACCCTCCTCCAGACTTCTGTTAGAATCTTGTGCCCGGCTGAGCTGGATGCACACTAGGGGCTCTCCTGAGCTCCTAGAAAAGAAAGTATATTTTAGGTTTTTTATTTTCAGTGAGATCTGCTGGCAACAGACTCACTGCTACGAGGGACTAAGGGGAGAAGAAGCGAACCTACCTGACTGGAGATAGTTTGGGCTTCTTAGGCTACTGGACACCATTAGCTCCGGAGGGATCGAACACAGGACCCGACCTCGATCGTTCGGTCCTGGAGCCGCGCCGCCGTCCCCCTTACAGAGCCAGAAGCATGAAGATGGTCCTGGAAATCGGCGGCAGAAGACTTCGGTCTTCAACAAGGTAGCGCACAGCACTGCAGCTGTGCGCCATTGCTCCTCATGCACACCTCACACTCCGGTCACTGATGGGTGCAGGGCGCTGGGGGGGGGGGGGGGGGCGCCCTGAGCAGCAATATGAATACCTTGGCTGGCAAAAAATCACAATACTGTATATAGTCCCAGAGGCTATATATGTGATAAATACCCCTGCCAGAATCCATAAAAAAAGCGGGAGAAAAGTCAGCCGAAAAAGGGGCGGGGCTATCTCCCTCAGCACACTGGCACCATTTTTCCCTCACAGCTCCGCTGGAAGGATCGCTCCCTGGCTCTCCCCTGCAGTTTCAAGCTACAGAAGGGTAAAAAAGAGAGGGGGGGCACTAAATTTAGGCGCAGCAATATATATTTATAAGCAGCTATAAGGGAAAACACTCAGTTATAGTGTTAATCCCTGTGTTATATAGCGCTCTGGTGTGTGCTGGCATACTCTCTCTCTGTCTCCCCAAAGGGCTTTGTGGGGTCCTGTCCTCTGTCAGAGCATTCCCGGTGTGTCTGCGGTGTGTCGGTATGGCTGTGTCGACATGTTTGATGAGGAGGCTTATGTGGAGGCGGAGCAGATGCCGATAAATGTGATGTCACCCCCTGCGGGGCCGACACCTGAGTGGATGGTTATGTGGAAGGAATTACGTGACAGGTTTACATAAAAGGTTTGACGACCTACCAAATATGGGACAGCCGGCTTCTCAGCCTGTGCCTGCCCAGGCGTCTCAAAAGCCATCAGGGGCTCTAAAACGCCCGCTACCTCAGATGGCAGACACAGATGTCGACACGGATACTGACTCCAGTGTCGACGACGATGAGACTAATGTAACTTCCAATAGGGCCACACGTTACATGATTGAGGCTATGAAAAATGTGTTGCACATTTCTGATGTTACCCCAGGTACCACAAAAAAGGGTATTATGTTTGGAGAGAAAAAACTACCAGTAGTTTTTCCTCCATCTGAGGAGTTAAATGAAGTGTGTGAAGAAGCGTGGGCTTCCCCCGATAAGAAACTAGTAATTTCTAAAAGGTTACTAATGACGTACCCTTTCCCGCGAGAGGATAGGTCACGTTGGGAAACATCCCCTAGGGTGGATAAAGCGCTCACACGCTTGTCAAAGAAGGTGGCACTACCGTCTCCGGATACGGCCGCCCTAAAGGAACCTGCTGATAGAAAGCAGGAGGCTATCCTGAAGTCTGTATATAAACACACAGGTATTATACTGAGACCAGCTATTGCTTCAGCATGGATGTGCAGTGCTGCAGCTGCGTGGTCAGATTCCCTGTCGGAAAATATTGATACCCTAGACAGGGACACTATATTGCTAACTGTAGAGCATATTAAAGACGCAGTCTTATACATGAGAGATGCACAGAGGGATATTTGCCGGCTGGCATCTAAAATAAGTGCAATGTCCATTTCTGCCAGGAGAGGGTTATGGACTCGGCAGTGGATAGGTGATGCAGATTCTAAAAGGCACATGGAAGTTTTGCCTTATAAGGGTGAGGAGTTGTTCGGGGATGGTCTCTCGGACCTCGTTTCCACAGCAACAGCTGGGAAGTCTGCATTTTTACCCCATGTTCCCTCACAGCCAAAGAAAGCACCGTATTATCAGGTACAGTCCTTTCGGCCCCATAAGGGCAGCGGGTTAAAGGCGCGTCCTTTCTGCCCAGAGGCAGAGGTAGAGGGAAAAAGCTGCAGCATACAGCCAGTTCCCAGGAGCAAAAGTCCTCCCCCGCTTCCTCTAAGTCCACCGCATGACGCTGGGGCTCCACAGGCGGAGCCAGGTACGGTGGGGGCCCGTCTCAAAAATTTCAGCAATCAGTGGGCTCGCTCACGGGTGGATCCTTGGATCTTTCAAGTAGTATCTCAGGGGTACAAGCTGGAATTCGAGACGTCTCCCCCCCCCGCCGTTTCCTCAAATCTGCCTTGCCAACAACTCCCTCAGGCAGGGAGGCAGTGCTAGAGGCAATTCACAAGCTGTATTCCCAGCAGGTGATAGTCAAGGTGCCCCTACTTCAACAAGGACGGGGTTACTATCCTACAATGTTTGTGGTACCGAAACCGGACGGTTCGGTGAAACCCATTTTAAATTTGAAATCCTTGAACACATATATAAAAAAATTCAAGTTCAAGATGGAATCGCTCAGGGCGGTTATTGCAAGCCTGGACGAGGGGGATTACATGGTATCACTGGACATCAAGGATGCTTACCTGCATGTCCCCATTGTCACTGACCTGATTTGGGAGTGTTGTGGACTCGGGGCTTCTTCCGATGACCGGGAAGAGGAACCGCTACTGGGTCGCAGTAGAGATGGCCGGATGTAGGTCTTCCTCATGCAGGATTAAGACGGCAGGCAGGAAGCACGGAAGAATTCTTGAAGGTTTCCTGAAAGACAAGACTTGTAGAAATACTGAATACTAAGGTACTGAGGTGTTGGAGGCACTGTGGTATTGGAGGCACTGTGGTGTTGGAGGCACTGAGGTGCTGGTAGTACAGGTACCGAGACACACAGGCGCCGGGAGCACAGTGAGACTGAATGCTGAGGCACTGGAGGCACTGAAGTGCTGGAGGCACGGAGGTGCTTGGAGGCACGGAGGTGCTTGGAGGCACGGAGGTGCTTGGAGGCACAGGATGCTTTGGAGGCACGGAGGTGCTTGGAGGCATGAGGTGCTTGGAGGCTCGGAGGTGCTTGGAGGCTCGGAGGTGCTTGGAGGCACAGGGTGCTTGGAGGCACGGAGGTGCTTGGAGGCACGAGGTGCTTGGAGGCACGGAGGTGCTTGGAGGCACAGGGTGCTTGGAGGCACGGAGGTGCTTGGAGGCACGGAGGTGCTTGGAGGCACGGAAGTGCTTGGAGGCACGAGGTGCTTGGAGGCACGAGGTGCTTGAAGACACGGAGGTGCTTGGAGGCACGAGGTGCTTGAAGGCACGGAGGTGCTTGGAGGCACAAGGTACTTGGAGGCACGGAGGTGCTTGGAGGCACAGGATGCTTTGGAGGCACGGAGGTGCTTGGAAGCACGGAGATCACAGGAACGTGGGAGCTCTGGAATCACAGCTTCTGTGGGAGAAACGAAGATACTCAGGCACCGGATCTCTGCCCGGCGTCTGGTTTTGAATTCCCCGCCCTTGCCTGATTGGCGGAGCAGGCAGGTGACGTCAGTCCTGCTCCGCCTCCTTGACCTCACTATGATGGCGGCGCCCTCGCTCCGGGAAGCCGCCGGAGGAACGCGCCGACCCGCCGCTGGAACCGGAGATCGCCGGGAGAAGAGAGGCGCCGGGCAGACCAGGTCACCCGCAGGGACAAGCGCGGCCGCCGCTGCCCGCGGTGAGTGACACCCATTTACCATCCTCACCAGGAGTACCTCAGATTTGTGGTACAGGATTGTCATTACCAATTCCAGACGTTGCCGTTTGGTCTATCCACGGCTCCGAGGGTCTTTACCAAGGTAATGGCCGAAATGATGATACTCCTTCGAAAGAAGGGAGTTTTAATTGTCCCGTACTTGGACGATCTCCTGATAAAGGCGAGGTCCAGGGAGCAGTTGTTAGTCGGGGTTGCACTATCTCGGGAGGTGCTACAACAGCACGGCTGGATTCTAAATATTCCAAAGTCACAGCTGGTCCCTACGACACGTCTACTGTTCCTGGGGATGGTTCTGGACACAGAACAGAAAAAAGTGTTTCTCCCGGAGGAGAAGGCCAAGGAGCTGTCATCTCTAGTCAGAGGCCTCCTAAAACCAAAACAGGTGTCGGTGCATCACTGCACGCGGATCCTGGGAAAGATGGTAGCTTCCTACGAAGCAATTCCATTCGGCAGGTTCCATGCAAGAACTTTTCAGTGGGACCTGTTGGACAAGTGGTCCGGATCGCATCTTCCGATGCATCGGCTGATAACCCTGTCTCCAAGGACCAGGGTGTCTCTGCTGTGGTGGCTGCAAAGTGCTCATCTTCAAGAGGGCCGCAGATTCGGCATACAGGACTGGGTCCTGGTGACCACGGATGCCAGCCTTCGAGGCTGGGAGGCAGTCACACAGGAAAGAAACTTTGAAGGACTATGGTCGAGTCAGGAGACTTCCCTACACATAAATATTCTGGAACTGAGGGCCATTTTCAATGCCCTAAGTCAGGCAAAACCCCTGCTTCAAAACCAGCCGGTACTGATCCAGTCAGACAACATCACGGCAGTTGCCCATTAAACCGACAGGGCGGCACGAGAAGCAGGACGGCGATGGCAGAAGCCACAAGGATTCTCCGATGGGCGGAAAATCACGTGTTAGCACTGTCAGCAGTGTTTATTCCGGGAGTGGACAACTGGGAAGCAGACTTCCTCAGCAGGCACGACCTCCACCCGGGAGAGTGGGGACTTCATCCAGAAGTCTTCCAACTGATTGTAAACCGTTGGGAAAGGCCACAGGTGGACATGATGGCGTCCCGCCTAAACAAAAAGCTAGAAAGATATTGCGCCAGGTCAAGAGACCCGCAGGCGATAGCTGTGGACGCTCTAGTGACACCGTGGGTGTACCGGTCGGTTTATGTGTTCCCTCCTCTTCCTCTCATACCAAAGGTACTGAGGATAATAAGGAGAAGAGGAGTAAGAACTATACTCATTGTTCCGGATTGGCCAAGAAGAGCTTGGTACCCAGAACTTCAAGAAATGATCTCAGAGGACCCATGGCCTCTGCCGCTCAGACAGGACCTGCTGCAGCAGGGGCCCTGTCTGTTCCAAGACTTACCGCGGCTGCGTTTGACGGCATGGCGGTTGAACACCGGATCCTGAAGGAAAAGGGCATTCCGGAGGAAGTCATTCCTACGCTGATTAAAGCTAGGAAAGAAGTGACCGCAAACCATTATCACCGCATATGGCGAAAATATGTTGCGTGGTGTGAGGCCAGGAAGGCCCCAACGGAGGAATTTCAGCTGGGCCGTTTTCTGCACTTCCTACAGTCAGGGGTGACTATGGGCCTAAAATTGGGTTCCATTAAGGTCCAGATTTCGGCTCTATCGATTTTCTTCCAGAGAGAACTGGCTTCACTACCTGAAGTTCAGACTTTTGTTAAGGGAGTGCTGCATATTCAGCCCCCTTTTGTGCCTCCAGTGGCACCTTGGGATCTCAACGTGGTGTTGGATTTCCTAAAGTCACATTGGTTTGAGCCACTTAAAACCGTGGCATTGAAATATCTCACGTGGAAAGTGGTCATGTTGTTGGCCTTGGCTTCGGCCAGGCGTGTATCAGAATTGGCGGCTTTGTCATGTAAAAGCCCTTATCTGATTTTCCATATGGATAGGGCAGAATTGAGGGCTCGTACCCAATTTCTCCCTAAGGTGGTATCAGCCTTTCATCTGAACCAACCTATCGTGGTGCCTGCGGCTACTAAAGACTTGGAGGCTTCCAAGTTGTTGGACGTAGTCAGGGCCCTGAAAATTTATGTTTCCAGGACAGCTGGAGTCAGAAAGACTGACTCGCTATTCATCCTGTATGCGCCCCACAAGTTGGGTGCACCTGCTTCAAAGCAGACTATTGCTCGCTGGATCTGTAGTACGATTCAGCTTGCACATTCTGCGGCTGGACTGCCGCATCCTAAATCGGTGAAAGCCCATTCCACGAGGAAGGTGGGCTCTTCTTGGGCGGCTGCCCGAGGGGTCTCGGGTCTTCAACTTTGCCGAGCAGCTACTTGGTCGGGGTCAAACACATTTGCTAAATTCTACAAGTTTGACACCCTGGCTGAGGAGGACCTAGAGTTTGCCCATTCGGTGCTGCGGAGTCATCCGCACTCTCCCGCCCATTTGGGAGCTTTGGTATAATCCCCATGGTCCTTACGGAGTCCCAGCATCCACTTAGGACGTCAGAGAAAATAAGATTTTACTCACCGGTAAATCTATTTCTCGTAGTCCGTAGTGGATGCTGGGCGCCCATCCCAAGTGCGGATTGTCTGCAATACTTGTATATAGTTATTGTTTAACTAAAGGGTTATTGTTGAGCCATCTGTTAAGAGGCTCAGTTGTTGTCATACTGTTAACTGGGTATTGTATCACAAGTTATACGGTGTGATTGGTGTGGCTGGTATGAGTCTTACCCGGGATTCAAAATCCTTCCTTATTGTGTCAGCTCTTCCGGGCACAGTATCCTAACTGAAGTCTGGAGGAGGGTCATAGAGGGAGGAGCCAGTGCACACCAGTTAGACCAAAAGCTTTCTTTTAGTTGTGCCCAGTCTCCTGCGGAGCCGCTATTCCCCATGGTCCTTACAGAGTCCCAGCATCCACTACGGACTACGAGAAATAGATTTACCGGTGAGTAAAATCTTATTTTTTCCAGCGGGGTTCACAGTGCAGTAAAAGATTACACCTATCACCCTCTTTCCCAAGAGTGGAATTTGGTCAATACTGTAATATCTTAAAATTGCTAAGTTGTGGCGTGCTTGGCAGGACAACCTGGAAACAGACTAGTCACTTGGCCCTTTATTTAAGGCTGCACGGATGACTGATCGATGGAGGGCCATTCGCTCTTTAAATTCATGCTTTGTTTTTAAGAGTGGATATATGCCTGGTTTTTAAGTGTGAATTTGTCATCAAATCTCAGTAGGTTTGACACATCATAAAAAATGGGTACAGGATAGAGTTTCATGAGTATTTAAAGAGAAATGTATTTGTACAGTCCTGGATTACATCAAACCCAGCAGTGTTGGCTTCACAAGACAGTCTCCAGACTTTATTGTAAGACTTTATAAAATAAAAGCAATTGCCCCATGTAGTTCAGAACAGTAGTGCAAAGGTTTTCCTTACAACCTATTCCCGGACAAATAACATATTCAGGAGCCTTTCACACTATCCTGTAGTATTGGACTAGACTACAGAGATTTGTCAGTGGCCAACAGTTTTGTATGGAATCAGTGGAGTCTATCTTCACGGACATCAGCTAAGTGGATTATTGTGTGTGTGTGTGTGTGTGTGTGTGTGTGTATATATATATATATATATATATATGTCTTCAAAATGCTTATGTTCATGTTCAAATTGCAGTTGGGCTCAGGAAGTTTCTCAAATAATTGTTAATAAATAATAATTTTATTTTTATAGCGCTCTTTCTCCAACAGGACTCAAGGCGCTGTGCAGGTATCAAAAACAAAGCAAAAGTGCAAAGGATTAATACAGTAATATAGCAAAAGATTAATACAGTAATACAGACGTAATAACACCTAGGGCGCACAGTAAGCGTAATGCACAGCTGGTATAGACATTTTGGGTAATAACGTCCATGGGTTATAAATTCCACTCAAAAAAGGTCCCATGTGAGGCAGCCATGATGGGCGCACTATGTAGGATTAACCTGAGTGGAAATGTTCGCGCCTGGAATAGATAACACAAAATGGGGTGGTTACAGCGCCAAACGCTAGGAATAGAGGACCAACAAAACCGTTGGCTACATGTATTATTTCATCCCATCCATGAGCGTGGTGGGTGAGGCATCCATATTAGGCACACTTCGAAGGTTACACTGTGGGAGATAAGACCCAAGGCATACATGGGAAAAACTAGTAGTATGCTATACCCTGTATGGATAGAGCCACGTGAAGCACATCCTACAGCCCATGGAGGTATAGCATACAGGCATAGCATACGGTAGGCCAAAGTACATAGTACAGTACATGATGGGGTCCATGAGGCAGTAGATAGGAGGGGCCGTAGGTGGCAGTATCAGCATAGGGCAAAATAGGGCAGATTTGCAAGTGAGTGTCCAGCAAAAACAAAAGTCTGTGTGTGTTCCACTGGCAATGTCCTCCTCCGGCGTTACCAGTGCCCAGGGGTGGTCACCATGGGCAGAGCTGGGCAGGTCTACGCTATCCTGGGGTCCTACCCCTGAAGAAGCAGCAGGAAGCGGGGTTGTGACCTCTGCTAACACCCTGCTGATGAAACAAGCTGGGGACCCCCCACGTGGAGACAGTAAGATGTCTGCTGCGAGCAGGTCCCGGTGCTCCCTGATTTCTTCGCTATGAAGGCCGGGAGCTGCTTGCAAGCATCTCCTGCAATGCCTGTCCACACAAAGAAATACTCCTGCACCAGTATTAATTTAATCAGAACTCTGTTCTCTTATTCCCGTTTATAAGAAATACGCTATGGTGTATGTATGTATGTATGTATGTATGTATGTATGAATATATATATATATATATATATATATATATATATATACACTCACATATATACACTGCTCAAAAAAATAAAGGGAACACTAAAATAACACATCCTAGATCTGAATGAATGATATATTCTTACTAAATACTTTGTTCTTTACATAGTTGAATGTGCTGACAACAAAATCACACAAAAATTATCAATGGAAATCAAATTTATTAACCCATGGAGGTCTGGATTTGGAGTCACCCTCAAAATTAAAGTGGAAAAACACACTACAGGCTGATCCAACTTTGATGTAATGTCCTTAAAACAAGTCAAAATGAGGCTCAGTAGTGTCTGTGGCCTCCTCGTGCCTGTATGACCTCCCTACAACGTCTGGGCATGCTCCTGATGAGGTGGCAGATGGTGTCCTGAGGGATCTCCTCCCAGACCTGGACTAAAGCATCCGCCAACTCCTGGACAGTCTGTGGTGCAACGTGGCATTGGTAAGTGGAGCGAGACATGATGTCCCAGATGTGCTCAATTGGATTCAGGTCTGGGGAACCGGCGGGCCAGTCCATAGCATCAATGCCTTCGTCTTGCAGGAACTGCTGACACACTCCAGCCACGTGAGGTCTAGCATTGTCTTGCATTAGGAGGAACCCAGGGCCAACCGCACCAGCATATGGTCTCACAAGGGGTCTGAGGATCTCATCTCGGTACCTAATGGCAGTCAGGCTACCTCTGGCGAGCACATGGAGGGCTTTGCGGCCCCCCAAAGAAATGCCACCCCACACCATTACTGACCCACTGCCAAACCGGTCATGCTGGAGGATGTTGCAGGCAGCAGAACGTTCTCCTTGGTGTCTCCAGACTCTGTCACATGTGCTCAGTGAAAACCTGCTTACATCTGTGAAGAGCACAGGGCGCCAGTGGCGAATTTGCCAATCTTGGTGTTCTCTGGCAAATGCCAAACGTCCTGCACGGTGTTGGGCTGTAAGCGCAACCCCCACCTGTGGACGTCGGGCCCTCATACCACCCTCATGGAGTCTGTTTCTGATCGTTTGAGTAGACACATGCACATTTGTGGCTTGCTGGAGGTCATTTTGCAGGGCTCTGGCAGTGCTCCTCCTGTTCCTCCTTGCACAAAGGCGGAGGTAGCGGTCCTGCTGCTGGGTTGTTGCCCTCCTACGGCCTCCTCCACGTCTCCTGATGTACTGGCCTGTCTCCTGGTAGCGCCTCCATGCTCTGGACACTAAGCTGACAGACACAACAAACCTTCTTGCCGCAGCTTGCATTGATGTGCCATCCTGGATGAGCTGCACTACCTGAGCCACTTGTGTGGGTTGTAGGGAGGTCATACAGGCACATGGAGGCCACACACACTACTGAGCCTCATTTTGACTTGTTTTAAGGACATTACATCAAAGTTGGATCAGCCTGTACTGTGTTTTTCCACTTTCATTTTGAGTATGACTTCAAATCCAGACCTCCATGGGTTAATAAATTTGATTTCCATTGATAATTTTTGTGTGATTTTGTTGTCAGCACATTCAACTATGTAATGAACAAAGTTTTTAATAAGAATATTTAATTCATTCAGATCTAGGATGTGTTATTTTAGTGTTCCCTTTATTTTTTTGAGTAGTGTGTATATATATATATATTTCTCTGACGTCCTAGTGGATGCTGGGACTCCGTCAGGACCATGGGGAACAGCGGCTCCGCAGGAGACAGGGCACAAAATTTAAAAGTTTGACCACTAGGTGGTGTGTACTGGCTCCTCCCCCTATGACCCTCCTCCAAGCCCCAGTTAGGTTTTTGTGCCCGTCCGAGCAGGGTGCAATCTAGGTGGCTCTCATAAAGAGCTGCTTAGAGTAAAAGTTTTGATAGGTTTCTTATTTTCAGTGAGTCCTGCTGGCAACAGGCTCACTGCAACGAGGGACCTAGGGGAGAAGGAGTGAACTCACCTGCGTGCAGGATGGATTTGCTTCTTAGGCTACTGGACACTAGCTCCAGAGGGACGATCACAGGTACAGCCTGGATGGGTCACCGGAGCCGCGCCGCCGACCCCCTTGCAGATGCCGAAGTAAGAAGAGGTCCAGAAACCGGCGGCTGAAGGCTTTTCAGTCTTCATGAGGTAGCGCACAGCACTGCAGCTGTGCGCCATTGCGCTCAGGCACACTTCACACAAGCGGTCACTGAGGGTGCAGGGCGCTGGGGGGGGCGCCCTGGGCAGCAATGAGATTACCTTTCTGGCTAAAAAGAATACATCACATATAGTCCCTGAGGCTATATGGATGTATTTCACCCCTGCCAGGTCTCAGAAAAACCGGGAGAAGAGCCCGCCGGAATAGGGGGCGGGGCCTATCTCTTCAGCACACAGCGCCATTTTCCTACACAGCTCCGCTGCTAGGAAGGCTCCCAGGCTCTCCCCTGCACTGCACTACAGAAACAGGGTAAAAAACAGAGAGGGGGGGCATTTTTTGGCGATATTATATATATTTATGCAGCTATAAGGAAACAACACTTATATAAGGTTGTTCCTATATAATTATAGCGCTTTGGTGTGTGCTGGCAAACTCTCCCTCTGTCTCCCCAAAGGGCTAGTGGGGTCCTGTCTTCTATCAGAGCATTCCCTGTGTGTCTGCTGTGTGTCGGTACGTGTGTGTCGACATGTATGAGGACGATGTTGGTGTGGAGGCGGAGCAATTGCCGGTAATAGTGATGTCACCCCCTAGGGATTCGACACCGGAATGGATGGCTTTGTTTATGGAATTACGTGATAATGTCAGCACGCTGCAAAAGTCGGTTGACGACATGAGACGGCCGACAAACCAATTAGCACCTGTACAGGCGTCTCAAACACCGTCAGGGGCTGTAAAACGCCCTTTGCCTCAGTCGGTCGACACAGACCCAGACACGGACACCGAATCTAGTGTCGACGGTGAAGAAACGAACGTATTTTCCAGTAGGGCCACACGTTATATGATCACGGCAATGAAGGAGGCTTTGCATATCTCTGATACTGCAAGTACCACAAAAAGGGGTATTATGTGGGGTCTGAAAAAACTACCTGTAGTTTTTCCTGAATCAGAGGAATTGAATGACGTGTGTGATGAAGCGTGGGTTACCCCTGATAAAAAACTGCTAATTTCAAAGAAGTTATTGGCATTATACCCTTTCCCGCCAGAGGTTAGGGCGCGCTGGGAAACACCCCCTAGGGTGGACAAGGCGCTCACACGTTTATCCAAACAAGTGGCGTTACCGTCTCCTGATACGGCCGCCCTCAAGGATCCAGCTGATAGGAGGCTGGAAAATACTCTAAAAAGTATATACACACATACTGGTGTTATACTGCGACCAGCAATCGCCTCAGCCTGGATGTGCAGTGCTGGGGTGGCTTGGTCGGAGTCCCTGACTGAAAATATTGATACCCTGGATAGGGACAGTATTTTATTGACTATAGAGCAATTAAAGGATGCATTCCTTTATATGCGAGATGCACAGAGAGATATCTGCACTCTGGCATCAAGAGTAAGTGCGATGTCCATATCTGCCAGAAGAAGTCTATGGACACGACAGTGGTCAGGCGATGCGGATTTCAAACGGCATATGGAAGTATTACCGTATAAAGGGGAGGAATTGTTTGGGGTCAGTCTATCGGATTTGGTAGCCACGGCAACAGCCGGGAAGTCCACCTTTTTACCTCAAGTCCCCTCCCAACAGAAAAAGACGCAGTCTTTTCAGCCGCAGTCCTTTCGTTCCTATAAGAACAAGCGAGCAAAAGGACATTCATATTTGCCCCGAGGCAAAGGAAAGGGTAAGAGACTGCACCAAGCAGCCCCTTCCCAGGAGCAGAAGTCCTCCCCGGCTTCTGCAAAGGCCTCAGCATGACGCTGGGACCTTACAAGCGGACTCAGGGGCGGTGGGGGGTCGCCTCAAGAATTTCAGCGCACAGTGGGCTCACTCGCAGGTGGACCCCTGGATCCTGCAGGTAGTATCTCAGGGTTACAGGTTGGAATTCGAGAAGTCTCCCCCTCGCCGGTTCCTAAAGTCTGCTTTGCCAACGTCTCCCTCCGACAGGGCGACGGTATTGGAAGCCATTCACAAGCTGTATTCTCAGCAGGTGATAGTCAAGGTACCCCTTCTACAACAGGGAAAGGGGTATTACTCCACGCTATTTGTGGTACCGAAGCCGGACGGCTCGGTAAGACCTATTTTAAATCTGAAATCTCTGAACCTGTACATACAAAAATTCAAGTTCAAGATGGAGTCACTCAGAGCAGTGATAGCGAATCTGGAAGAAGGGGATTTTATGGTGTCCTTGGACATCAAGGATGCTTACCTTCATGTCCCAATTTGCCCTTCACACCAAGGGTTCCTCAGGTTCGTGGTACAAAACTGTCATTATCAGTTTCAGACGCTGCCGTTTGGATTGTCCACGGCACCCAGGGTCTTTACCAAGGTGATGGCCGAAATGATGATCCTTCTTCGAAGAGAAGGCGTATTAATTATCCCTTACTTGGACGATCTCCTGATAAGGGCAAGATCCAGAGCGGAGTAGCACTAACTCAAGTAGTGCTCCAACAGCACGGGTGGATTCTGAATTTTCCAAAATCCCAACTGATCCCGACGACACGTCTGCTGTTCCTAGGGATGATTCTGGACACTGTTCAGAAAAAGGTATTTCTTCCAGAGGAGAAAGCCAGGGAGTTATCCGAACTAGTCAGGAACCTCCTAAAACCAGGGACAGTGTCTGTGCATCAATGCACAAGAGTCCTGGGAAAAATGGTGGCTTCTTACGAAGCGATTCCATTCGGCAGATTCCATGCACAAATTTTTCAGTGGGATCTGCTAGACAAATGGTCCGGATCGCATCTGCAGATGCATCAGCGGATAAAATTGTCGACAAGGACAAGGGTCTCTCTGCTATGGTGGTTGCAGAGTGCTCATCTGTTGGAGGGCCGCAGATTCGGCATACAGAACTGGGTCCTAGTGACCACGGATGCCAGCCTGAGAGGCTGGGGAGCGGTCACACAAGGAAGAAACTTCCAGGGCGTGTGGTCAAGCCTGGAAACGTCTCTTCACATAAATATACTGGAACTAAGAGCAATCTACAATGCTCTAAGCCTGGCAAAACCTCTGCTTCAGGGTCAGCCGGTGTTGATCCAGTCGGACAACATCACGGCAGTCGCCCACGTAAACAGACAGGGCGGCACAAGAAGCAGGAGGGCAATGGCAGAAGCTGCAAGGATTCTTCGCTGGGCGGAAAATCATGTGATAGCACTGTCGGCAGTGTTCATTCCGGGAGTGGACAACTGGGAAGCAGACTTCCTCAGCAGACACGATCTTCACCCAGGAGAGTGGGGACTTCATCCAGAAGTCTTCCACATGATTGTGGTCCATTGGGAAAGACCAATGGTGGACATGATGGCGTCCCGCCTCAACAAAAAACTGGACAGGTATTGCGCCAGGTCAAGAGATCCTCAGGCAATAGCTGTGGACGCTCTGGTAACACCATGGGTGTACCAGTCAGTGTATGTGTTCCCTCCTCTGCCTCTCATACCCAAGGTACTGAGAATTATACGGCAAAGGGGAGTAAGAACGATACTAGTGGCTCCGGACTGGCCAAGGAGGACTTGGTACCCGGAACTTCAGGAGATGCTCACGGAAGATCCGTGGCCTCTACCTCTAAGAAGGGATCTGCTTCAGCAGGGACCGTGTCTATTCCAAGACTTACCGCGGCTGCGTTTGACGGCATGGCGGTTGAACGCCGGATCCTAAAGGAAAAAGGCATTCCGGAAGAGGTCATCCCTACCCTGGTCAAAGCCAGGAAGGAGGTGACTGCACAACATTATCACCGCATTTGGAGAAAATATGTTGCATGGTGTGAGGCCAGGAAGGCCCCGACAGAGGAATTTCAACTGGGTCGATTCCTACATTTCCTGCAAACAGGATTATCTATGGGCCTCAAATTAGGGTCCATTAAGGTTCAAATTTCGGCCCTGTCGATTTTCTTCCAGAAAGAATTGGCTTTAGTTCCTGAAGTCCAGACTTTTGTAAAAGGAGTACTACATATACAGCCCCCGGTTGTGCCCCCAGTGGCACCGTGGGATCTCAATGTAGTTTTGGATTTTCTCAAATCCCATTGGTTTGAGCCACTCAAATCGGTAGATTTGAAATATCTTACATGGAAAGTAACCATGCTACTGGCTCTGGCTTCAGCCAGGAGAGTGTCAGAATTGGCGGCTTTGTCGTATAAAAGCCCATATCTGATTTTCTATTCGGACAGGGCAGAATTGAGGACGCGTCCTCATTTTCTGCCTAAGGTGGTATCAGCGTTTCACCTGAACCAGCCTATTGTGGTGCCTGCGGCTACTAGCGATTTGGAGGATTCCAAGTTGCTGGACGTTGTCAGAGCATTGAAAATATATACTTCAAGGACGGCTGGAGTCAGAAAATCTGACTCGCTGTTTATACTATATGCACCCAACAAGATGGGTGCTCCTGCTTCTAAGCAGACGATTGCTCATTGGATTTGTAGCACAATTCAACTGGCACATTCTGTGGCAGGCCTGCCACAGCCTAAATCTGTCAATGCCCACTCCACAAGGAAGGTGGGCTCATCTTGGGCGGCTGCCCGAGGGGTCTCGGCATTACAACTCTGCTGAGCAGCTACGTGGTCAGGGGAGAACACGTTTGTAAAATTCTACAAATTTGATACCCTTGCTAAGGAGGACCTGGAGTTCTCTTATTCGGTGCTGCAGAGTCATCCGCACTCTCCCGCCCGTTTGGGAGCTTTGGTATAATCCCCATGGTCCTGACGGAGTCCCAGCATCCACTAGGACGTCAGAGAAAATAAGATTTTACTTACCGATAAATCTATTTCTCATAGTCCGTAGTGGATGCTGGGCGCCCATCCCAAGTGCGGATTGTCTGCAATACTTGTACATAGTTATTGTTACAAAAAAATCGGGTTGTTTATTGTTGTGAGCCATCTTTTCAGAGGCTCCTACGTTATCATACTGTTAACTGGGTTCAGATCACAAGTTGTACGGTGTGATTGGTGTGGCTGGTATGAGTCTTACCCGGGATTCAAAATCCTTCCTTATTGTGTACGCTCGTCCGGGCACAGTATCCTAACTGAGGCTTGGAGGAGGGTCATAGGGGGAGGAGCCAGTACACACCACCTAGTGGTCAAACTTTTAAATTTTGTGCCCTGTCTCCTGCGGAGCCGCTGTTCCCCATGGTCCTGACGGAGTCCCAGCATCCACTACGGACTATGAGAAATAGATTTATCGGTAAGTAAAATCTTATTATAGATATATAAAATCTAGTAGGGAGTGCTTCCCATACCTTATAGCCCTATAACACAAGCACACAGAATAAGAAGCTGTTTTCTGGGTGCACGGAGAACCTCACAATTTAAATTTAAAATATAACTTTTATTATTGTCATTTTTAATACAGTCATTTTTATTTAGCCATTATGAAATATTAAAAACTTTTATAGAGTGAGTGAAAGAAAAGAAAGTGTTTAAAATAAGTTTATAAAACAGAGACTGCTATGTTTTTATCTGTTATTTAATCTTACAATAAAAGCATTATAGCCCCCGCTGAAATGTTTGATATTATATTTATTGTAACAAATAAAGAGCAGTGGATATCACACGGATAAAAGGATACGGTTTATTATAACAGAAACAAATAATACTGTATTGCTGTATGATACCGCTCATTGTAACAATAAAATAGTTACACTTTATTGGTTTGTAAATATTCAAAAGCTCCATTTGGTGAGAGTTATGATCTCCTGGAGAAGAATAGATTTGAACCAACAAAAATATAGAACTATACAAATATAATAGCAAACATTTCAGCGGAGGCTATAATGCCTTTATTGTAAGATTAAATAACAGATAAAAACATAGTAATCTCTGTTTTATAAATTTATTTTAAAACACTTTCCTTTCTCTCACTCGCTCTATAAAAGTTTACAATTTTTCATAATGGCTGAATAAAAATGACTGTATTCAAAATGACAATAATAAAAGTTAGATTTTACATTTCAATTGTGAGGTTCTCCGTGCACCCAGAAAACAGCTTCTTTTTCTGTGTGTTTGTGTTATATCACCTGTAATGCAGCTGGGAGCCAGCAGCAGGACCAGCGGTGGAAGGAGTCCAATGGCAATCAGGGAGCCAGACGCTGAAACTGTGACTCACCCACCCAGCAGTTGTTCCCAGGGGTAAGCACAGGACAGCTAGGCAGCACAGGGCAGACCGGGTGCTGATGGGAAGAATCAAGAGGTTCCAAGAGGTGCCGTGGGAGATCCCAGCAGGCAGCAGGTGAACCTGGAGGAGAGGGGCCATGTGTACAAGATGGCAACAGGCCGTGTGTCCCGACACCACTGTAAACATAACAAGAGGTGCTAACATGCTGAGACTTGTAGTGCCACACTCAAATGAAGCAGTGTCAACCTCTTGGGTATAAAAACCCCAAATTCCGTCACTTCGCACTTTTTCAACCCCAAAAATGACATGTCATTATTGGTCAGCTAAAAATAACTGAAAACGTCAAAGTGCCTACTTAGTCATTAGGGAAGGTGGGGGTGTCCCAGGGAGTTGTGAACCAAATCCTGACACCTTTACATTAAAATAGAGATTTTCCCCAACTTTGCACCTGCTCAGAGTAGGTGAAGTGAAATTCATGGTAAAATTATCGCCGATAAATTATTTTGGCTAATTGAATAGGAGCCTTTCATGATTTGCAGTAAAATTGCAGTTTTTCATGTAAAAAACAGGTTAATGCAGCTAATTGAATACTCCCCTATGTGTAATAAGAAATCTGCACATATACATAGAAGTAGGTAAATGAAAATACTCCCCTAGCTGGCAAAATTGGGTGGTCTTCAGTATGCCAAATGTCGGGATCCCGACACCAGGCATATAGTGTTCATTCTAGCACCCTGCACCTTTCAAAATCCATGCAGTTCTTATTTCCTGCCTGGGGTGTTGCTCTCTGCTCTGGTGCTTCTCAGAACACTCTGGTCTGTATCTCAGCACAGAAATACAGACCAGAATGTGCTGAGAAGCACCAGAGCAGAGAGTGACACCCCAGGCAGGAAAGAGGAACTGCACATATTTTGAAAGGTGCAGGGTGCTAGAATGAACACTAGGCATACCCACAGCTATTCTCCCTCGTGGGGGTCCACGACCGCCCTGGAGGGAGAATAAAATAGCGTGGCGAGCGTAGCGCAGCGAGCCCGCAAGGAGCTCCTTTGCGCTCGCCACACTGTCGGTATGCCGGCCGTCGGGCTCCTGGCGCCGGTATGCTGGTCGCCGGGAGCCCGGCCGACGGCATACCATACTACACCCGGCAAAATTATACCTAATGGTAATTTTCATTTTTAAAGCGAAAATTTTAATTTAACATTAAAATACTCATACAGGCAATCAAAATCCCATTATTTTTCTTTCATAGCCCTTTAAAGTATACTTTAAGGTTCATTTTAAATAAAAAAGGGACATCATAACTCATCTGCCTTAGGTGAGTAAGTATGAAATAAAGAGATGTATAATGAACTCTCGGAGTCAGGCAAGATTGATAAAATATTTTTTTCTGGAAACTCCACATTTCGATTGAAAAAGGGTTAAAATTTCAAAGTGATACGTGGATCAGGCACGTGAATTTTTTTCCAGATACACCTCAGAAAATAACGGAGCATCAGGAGCGGCATTTCCCAGCATTTTTTTGAAACTTTAACCCCATACTGTATATCTCAAAAACTGTGCAAAAATGTAGCATATTCTGATACAAGGAGCTTGATGAACCTGGGGTCTTCCTCATTTTAAACCAACAAGCAATAATATATTTGTGTAAATAAACTGAAAATCATGTAAAAGTTAACCCTTTAGTTTGATTTACAAGTGTATTGCATATCATAATATATTAACTGATGCCGAAAAAATGATGACATTATTTTGTAGTAACATTAATTGTATCTAAAGGTATTCATTGGGTAATCTAAGTGTTTTTTTGAATAAGTGTAGTTAAAAGTTACTTTTAAATATATCAAATACTCAGCCAATCATTTTTAGGATTTTTGTTAGCATTGCAAAAATAACATAAAAGCTATATAACCAGGGCGATGAGTGTAAGCATGGCTTAAAGTCTCACTCAATTCAACACATTCATTTCAGCAGGTTTTCTACATATAGTGCACAACCTATTGTCACCCCAATGTGCTGCCATAGAGCTCAGTTCTCTTTTCCAAAACTGATGACAAGTACATATGTGTCCTCGTACTTCATTGCTCCTCTCTGCACGCCATGTCCTATGAGACTCTGCTAGCGTCAGGCATCTTTTTTGATGAAAATGCGCCTTGGTTGTAGCATGATGCTGCTAGGACGCACTGGGAGACTGTGCTGACTAATTTGATATGCAACATTTGATATCAAGTGCTGCAATGTAGCAGCTGCAGCTTTTTTCAAATATGTGTACCTCTAGGCTCCGTATACAGACTCAGTCACACACAATATACAAGTGTTATATATCAAATTAATTGGCACAGTCCTAGGTGCATTGCGTTGTGACTAATATGCATTTTTGTAGAAAAAAAAAAAAAAAGACCCAACGCAAGCAGAGTTGCACGGGGTCTGGTGGCTCACTCGTGCAAGGCATCTCATGCTGCATGGTGTATTGAGGTGTATGAGGACACAGGGAAAAGGTAGCAGGTTCACTATCTCACACTAGCTCAACCTGTAGTAACCAGAGGCACTTAGCATATTCCTGGCCAGGGCTATGAGCTTACCCACCGCATCAAGGTAGCCTCTCATTGGGTAAGTCCCCAACACCAACTATAGGGGGTCAGGTCTGGGGGGCAGGACACCCCAGAGCCACCCAGCCAGACAACCCCAGGGCATCGCAGGAGTGATAAAAATATAGGGTTAAAGAGGTAGGAGCAGCTGTTGCTGCATGTGTGAATAATGTGAGGAGTAAAAGAAAATTATGTGAAGGTGTTACATATATATAAGACAAACTATAAGTGCCATGGAGTGATGAAATAGTGTTGAATTGCGATTCCCCAGGGACACCCAGCCACGGCAGGCACAGGGAGCCCCGCACCCCAGAGAATTCCCCCCATTATGGACTGCCCTATTAAACAAAATGTAGGAGTCTTACCACAGTGTGCTCATGTATGAGGACACATCTGTATGAATGCACATGCTGTAGGTATAACCACAAATAAAACTATAGGGATGTTTTACATGCATTTGCTGAGTGTTTTAACATGCAAGTGAATAATAGCCATTAAGCAATAAAAATTGTGGGATAATAAAGGAATTTTTTTTTCAGTGAATAAAATTCATATTCTCTTTGTAACTTGTAAGAAAATCTTAGTGTTTCTCTTTTTTCTATATTAGTTATTTCAGTAAAGCTATAAATAATGTTCTGTTTGCCTGCTGTGCAATCACTGCTCCAAAGAGGTCATTCCTGGCAAAGGAAATGAGAGAAGACATTTGTAATCTTATGACTTTTGTAAAGGAATGTAATCTACTTACACTAAAGTACTTTTATCACTGAGTTACTTTAAACAAATATTAATCCTTACACCTGCATCAAGCTTAACACAACTGTGATCACAAAAAGCTTTTATGTACAGTACATCTGAAATATGAGGATAATCTTAGTTAAACAGCATTGGTTGGTGCCTGTCCAGAAGCGGTTTTAAGTATGTCCAAACAGGGCAGCCGCCCAGGGTGATGCTGACTGACAGTGTTGCCACAGTCACCGTGCAGGCGTCCGCCACCCACACACTGGATGCAGCAGGCGCCTTGAGCTGCGTGGGCGCCTGCTGCAAATGACACCAAGAAGGGAGATCGATGCTAGAGGTCCTACTTGACCTCTAGTGGCTGGAGGAGAGCAGGGAGACAGATGCTAGAGGCCAAGTAGGACCTCTGGTGTCGGAAAACTTTGGAAATGCTGGCTGCTGAAGAAGAAATACATCTTCTCTCATGTAAACCCCTGACAACGAACATGAGCTCATTGGCAACGAGCAGGAAAAACCCCTGGCAACAATCATGGAACCCAGAGCATGAAACCCTGGACAACAAGCATTAAATCCTTTGCAACTAGCAGGAAATCCCTGGCAACAAGCAGGGAACCCAGAGCATGAAACTCCTGACAACAAGCAAGAAACCCTTGGTAACAAGCATAAGACCCCTGGCAATGAGCATGGAACCCAGACCAGGAAACCCTTTGCAACGAGCTTTAGGTCCCTGGCAATAAGTAGGTAATTTAAAAATAATTAGAAGCCTTACTGTGGGGCATAATTTGTAACGAACATTATTGTTTGTGGAGCATAAAATGATGTCAGAGCCATAACTATGTGGCATAATGTGTAATGGGCATTACAGTGTGTGGCATAAAGTTGTAATGGGCATTCTGGTGTGTGGCATAACGTGTAATGGGTATTACGGTGTTTGGCATAATGTGGAATGGGCATTATAATGTGTGGCATAAGCTGTAATGGGCATTATGGTGTTTGGCATAAATTGTAATGGGCATTACAGTGTGTGGCATAATGTGGAATGGGCATTATGGTGTGTGGCATAATGTGGAATGGGCATTGCGATGTGTGGCATAATGGACATTACGGTGTGTGGCATAGTGTGTAAGGGGCATTACTATAAGGAGGAAAAATGACAAATATATATAATAAGGGCATGAATTAGGTTTCTTTTGTTCCGTGTGTGTTGTTTTTCCTGTGTTGTATGAGGGGCTTTACCTGGCGTAATGTTTATAAGGGGTACTACAGTGTGGTGTAACGTGATGGACACTATGGGGTATATTCAATTCCTCTCGACACTTCATTATTCAATTTCCGGGCATTTCCGACAGGTTTTTGCCCGTTTTCGACAATGCCAATCCGACTTTTTTTAAAGTTGAATCGGCATTGTCGAAAATGGGCCAAAAACCTGTCGTAAACGCCCGCAAATTTGACAAAAAAAGGTGGATCCGTGTGTTTTCCGACAAGTCGGAATTTACTGCAAGTCGGAAAAATGGCAGTGGAAATAAATAGGTCTAATCCAGATTCGACCTTAAAAAGTCAAAAAGTGCAGTTTTTCCGACTTTTTGGAAATTTCGACACCAATTTAATAGACCCACATGGTGCCTTGTAATGTTAATTGGTACTATTCTGTGGCCACACACCTCCCCCATAAAACCACGCCCCTAGTTTTTTTACGGACGCCTTCGGCGCGCACTAACCCTGTTTGTTTTGAATGTGGAGGGGGTGTGCCAAAGGAAACTTTCACCCTGAGCGCCACAAGGTCTAGATCCAACCCTGTGCTTGTCTACTTCATTTAGCTCCCCTCTGGGGGTTCCCAGAAGGTAGATGCAGGTGGTCAGTTTTGGGGGCAGGATGATGCAAATTGCATAATAACTGCCCTGACCCCTATAGCCATTTCAATAGGATGTGGGTCTGATAGGTCAAAAGTGGGTTCCTCTTCTCCCAGGAGTCTCTTGGGTATACCTGAAAGTCGAGAATCTCCTAGATGTTCTCCAGAGTAGGCAAGGATGATACCGTAGTGTGGATAGGGCAGCAGCAAACAATAAACATGGAACCGTAAATTCTTTAACACAGTAGCACTTAGTAGCATTGAGAAGGTTGTCTGCTTTTGCAATGAACATTAAAATGTGACTCCCATGCAGGGGCACTTTAAGAGAGATGGAGGCCCGTGTGCTACCTCCTCCGTTTGGGCCCCCTCCTCTCTGCCGGCAGCCCTGGAGATTCTGAGCGCTAGAGGGCTCAATACTCTACTGTGCAAGCGCAGATCATCGGGAAAATGGTGCGGCTGCCTTTTCCCCAGTGATTTCTCTAAAGCGCAGAACTCCGTAAAAATGGTCGCCGGTCACATAACTACATCCCGATTATAGATACGCCAGTGCTCCCAAGTAAATTAACACAAAGTTTCAGAATCAAGAAACAAAAAAGTTTTACATTTTTTATGATGTTCTGGAACTGCACTTTGTTCAATCATGATATTCCTGTGAGAATATTGTAAGAGAACAGATATGAGAACATACAGTAGATTCATAGCTAACCGGAGGATGGTATTTAGGCACAATGGGGCCAGGGCCGGCCCAAGCTTATTTTTTTTAGTAAGCAAAAATCTATTTTGGCGCCCCTTGATGGGATAAAAGGGGTGTGGTCTTGCAAGAAAGGGGTGTGGCTACACAATTGTACTTCCCGTGTTACAGGGTGATAGTGGGTGACAGGGAGATAATAGGTTGCTGGTGAGCAGGGGTGACAGGGAGATGGTGGGTGACTGAGGCAGGGGTGACAGGGAGATAATGGGTGACTGAGGCAGGGTGACATTGAGATAGTGACTGATGTCCCCAGTGCCAGATACACATGTCCCCACAGCGCCAGATATACCCCCAGTGCAGATGCACATATCCCCACAGTGCCAGATATGCCCCCAGTGCAGATACACACATCCCCACAGTGCCAGATATGCCCCCAGTGCAGATACACACATCCCCACCATGCCAGATATGCCCCCAGTGCAGATACACACATCCCCACAGTGCCAGATATGCCCCCAGTGCAGATACACATGCCCTCACTGTGCCAGATATGCCCCCCAGTGCAGATACACATATCCCCACAGTGCCAGATATGCCCCCAGTGCAGATACACATATCCCCACAGTGCCAGATATGCCCAAAAGATACACATATCCCCACAGTGCCAGATATGCCCCCCAGTGCAGATACACATATCCCCACAGTGCCAGATATGCCCCCCAGTGCAGATACACATATCCCCACAGTGCCAGATATGCCCCCGGTGCAGATACACATATCCCCACAGTGCCAGATATGCCCCCAGTGCAGATACACATATCCCCACAGTGCCAGATATGCCCCCAGTGCAGATACACATATGCCCACAGTGCCAGATATGCCCCAGTGCAGATACACATATCCCCACAGTGCCAGATATGCCCCCAGTGCAGATACACATATCCCCACAGTGCCAGATATGACCCCAGTGCAGATACACATGCCCCCACTGTGCCAGATATGCCCCCCCCATTGCAGATACACATATCCCCACAGTGCAAGATATGCCCAAAAGATACACATATCCCCACAGTGCCAGCTATGCCCCCAGTGCAGATACACATGCCTCCACAGTGTCCGATATTCCCCCAGTGCAGATACACATGCCCCCACAGTGCCAGATATGTCTCCAGTGCAGATACACATGCCCCCACAGTGCCTCCCACAGTGCCAGATATGCCCCCAGTGCTTCTACACATGCCCCCACAGTGCCAGATATGCCCCCAGTGCTGCTACACATGCCCCCACAGTGCCAGATATGCCCCCAGTGCAGCTACACATGCCACCACAGTGCCAGATATGCCCACAGTGCTGCTACACGTCCCCAGAGTGCCTCCCACAGCGCCAGATATGCCCCCAGTGCTGATACATGGCACCACAGTGCCTCCCACAGCGCCAGATATGACCCCAGTGCTGATACATGTCCCCACAGTGCCTCCAACAGCGCCAGATATGCCCCCAGTGCTGATACATGTCCCCACAGTGCCCCCCCTTAAAAAAAATGCTGCTCACCTGCTGCTGCTGTGAGGGGAGGAGAGCGCAGCGTGCGCCTCTCCTACCCCTCTGTCTCCAGCGGCGGTGTCTATCTGAAATTCAGCGCCAGCCCGTGAGCCAATCAGAGCTCGCGGCCCGGCAGCCAATCAGGAGCCTCAGCTGCCGGTCCGCAAGCTCTGATTGGCTCACGGCTGGCGCCAAATTTCAGATAGACACCGCCGCTGGAGACGTCAGTGCGCTCTGGGCAGCGGTGGTTGGGAGCGGATTGAGCCGCCTGCTAGCCACTGCTGCTGTAGAGAGTGAGTCACTGTGACTCACTCTCTGCAGCAGTGCCCTCTACTGCCCGGCGCTCAACGCGGCTGCGTCGGGCCGGCCCTGAATGGGGCAGATGTATTAACCTGGAGAAGGCATAAGGAAGTGATAAACCAGTGATATGTGCAAGGTGATAAAGGCACCAGCCAGTCAGCTCCTGTCAATTTACATATCGGAGCTGATTGGCTGGTGCGTTTATCACCTTGCACTTATCACTGGTGTAACACTGTAAGAGTACAAGGTGCCATTTCCTGGGGTAAATGGCAGCACGCAGCAGCTGAGGAATCACACAAGTTCAGTTTGTGGTGCAACTGGCCACAGACAGTTTTATTATACAGAAAATAAAACAAACACCAAAAGAAAATACCTTGCCTGCCTAACTAAACACAAGATGTTCCTAACTATCACTAAACAAAAACACAGAGTTCTCCAGTAAACACTGTATAGCTCACTTGTATCAGGAAGCGTGTTTCTCTCACAGAGATCCTGCAGTCTTCCCAGGCAGTCTGCACCCATTAATCAGGCTAGAAGCCCTATAAGGCTCTTGCACAGCTGAAAGCCCTGATTAGCCCTCTGTGAGGCCAAAACTCGCCCTATCTCTCTCAGGGCCCTTATCCAGCTTTTCCAGCAAACTGAAAAGGTTCTAACAAAACAAAAGCATTTTCCTAGAAGTTTTCATTTTCTAAAACATGTAAGACAAGAACCTGGGACAAACAAATCTGCCCTCAAACACTATCTTAGTGTTCTTGTCACACTGGTTTATCACTTACTTATGCCTTCTCCAGGTTAATACATCTGCCCCAATGTTATAAAGACAGCAGATCCTGGTAATTGTAAGAAATGCAATAAAAGCCTTGCATTGTTCTCAAATTATGCGTTTAAAAACATATAATACAAAAATAATAAATAACATTGTTTCATTCCAGAATAAGGTTGTTGAACCGAGTTTACTATTAGGAGACTACCTTGGAACCTTTTGTGTAGTCAATAATTCATAAGGATTGATAGATAGTTGACTGGAAAATGGACATATGCGTGAATAACTCTTAACCCTTGTGCTGCTAATGATGAGCAGATTTGACAGTGCACCCCTGCCCCCCTTTCTCTTGCCCAGTATCCAGGCCCTTCTGAGCTTTTGATGGCCCCGTACGCAAACACACATTTTTCCATCTCCTGTCATAAGGAAGCACAAATTACAGATACTATCAAGTCTGTATTGGCACAAATGCTTGAGTTCTCTTTGCAGCCATGCACAGTGGGGGGTTATTAAGAATTGTTAGTAAACCAAAAAAGTAAACAATTGGGCAAAACCATGTTGCACTGCAGGTGGGGTACATGTAACATGTGCAGAGACATTTAGATTTGAGTGGGTTATATTTTTTCTGTGCAGGGTAAATACTGGCTGCTTTATTTGTACACTGCATTTAAAAATTTCTGTTTGAACACACCCCACCCAAAGCTAACTCTCTCTGCACATGTTACATCTGCTCCACCTGCAGCGCAACATGGTCTTTCCCACTAGTGTGCGTTTTTGGTTTGTTAACAACTCTGAATAACTCCCTGTGCAAATTACTGTTGTGTAAGTTCAACTAAGCAAAATGTGGGTAGTAATGTTTGTCATGGGTAATGTTTGCAATCAGTGTGTTAAGTGTACTAGCTTACAGGCAGAATTGATGAAATATGAAAACTGTAAAGTATGCATACTGTATTTTAGTGTCCAGGTGACATTGTTGAAGCATTGCTGTCTATGGTGAAATATTATGTTTTGCTTAATTTAGTTACAAGGCAACAGATACAAATCACCACCAGATGGAGAAACTTGTTCTTTACCTCCCATCACATAAGCTGATTTAGTCTTCCTGGAATACTGTGCTCATTCTGTAGTTGACACTTTGTTTTAGTGTAAACAAATCTTTTTTGTCCAATAGTATTGTTAACAGCTGCTACCTATTTCTGAAAACCAGGACCATCCTACACTTGCTATGTAAAACATACTGTAGCATTGAAATAAATTGTAGTTTAAAATGCCAGGTTACTTTGTCTATTAATCCTTTAATCCTTTTTTTTTTAATGATGCTTCAAATATACGTATCCTGTATTGAGCAAGAGATCACCTTTTCTACTAATACAGGTTGAGTATCCCATATCCAAATATTCAGAAAAATACAGAATTTTTTGAGTGAGATAGTGAAACCTTTGTTTTCTCTTACGTCCTAGAGGATGCTGGGGACTCCGTAAGGACCATGGGGTATAGACGGGCTCCGCAGGAGACATGGGCACCTATAAAGAACTTTTAGTATGGGTGTGCACTGGCTCCTCCCTCTATGCCCCTCCTCCAGACCTCAGTTAGTTAGATCTTGTGCCCAGAGGAGATAGGGTGCATTACAGGGAGCTCTGCTGAGTTTTCTGTGTAAAAGAGTTTTGTTAGGTTTTTTATTTTCAGGGAGCACTGCTGGCAACAGACTCCCTGCATCGTGGGACTGAGGAGAGAGAAGCAGACCTACTTAAATGATAGGATCTGCTTCTTAGGCTACTGGACACTGTTCGCTCCAGAGGGAGTCGGAACACAGGTCTCACCCTGGGGTTCGTCCCGTAGCCGCACCGCCGTCCTCCTCGCAGAGCCGGAAGATAGAAGCCAGGTGAGTATGAGAAGAAAAGAAGACTTCAAGGCGGCAGAAGACTTCAGATCTTCACTGAGGTACCGCGCAGCGGTAACGCTGCGCGCCTTTGCCCCCACATTCACACACACTGACGGCACTGTATGGGCGCAGGGGGGGCGCCCTGGGCAGCAATAATAAACCTCAAGGGACACTGGCTGACATATATATACTGCGGAGGCAGTATATTAAATAAACCCCTGCCAGTATAAAGAATTTGAGCGGGACCGAAGCCCGCCGTTGAGGGGGCGGAGCTTGATCCTCCAGCACTAACTAGCGCCATTTTCTCCACAGCACGCTGCAGAGAAGCTGCTCCCCGGACTCTCCCCTGCTGAACACAAGTACAGAGCGGTAACGCTGCGCGCCATTGCTCCCACAGAACACACACAGGCACAGATGGGTGCAGGGCGCAGGGGGGGGCGCCCTGGGCAGCAATAAAAACTCGTTTTTGGCACAAATATATGTATTAGGCTGCGGAGGCAGCAAATAGACGATCCCCCGCCATTTTTATGAAATTGAAGCGGGACCGAAGCCCGCCGCTGCAGGGGGCGGAGCTTGATCCCTCAGCCCTAACCAGCGCCATTTTCTCCACAGAAGCTGCAGAGAACGCTGGCTCCCCAGACTCTCCCCTGCTGAACACATCAGAGGGCCTAAAAAAAAGAGGAGGGGTGCACATTTCAAGCGCAGTGAGTGGGAATAGCATTGGCATTATATATAAAAGCGCTATCTGGGTTTTCCAGTGTCAGTTTGGCGCTGGGTGTGTGCTGGCATACTCTCTCTCTGTCTCTCCAAAGGGCCTGGTTTGGGAATTGTCCCCGTATAGTTATATCCCTGTGTGTGTGGGGGGTCGGTACGTGCGTGTCGGCATGTCTGAAGCGGAAGGCTTATCAAAGGAGGAGGTGGAGGAGATGAGTGGTGTGTCCCCGTCGGTAGTGCCGACTCAGGAATGGATGGATATGTGGCATATGTTAAATGCAAGTGTAGCATCATTGCATAAGAGGCTAGACAAAGCAGAATCCAGGGAGACATCAGGGGGTCAGTCCACAGATTGGACCGACTCACAGGGGCCGTCAGGGTCTCAAAAGCGTCCCTTGTCACAAATTGTGGACACAGATACCGACACGGACTCTGATTCCAGTGTCGACTATGATGATGCTAGATTGCACCCTAGGGTGGCAAAAACTATTCAGTATATGATTATTGCAATAAAAGATGTTTTGCATATCACAAACGACCCCTCTGTTCCCGACACGAGGGTGCGCATGTATAAGGAAAAGAAACCTGAGGTAAACTTTCCTCCATCTCATGAACTTAATGAGTTATTTGAAAAAGCTTGGGAATCTCCAGATAAGATACTGCAGATTCCCAAAAGGGTTCTTATAGCGTACCGTTTCCCTACACAGGGCACGTTGGGAATCCTCTCCCATAGTGGACAAGGCTCTAACACGCCTGTCCAAGAAGGTGGCGCTGCCGTCTCCAGATACAGCGGCCCTCAAGAACCCTGCGGACCGCAGGCAGGAGACTACATTAAAGTCTATTTATACACATACTGGTACTTTACTTAGACCGGCAATTGCGTCGGCATGGGTATGTAGTGCAGTTGCAGCTTGGATAGATACCCTGTCAGCTGACCTTGATACCCTAGATAGGGATACTATTTTGCTAACTTTAGCACATATTAAAGACGCAGTCTTATATATGAGAGACGCTCAAAGAGACATTGGATTGTTGGGTTCCAGAGCCAATGCCATGGCTATTTCAGCGAGACGATCCTTATGGACCCGCCAATGGACGGGTGACGCGGATTCAAAAAAGCATATGGAGGTTTTACCCTATAAGGGTGATGTGTTGTTTGGGGATGGGCTCGCGGACCTGGTTTCCACAGCTACCGCAGGTAACTCTACCTTTTTACCTTTTGTTCCCCAACAGCAAAAGAAAACTCCACAGTATCAGATGCAGTCCTTTCGGTCGCAAAAGCCCAGAAGAGGTCGGGGCTCCTCCTTCCTTGCCAGACGTAAGGGTAGAGGGAAAAGAACACCTGCCGCGGCGGGTTCCCAGGAACAAAAGTCCTCCCCGGCTTCTACAAAATCCACCACATGACGCTGGGGCTCCCGTGCGGGAGTTCGCACCGGTGGGGGCACGCCTTCGACTCTTCAGCCAGGTCTGGGTTCGGTCATCCTTGGGCAATGGAGATAGTTTCTCAAAGCTACAAGCTGGAATTCGAAGAGGTGCCCCCACGCCGATTTTTTAAGTCGGCCTTACCAGCTTCTACCCCAGAGCGGGAAGTAGTATTAGCGGCAATCCAAACGCTGTGTCAACAGCAAGTGATTATCGGGGTTCCCCTGAGCCAACAGGGTAAAGGGTACTATTCGACACTCTTTGTGGTCCCGAAGCCGGATGGTTCGGTCAGGCCCATTTTAAATCTAAAATCCCTAAATCTGTACTTGAAACGTTTCAAATTCAAGATGGAATCACTCCGAGCTGTAATAGCCAGCCTGGAAGGGGGGGATTTTATGGTGTCACTGGACATAAAGGATGCTTACCTTCATGTCCCCATATATCCCGCTCATCAAGAGTACCTGAGATTTGCGGTACAGGATTGTCATTTCCAGTTTCAGACGTAGCCGTTTGGGCTTTCAACGGCCCCGAGGATTTTCACCAAGATAATGGCGGAAATGATGGTGATCCTGCGCAGGCAAGGAGTCACAATTATCCCATACTTGGACGATCTCCTGATAAAGGCGAGATCAAAAGATCAATTACTGAAGAACGTGTCACTCTCTCTGAGAGTGCTCCAGCAACACGGTTGGATTCTCAATCTGCCAAAGTCACAGTTGGTTCCAACAACTCGACTATCGTTCCTAGGCATGATACTAGACACGGAACGAAAGAAGGATTTTCTCCGGTTGGAAAAAGCCCAGGACCTCCAGAACATAGTCAGAGACCTGCTAAAGCCAAAAAGAGTGTCAGTTCATCAATGCACTCGACTTCTGGGGAAAATGGTGGCAGCCTACGAGGCCATTCCCTTCGGCAGGTTCCATGCGAGGACGTCTCAATGGTACCTTCTGGACAAGTGGTCCGGGTCCTATCTACAAATACATCAGAAAATAACTCTGACCCCCAGGGCCAGGGTGTCTCCTATGGTGGCTGCAAAGTACTCCCCTTCTAGAGGGTCGCAGGTTCGGCATTCAGGACTGGGTTCTGGTAACCACGGACGCGAGCCTACAAGGATGGGGAGCAGTCACCCAAGGAAGAAACTTTCAAGGACTATGGTCAAGCCAGGAGTCCTGTCTGCACATCAACGTGCTGGAATTAAGAGCCATATACAACGGCCTTCGACAAGCAGAGGGTCTTCTTTGCAACCTACCGGTTCTGATTCAATCAGACAATGTCACAGCCGTGGCTCATGTGACCCGCCAAGGCGGGACAAGGAGCAGAGTCGCGATGGCGGAAGCCACCAGGATTCTTCGCTGGGCGGAAAATCACGTAAGCGTTCTGTCAGCTGTCTTCATTCCGGGAGTGGACAACTGGGAAGCAGACTTTCTCAGCAGACACGATCTCCATCCAGGAGAGTGGGGACTTCATCAAGAAGTCTTTGCAGAGATAACGGATATCTGGGGAGTTCCTCAAATAGACATGATGGCGTCACGCCTCAACAAGAAGCTTTGGAGATACTGTGCCAGGTCCCGGGACCCTCAGGCAATAGCAGTAGACGCTCTGGTAACGCCATGGGTGTTCCAGTCAGTCTATGTGTTTCCTCCTCTGCCTCTCATCACAAAGGTGTTGAGGATCATAAGACGGAAAAGAGTACAGACAATACTCATTGTTCCAGACTGGCCTCGAAGGGCCTGGTACTCAGATCTTCAGGAGATGCTCGCAGAAGATCCTTGGCCTCTTCCGCTAAGGGAGGATCTGTTACAGCAGGGACCCTGCACGTTCCAAGACTTACCGCGGTTACGTTTGACGGCATGGCAGTTGAACGCCGTATCCTAGCTGAGAAGGGTATTCGGGAGGAGGTCATACCTACTCTAATAAAGGCTAGGAAGGAGGTGACGGCGAAACATTATCACCGTATCTGGAGGAAGTATGTATCTTGGTGTGAAGCCAAGAATGCTCCTACGGAAGATTTCCACCTGGGCCGTTTTCTCCACTTTCTACAGACAGGAGTGGATATGGGCCTGAAGTTAGGCTCTGTTAAGGAACAGATTTCGGCCTTATCGATATTCTTTCAGAAGGAATTGGCTTCTCTTCCAGAAGTCCAGACATTTGTGAAGGGAGTGCTACACATCCAGCCTCCTTTTGTGGCCCCAGTGGCGCCATGGGACCTGAACGTGGTGTTACAGTTCCTTAAGTCACACTGGTTTGAACCCCTTAAAACAGTTATGTTGAAATTTCTCACCTGGAAGGTGGTCATGTTATTGGCCTTAGCTTCGGCAAGGCGGGTGTCTGAATTGGCGGCATTGTCTCACAAGAGCCCCAACTTGATTTTTCATGTGGATAGAGCAGAATTGAGGACTCGTCCTCAATTTTTACCTAAGGTGGTGTCTTCATTTCATATGAACCAACCTATCGTGGTGCCTGTGGCTGCGAGTGACTTGGAGGATTCCATGTCCCTGGATGTAGTCAGGGCCTTAAAGATTTATGTAGCCAGGACGGCTAGAATTAGGAAAACAGAGGCTCTGTTTGTCCTGTATGCAGCCAGCAAGATGGGCGCGCCTGCTTTAAAGCAGACTATTGCTCGCTGGATCTGTAACACGATTCAGCAGGCTTATGTTACGGCTGGATTGCCGTTACCACATTCAGTAAAGGCCCATTCCACTAGGAAGGTGGGCTCTTCTTGGGCAGCTGCTCGAGGCGTCTCGGCATTACAGCTTTGCCGAGCGGCGACTTGGTCGGGTTCAAACACTTTTGCTAAATTCTACAAGTTTGATACCCTGGCTGATGAGGACCTAGCATTTTCTCAGTTGGTGCCACAGAGTCATCCGCACTCTCCCGCCCGATTGGGAGCTTTGGTATAAACCCCATGGTCCTTACGGAGTCCCCAGCATCCTCTAGGACGTAAGAGAACATAAGATTTTAAACCTACCGGTAAATCTTTTTCTCCTAGTCCGTAGAGGATGCTGGGCGCCCGTCCCAGTGCGGAAAATCTGCAAGACTTGTATATAGTTATTGCTTACATAAGGCTTATGTTACAGTTGGAATCGGTCTTGGACCGATGCTGTTGTTTGTTCATACTGTTAACTGGTTTTGGGTATTCCAGGTTATATGGTATGATTGGTGTGGGCTGGTATGAATTTTGCCCTTAGATTAACAAAATCCTTTCCTCGTATTGTCCATCTCCTCTGGGCACAATTCTCTAACTGAGGTCTGGAGGAGGGGCATAGAGGGAGGAGCCAGTGCACACCCATACTAAAAGTTCTTTATAGGTGCCCATGTCTCCTGCGGAGCCCGTCTAAACCCCATGGTCCTTACGGAGTCCCCAGCATCCTCTACGGACTAGGAGAAAAAGATTTACCAGTAGGTTTAAAATCTTATTTTCTGATGGCTCAGTGTACACAAACTTTGTTTAATACACAAAGTTATTAAAAAATATTGTATTAAATGACCTTCAGGCTGTGTGTATAAGATGTATATGGAACATAAATGAATTGTGTGAATGTGCACAAACTTTGTTTAATGCACATTCTTATTAAAAATATTGGGTAAAATGACCTTCAGGCTGTGTGTATAAGGTGTATATGTAACATAAATGCATTCTGTGCTTAGACTTGGGTCCCATCGCCATGATATCTCATTATGGTATGCAATTATTCCAAAATACGGAAAAATCCGATATCCAAAATGCTTCTGGTCCCAAGCATTTTGGATAAGGGATACTCAACCTGTATTGTACATGATACTAAAAATCCTGTATTATGATACATTCTTACAGGATGTGCCAGAATTACCTATTTTCTCCAGCTCATTTAGGACAATTTAGTATTTGTATTGTACAAAACTTTACTTAGTTATACCCTATGTAAAATATACAACTACGTACTAACATTTTGCTGACATTTTAGTGATGCCTTGTGACTATGGGGGTTATTCGGACCTGGCCGCTACAGCGGCCCACAGTGCAGTTTGCTTGTAGCGGCAAACTGCGCATGCGCAGCGGCCTGTGTGAATACACACATTGCGGTCGCAACTCCGCAGGATGCAACTACAATGTGATTGACTGCAGCAGGCATTTTTGGGCTGGTGATGCAGCTTTGGGGTGGCAGGGCGAATAGAGGCGGGCCGGGACTGTTTTCGGGGCGGCTGCGCAATATCACACGCAGCCACTCTGGCTACGCTGCCAGGGTTCAACCCTAGATTCGATGCGTTCACAATTAGATTGCAAACTCATCGGAAGGTGGCCCCACATATGCTGGCCGCCTTGCCCTGTTCGGGGCGGACCCCAGTATGTGCAGAGATGAACGCAGATCTGGCTGCGCATGTAGCTATCTGCGTTTATCTCTGAATAACCCTCTGTGTCCTACTATATTTACCCATTCCCCATCAGTAAGTGCCCCAGATGTCTTTCCCACTCTTAACAAGATATATGGTGGGGAGACATATAGGGCTGCAGAGTCTGTCCTCTGTAATATCTCCGTCCATTGCAGCACTTTCTGGAGGAGCGGGGTACCTGAGACAGAATCCTTACTCGATGGCAGAGATGGGTATTGTGCTATGAATAGTCATCCTGGAAAAATTAGACATTTCAAAGTCCTCTGCAACCCACATTATAGGTCATGTGACTGCAATTATGTGACTATCATGGCAACCACAAACTGTAAATCATTAATAGCTGTGTGGAAATTGAAAAATTAAAGTTAAAGGATCACCATGGGGCTGATGCATACTCCCACATTGCGTGCTTGGTACTGAATGTGTACAGTATATTCCTCTGTATGCAGTTGTAGATGTTTGCAGCTGACTGCCCTATCTGTATGCTTGGATTGCTGCACATTATCATCATTTATGCACACTAACACCAGCCCTGCCCTTGGTGGAAAAGATGCGTCTGAAAACTGGCACATTCACACTGACTATTGCCTATGTGTGAGCACGTCATTACAGCCCAGTTAAATTGAGAGGTGACTGAAATGTTCGAATTTGCTTACGCTTGGTTCCACATCATTGGGGTTATTCAGAGTTGGTCGTGGCAGTCAGGCAAACTGCAACCACTAAAATCGCAAGCTGGGGGCCGCCCAGCATGTGATCGCAATTCAGTTGTGATCGCCTCACAAAAACCTCAAATAGAGGTTGACACCTGTCTAAGCAGCCTGTCTATGTAGGCAGACGCACCTCCACCATGTTTCTGACCGCAGAAAACACAGGTGACGTCATTGGCTGGCCACCAAAATGGCCATGGCACTCCTGTGTTTCCTTGTCCACTCCTCCCCAATGCCGCATCGCCACCCCCGGGTGCCCGCCGCCTGTCAGTCATGATGCATTCGCATCACGATAGCTCATGCACTGTGGCTGCTGCATATGTGTCCACCTCTAAAATGTGCAGAGCGAAAACCCTGCCCTCCAATTTATGTTCTTAGAAGAAAAAAACTATATTATAAAGCACCTAATTTGTTTAATTGCATTGCAACTGTAATTATGATTATAGAAGTGGAGGAGGGGGATTTACAGGGGTGTATCCTGTTATTGGGCATCTGCAGTGCCTTTTCCCCACAAAAGTGCCGTACTAGATATGGTGAAAATTGGACTAATATAAAATATAAGATGTACATCAAATTAATGAAGGCACAAGTCCTAAAGTGATAGTTGCCATGATTTTCAATTACTGATTTTATTGTTTGCAGCATGCACATTTCCAGCTAGACCTGCAATATGCACTGTCCACTGTACTGCATTGCCTAGTATTAACATCTTATTTGGCAATATTTATTTTTCTTCATCTTTCATAGAACAGTTCTGTGATTTTGCTGTTTGGCTTGGAAGGAAAAGGCATGTGGGTTCTGTAGCAAATTGAGTAACATACCACGTGTGCTTGGTTTAAAGGCCTCTCGGAGAGTGGCTGTGATGAGTCATTACAGACGGACAAAAGAGACCACATGTCCTAATCAGGTTTAAGTAGGAGATGTGGGTGGTGTCAAAATCAGTTTAGGGATTAGCATTTTATGCTGCTGCAGTTTCTTACACCGTTTTCATGAATAGATTTGACTCTCCAAGAGTTTCATGGAAACTCCCTAAAATAGTGATGAGCTCTCTGAAGATTTTAACAATCTCCCTGAGGCCGAAACGAGTGGTCACAGTAATGACCAGAGGTGTAACATGGAGTAATAGCGCCTGGAGCAAGTGCGTGCTATGGCAACTCCTTGTGCCCTACATTGAAGTGTGCCAGTGGAGAGATCGTGGCCTCTACCTGAGGGCATGGTCAAATAGTAAAAAAAATTATAATAATATTAATCAAGGACAGTATCGAATTGAAGCATGAAGGCCCCAGTGGGGAAATGCAGTAGTAGTGTATGTGCCCATGAAAAACACAGTGGGAAGTCAGTCCACAGCCCCTTTTCATGCATTGGTAGAAAAGCTACTCAGCAATATTTGTACAGTTCTAAAAAAATAAATATAAATCCTATTTTAAAGTCTGACTGTCTGTGTGTCCAAGGATTGGTGATGAGTTTCAGATGAGTTGTAGCCACGAAAGTGTGCTGATTTACTGTGTGTTGATATGTGCTCCATTACAGAACATGCATAACACCCAGCCATCCAATTGTAGCAGGACAGCCCCACTTTTTGGGCACTGTCCCACCCACAGGCTGCAGTATACCGTGGGCCTAATTCAGAGTTGATCGCAGCAGCAAATTTGTTAGCAGTTGGGCAAAACCATGTGCACTGCAGAGGAGGTAGATATAACATGTGCAGAGAGAGTTAGGTTTGTGTGGGGTGTGTTCAAACTGAAATCTAAATTGCAGTGTAAATATAAAGCAGCCAGTATTTACCCTGCACAGAAAAAAAAAAACACCCAAATCTAACTCTTTCTGCACATGTTATATCTGCCTCCCCTGCAGTGCACATGGTTTTGCCCAACTGCTAACAAATTTGCTGCTGCCATCAACTCTGAATTACCCCCCGTGTGCGCTCAAGAGGCTGGGGCACATTCTGTCACTACTGCTCTAGCTGCAGAGCAGTGGTATATAGATGAACCATCCATTTTGTACTGGGAGGAGGCTAGAAGCAGCCCAACAGCTGCCAGGGATGCTGGGCTTGCCCACAGCGTGATGAGGAACAGAGGGACATAACATATGGCTATACCCCTAAAATTCACAAACCTGGGGACATGGTGCACACGGGAAATCACGAATGTAATTTCTCTGACGTCCTAGTGGATGCTGGGAACTCCGTAAGGACCATGGGGAATAGCGGCTCCGCAGGAGACTGGGCACAAAAGTAAAGCTTTAGGACTACCTGGTGTGCACTGGCTCCTCCCCCTATGACCCTCCTCCAAGCCTCAGTTAGATTTTTGTGCCCGACCGAGCAGGGTGCAATCTAGGAGCTCTCCTGAGCTTCTTAGAAAAAGTTAGTTTTAGGTTTTTTATTTTCAGTGAGACCTGCTGGCAACAGGCTCACTGCATCGAGGGACTAAGGGGAGAAGAAGCGAACCTGCCTGCTTGCAGCCAGCTTGGGCTTCTTAGGCTACTGGACACCATTAGCTCCAGAGGGACCGAACACAGGCCCAGCCTCGGAGCTCGGTCCCAGAGCCGCGCCGCCGGCCCCCTTACAGAGCCAGAAGCAAGAAGAGGTCCGGAAAATCGGCGGCAGAAGACATCAGTCTTCACCAAGGTAGCGCACAGCACTGCAGCTGTGCGCCATTGCTCCTCATGCACACCACACACTCCGGTCACTGAGGGTGCAGGGCGCTGGGGGGGGGCGCCCTGAGCAGCAATATAAACACCTTGGCTGGCAAAAATACATCACATATAACCCCCAGGGCTATATGGATGTATATTAACCCCTGCCAGATTCCATAAAAATGCGGGAGAAAAGTCAGCGAAAAAGGGGCGGAGCCTATCTCCTCAGCACACTGGCGCCATTTTTCCCTCACAGCTACGTTGGAGGGAAGCTCCCTGGCTCTCCCCTGCAGTTAATACACTACAGAAAGGGTTAAAAAGAGAGGGGGGGGCACAATTTAGGCGCAGTATACAACATATATGCAGCTATAAGGGAAAACACTTTTTTATAGGTGCTATCCCTGTGATATATAGCGCCCTGGTGTGTGCTGGCATACTCTCCCTCTGTCTCCCCAAAGGGCTTTGTGGAGTCCTGTCCTCTATCAGAGCATTCCCTGTGTGTGTGCTGTGTGTCGGTACGGCTGTGTCGACAGGTATGTGGAGGATAATGAGGTGGAGGCGGAGCGAATGCCTGTAAATATGTTGTCACCCCCTGCGGGGTCGACACCGGTGTGGTTGAACTTATGGAAGGATTACGTGAAAGTGTCAACTCCTTACATAAAAGGCCGACGACACGGAACAGCCGGCTACTCAGCTTGTGCCTGTTCCAGCGTCTCAAATGTCATGGGGGGCTCTAAAATCGCCCGCTACCTCAGATAACAGACACAGATGTCGACACGGATATTGACTCCAGTGTCGACATCGATGAGACTGGTGTACCCTCCAAATAGGTCCACCCGTTACAGGATTGAGACAATGAAAAATGTATTACACATTTATGATTATACCCCAGGTACCACATAAAAGGGTATTGTGTTTGGTGAGAGAAAACTATTAGTAGTTTTTCCTGCATCTGAGAAATTAAATTAGGTGTGTGAGGAAGAGTGGTCTTCCCCCGGTAAGAAATTGATAATTTCTACAACGGTTATTGGCAGCGTACCCTTTCCCGCCAGAGGATAGGTCACGCGGGGAAACACCCCATAGGGTAGATACAGCGCTTACACGCTTATCAGAAAAGGTGGCACTACCGTCTTCGGGTACGGCCGCCCTGAAGGAACCTGCTGATAGAAAGCAGGAGGTTACCCTATAAGATATGGTCACACACTAGGGCATTATATTGCGACCAGCCGTTGCTTCGGCATGGATGGGCAGTGCTCCCGCTGCGTGGTCAGATTCCCTGTCGGAAAATAACTATGGATAGGGACAATATTTTGCTGAAAATAGAGCATATAAAAGACGTGGTCTTATACATGCGTGATGCACAGAGGGATATTTGCCGGCTGGCATCAAAAATAAGCGCTAGGTCCATTGCCGCCAGACGGGGGTTATGGACTTGGCAATGGTCAGGCGATGCCGACTCGAATCGGCACATGGAAGTTGCCCTATAAGGGGGTAAAACTGTTTGTGGATAGTTTTTCAGACCTCGTTTCCACAGCTACTGCTGGGAAATTAATTTTTTTGCCACAGGCTACCCCACAACAAAAGAAAGCACCGTATCATCAAGTACAGTCCTTTCGGCCCCAGAAAAACAAGTGGGCTAGAGGCTCATCCATTCTGCCGAGAGGCAAAGGTAGAGGAAAAAAGCTGCAACACACAGCTAGTTCCCAAGAGCAGAAGTCCTCCCTGCGTCCGGTAGCTCCACAGCATGGTGCTGGGGCTGCTCAGGCAGACCCGGGTACGGTGGGGGCCCGTCTCAGATATTTCAGCGGACAGTGGGCTCTCTCACATGGATCCCTGGGTCCTTCAAGTAGTATCTCAGGGGTACAGGCTGGAGTTCGAGACGTTCTTCCCCCCGCCGTTTCCTAAAATCTGCCTTACCGGCACCTCCCTCTGCCAGGGAGACGGTGTTGGTGGATATTCAACACTATAAGCACAACAAGTGATTGTCAAGGTGCCCCTCCATCAGCAAGGAAGGGGTTACTATTCCACAGTGGTTGTGGTACCGCAACGGTTCGGTGAGACCCATCTTGAAATTAAAATACTTGAACTTTTATATCAGAAGATTCAAGTTCAAGATGGAATCGCTCAGGGCGCTTATTACGAGCCTGGACGAGGGGGATTACAGGGTCTCCCTGGACATCAAGGATGCGTACCTGCATGTCCCCATTCCCCCCCCCCCCTCACCAGGAGTACCTCAGATATGTGGTACAGGACTGTCACTATCAGTTCCAGACGCGGCCGTTTGAGTTGTCCACGGCACCGAAGGTCTTTACCTAGGTAATGGCCGAAGTGATGATACTCCTTCGCAAGAAGGAAGTTTTTATTATCCCGTACTTGGACGATCTCCTGATAAAGGCGAGGTCCAAAGAACAGTTGGTAGTGGGGGTAGCACTCTCTCGGGAAGTGCTACAACAGCACGACTGGATTCTCAATATTCCAAAGTCACAGCTGGTCCCGAAGACACGTCTTCTGTTCCTGGGAATGTTTCTGAACGCAGACCAGAAAAGAGTGTTTCTTCCAGTGGAAAAAGCCGAGGAGTTGTCATCTCTAGTCAGAAACATCCTAAAACCAGGACGGTACATCAATGCACACGAGTCCTGGGAAAAATGGTAGCTTCGTACGAAGCATAATTCCATTCGGAAGACTCCACGCAAGGACGTTCCAGTGGGACCTGTGGGACTAATGGTCCGGGTCCCATGTACAGAAACAACAGCGGATAACCCTGTCAGCAAGAAACAGGGTGTCGCTGCTGTGGTGGCTGCAGAGGGCTCATCTACTAGTGGGCCGCAGTTTCGGAATACAGGACTGGGTCCTGGTGACCACGGATGCCAGCCTTCGGGGCTGGGGTGCAGTCACACAGGGAAGAAATTTCCAAGGAGATTTCGCTTCACATAAATATTCTGCAGCTAAGGGCCATTTACAATGCCCTAAGACAAGCAAGGCCCCTGCTTCAGAACCAGCCGGTACTGATCCAATCAGACGACATCACGGCGGTCGCCCATGTACACAGACAGGGCGGCACAAGAAACAGGATGGCGATGGCAGAAGCCACAAGGATTCTCCGATGGGCGACCTACACCCAGGAGAATGGGGACTTCATCCAGAAGTTTTCAAAATGCGGGTAAACCGTTGGGAATGACCACGGGTGGACATGATGGCGTCCCGCCTCAACAAGAAGTTGAAAAGATATTGCGCCAGGTCAAGGGACCCTCAGGCGATCGCTGGGGACGCTCTAGTGACACCGTGGGTGTACCAGTCGGTTTATGTGTCTCCTCCTCTACCTCTCATACCCAAGGTACTGAGAATAATAAGAAGGCGAGGAGTGAAAACCATACTCGGGGTTCCGGATTGGCCATGAAGAGCTTGGTACCCGGAACTTCAAGAGATGCTGGCAGAGGACCCTTGGCCTTTGCCGCTCAGACAAGACCTGCTGCAGCAGGGACCCTGTCTGTTCCAAGACTTACCGCGGCTGCGTTTGACGGCATGGCGGTAGAACACCGGATCCTAAAGGAAAAGGGTATTCCGAAGGAAGTCATCCCTACCCTGATCATAGCCAGGAAGGATGTCACCGCAAGACATTATCGTCGCGTTTGGCGAAAATTTGTTGCTTGGTGGGAGGCCATGAAGGCCCCGACGGAGGAATTTCAACTATGTCGATTCCTGCACTTCCTGCAAGCAGGGGTGACGTTTGGGCCTCAAATTGGGGTCCATCAAGGTCCAGATTTCGGCTCTGTCGATTTTCTTCCAGAAAGAACTGGCTTCACTGCCTGAAGTTCAGACTTTGGTTAAAGGAGTACTACATATTCAGCCTCCTTTTGTGCCTCCTGTGGCACTTTTTGGATCTCAACGTGGTGTTGGATTTCCTAATGTCGCATTGGTTGAGCCACTTAAAACCATGGAGCTAAAGTATCTCGCGTGGAAAGTGGTCATGCTGTTGGCCTTGGCCTTGGCCAGGCGTGTGTCAGAATTGGCGGCTTTGTCATGTAAAAGGCCTTATCTGATTTTCTGTATGGATAGGGCAGAGTTGAGGACTCGTCCTCAGTTTCTCCCGAAGGTGGTCTCAGGTTTTCACTTGAACCAACCTATTGTGGTGCCTGCGGCTACTGGGGACTTGGAGGATTCCAAGTTGCTGGATGTAGTCAGAGCCCTGTAAATGTTATTTTTGCAGGACGGCTGGAGTCAGGAAAACTGACTCGCTGTTTATCCTGATGGCACCCAACAAGCTGGGTGCTCCTGCTTCTAAGCAGTCTATTGCGCGCTGGATTTGTAGCACTATTCAGCTGGCGCATTCTGCGGTAGGATTACCGCAGCCTAAATCAATAAAAGCCCATTCCACAAGGACGGTGGGCTCATCTTGGGCGGCTACCCGAGGGGTCTCGGCTTTACAACTTTGTTGAGCAGCTACTTGGTCAGGGGCAAACACGTTTGCAAAATTCTACAAATTTGATACCCTGGCTGAGGAGGACCTGGAGTTCTCTCATTCGGTGCTGCAGAGTTATCCGCACTCTCCCGCCCGTTTGGGAGCTTTGGTATAATCCCCGTGGTCCTTACGGAGTTCCCAGCATCCACTAGGACGTCAGAGAAAATAAGAATTTACTTACCGATAATTCTATTTCTCGTAGTCCGTAGTGGATGCTGGGCGCCCATCCCAAGTGCGGATTGTCTGCAATACTTGTACATAGTTATTGTTAACTAATCGGGTTCTTGTTGTGAGCCATCTATTCAGAGGCTCCTCTGTTATCATGCTGTTAACTGGGTTTCATATCACAAGTTGTACGGTGTGATTGGTGTGGCTGGTATGAGTCTTACCCGGGATTCAAAATCCTTCCTTATTGTGTACGCTCGTCCGGGCACAGTATCCTAACTGAGGCTTGGAGGAGGGTCATAGGGGGAGGAGCCAGTGCACACCAGATAGTCCTAAAGCTTTCTTTAGATGTGCCCAGTCTCCTGCGGAGCCGCTATTCCCCATGGTCCTTACGGAGTTCCCAGCATCCACTACGGACTACGAGAAATAGAATTATCGGTAAGTAAATTCTTATTTTTCAGAATGTTGGGGAGGTATGGAGCATGTGTGTTGCGCAGTGATGTAGGGGGTCATTCTGAGTTGATTGCTAGCTGAAAATGTTTGTTGCGCTGCGATTAAGTAAAAAAAATGGCACTTCTGCGCAAGCAGCGCAGTGCGCATGCGCAACGTACTTTCACAACGGCCAATGTATTTTTACTAAAAGGTCTAGCGAAGCTTTTCAGTCGCAATGGCCGCCGCAGAGTGATTGACATGAAGTGGGCGTTTCTGGTTGTCAACTGACTGTTTTCAGGGAGTGTTCGAAAAAACGCAGGCATGCCAGGAAAAGCGCAGGCGTGGCTGGGCGAACGAAGGGTGTGTTTGTGACGTCAAATCCGGAACTGAACAGTCTGAAGTGATCGCAAGCGCGGAGTAGGTCTGGAGCTAGTCTAAAACTGCACAATTTTTTTTTGTAGCCGCTCTGCGATCCTTTCGTTCGCACTTCTGCTAAGCTAAAATACACTCCCAGAGGGCGGTGGCTTAGCATTTGCACGACTGCTAAAAACTGCTAGCGAGCGATCAACTCGGAATGACCCCCGTAAAGTTAACGTTTCACGTCTTCCTATATGTATTTGTATTTGTTATACATTAACGAATGACATCTAGTTTTTGTTTCCTTGCATACCATCTAAATTATGCCTTCTACTAATCACTTGAAATCTCGGCTTGACATGCTAGGTTTTGTTATACTTACAATAAAAATAAATGGCATTACATTTCCATGGTTTATTGCTCCTAATGACCATAAGTAGTTTTCAGCAAAAGTTTCTCAGGGACTTCATGATGACGATGATGATCAATGTATGTTACGAGCTCTAGCACTGAGTTGACCCTTACAATGCTTACTGCGTTTCATATGATTTTTCCATTACTAGGAAAATCTATCAGAGAACTTCAGCTGTGATTGGAATGGAGCAGGAAGGGTTTTTTTTCAGTTTCTGACAGAGTAATTTTTGCAATAGCATGACCCCACAGCCAGAACTTTTAAAGCACCTTTTCTTCTGAGATGTTGTCAGCGGAATGGGCAAGATAAATTATTTTTTCATAAAAAGACATTTCTCTTTTGTAAGCCAACAAATCCATTTTTTATGTAATACTGTTTTATATACACCCCACAGTTTCAGGTAAACTGGCTTACATAAAGACAAAATAAATATAATGCCTATATTATCACTTCCAACAGTAATTCACTTTTGGATTTGAAACTTGTATATGAGCAATTTGTACAAATAATAACCGTTAGCACTATCATGACTTCTCTAAATGATAAAACGCATTAAAGTTCTGTAATAATTTTTTTTTTTTTTTTTTTTTAAATGTGAGCTGCAACCTTCTTATAATTGTAAAGCATTCTGGTGTCTACATTACTGTTACAAAGGCTATTTAGTGACTTGGCTCAGATCTATTCTGTGAGTAACCGACATACTATAGGATTTCTTCATTAAACAACTTTGTTTAGGGTCATAATGCCTGTTGTATTAACTCTTCACTATCCTTATATTTGTGTGTAATCAGTTTAGTATTTCGGGAGAAAGGTGATCTGGTTCTAGGTCTCTTGGGAAGCAGTGAGCTGTTCTCTATCTGAATTAGCAAGTGAGGGCACTACTATTAGCACTATCACTACCCCAACCCAGCCACCAGAATTCCGCACTCTATAACAGCCCAGCCACCACGTGTTCTACAGTACTGTATTAGTAATATATTTCTGCCTGATTCTAAGGAGTCTATACATTTTTGGGAGGCTTATTGTCTACCTATAATGAAGTATCCAACTAACAACGAGTTGCAGCCGTGAATACTGAACTACCAGAGCAATTCAGCATTCCTTTGCTGCAGTTACAGCTGTTCTGAAGATCAGATATCCCCGTGATCCCTAACGCTTCTACCAAAGTATTATTAATACTTTCCACTGCGATCTTGCCCAGTCTGTATGCATGGTCTGAATTCACGTGTGTGCATGAGCATAGGGCTGGGAAGGGGGTGCAGTAATCCGATTTGGTCCTTGCTCCAGGAACCAAAGTCATCTGAAGAGTTTTTAATTTCCTGCTGGCAAACTCAGAAAATGTTTAGTTTTTGAGTTTGTTGTTTATTAGGCGTTCCGAGCCCATTGCTAAAAACATGTGGCAATGCTAGTTTCCACATGTGGAACAGGCATGTTAGTGATAATGAATAGACCCCCAAATACTGTAACTTGCAAGAATTGTTTTGCTTTACCACTCACTAGGCTAGGTCCTCAGCTGTGGCTGGCAGCAGGTCAACTGAGTCCATAGGAAACAAATTGTCATTGATCTAATTTTATTGACAGAAATCATAGTCATTGTACTGTACATGCCAAGATCAGGATAGGAAGAGATAGTATAAAATGTATAAGAAGAGCCAGGTCCGGTGACAAGGGGGAACAAAGGGGACACTTTGGATGGGTCCTGAGTTCCTGTGTCCCTCTTGCCTGTGCTGCGCTTTAGTTAACTCTTTAGAAGAGAAAGTGCAGGAGAGCGAGGCCTGGAGCCTGGCTGGTTGGCCGCCAGAGCTGGCAAAATAATGTTTGTTTATACCGTTCCCAGGGACGGATTGGGAAACAAAAGTGGCCCTGAAAAAAATTCTAAAAGTGGCCTCATGTGGGTGGCACCAAACCAACAGTAGGCGGAGCCAATACCAAAGTAGGCGGGATTAATACTTCAAAATAATATTATGCCTCATAACCCAGTGATCACGTTGAGCCAAAAAAAAAGTGGGTCCCAGGGACCCTTCACTTTTAAAAATTGGGGTCCTACCTGTCCTTTCCTGGGTCCCATCGGAATGAAGGTTCTTATTGATCTTATTAATGGTTCATATATAAAATCACAGAGTTGATTTGGACATTACAAAAGTGTTGCAAGGGGGAAGGGGGGGGGGGGGTGGCAATGCTTCTGGGCTGTGTAGCATACAGGACACTCTGCACCAGAGCTGTAAGTAGGCATTTTGGCGCCCTTTGGCAGAAAGTGAATTGGTGCTCCACCTCTTATACCCAAAAAAAGGGACAGTGCGCGCCAAAGGGGCGCAGCAAAAATTTAGGGAAGTGGCTTTGTGGGGAAGGGGCATGGCCACATAATAGTGCCAATTCACATTACACCACACAGTAGTGCCGCTTATACACATTGCACCAGGTAGAACCTCCTATACACTTTGCACCAGGTAGAGCACATTATACACTTTGTGCCAGGCAGAGCACATTATACACATTGCACCAGGTAGAATCTCCTATACACATTGTGCCATGAGAGCACGTTATACACATTGTGCCAGGTAGAGCACGTTATACACATTGCGCCAGGTAGAGCACATTATACACATTGCGCCAGGTAGAGCACGTTATACACATTGCACCAGGTAGAGCACGTTATACACATTGCACCAGGTAGAATCTCCTATACACATTGCGCCAGGTAGAGCACGTTATACACATTGTGCCAGGTAGAGCACGTTACACACATTGCGCCAGGCAGAGCACATTATACACATTGCACCAGGTAAAGCACGTTATACACATTGCACCAGGTAAAGCACGTTATACACATTGCACCAGATAGAATCTCCTATACACTCTGCGCCAGGTAGAGCATGTTATACACATTGTGCGAGGCAGAGCACATTATATACATTGCATCAGGTAAAGCATGTTATACACATTGCACCAAGTAGAGCATGTTATACAATTTGCGCCAGGTAAAGCACGTTATACACATTGTGCCAGGCAGAGCATATTATACACATTGCACCAGGTAGAGCACGTTATACACATTGTGCCAGGTAGAGCACGTTATACACATTGCGCCAGGTAGAGCACATTATACACATTGCGCCAGGTAGAGCACGTTATACACATTGCACCAGGTAGAGCACGTTATACACATTGCACCAGGTAGAATCTCCTATACACATTGCGCCAGGTAGAGCACGTTATACACATTGTGCCAGGTAGAGCACGTTACACACATTGCGCTAGGCAGAGCACATTATACACATTGCACCAGGTAAAGCACGTTATACACATTGCACCAGGTAAAGCACGTTATACACATTGCACCAGATAGAATCTCCTATACACTCTGCGCCAGGTAGAGCACGTTATACACATTGTGCGAGGCAGAGCACATTATATACATTGCATCAGGTAAAGCATGTTATACACATTGCACCAAGTAGAGCATGTTATACAATTTGCGCCAGGTAAAGCACGTTATACACATTGTGCCAGGCAGAGCATATTATACACATTGCACCAGGTAGAGCACGTTATACACATTGCACCAGGTAGAGCACATGGACATACATTAAACAACCCCCCAAAAAAATATGTAGTCAGCGTCATTACACACATAAAGACCTGCTATATGCAGTACTAAGCTCGATGTGATCTGGTCTATAGCAGGACAAAGACAGACTAGAACAATCCACCTGGGGCAGAGAGGGAATGGGTGCCAACCAGCCAGGTAAAGGGTGTCAATCACCCAGGGCCAGGGGGAGGGATGAGGGGGCACACCGCTGCTGCTGGAGGGATGAGGGGGCACACTGCTGCCAGGGGGAGGGATGAGGGGGCACGCTGATGCCGGGGGGAGGGAAGAGGGGGCACACTGCTGCTGCTGCTGGAGGGATGAGGGGGCACACTGCTGCCAGGGGGAGGGATGAGGGGGCACACTGATGCCGGGGGGAGGGATGAGGGGGCACACTGCTGCCAGGGGGAGGAATGAGGGGGAACACTGCTGCCAGGGGGAGGGATGAGGGGGCACACTGCTGCTGCTGGAGGGATGAGGAGGCACCCTGCTGCCAGGGTGAGGGATGAGGGGGCACACTGATGACGGGGGGAGGGATGAGGGGGGAACACTGCTGCCAGGGGGAGTGATGAGGGGGCACACTGCTGGCCAGGGGGGGAGATGAGGGGGCACACTGCTGGCCAGGGGGAGAGATGAGGGGGCACACTGTTGGCCAGGGGGAGGGATGAGGGGGCACACTGCTGCCAGGGGGAGGGATGAGGGGGCACACTGCTGCTGACAGGAGGGGAGATGGGGACACTCTGGTGCTGTCAGGGGGAGATAGGGGGGCAAACTGGCACTGGCAGGGGGAATTAGGGGGTCACACTGGTGCTGTCAAGGGGGATGGGGGCACACTGGTGCTGTCAGGGGGAGATAGGGGGCAAGCTGGCACTGGCAGGGAGAGATAGGGGGTCACACTGGCGCTGTCGGGGGATGGAAGCACACTGATGCTGGCAGGGAGGATATTGGGCACACTGGTGCTGGCAAGGGGGGCAGGAGGCCTCTCACAGTCACGCACCCACATGACGGGACTTACCGCCAGAGCAGCGCGGACACAGCAGCCAGGAATCCTCCCCCGGGTGATCCTCCCCGCAGTACAGCTCCGGTGACCAGGAGTCTTGGAGGAGCGGCGGCGCCTGCGACACGGCGGACCCGGCTCTTTAGATAGCGCCCGCTGGCCACAGAGGTCACCAGTAAGCAGGTGACAGGGAGGAGGGAGGGATGGCCGGCTCTCCTGACAGCGGCCGCTGCCCACAGCGCGCTTACCAATAAGCAGGTGACGTGGAGGGCGGGCCGGCTCTCCGGACAGCGGCAGCGGCGCACACAAGTTGGCAGGTGGAGGGGGGCGGTGCCACTTATGACAGGCGGCCCGCACCCCGATCGGCCCACCGGGGTATTCCCCGGTAAAGGCGATGGCCAATCCGTGCCTGACGTGTGATGTCATGACACTGTGCCACAGGACAGCAGAGGAGCCGAGCCACCTGCGAAGGCTGAGATACACAGGAAAATGGGAGGCTGAGAGACATGGGAATGGGGAGGCTGAGAGACACAGGAATGGGGAGGCTGGGAGACACCTGGGAAAGGGGGAGGCTGAGAGACAATGGGCAATGGGGATGCTGAGAGACACAGGGGAATGGCTAGGCTGAGAGAAACAAGGGGATGGACCGACTAAGAGACATAGGGGGAGGAGGTAAGGATAGGGCTAAAGAGCCACAGGTGAAGATGAGGCTGGAGCGATACAGGCAAGGAACGAGGGTGAGGCTTTAGAGACGCAGGGGATAAGCCTATGGTCAACCAGCCTGTCCCTACCTCAAAGGGATAGGGTGGCCCAAAAATATGCGTGAACCGGGACCCAAGATTTCTGTTGCCAGCCGTGATGAGAGCAAATAATCAGGGCAAATAACAGGCTAGATTGATATCAGAAGGACAGACATACAGTAGTAAATGGTCAAGCATTATGAAGTCTAAACAACCTGCTGCTTAGGCACCTATTGACGAACCTTTACAGGTTTAAATAGAAAAGCACCTATTGTCATAGGCCTGCCTCTGAACACATGCTCACACACAGCAGGAAGTGCCTAAAGGTTAGCATCTGTATAATATAGCCTCAATACGCCATGCACCGTGAGAGGCCTGGCATGAGTGAGCTAGCAGTTCCTGAGCATCTCTGCTAACGTTGGGATATTTTTGCCGAAAATGCATATTATTTGTATCACTATGCAGACTTTGCTGATTAAAATGATATGCAGCATTCCTATAGTCTATATGCAGCTGCTCTAGGGCCTAATTCAGAGTTGATTGCAGCAGCAAATTTGTTAGCAGTTGGGCAAAATCATGTGCACTGCAGGGGAGGCAGATATAACTTGTCTAGAGAGAGTAAGATTTGGGTGGGTTATTTTGTTTCTGTGCAGGGTAAATACTGGCTGCTTTATTTTTACACTGCAATTTAGATTACAGATTGAACACACCACACCCAAATCTAACTCTCTCTGCACATGTTGTATCTGCCCCCCCCCCCCCCCCCCCCCCCCCTGCAGTGCACATGGTTTTGCCCAACTGCTAACAAAATTCCTGCTGCGATCAACTTGGAATTACCCCCCATGTGCAGTGCAGGGGGGCAGATATAACATGTGCAGAGAGAGTTAGAATTGGGTGGTGTGTGTTCAAACTGGAATCTAAATTGCAGTGTAAAAATAAAGCAGCCAGTATTTACCCTGCACAGAAACAAAATAACACACCCAAATCTAACTCTCTCTGCAAATGTTATGTCTGCCACACCTGCAGTGCACATGGGGGGTAATTCAGACTTGATTGCTCGCTAACGTTTTTTGCAGCGCTGCGATTAGGTCAGAACTGGCGCATTGCACGGGTACAAAGCGGATCGTTGCTGTGCGATGGGTTTTACGAAGAATCCATTTGCACAGCCGATCGCAAGGAGATTGACAGGAAGAAGGCGTTTGTGGGTGGCAACAGACCGTTTTCAGGGAGTGGTTGGAAAAACGCAGGCATGTCCAAGAGTTTGCAGGACGGGTGTCTGACGTCAATTCCAGCCCCTGACAGGCTGACGTGATCGCAGCGGCTGATTAAGTCCTGGGCAACTCAGAAACTGCACAAACTTTTTTGTACAGCTCTTCTGCACATGTGATCACACACTTGCACAGCTAAAATACACTCCCCGGTGGGCGGCGACTATGCGAACGCAGGACTGTAAAAAACAGCTAGCGAGCGATCAACTCTGAATTACCCCCTTAGTGTTTTCCTAGATAACACTGGAATTTAGCATTTCATATGCAGATACTGCCGCAGTTGCACATAGAATATTGTCATGCTGCATATAATTTTAATCAGCATATGCTACCTATGTGTCTTATTCGCATATTGATGCGGATAAGACATTTTTGGGGAACAAATGCACAAAAAGTCACCTGGCGTTACTAAACATGATCATGATTAGGCGTGACCGGAAGGCTGTTTAACATGACAGCAGCAACGATGTAGGAGGACACATCTGTAGGTGATATGATTTGCAAGGGCAGCACAGTTGTTAGCATTGTTGCCTCATAGGGTTACTAGGGTATACTATTCAATTTTTGTTTTAATTATCAGCTATGTGATCTAGAATGTAAGGTAAGCTTATTTACTGATTACAGTAATGTGAGATTATTTGGATATCATCGCAGGCTGGGCAGAGAAATACTATATGCAATTCAAAGTATTTAGATAACTCAAAGACATCTAGGCCAGGGCCGGATTAAGCCTTGGGGCCCCTAGGCACAAAAGACAGGGGGGCCCAGGGGAAGGGCTGTGTATATTAGATTGTGCATACCTCCCTGCAGGACCCATTCCAGGATGGACAAAATGCTCTCTACCTGGACTTCCCTCTTAATATATGATTGGCATCACTTGTATTGAACTATTTAATTGAAAAGAAAGGTATTTCAACAGAGGTGATGCAATCATAAATTAGGATGAAAGTCCAAGTAGAGAGTAATTTGTCCTCCCTGGGATGGGTCATGTTGGGAGGTATGGATTGTGCATATTTAATTTAAACCAATGCTGTATATTAGATTTAAACTAATAGTTGAATAATGCCTGGGCACTGTTTATAGCTCCACCTAATTGAGAGACAACTATTTAATAAAGTTTCGATGTAGTGGAACAAAGACTACTTAAACAACCTTAAAATACACATAGAAAAATAAAATCTATTATTTATCTTATCACTAGCAGCAGCCTCTTTACTACTTACACAGTGGGACAGGACTCAGGAGGAATCTTTGTTTGTTTGTTTGTTTGTTTGTCTCTCTCTATAGACCCGAATGCTCTCATTAGGTAACAGGTTACATGGGACCCAGACACCCAGGCAGGGAGGAGGAGAAGCTGGGATCTCTGGGTCACTTACAGCTCTCTTCCACCCTCCTATCTTTCCTCTGATCGAGAAGCTCTGTTAGTGACTCATGAAAACTGATACTCTCGTGTCTCTGCCTGCACTGCATACTGTCCTGCTCACATTCTGGCTGCCTAGTTCTGCTGCTGCGCAAGAGGGAAAGCTAGTGATGTCACTGTGCTCCGGCCGGGGGACCTCCTGACAGAGGAGGGCCCGGGGTACAGTATGCCCTGCGCCCCACCTTAATCTGGCTATGATCTAGGCTGTTGCAGCAATTGGGCTAATAATAAGTTAGATGGAAAAGGATTATAATTACTAACAGTAGTAAAATGAGCAGTAGCATTCAATACCAGAAGGTTGCTGCAAAAGCCAAGATTTCTGGGACGTATAAGTGAGGATAAGTTTGCAAAAAGCAAATACAGTTTGAAGTTAATATTGATTTTCTTCTCTTTTTTATTTTTTATTTTTTTATTTTAATTGAATCAATGTATGAATCATTGGACAATGAACATAGGGGGTGATTCAGACCTGATCGCTGGGCTGCTAAATTTGCTGTGCTGCGTTCAGATAGTCGCCACCCAAGGGGAGTGTATATTTGCTGTGCAAGTGTGCGATCGCACGTGTACACCGTCCTGCAAAGAAAACCCCAGTCAGCGAACAACTGCTAATCTGTTCGCGCCTCACTCACCATTGAATGATTTTTCCACTGTGTGCAGTCTGTGTGCAGCCCAGGACTTACTCCTCCAGTGCGATGAGAACAGGTTGATCGGGTCCACACACCCTCCCTGAAAACGCTTAGGAACGCTTCGTTTTTCCGGACACTCCCAGTAAACGGTCAGTTACCACCCACAAGCGACCTCTTCCTGTCAATCACCCTGCGAACGCCCGTGCAATCAAAATTTTCGCACCAGTCTGTCGCTTACCGGCGATGCCCGTTGTTTGCCGACACAAGTGCGCATTGCAGTGCAAATGCATGCGCAGTCTATTGCTGATCGCCCGCTGTGCAAAAACGCACAGCAATGATCAGATCTGAATCACCCCCATAGTACAAAGTAATACATTCATATTTACAGAAGTCACAGATAGGAAGGCCCAATATGATGGAATACAAAGGACTGATTAGGCATGAAGTAGTCATATGGCCATCCAGCAAAGGGAAAGCATACATTAGTAGGCCTGTAACTACAACAAAACAAACAAGTAAAAACTAATAAAGTTTGCCCACGTCATTGCCCCCCCCAAATGGTAACACTGGAATTGGGGGTCGTCCTCAATCATATCTAGAAGATTCCAAGAGGCGTTACATAAGGAGTTTTTTCTAACGTCCTAAGTGGATGCTGGGGACTCCGTCAGGACCATGGGGAATAGCGGCTCCGCAGGAGACAGGGCACAAAAATAAAGCTTTAGGATTAGGTGGTGTGTACTGGCTCCTCCCCCTATGACCCTCCTCCAAGCCTCAGTTAGGTTTTTGTGCCCGTCCGAGCAGGGTGCAATCTAGGTGGCTCTCTTAAAGAGCTGCTTAGAAAAAGTTTTTAGGTTTTTTATTTTCAGTGAGTCCTGCTGGCAACAGGCTCACTGCATCGAGGGACTTAGGGGAGAGAATTTCAACTCACTTGCGTGCAGGATGGATTGGATTCTTAGGCTACTGGACACCATTAGCTCCAGAGGGAGTCGGAACACAGGTCTCACCCTGGGGTTCGTCCCGGAGCCGCGCCGCCGACCCCCCTTACAGATGCTGAAGATTGAAGGTCCGGAAACAGGCGGCAGAAGGCTCTTCAGTCTTCATGAAGGTAGCGCACAGCACTGCAGCTGTGCGCCATTGTTGTCACACACTTCACACCAAGCGGTCACGGAGGGTGCAGGGCGCTGCTGGGGGCGCCCTGGGCAGCAATATTTAATACCTTTATGGCAAAAGAATACATCACATATAGCCATTGAGGCTATATGTATGTATTTAACCCATGCCAGATATCTAAAACTCCGGGAGAAAAGCCCGCCGAAATAGGGGGCGGGGCTTATTCTCCTCAGCACACAGCGCCATTTTCCTGCTCAGCTCCGCTGTGAGGAAGGCTCCCAGGACTCTCCCCTGCACTGCACTACAGAAACAGGGTAAAACAGAGAGGGGGGGCATTTTTTGGCGATATTTTGATATATTTAAGCTGCTATAAGGAACAACACTTATATAAGGTTGTTCCCATATATATTATAGCGCTTGGGTGTGTGCTGGCAAACTCTCCCTCTGTCTCCCCAAAGGGCTAGTGGGGTCCTGTCTTCGATAAGAGCATTCCCTGTGTGTCTGCTGTGTGTCGGTACGTGTGTGTCGACATGTATGAGGACGATGTTGGTGTGGAGGCAGAGCAATTGCCGATAATGGTGATGTCACCCCCCAGGGAGTCGACACCGGAATGGATGGCTTTGTTTATGGAATTACGTGATAATGTCAGCACATTACAAAAATCAGTTGACGACATGAGACGGCCGGCAAACCAGTTAGTACCTGCCCAGGCGTCTCAGACACCGTCAGGGGCTGTAAAGCGCCCTTTACCTCAGTCGGTCGACACAGACCCAGACACAGACACTGAATCTAGTGTCGACGGTGATGAAACAAACGTATTTTCAAGTAGGGCCACATGTTATATGATCACGGCAATGAAGGAGGCTTTGCATATCTCTGATACTGCAAGTACCACAAAAAGGGGTATTATGTGGGGGGTGAAAAAACTACCTGTAGTTTTTCCTGAATCAGAGGAATTAAATGATGTATGTGATGAAGCGTGGGTTAACCCAGATAGAAAAGTGCTAATTTCAAAAAAGTTATTAGCATTATACCCTTTCCCGCCAGAGGTTAGGGCGCGCTGGGATACACCCCCTAGGGTGGATAAGGCGCTCACACGCTTATCAAAACAAGTGGCGTTACCGTCTCCTGATACGGCCGCCCTCAGGGATCCAGCTGATAGGAGACTGGAAACTACCCTAAAAAGTATATACACACATACTGGTGTTATACTGCGACCAGCCATCGCCTCAGCCTGGATGTGCAGTGCTGGGGTCGTCTGGTTGGATTCCCTGACTGAAAATATTGATACCCTGGATAGGGACAGTATTTTATTGACTATAGAGCAATTAAAGGATGCTTTCCTTTATATGCGAGATGCTCAGAGAGATATTTGCACTCTGGCATCGAGAGTAAATGCGATGTCCATATCTGCCAGAAGGAGTTTATGGACGCGACAGTGGTCAGGTGATGCGGATTCCAAACGACATATGGAAGTATTGCCGTATAAAGGGGAGGAATTATTTGGCGTCGGTCTATCGGATCTGGTGGCCACGGCAACTGCCGGAAAATCCACCTTTTTACCTCAGACCCCCTCCCAACAGAAAAAGACACCGTCTTTTCAGCCGCAGTCCTTTCGGTCCTATAAGAACAAGCGGACAAAAGGACAGTCATATCTGCCTCGGGGCAGAGGAAGGGGTAAGAGAGGGCAGCAAGCAGCCCCTGCCCAGGAACAGAAGCCCTCTCAGGGTTCTGCAAAGCCCTCAGCATGACGCTGGGGCCTTACAAGCGGACTCAGGAGCGGTGGGGGGTCGACTCAAGAATTTCAGCGCACAGTGGGCTTGCTCACAGGTGGACCCCTGGATCCTGCAGGTAGTATCTCAGGGTTACAGGTTGGAATTCGAGAAGTCTCCCCCTCGCAGGTTCCTAAAGTCTGCTTTGCCAACGTCTCCCTCAGACAGGGCGACGGTATTGGAAGCCATTCACAAGCTGTTTTCTCAGCAGGTGATAGTCAAGGTACCCCTCCTACAACAGGGAAAGGGGTATTACTCCACGCTATTTGTGGTACCGAAGCCGGACGGCTCGGTAAGACCTATTCTAAATCTGAAATCTTTGAACCTGTACATACAAAAATTCAAGTTCAAGATGGAGTCACTCAGAGCAGTGATAGCGAATCTGGAAGAAGGGGACTTTATGGTGTCCCTGGACATAAAGGATGCTTACCTGCATGTCCCAATTTGCCCTTCACATCAAGGGTACCTCAGGTTCGTCGTGCAAAACTGTCATTATCAGTTTCAGACGCTGCCGTTTGGATTGTCCACGGCACCTCGGGTCTTTACCAAGGTAATGGCCGAAATGATGATTCTTCTGCGAAGAAGAGGCGTATTAATTATCCCTTACTTGGACGATCTCCTGATAAGGGCAAGGTCCAGAGAACAGCTGGAGGACGGAGTAGCACTAACCCGACTAGTGCTGCAACAACACGGGTGGATTCTGAATTTTCCAAAATCTCAGTTGACCCCGACGACACGTCTACTGTTCCTGGGAATGATTCTGGACACGGTTCAGAAAAAGGTGTTTCTTCCGGAGGAGAAAGCCAGGGAGTTATCCGAACTTGTCAGGAACCTCCTAAAACCAGGGAAAGTGTCTGTGCATCAATGCACAAGAGTCCTGGGAAAGATGGTGGCTTCTTACGAAGCGATTCCATTCGGCAGATTCCACGCACGAACTTTTCAGTGGGATCTGCTGGACAAATGGTCCGGATCACATCTGCAGATGCATCAGCGGATAACCTTATCGCCACGGACAAGGGTGTCTCTTCTGTGGTGGTTGCAGAGTGCTCATCTGTTAGAGGGCCGCAGATTCGGCATACAGGACTGGGTCCTGGTGACCACGGATGCCAGTCTGAGAGGCTGGGGAGCGGTCACACAGGGAAGAAACTTCCAGGGAGTATGGTCAAGCCTGGAGATGTCTCTTCACATAAATATACTGGAGCTAAGAGCGATTTACAATGCTCTAAGTCTGGCAAAACCCCTGCTTCAGGGTCAGCCGGTGTTGATCCAGTCGGACAACATCACGGCAGTCGCCCACGTAAACAGACAGGGCGGCACAAGAAGCAGGACAGCAATGGCAGAAGCTGCAAGGATTCTTCGCTGGGCGGAAGATCATGTGATAGCACTGTCAGCAGTATTCATTCCGGGAGTGGACAACTGGGAAGCAGACTTCCTCAGCAGACACGATCTACACCCGGGAGAGTGGGGACTTCATCCAGAAGTCTTCCACATGATTGTGAACCGTTGGGAAAAACCAATGGTGGATATGATGGCGTCCCGCCTCAACAAAAAACTGGACAGGTATTGCGCCAGGTCAAGAGACCCTCAGGCAATAGCTGTGGACGCTCTGGTAACACCGTGGGTGTTCCAGTCAGTGTATGTGTTCCCTCCTCTGCCTCTCATACCAAAAGTACTGAGAATTATACGGCAAAAGGGAGTAAGAACGATACTAGTGGCTCCGGATTGGCCAAGAAGAACTTGGTACCCGGAACTTCAAGAGATGCTCACGGAGGATCCGTGGCCTCTACCTCTAAGATGGGACCTGCTTCAGCAGGGACCGTGTCTATTCCAAGACTTACCGCGGCTGCGTTTGACGGCATGGCGGTTGAACGCCGAATTCTAAGGGAAAAAGGCATTCCGGAAGAGGTCATTCCTACACTGGTAAAGCCAGGAAGGAGGTGACTGCACAACATTATCACCGCATTTGGAGAAAATATGTTGCGTGGTGTGAGGCCAGGAAGGCCCCCACGGAGGAATTTCAACTGGGTCGATTCCTACATTTCCTGCAAACAGGATTGTCTATGGGCCTCAAATTGGGGTCCATTAAGGTTCAAATTTCGGCCCTGTCGATTTTCTTCCAGAAAGAATTGGCTTCAGTTCCTGAAGTCCAGACTTTTGTAAAAGGAGTACTACATATACAGCCCCCGGTTGTGCCCCCAGTGGCACCGTGGGATCTTAATGTAGTCTTGGATTTTCTCAAATCCCATTGGTTTGAGCCGCTCAAATCGGTGGAGTTGAAGTATCTTACATGGAAAGTAACCATGCTACTGGCCCTGGCTTCAGCCAGGAGAGTATCAGAATTGGCGGCTTTATCATATAAGAGCCCATATCTGATTTTCCATACGGACAGGGCAGAACTGCGGACGCGTCCTCATTTTCTGCCTAAGGTGGTGTCAGCGTTTCACCTGAACCAGCCTATTGTGGTGCCTGCGGCTACTAACGATTTGGAGGATTCCAAGTTGTTGGACGTGGTCCGGGCATTGAAAATATATATTTCAAGAACGGCGGGAGTCAGAAAGTCTGACTCACTGTTTATATTGTATGCACCCAACAAGATGGGTGCTCCTGCTTCTAAGCAGACGATTGCTCGTTGGAGTCCCCAGCATCCACTTAGGACTTTAGAGAAAATAAGAATTTACTTACCGATAATTCTATTTCTCGTAGTCCGTAGTGGATGCTGGGCGCCCATCCCAAGTGCGGATTGTCTGCAATACTTGTACATAGTTATTGTTACAAACAAATTCGGGTTGTTATTGTTGTGAGCCGTCTGTTCAGAGGCTCCTACGTTTGTCATACTGTTAACTGGGTTCAGATCACAAGTTATACGGTGTGATTGGTGTGGCTGGTATGAGTCTTACCCGGGATTCAATATCCTTCCTTATTGTGTACGCTCGTCCGGGCACAGTATCCTAACTGAGGCTTGGAGGAGGGTCATAGGGGGAGGAGCCAGTACACACCACCTAATCCTAAAGCTTTATTTTTGTGCCCTGTCTCCTGCGGAGCCGCTATTCCCCATGGTCCTGACGGAGTCCCCAGCATCCACTACGGACTACGAGAAATAGAATTATCGGTAAGTAAATTCTTATTTTAATTTGGGTCTGGATATCTGTGGATAGGGTCACAATAAAACTCCCACATTTCAAAGCTTTTTTCAGTTTTAGCCTCGTCATCTAGCACTACCTCCACCCATGCCATGCGGCAGACCAATGACTCCTTTTGAGAGAATGTTTCTGGCTCCTACCTGCCCATCACATTTCCTTTCAACATGTTATACAGATGTGCCCTCATAAATCTAGCCTCAAAATACCATGCATGGCGAGATGCCTGGTGTGAGTGAGCTGGCAGTTCCTATGCAACTCTGCTAATGTCTGGTTTATTTTTTTGCCAAGAAGCTCAAGCAGACTCTGCTGATTAAAATTATATGCAGCATGCCCAGGCTTGGACTGGCCCACTGGGGTACAGGGGAAACCACTGGTGGGCCCCACTGCCTGGGGGCCCACCTCCTGCTCTAAGGATCAGGTTCTAGATAGAGATGAGCGGGTTCGGTTTCTTTGAATCCGAACCCGCACGAACTTCACTTTTTTTTTTCACGGGTCCGAGCGACTCGGATCTTCCCGCCTTGCTCGGTTAACCCGAGCGCGCCCGAACGTCATCATGACGCTGTCGGATTCTCGCGAGACTCGGATTCTATATAAGGAGCCGCGCGTCGCCGCCATTTTCACACGTGCATTGAGATTGATAGGGAGAGGACGTGGCTGGCGTCCTCTCCATTTAGATTAGATTTAGAAGAGAGAGAGAGAGATTGCTGTGATACTGTAGATTAGAAGAGAGTGCAGACAGAGTTTAGTGACTGACGACCACAGTGACCAGTGACCACCAGAGACAGTGCAGTTGTTTGTTTTATTTAATATATCCGTTCTCTGCCTGAAAAAAACGATACACAGTCACACAGTGACTCAGTCTGTGTGCACTGCTCAGCCCAGTGTGCTGCACATCAATGTATTGTATATAAAGCTTATAATTGTGGGGGAGACTGGGGAGCACTGCAGGTTGTTATAGCAGGAGCCAGGAGTACATGATAAATAATATTATATTAAAATTAAACAGTGCACACTTTTGCTGCAGGAGTGCCACTGCCAGTGTGACTAGTGGTGACCAGTGCCTGACCACCAGTATATTAGTAGTATTGTATACTATCTCTTTATCAACCAGTCTATATTAGCAGCAGACACAGTACAGTGCGGTAGTTCACGGCTGTGGCTACCTCTGTGTCGGCACTCGGCAGGCAGTCCGTCCATCCATAATTGTATTATAATATATACCACCTAACCGTGGTTTTTTTTTCATTCTTTATACCGTCGTCATACTAGTTGTTACGAGTATACTACTATCTCTTTATCAACCAGTGTACAGTGCGGTAGTTCACGGCTGTGGCTACCTCTGTGTCGGCACTCGGCAGGCAGTCCGTCCAACCATAATTGTATTATATACCACCTAACCGTGGTTTTTTTTTCATTCTTTATACCGTCGTCATACTAGTTGTTACGAGTATACTACTATCTCTTTATCAACCAGTGTACAGTGCGGTAGTTCACGGCTGTGGCTACCTCTGTGTCGGCACTCGGCAGGCAGTCCGTCCATCCATAATTGTATTATAATATATACCACCTAACCGTGGTTTTTTTTTCATTCTTTATACCGTCGTCAGACTAGTTGTTACGAGTATACTACTATCTCTTTATCAACCAGTGTACAGTGCGGTAGTTCACGGCTGTGGCTACCTCTGTGTCGGCACTCGGCAGGCAGTCCGTCCATCCATAATTGTATTATAATATATACCACCTAACCGTGGTTTTTTTTTCATTCTTTATACCGTCGTCATACTAGTTGTTACGAGTATACTACTATCTCTTTATCAACCAGTGTACAGTGCGGTAGTTCACGGCTGTGGCTACCTCTGTGTCGGCACTCGGCAGGCAGTCCGTCCAACCATAATTGTATTATAATATATACCACCTAACCGTGGTTTTTTTTTCATTCTTTATACCGTCGTCATACTAGTTGTTACGAGTATACTACTATCTCTTTATCAACCAGTGTACAGTGCGGTAGTTCACGGCTGTGGCTACCTCTGTGTCGGCACTCGGCAGGCAGTCCGTCCAACCATAATTGTATTATAATATATACCACCTAACCGTGGTTTTTTTTTCATTCTTTATACCGTCGTCATACTAGTTGTTACGAGTATACTACTATCTCTTTATCAACCAGTGTACAGTGCGGTAGTTCACGGCTGTGGCTACCTCTGTGTCGGCACTCGGCAGGCAGTCCGTCCATCCATAATTGTATTATATACCACCTAACCGTGGTTTTTTTATACCACCTAACCGTGGCAGTCCGTCCATAATTGTATACTAGTATCCAATCCATCCATCTCCATTGTTTACCTGAGGTGCCTTTTAGTTCTGCCTATAAAATATGGAGAACAAAAAAGTTGAGGTTCCAAAATTAGGGAAAGATCAAGATCCACTTCCACCTCGTGCTGAAGCTGCTGCCACTAGTCATGGCCGAGACGATGAAATGCCAGCAACGTCGTCTGCCAAGGCCGATGCCCAATGTCATAGTACAGAGCATGTCAAATCCAAAACACCAAATATCAGAAAAAAAAGGACTCCAAAACCTAAAATAAAATTGTCGGAGGAGAAGCGTAAACTTGCCAATATGCCATTTACCACACGGAGTGGCAAGGAACGGCTGAGGCCCTGGCCTATGTTCATGGCTAGTGGTTCAGCTTCACATGAGGATGGAAGCACTCAGCCTCTCGCTAGAAAACTGAAAAGACTCAAGCTGGCAAAAGCACCGCAAAGAACTGTGCGTTCTTTGAAATCCCAAATCCACAAGGAGAGTCCAATTGTGTCGGTTGCGATGCCTGACCTTCCCAACACTGGACGTGAAGAGCATGCGCCTTCCACCATTTGCACGCCCCCTGCAAGTGCTGGAAGGAGCACCCGCAGTCCAGTTCCTGATAGTCAGATTGAAGATGTCAGTGTTGAAGTACACCAGGATGAGGAGGATATGGGTGTTGCTGGCGCTGGGGAGGAAATTGACCAGGAGGATTCTGATGGTGAGGTGGTTTGTTTAAGTCAGGCACCCGGGGAGACACCTGTTGTCCGTGGGAGGAATATGGCCGTTGACATGCCAGGTGAAAATACCAAAAAAATCAGCTCTTCGGTGTGGAGGTATTTCACCAGAAATGCGGACAACAGGTGTCAAGCCGTGTGTTCCCTTTGTCAAGCTGTAATAAGTAGGGGTAAGGACGTTAACCACCTCGGAACATCCTCCCTTATACGTCACCTGCAGCGCATTCATAATAAGTCAGTGACAAGTTCAAAAACTTTGGGTGACAGCGGAAGCAGTCCACTGACCAGTAAATCCCTTCCTCTTGTAACCAAGCTCACGCAAACCACCCCACCAACTCCCTCAGTGTCAATTTCCTCCTTCCCCAGGAATGCCAATAGTCCTGCAGGCCATGTCACTGGCAAGTCTGACGAGTCCTCTCCTGCCTGGGATTCCTCCGATGCATCCTTGCGTGTAACGCCTACTGCTGCTGGCGCTGCTGTTGTTGCCGCTGGGAGTCGATGGTCATCCCAGAGGGGAAGTCGTAAGCCCACTTGTACTACTTCCAGTAAGCAATTGACTGTTCAACAGTCCTTTGCGAGGAAGATGAAATATCACAGCAGTCATCCTACTGCAAAGCGGATAACTGAGGCCTTGGCATCCTGGGTGGTGAGAAACGTGGTTCCGGTATCCATCATTACTGCAGAGCCAACTAGAGACTTGTTGGAGGTACTGTGTCCCCGGTACCAAATACCATCTAGGTTCCATTTCTCTAGGCAGGCGATACCGAAAATGTACACAGACCTCAGAAAAAGAGTCACCAGTGTCCTAAAAAATGCAGCTGTACCCAATGTCCACTTAACCACGGACATGTGGACAAGTGGAGCAGGGCAGGGTCAGGACTATATGACTGTGACAGCCCACTGGGTAGATGTATGGACTCCCGCCGCAAGAACAGCAGCGGCGGCACCAGTAGCAGCATCTCGCAAACGCCAACTCTTTCCTAGGCAGGCTACGCTTTGTATCACCGCTTTCCAGAATACGCACACAGCTGAAAACCTCTTACGGCAACTGAGGAAGATCATCGCGGAATGGCTTACCCCAATTGGACTCTCCTGTGGATTTGTGGCATCGGACAACGCCAGCAATATTGTGTGTGCATTAAATCTGGGCCAATTCCAGCACGTCCCATGTTTTGCACATACCTTGAATTTGGTGGTGCAGAATTTTTTAAAAAACGACAGGGGCGTGCAAGAGATGCTGTCGGTGGCCAGAAGAATTGCGGGACACTTTCGGCGTACAGGCACCACGTACAGAAAACTGGAGCACCACCAAAAACTACTGAACCTGCCCTGCCATCATCTGAAGCAAGAAGTGGTAACGAGGTGGAATTCAACCCTCTATATGCTTCAGAGGTTGGAGGAGCAGCAAAAGGCCATTCAAGCCTATACAATTGAGCACGATATAGTAGGTGGAATGCACCTGTCTCAAGTGCAGTGGAGAATGATTTCAACGTTGTGCAAGGTTCTGATGCCCTTTGAACTTGCCACACGTGAAGTCAGTTCAGACACTGCCAGCCTGAGTCAGGTCATTCCCCTCATCAGGCTTTTGCAGAAGAAGCTGGAGGCATTGAAGGAGGAGCTAACACGGAGCGATTCCGCTAGGCATGTGGGACTTGTGGATGCAGCCCTTAATTCGCTTAACAAGGATTCACGGGTGGTCAATCTGTTGAAATCCGAGCACTACATTTTGGCCACCGTGCTCGATCCTAGATTTAAAGCCTACCTTGGATCTCTCTTTCCGGCAGACACAGGTCTGCTGGGGTTGAAAGACCTGCTGGTGACAAAATTGTCAAGTCAAGCGGAACGCGACCTGTCAACATCTCCTCCTTCACATTCTCCCGCAACTGGGGGTGCGAGGAAAAGGCTCAGAATTCCGAGCCCACCCGCTGGCGGTGATGCAGGGCAGTCTGGAGCGACTGCTGATGCTGACATCTGGTCCGGACTGAAGGACCTGACAACGATTACGGACATGTCGTCTACTGTCACTGCATATGATTCTCTCAACATTGATAGAATGGTGGAGGATTATATGAGTGACCGCATCCAAGTAGGCACGTCACACAGTCCGTACTTATACTGGCAGGAAAAAGAGGCAATTTGGAGGCCCTTGCACAAACTGGCTTTATTCTACCTAAGTTGCCCTCCCACAAGTGTGTACTCCGAAAGAGTGTTTAGTGCCGCCGCTCACCTTGTCAGCAATCGGCGTACGAGGTTACATCCAGAAAATGTGGAGAAGATGATGTTCATTAAAATGAATTATAATCAATTCCTCCGCGGAGACATTGACCAGCAGCAATTGCCTCCACAAAGTACACAGGGAGCTGAGATGGTGGATTCCAGTGGGGACGAATTGATAATCTGTGAGGAGGGGGATGTACACGGTGATATATCGGAGGGTGAAGATGAGGTGGACATCTTGCCTCTGTAGAGCCAGTTTGTGCAAGGAGAGATTAATTGCTTCTTTTTTGGGGGGGGTCCAAACCAACCCGTCATATCAGTCACAGTCGTGTGGCAGACCCTGTCACTGAAATGATGGGTTGGTTAAAGTGTGCATGTCCTGTTTTGTTTATACAACATAAGGGTGGGTGGGAGGGCCCAAGGATAATTCCATCTTGCACCTCTTTTTTCTTTTCTTTTTCTTTGCATCATGTGCTGATTGGGGAGGGTTTTTTGGAAGGGACATCCTGCGTGACACTGCAGTGCCACTCCTAGATGGGCCCGGTGTTTGTGTCGGCCACTAGGGTCGCTAATCTTACTCACACAGCTACCTCATTGCGCCTCTTTTTTTCTTTGCGTCATGTGCTGTTTGGGGAGGGTTTTTTGGAAGGGACATCCTGCGTGACACTGCAGTGCCACTCCTAGATGTGCCCGGTGTTTGTGTCGGCCACTAGGGTCGCTAATCTTACTCACACAGCTACCTCATTGCGCCTCTTTTTTTCTTTGCGTCATGTGCTGTTTGGGGAGGGTTTTTTGGAAGGGACATCCTGCGTGACACTGCAGTGCCACTCCTAGATGGGCCCGGTGTTTGTGTCGGCCACTAGGGTCGCTAATCTTACTCACACAGCTACCTCATTGCGCCTCTTTTTTTCTTTGCGTCATGTGCTGTTTGGGGAGGGTTTTTTGGAAGGGACATCCTGCGTGACACTGCAGTGCCACTCCTAGATGGGCCCGGTGTTTGTGTCGGCCACTAGGGTCGCTTATCTTACTCACACAGCGACCTCGGTGCAAATTTTAGGACTAAAAATAATATTGTGAGGTGTGAGGTATTCAGAATAGACTGAAAATGAGTGTAAATTATGGTTTTTGAGGTTAATAATACTTTGGGATCAAAATGACCCCCAAATTCTATGATTTAAGCTGTTTTTTAGTGTTTTTGGAAAAAAACACCCGAATCCAAAACACACCCGAATCCGACAAAAATAATTCGGTGAGGTTTTGCCAAAACGCGTTCGAACCCAAAACACGGCCGCGGAACCGAACCCAAAACCAAAACACAAAACCCGAAAAATTTCAGGCGCTCATCTCTAGTTCTAGACTGTGCACTTGAATTATACATTATACATATGTTACCTTATACTGGATTATTGCTGTTATTAATCTGATACATTATCATGCATGCAGCAGCTGAATTTACTGTATATATTTATGAAGGGGCCCAGACATTGCACTCTCTAATGGTTAGTCAAACCAATGAGGTGACAGGCCACACCCCCTGTGCAGACTGGCCACTCCCCTAAACATGGGCCCCTACCACTGCATTCCCCCGGTGGGCCTTACATGCCCCAGTCCGACACTGAGCATGCCTATATTATGTGTGCGACTGTGGCTGTATCTGCATATGAAATGCTATGTTACAGTGTTTTCCAGTAAAATAGGCATGCTGCATATAATTTTAATCAGCAGAGTCTACTCATGTTTTATTCGCATAGCGAAGCAAACAAAATGCTTTTATTGGGGGAAAATGCTCAAAAAGATGCCTGGCATTAGTAAACGCTCTCACGACTAGGCACAACTAGAAGTGCTGTGTAACATGACTGTAGCAATGATGAAGGAGGACACGTCTGTGAATTACTGTTTGGACATGTGTATCTTGAGCCTCCTGAGTTTCTGGGTGACTGGGAACGTGAATTGTAGGTCTCTTTCAGCCCTCTAGATTGACATAACATTTTATTTAACTTATTCCTAGCTCAGTTACAGTAGTTACTCAGTTATTGAAATGCAATACAAGGTGGTTTCCATTGGTATAGGTGCACCCACATTTTAGCAAAACTTCCTACTCTGTCTGACAGATGTTGGCATTGTAACTCTGCAGAAGGCTCACCTCTGCACATTTGGTGGAAGTGCCTAGCTCTACTCTTCTTTTGGGAAAAAGACAGTCTTAGACTGTGTAGTCCCTTCGGACCCTTCCTTTTGGCTCTTAGATTTGTACCCTGGTCCCCTAGCTACTTACACATAAATCCTTGCTGAAATTCCTCAATAGCATTGAGAAGGTGGTCATTCCGGTACATTGGAAGTCCACGGCCCCACCCTCTTTGAAGGAATGGCTGTCCAGGATAGATCTAAATATGGGTATGAAAAATCTAGGTCATGTGTGGAGAAACACAAAGTATTTTGTTCTACCTGGTGCTCTTGGTTTGAGATTAAATCGTCTGTGGCATATATAGCAGCATAGGTTTGAGGTCTAGGTACACTAGATATGCTGCTTTCCCCCTCCCCTGTCCTTTTTTTCATTTCCCTCTCCTTTCCTTTTGTATAGTCCTGTCTTTGTCCATGTTTTCTCTTTCTTTTTTCTCTTACGTCCTAGAGGATACTGGGGTTCCATTTAGTACCATGGGGTATAGACGGGTCCACTAGGAGCCATGGGCACTTTAAGAATTTGGTAGTGAATGCTGGCTCCTCCCTCTATGCCCCTCCTACCAGACTCAGTTTAGAAGATATGCCCGTAGGAGTCGGTCACGCTTATGGAAGCTCCTGAAGAGTTTTCTGCATTTATTTTATATGTTTGTTATTTTCAGGCAGGGCTGGTTGGCACAATCCTGCCTGCTTCATGGGACTTAGAGGGGGAACGGCCCAACCTCTTGAAGGGTTAATGGTCCCGTTCCCCGCTGACAGGACACTGAACTCCTGAGGGAACTATTCACAAGCCCCACCACGGCGAGTGTACATTCCCGCAGCACGCCGCCATCCCTAACAAAGCCAGAAGAAAGAAGAGTGGTGAGTACTAAGCCGGCGTCCCGACTAATGGGTCGCCGGCCATTATAGCGGCATGAGGGTACGGAGACACACGGCTACTAACCTGGGTGAATTGCGTCTCCAGACACAGTACACAGCTGCGTCTCAGTACACTGTACACAGGTGGTCATACCGAGTTGTTCACTATTTTTTACGTTCGCACAAGGCAAATGCAAAATTGCGAACTCGTTGTACATTAGCGAACATACGCCCCCAACAGTATTTTGCAATCTCGTACGCAGCAATACACAAAGTAGGCGTATGCCAAATGACATCGCAAGAATGCACTTCTATCGCATTACTACAAACACCATCGTTAAAATCCGAACTCGTCATACATGTGCACAATCTTCGCAAAATTGCACACGCTATGTACTTTTGCTAAAAAACGCACAGCAATTTAGTTTTTTTGTTTTTAAATTTTAACACCTTTGAGTTCTATCTCTTCAAGCCTTCCTCAATTAAGATTCCAATTAGTGTAATGAATTATAATGGTCATGACCAATTAAGTCTACAAAGATTACCCGCAGAACACTTTGTAGGCATAATTGGCCATTAACATGTTGTTTTTAAAATAAGTGTTACAGATGTTGAAACTGTGCCTGGCCTAATGTAAAATTCCTGCTTTTTGTGTAGAGGTGTTGTGTGTGTATAAATGTGTTTAGATGTTTTTCAAAACAATCAGCTCCTAACTGTCATAAATCAGTCTGTTTTTTTTAACGAAATTAAAAATACTATTCTTAAGTAAGATGTGTGAAATGTTTAAGGTAACCAATTTCTGGACGCCAATCTGCTGTTCCTTTATTGCATTAATAAACACAACACTCGCTTAAATTGAAAAAAAAATTGTTTTTGCAGGTCCTCAATGTCTACCAGCAAGGCCCTCATATTTCGATTTATGCGGGCAAGAATGCCAGTAATAGTTGTGGGATCTCCAACTGCACCATCTGAAATGAAGGGCAAAAATAAAAATTAATAACTTACTGACATTACCTATTATAGAAGCAAGGCACAAAGCACACTTTAATGGCAAAGTGACTACATCATGGTTGTTTTTTTCATAAAACAGTAGCAGGCCAACACATACAAGCATGCTCAGCAATGTTTTAATTAAAAAAAAAAACATGTTATAAGTGTAGCACACCATGCTGGGATTCATTCACATCTGGAGTGACCAAGACTTGCCTTTTTTGGGGTTGGCCCTGCCTCATCACACTGCATCTCAACATCTTCAGAGGGACTACATATACTAGCATGCCCACACTCCCTGAAATCCTGCCTTACCTCTTAAGGTGAGACAGGTCTTGTTGTTATGTTTTGACAAACAACATTTTTTAAGTGACACTTTAACAACACATGTCCCCAGACTTGGACTGTCACATAGGGGTACAGGGGAAAGCACCAGTGGCCCTAATTTCATGCATGAACAGCCTAAGGATCAGGTTCCAGACTGTGGTCTTGCCTGTTGCATTTTGGTGGTCCTAAACATTGTCGACCCGCACACTGTCGATCTAATGATCCACACCCCTTACATGTTACACTGTATATTTTAAGTGTGTTTTTGGAACACACTATTGTTAGGCAGTCATTCTTTGGTTGGCTTTGGATGGACGTCAGCCTCTGTAGGTCGACATGTGCTAGTTCTACATGTCACAAGATCAACATGTTATTTATGGATACATGACAAATGTTTAAGTATTTTTTTCACTTTATGCGGCTTGTGTACTCCAATTGCAATGGAAATTGCTTACGATGTAAGCGGTAGTGTAGCGACTCACCTTGTCCTAAGCCTGGCAAACAAAGTGAATCATGCGATTTGACTGTGCAAATATTGGGATACCCAGGCACTCTAAGTTAAAAAGGACAAAAACATAGCAAAATACCCTCAGGTCTAACTTTTTACCTGACAACCTAGCACATATAAACCCTGTTGTCCTGGCAACCCTGTCGACCTAGAGTGGACAGCCTAAACATTGTAGACCTAGACATTGTACATCTCATGATCCACACACAAATGTAAATGCAACATCCATACCATGATGAAGAAGACAATCAATTTTCCTTGGCCCAAGATTGGCTCCAGTACAACACTGCATGTAATTGTAATTGAAGTTAAAGTAGCTAACAAATACAATTTAAATGTGTAAAAACTTACTATCATCTTCCACATGTCCAGCACCCTCAAACTCCTCGGGAGCCTCTGCTGCCCATTCAGTGGGTGGTGAAGGAGGCTGGATTGGGGAAGGAGGCTGGATTGGGGAAGGAGAATGGATGGGTAAGTTGTTTAGAGATGGTGGGTCTGATTGAGAGGGGGAGAGGGGCTGAGAGGGGGTTTGGGCCAGAGAGGGGGAGTGGGGCTGAGTGGAGGAGGGGGCTGAGAAGTGGGTTGGGCCAGAGAGGGGGAGGAGGGCTGAGAGGTGGGTTGGGCCAGAGAAGGGGAGGGGGCTGAGATGTGGGTTGGGCCAGAGAGGGGGAGGGTGCAGAGAGGTGAGTTGGGCCAGAGAGGGGGAGGTGGGTTGAGAAGGAGTTTGTGAAAGAGAGGGGGAGTGGGTTCTAGTGGTTTGTGAAAGAGAGGGGGATGAGTTTGGAGATGGTGATTGGGAAAGAGAGGGGGTTCGAGAGGGGGGTTAAGAAAGAGAGGGGGTTCGAGAGGGGGGTTGGGAAAGAGAGGGGGATGGGGTTCGAGAGGGGTGTTAGGAAAGAGAGGGGGAGGGGGTTGGAGAGGGGGTGGTTGATGATGAAGGGGAAGTTTGATTTTGGGGTTCAGGGTGTTGAGGGGATGAGGGAGTTTGGGGTGGGGAGGAGGCTGGAGGTGAGGAAGGTGCTTGAGTAGCTTGCCGTTGTGCTTGCCCTAGAATCACATTTAAATAAAAATAAATAAATAAAAATCAGTTCCATGTGCATTCCCAAATAACATTGTTATTTATTAATACAAATACAAAGTTAGTTATGTCTGCAGCCTACAGCCTGTGTGCCGACTCACCACACCACTAAACATTACCCCTAAGCACTCTGCTCCCCAGTCTGTACTGCAAGCCCAGAGCGCACACACTCTGTAAACTGGTTAAGTGTGGTATGTTTTGGGGACTATAGTTTAATAATAATGTCTGCTAATAATCTCACTTTATCACATCTAAGCACAATTTGTTTGGCAATTTTCAAATCTTTTACATTATTTTGTTAGTGCTAATAATCACAGTTAAATAGTCATGTGAACACATTGTAATGCGTTTAACTTACTGCGTCTGCGGATTTGCTGGCGCAGGCGGAGGTCGCTCCACCGCCACTCCAGTTGCACTATGGAGCGCTGTGTCCGTGTTCGCGTCCGCAATATGCAGCCGTCCTCCGCGTAGGCCGCGTGGCTGATCCGATTTGGGACATACGGTCCCGCGTGGCCTACGTGGCGGTCCATTACCGCGGTGAGCACCCGCAGCTCGCGGTGGCTGAACGCGGATGCTCGCATGGTGCCTATGGCGTTTTCCTTACATGGGCATATATTTATAGTGTGTGGTCGCATTTCATTGGTTGAAATATCATGGTGTCATCTTTATTTAACTTTATTGATCTGTGTACAATATTTTACAAACAACATTTGATGTGCTCCCATTACTTAGTATCAGCGATTATTCGCAGGAGACACATCACCAAATAATAAATAAGAAACAACTATTTCACACTACAAATCCTGCTTCTCAGTTTGCTTTCTTTTTGGTTTTAGATTAAAGTACAAATGATCATAACTTTCCAATGATTTTATATATATATATATATATATATATATATATATATTCTATATATATATATATATATATATATATATATCTGTTTATTGTTTAATTTTTTATATTTTTAAAATTTAAATTTATATATATATATATATATATATATTCAACACAATATATATATATATATATATATATATACTCAAATATAGATATATATATATATATGTTCACATATATAAATATCTATATATATATATATTCAACACAATATATATGTATATGAATATATATATACTCAAATATATATGTGTATATATATATATATATATATATGCAAATAGAGGAAGAAACAGCAAAGCGCCTATAGTGTAGTATCCTTTAGTATAGTTTTTGTCACACGCAAGAATAATATTGTGTACCAGATTACGGCTTGACACAATGCCTGTCGATCCCCTGGTCTTTTAAGTCCAAGTCTCTGTCGGAATCTAGATAGAGTCAGGAAACAGGGAATCGCTATATAGCGTAGTAATTACTCAATAAGTAGGGTTAAATTTTGTATATCACATAAGGTTACATGCGTACCAGATAAAGTAATAATTTGTGCATATCAGTATTGGTGCTTGTATCCTGGTCCTCATCAGAGGGAGGTGGTCATAGGATAGCCTTTGAACGATATATCAATGCTCCAATCAACAATTTATATCAAAAAGGTCTAATTTATTAAGTGTACAAAAATATATAAGAAATAAATAGCTTAGCTTAAATGACAAAAATGTCGGCAGGAGTAGGTCAGCAAATCAGCAAGTCAGTTTCTCAACGCGTTTCGCCCGAATTTGGGCTTCATCAGGAGATTACATCATGCTCTAGTGAGGGCTTATTTATACCTACATCAATTAGCTGTACATTATGCAGATTACTTCCGGTTCGCGTGATCAGCGAAACCGGAAGTAGTATAAATTATTACAAAATCAACAATATGGTGCCTTAGGTGAGCGGAATTGGCTATTTGGTAGCCACAGCGTGTATTCCGGTTGAATTATGTGAACCAGAGCCACTGATGCCTGACACAGTGGTCTGTTTACATTCTGCGCTGTTCGGCGCCTGACTTCCGGCGGAAGTGCGTCTCCGCCGGAAGTGACGTTCCTCGCACGGCCGCATCCACCCTGACAACGTCCGGCAGCCGTATATGACAGGGTCCCGTGGAGAGGTGCTTTTCCGGCCACATGGCTAATTAACATATGTAAACACAGCAAGTGTGTTTAATTTGTGTGAATGGCTATTAAGCCACAAGTGGTGTGACAAAGCATTTAGAAAAGCTGATTCACAATATTGGAACATCAGAGAATGTAGATATAGGTATGAACATATAAATATATAAAAAAATATATATATAAAAAACTGAGTATAAATATAAATCTAAATATACATATAGATGAAAATACAAATAATGGCCAATAATGGACACTTCTAAAAATCAAATGAGGAATAGACATACATATATGTATAGCACATATATCTTGGTATAGAACAAACGCATGACCCAAGCGAGTTATTATATAATAAAAACATGTATACGTCATTAGGAATATATTCTAATATTGAGGAGGGCTTCAAAAATATCTGTATATATCACATATGTTAATGCAATGGTGCACAGGTTTCGGGGGCAATACCCAGAACTTATTGGTAGTAAATTTGGACTGACATCAGAATCAAAATCAGCGCATATACAGCCATAACACAGGTGCGTGCATATATAAAAACGGGGGTAGAGGGGGGGAGGAAAATAGATTAAAAAAACATGCATAACATTTAAAATGATGCGTTCTACCTACATATAACTAGAATTAGAGGATAAACAAAAGAAGAACATCTATTTACAAAAATGGTGCTATTTCATAGCCCTCATTGTGTCCATTGGGAGACATAGAGTTCAAAGTGAAAATCCAATACATCTCACGTTGTGAGAGTTTTTTTAAAAGGTCACCACCTCGTGGGCCCAGTTTCACATGTTCGAGTGCTTTAAAAGTTAGAGTATCTGTATTTGAGCCGTGAGCCGTGGCAAAGTGTCTGGAGAGCGGGTGGCTCTCGATTCTGTTCTTGACGTTCCTCACGTGCTCTTGAATTCGCAATTTCAGTGTTCTCTTTATCTTCCCTATATATTTCAAATGGCATCCGCATTCGATCATATATATCACCGATGATGTATTGCAGTTGATAAAATCATTAATTTTGAACTCTTTCGTGTTGTCACTATTGTGAAACATTCTCCGATTTGGGTGAACGAATTTACACATATTGCAGTGCCCACATTTGTACATACCAGTACATTTCGGGAGGCCTGTAGGAATACTGCGTGTGCACCTTAGCATACTCGGTGCTAGAATTTCCTTCAGATTTTGTGCCTTTCTGAATATAATTTCCGGACGTTCAGGGAGCAGTTCTTTAAGTACTGGGTCCATTTTTAAAATGTGCCAGTGTTTGGAGAGCACTTTCCTAATTTTTATTTCTTCACTGTGTAATAAATGGAGCACACATTTTCTTTTTGTCTCCCTTCAATGTATCCTTTGCTTTTAGTATTTCCTCTCTGTTTAGATTCGCACCTCTTTCGACCGCTTCATTAATAATATGATCCGGATATCCTCTTTCTTTAAATCGTTTGGCGTAAATTAGGGACTGTTCCGTAAAGGTCTCTGGAGTACTGCAATTTCTTCTAATCCTGTACATCTGTGAAAAGGGGATGTTATTTTTCCAGTTATGAGTATGACCACTTCTATAATGTAGGTAACTGTTCGTATCTACAGGTTTAATAAAATTCTTTGTAATTATCTTGTCCCCATCATGTGATAGAATTAGGTCCAGGAATTCTACTTCAGTTTTATTGGTGGTGCAAGTGAACTTTAGGTTAAAATCATTATTTTGGATGTATTTCATAAATTCACTAAAATCCTCTTCATCTCCGTTCCAGATTAAAATGATATCATCAATATACCGTTTGTAAAAGCAAATATTGTTCTTAAACTGACAATTTCCATAAATGAATTCCTTCTCCCACATTCCCATTACAATATTCGCGTAACTTGGTGCGAAAACCGTACCCATAGCTGTGCCGCAGGTCTGGAGGTAAAATGTGTCCATGAATTTAAAATAATTATGTGTTAAAATAAACTCAATAAGGGTGCAGATAAAATCACGATGTTCCCTCGTTATATTTAAATCTGTCTCCAGGATTTCACGGCAAGCTGCAAGTCCTTTTTCATGTGTAATACTTGTATAGAGTGATTGTACGTCAAACCCATTTCTGGAACACCCTCTCATTTTGTTAAACAATCTTGGCGACTCTGCAATGCAATCTGGCAACAGGGCACCATTTTAGTTATAAAACAGAACAGCAGAAGTGTTCCTCTAACTTTCTTCGGCTTCAGTGTTGTTCCACACCACCCTCTCATTTTCTCATTCGATGCCGAGGCAGATGATAAAACAGCAGAAGTGGTGGGTTACTGTATCTGATCCCCTTTGTTCTTTCATTTTTTTTCTCCTCTCTTTCTATCACCTCTCAGTCTCTGCTCATTTCATATATAGCAGGGCCACACCTTTGAAAGCCTCAGTACTTCCACCAACCTGGGGGACCCCATCAAATTATTTTGGGACATATATCATCTATTTTTGACATCAGAATCCGTGACAGTTTTTGCATAAAAGAGGACTTGCAGCCATCATCATTGAGATTTAAGACTCCCCTCACAAAAAAGGTGGCACCGAAATATTTCATCCTCGAAACCTTTATTTGATCTGGCGGACTTCACGTTTTCCTTCAGGTGTGGGAGCATATTGGAGTACATTTGATACCACATATTGCTTTTCCAAGATTCAAGAGTGCTCATCACATCATCATCAAGACTATGGGCCTCTACAAGAAAACCCTGTGAAACTCTCACAGAATCGAGTACACAAAGTTCCTGGTGTCATCAGGTGTGGGATATATCTACCTGCGGTCAGACCATACTGAGCATGCCCAACCTCGTCTGATCTTGGAAGCCAAGCACTGTGGGCCAGGTCAGTACCTGGTTGGGAGACCACCAGGGAATACCGGGTACTGCAGGTATTTTTATCCTAACACAGGACACAGGACCAAGAAACCTTCTCTCCCTTTTTTCCCTTCAAGATACATTCAGAAATCGGTGTAGAGCCAGGCACAATCCACCATTTGTTTATATTATATTTTATTTATTGATATTTTTCTCCCAGTGATACTTTCACCACCCATTCAATTATCATAATTACAGGGAGAAAAGCTCATACTTACATATATGGTTTCTACCATATTAATCATTTGGAGACACCCATATAATTTTGCTCACAGAACCATTATGCCAATTTGTTTTTGTTATTTTCTTAGTGATTTATTTAGATAACAACCAATTTTTTTGATTCATTTAGACTATAGTCTTTTAATCAATATTTGTTATATATCAGTGCCTTTCCTCACTTCCCCCTCCCTCCCTTTGCCTATAGTCAATATTTTATGAAGGTTGACAATAAAAGTTATATTTTAATGCAACTCATCATTTCATTTCATTTACAAGTGTGCCCCAGAAAAGATATATAGTCTTTCTTTTTTCTTTTGGCTCCGGTACTATACGGGAACCATCCCCCTCTTGTAGAGTGATTGTACGTCAATCGTAGTCCACAATAAGTTCTTTTCCCATTTGAAGTCGTTTAAAAGGTTTAAAACACTCGTTGTGTCCTTTAAGAAGGAGGGTAGATTCTGGACATGTGGTTTTAAAAACACATCCACATATATTCGGATAGATGTGCAGTTAGTGAATCTATTCCCGCTATAATAGGCCTGCCTGGTGGTGATGTCAAGCTCTTGTGGATCTTGGGGAGGTGGTATATAAATGGGATAATCGGATTATTGTTCAGGAGGTATTGATATTCGTCTTTCGAGATTATACTTTTATAGAGTGCTGGGGTCAGTACTTCCCTGAGTTCCTCGATGAATTCCTCCGTAGGGTCCTTTGGTTGTGGTTTGTATGAAGAAGTATCACTTAGTAGCCGTTGTGCTTCTTTAATATAAATGTCCTTATCCTGTATTACCAATCCTCCCCCTTTATCAGCCGGTCTCAATACAATGGTCTCGTTCTCCTTCAGTTCTTTCAGTGCATGTTTCTCATGGTTAGTCAGGTTGTATTTCTTTACTTTGAAGTCTTCTCCATCAATCAGATCCTTTTTTACTAGATCATAAAAAATGTTGATGTGCGAACCTTTAGACTCTAAAGGGTAAAACTTTGATTTAGTAGGATTATAGTTTGCAAGGATGGCATTGTCTCTCCTCGCAAAATGTCTCTTGAGGGTTAGGTTTCTCACATATTTGTTTAGGTCAATAAACATTTGAAATTTGTCCGGTTTATGCGTGGGAGCGAATGTAATTCCTTTACTAAGTAGGGAGATCTGTGGTTGTGTTAGGCTGTGGGAAGAAAGATTAAAAATGCCTTTGTCTTTAGGATCGGTTACCGGGAGTTTCTTTTTCTGGGGTTTTCTTCTTCCTCCTCTCTTTCCCCTTCTTGTAACCTTCTTTTTAATGGAGATGCATGGTATATATTTTCTTTGATCTTTTCCTGATATTCCTTGTCTCTGTGTGGTCTCGCTTGTCTGTGGCCTAAAAAACTATCCTCATGTACTTCTTCCTGTGCTGTACTGGTTGAGGGACGGTCAAGGACTGTGTAGCGACTTCCTCCTCTATAGGAGTTTTGTCTCGGACGTGCTCCTTTGAAAGAAGTGGATCTGTGTCTTTGTTTAGTCCGATTCCAGCTTTGATCATTCGATCTAGTTTGTGGTCTACCTCTTCCTCTGTCTTGGATTATATTTCTGGTCCATTTCTTCACTTTATCATTTTCATAATCCTTTCTGTCTCTCAGGAATTTATGTTCTTTGTTTTTGATCACCTCTTCCTCGATCTTTTCCAATTTTTTATTTAGGACTTTTTCATTGATCTTAAATTCCTCACTATCCTTATGTTTGCTCAAATTGCTGTCTTTATTTTTCAGCAGTTCTTCTATATCAGCAAGCTCTGTCTTCTTTTTCTTTACAATTAGCTTCATAAGATTGATCGAGCAGTCATGGAGGATTTTATCCCATTCTTCCATAAATGCCTGTCTGTCAGTACCAAATGTAGTCATGCTCAGTGCTCTGGTGGTGCGCATGGGGCGAGCGGGGTGTGCAGGGGCCGGTGGCGCCCCCCTCTGCTGGGCCTGCCACGGCGCCCAGGGCACGCACCCTGCTCGCCCTGTGCTAGTTACGCCTCTGCCAGACACACACTGGCCCCCCCACCCAACCCTCTGCTATCCTGATGATTCTGACTGAAATTGCCAGTCATGGTGAGAGGCTGACTCAATTTCAGGACAAGATGATCCGGGAGGTAAGCCAGATATCTGTTCGGCTCACTGAGCACATGACCTGTGTTGGGTCTGTCTGGCAGAGATCAGGCAGGGCTAAGCCGAACTCACCTCCTCGATACAACAACTCTCCAGCTCTGTTGTCCAAGCTCTACAGGACATCGCTGGCCTTCTTGCCCACAGTGGCAAGGAGCCTGGCACACCTGCTCCCTCCCCTACCCCTGCCCAGGAAGAAGATCCCACTGGGCAGGGCCCTCGACGGTCACTTCGCCGACCTAGCAGTGACCAACCACGTCAGGCGGGGCGAAAGAAGAGAAAGTAATGTCTCTCCAGATGCTTCAACATTGCCCAGCACCCATGTTTTCCATGTTGCCTTTATGTATTTGTTTTGGCTTGTGTGGCCAGAATGGACAACTCCCTCATGCTGAAAGGGGGTTGTTGTGTTATCTTTTGGTTTGTAGCCTGTGAGCTTTTTTCCTGTACACTTGAACCATCTTCCTCTTCCTAGCGTGCTGTGTATGTTTGGGTTTGTGTATTGTGGCAAGAATCTACCTCAGTTTAACCAACAGTATCCTGTGGCTGGGGGTTCACAACATATTTTAAATTTATTTAATATCTTCTTTGGCCAGTAGATGGGGGAACCACAGTACTGGCTTCTGTGATGTTAAAATCACCACTGGCAGCTATTAGATGGTATGTAAGCAAATATTTTTACATGTTTGAAATCTGCAGATTTGTTAAAAAATATTTGTCATGCTATTGTTTTCTAGCCATGTTGGCTTATTGTTTCAATTTAATTTCTTCAGTAAAACAAAAAAAAAAAATGTGTGTGTGTTTATTTATTTGAAGGTTATGCTATTTGGAAAAATGTGTACAGTACACTTTTACATTGCAAATGTACATTTGTGGTCCAAGGGCACAAACATTTAATATTCTTATTAGCAACTTTGTTTGCTTTCACAACAGGTAACTGTGCCTAGAAAAATAACTAAGTTAAAAAAGCAACTTGGGTTACTAGGGGCAACATGCCATAGTATTTGAAATGGTTACATGTTACAAAACAGTCATAACAGTATGTTATTAAGTATCATTAAGCGTAGGCTCATACTTGCCTACCTGACCCGCTCCATGAGGGAGGAAATGCTCTGTTCCTGGACTTTCCTGGTAATGTATGATTGCCATCACCTGTAGTGAAACACCTTTCTTATCAATTAACTAGCTCACCACAGGTGATGGCAATCATAAATTACCAGGAAAGTCCAGGAACAGAGCGTTTTCTCCCTCATGGAGAGGGTCAGGTAGGCAAGTATGCGTAGGCTGCATTATGTGTCTCATGTTGTTCAGTATGTCCAAATGAAAATTACAATCTAGAAAACATGGCATGTTTGTATTAAGCAGATGTAGTTTGCAGGTTGCTTTATTCACACTTGATCAAGGAGATTATTTCTATTAAAAAAAAAAAAAAACTTTTAACAGCAAACTAAAAAAATAACAAAACTAAAATATTTGTAATTGTGACAGATTTTGACATGGTAAATGATAAATTGGTATGTGTATAAACAATTGCTGGTAAGAGTCTTTGTAACTGCAGTGTTTGGCAATTATTTGGTCTACAGGTGGATTAGATTGCCAATTATCCGCTAAATATGGGCCAACACACTTGTAGCAGAAGTTCGCAAGGGCTGAGTAGCTGCAGACTTACTCCTAGGCTGCGTTCACCTAGCGAACATTTGTTGTGTACTTACAACCATCAGCTACGCATTTCTGCACAAAACACGCCTACTGCCGTTTGCATACTCCCACACTAGCCGCCCACTTTCATGCCCATTTCGTTAGACAGCGAAGCCAAGCCTCTGCTCCGCCTCCGTCACACTCTGTTTTCGTTAGCGTAGTACGTACTGAAAATCCGTTTGTATTTTTGCACAAGCGTCGTAACACTGGCTTTGCACACGCGCATTTTTGCTTTTGCGCATGCGCAGTTTGCTAATTTTCGCCGAATGCGATGAACTGCTGTGAACAACTCTGAATGAGGGCCACAGTACCCACACTTGCAAAAACAGCCTAAAAACGGTTCTATCTCCATTTTAAGCAACATATTACCTCAGCCAGTATAAAAAAAGAGGGAAGACCGCGCGCCATTGAAGGTGCGGGGCTTCTCGATGAGAGGATCCAGCAGCTCACCAGAGCCATTTTCCCTCTGCAGTGGACACAGACGCTGACTGACAGGTATGCGCAGCTCCTCCAGTGTGACTCCAGATTACCTCAGCGGTACCAGGGGGTCTTAGCAGGGGGGAAGCGATTATTAGTGTACTAAGTCCCCTAGCAGGTTACTTAGTCTGCAACCCAGCTAAGCTTGGCATTAGCGATAAGGGCGCGGTGGGGGTTGGCTCCAAATTACTGTGCTTAACCTTTTCCTGTGTGTGTGTTGTCACATTTACATTATGTTAGGCAAAGAGTGTGTTTCTTCTTGTACAGTGGAGTGTTCCTCTACACCAGGAGACTCACTACTGAGTACTCAGAGCATTGCATCTTCCCAGAATAGCGGGGCTGAACCAGAATGGGTTAATTCCATTAAGGGAATGATCTCAAATATTTCTACAAAGCTATCCCGCAATGAGAAAGAGACGCAATACTTAAGATAGACTGTGGATGAGTTTATGAATAGAGACTCAGTCCCCAAACCAGCGTCTCAATCCCCTCCCATTTGTCCGCAGAACGATCTCTGGCCCGTATCCTGCAGTCTGACTCTGACGCTGACAGGTCAGACATGGAGGAGGCTGAGGTGTATTTGGAGGGGGAGGATGCTACTCTGTCACAGGGAATAGAGGCTCTTATAGAGGCTATCAGAGATGTTCTGCAAATTCCTGATAAGGTGTCAGAGGAGTGTGAGGAATCTTATTTTAATGTAAAAAAGAAGTCCTCAGTCACTTTTCCTGCATCAAAGGAATTGAATTCCCTGTTTGAGAAACATGGGTTAATCCTGACAAGAAATTTCAAATCCCTAAAAGGTTGCTCTCATCTTTTCCTTTTCCTCTAGAGGATAGGAAAAAATGGGAAAATCCACCGATAGTGGACGCATCAGTCTCTAGGCTGTCACGTAAAATTGTATTGCCTGTCCCTGGTGCAGCCTCCCTAAAAGATATCGCTGATCGTAAAATTGAGACTACACTCAAATCATTGTACACAGCTGCTGGGGTGGCCCAAAGACCCACTATTGCATGTGCGTGGATCACAAAAGCCATTGCTAAATGGTCAGGTAACCTAATTGAGGGGTTAGATTCCTTGTCTAGGGGGGATGTTGTATTACTGCTGCAGCATATACAGGACTCTGCTAACTTTATGGTGGAAGCCATAAAAGAGATTGGTTTGCTTAATGCAAGCACCACCACTATGGCAGTGTCAGCAAGCTGGGACTTGTGGCTACGCCAGTGGACTGCTGATGCGGATTCCAGGAAAGGCGAGGAAGGCCTACCATTCACAGGAGAGGCCTTCTTTGGAGACGAACTAGACAAGTGGATCTCCAAAGCTACTGCGGGTAAATCTACGTATCTTCCTTCCGCAGCTCCCCCAGCCAGGAAAGCTTATTCAGCTTCAAATTTACAGTCCTTTCAGCCAGCCAAGTTTAAGGGAAAATCCAGGGGTGCTTCTACGGCTTCCAGAGGCGCAAGAGGTAAACCACTCAAACCAGCAACTGCAGGTGTTTAGGAACAGCTCAGGCTCTGCTTCCTCAAAGCCTTCAGCATGACGGTGGACCATGAGGCCTGGAGGTCTATCAGGTGGGAGCCCAACTACAATTCTTCAATCACATCTGGTCAAGTTCGTGCTGGGATCCCTGGGTAATAGATCTTATTTCCCAGGGCTACAGACTGGAGTTCCAAGAGCTCCCACCGCATAGATTCTTCAAATCAGGCTTACCAGCTTCACAAGAGGCAAGTATAATTTTACAGCAGGCCATCCAAAAACTGGTACAGACTCAAGTCACTGTTCCAGTTCCACCTCATTGCACAACAAGGGGGACTATTCCAACTTATTTGTAGTACCGAAACCAGACGGTTCGTTACGACCAATTCTGAACCTCAAGTCCTTGAATCCGTTCTTAAGAGTGTTCAAGTTCAACATGGAGTCCTTGAGAGCGGTGATCTTAGGTCTGGAGTAAGGGGAATTCCTTGTGTCTCTGGATATCAAGGATGTGTACCTTCACATTCCGATCTGGCCGCCTCACCAGGCTTATCTATGGTTTACACTACAGGACTGTCACTACCAGTTCCAGGCCCTACCATTTGGTCTCTCCATGGCACCGAGGGTGTTCACCAAAGTGTTGGCAGAGATGATGTTTATACTCCGCAAGCAGGGAGTGAACATAATTCCGTACCTGGGCGATATTCTAATAAAGGCGCCGTCCAGGGAGAGGTTGCTGGACAGCATTGGCCTCTTAACCACACTTCTCCAGGATCATGGGTGAATTCTGAACCTTCCGAAATCTCACCTAGAGCCAACACGGAGGCTCCCATTCCTGGGAATGATACTGGACACGGAGTCGCAGAAAGTATTCCTTCCATTGGAAAAGGCATTGGTAATCCAGTCGATGGTTCGGGATGTCCTAATGCCGACCCGGATATCGGTGCATCTATGCATTCGCCTTCTGGGGAAAATGGTGGCCTCCTACGCGGCGCTTCAATATGGAAGATTTCACGCAAGACTCTTCCAGCTCAATCTGTTGCACAAATGGTCGGGATCGCATCTTCACATGCACCGTAGGATCCGTCTGTCGCCATAAGCCAGGATCTCCCTTCTATGGTGGCTACAGATTTCTCACCTCGTCGAGGGTCGGAGGTTCAGAATTCAGGACTGGATCCTGTTAACCTTGGACGCAAGCCTCAGAAGTTGGGGAGCAGTCACCCAGGGGGTGCAGTTTCAAGGAAGATGGTCAAGTCAGGAAGTCACCCTTCCAATCAACATTCTGGAACTTAGGGCCATATACAATGCCCTTCTGTAGGCCTCTTATGTTCTTCATGGTCGGGCCATTCAGGTCCAGTCGACCAATGTGACAGCAGTGAAATACATAAACCAACAAGGGGGAACGAAAAGCAGAGCAGCAATGTCAGACGTGTCAAGAATTCTCCTCTGGGCAGAAAAAAATGCTGTGGCGTTGTCAGTGGTCTTCATTCTGGGAGTAGACAACTGGGAAGCAGACTTCCTTAGCAGACACGACCTGCACACGGGGGAGTGGGGACTTCACCCGGAAGTGTTCAGGTGCTTGACACGTCGTGGGAATATCCACAAATCAACATGATAGCCTCTCGTCTCAACAAGAAGCTCAAGCGGTATTGTTCCAGGTCGAGAGACCCACAGGCAGTGGCGGTAGACTCCATAGGTCTATCAGATCGTGTACGTGTTTCCTCCACTTCCTCTAATCCCAAGAATTCTCAAAAGAATAAAAAGGGAAAAGGTTCAAACAATCCTCATTGCTCTGGACTGGCCAAGAAGGGCCTGGTACGTGGATCTTCTAGTGATGCTTCTCGAGGATCCGTGGCCTCTACCTCTTCGTGAGGATCTTCTCCAACAGGGCCCATTCGCCTATCAGGACTTTCTGCAGCTACATTTGACGCATGGGAGTTGAACGGCTGATTTTAGCCAGAAGAGGGATCCCTAATAAAGTTATCCCTACTATGATCCAAGCCAGGAAGGGGGTAACGTCTAAACATTACCACCGTATTTGGAAGAGAAATACGTCTCTTGGTGTGAGAGCAGAACTTATTCTGCGGTGGAATTTCACCTGGGATGTTTCCTGCTTTTTCTACAGGCAGATGTGAATGTGGGCCTACGTCTGGGCTCCATAAAAGTCCAGATTTCGGCCTTGTCCATTTTCTTTCAAAAACAATTGGCTTCTCTCCCTGAGGCCCAGACGTTTTTTGAAAGGTGCGCATGCCACCTCCCTTTGTGTCTCCCACGGCACCTTGGGATCTCAATTTGGTACTGCAGTTCCTCCAATCGGACTGGTTTGAACCATTGCAGGAGGTGGACGTAAAATATCTTAAGTGGAAGACCGTCACACTGTTGTCCTTGGCTTCAGCAAGACTATTTGTTCTATATGATCCCAATAAAATTGGGTGTCCTGCTTCAAAACAGACAATTACACGCTGGATCAGACTCACTATCCAGCATGCTTATTCCACGGCAGGTTTGCCGGTTTCTAAATCTGTACAGGCCCACTCTACTAGGTCGGTGGGTTCTTCCTGGGCGGCTGCTCGGGGTGTCTCAGCTTTATAGCTGTGCCGAGCGTCTACTTGGTCTAGTTCGAACACGTTTGCTAAGTTCTACAAGTTCGATACTTTGGCCTCTGAGGACCTTCAGTTTGTTAAATCAGTTCTGAAGGAACCTCAGCACTCTCCCACCCGGTTTGGGAGCTTTGGTACATCCCCATGGTACTAAATGGAACCCCAGTATCCTCTAGGATGTAAGAGAAAATAGGATTTTAATTACCTACCGGTAAATCCTTTTCTCATAGTCTGTAGAGGATACTGGACGCCCGCCCGGTGCTTCGTTCTTCCTGCACTATTACTTGGTTAAGTATTGTTGGTTCTGCTGTTGCTGTTCCTGTTTAAAGTTGGGTTAGCATAGCTTTCCTCTGGTTGTGTGTGCTGGTTCGGATTCTCACCACTATCTTTATCTATCCTTCTCTCAAAGTATGTCTGTCTCTTTGGGCACAGTTTCCTAGACTGAGTCTGGTAGGAGGTGCATGGAGGGAAGGAGCCTGCCCACACTTTCAAATTCTTAAAGTGCCCATGGCTCCTAGTGGACCCGTCTATACCCCATGGTACTAAATGGAACCCCAGTATCTTCTACGGACTACGAGAAAAGGATTTACCGGTAGGTAATTAAAATCCTATTTTTCTGCATATTATATTAAGTTCACACTTGATGATTAGTTTTAAACAACTATTTCGATTTCTGTACCTGGATCCTTATACTTCTTCTAGATGATCCTTTGCTGATACCAACTTTTGTCTGATGTTACTATTATGTTTGTTTCAAAATCAATAAACATATATTGAAAAAAAAATAATCAGGGACTGGGAGCAAATCATAGAAATGGAGTAAATTTGCACCTTTGCAAAATCATGTTGCAGTGCGGGTGGGGCATATTGTAATGTAATAATATATCTGACCACTCTTTGAGAGCTGCTTGCAGAAGCAGGCAGTGTTTTCACTGCATGCTAGAAAAGCAGAAACTATTTGCACCCCCTTACATTGCAACATGCTTTGTACAGGTGCAGAATTGGTCCTATGATCGTTTTGATAACTAAGGCCCTCATTCCGAGTTGTTCGCTCGTTCTTTTTCATCGCATCGCAGTGAAAATCCGCTTAGTACGCATGCGCAAAGTTCGCACTGCGACTGCGCCAAGTAACTTTACTATGAAGAAAGTATTTTTACTCACGGCTTTTTCTTCGCTCCGGCGATCGTAATGTGATTGACAGGAAATGGGTGTTACTGGGCGGAAACACGGCGTTTCAGGGGCGTGTGGCTGAAAACGCTACCGTTTCCGGAAAAAACGCAGGAGTGGCCGGAGAAACGGTGGGAGTGCCTGGGCGAACGCTGGGTGTGTTTGTGACGTCAACCAGGAACAACAAGCACTGAACTGATCGCACAGGCAGAGTAAGTCTGGAGCTACTCTGAAACTGCTAAGTAGTTAGTAATCGCAATATTGCGAATACATCGGTCGCAATTTTAAGAAGCTAAGATTCACTCCCAGTAGGCGGCGGCTTAGCGTGTGTAACTCTGCTAAATTCGCCTTGCGACCGATCAACTCGGAATGAGGGCCTAAATCTCAACAGTTGCAAAAGTGTAACATAAGTGTTTGTCTTCCTTCCAGACAACCTCTCAGTCAACAAAAGAAACATATGGTATTAATCTCTCAGATGCTCCTTCAGAAGTTGATCTACAGATGTATACAAGGTAATAATTTTGACATGCTATTTTTTAGATTAAGGGAAAATCAATGGAATTTCCCAGATATGCTATAATAGTCAGCATCTCTGTGTTACATTGTAGTCAAAGGGGAATTTCATTTAGCCCCAATGTTTTCTCATGGCTAATTGATCCCTCCCCACACCACTTCTGACTTTTCAAGTACACCCAATAAGGCGGCGTGAGCAACAAATGCCAGGAAATAGTGACAAAAGGCTGTTTCTCCCAAAAACACACGTTTGACTGAACCTGTGTAGTTTTGCAGAGAGAATTTTTTGTGTGTGTTTTGCCAAATTGGATAGCTTCAAAATAAACATAGAATAAACTTTGGGAGAAATCGTAAAAAAACTGCTGTTTTTTTTGCTCCCGGGGGCATGCCTTCTAAACAATTGCCCACCGCTTAATACATATACCCTCCTTAAAGCTGTTACTTCATGTTTTATGATGATTCTATTTTTGTCGTTCAGTTTGCTTTTATTAACAAAGGTTTGCAGAGCAAGATTCAATCAAATATAAGATGAGACATGTATTTCCTGATGATACAGTTTGTGGTGAATTTTATGGTCTGTGGTCTTTCATGTCCAATGATGTTCAAATTGGTTTAATATTGCTGTCTGCTTTAGCTCTATTATTGCTTTGCTACTTTTGCAGGTAGTTTTTACACAACATTTGTCCTAACACCAATTTTGTTTGTTAGATACTTTGTTATACTATTGTTATACTATTAGTCTGTTAAATGTACCCTGACTTACAGTACATTGTATTATTTGCACTAGGTTTGTGCATTTGGGTCTCTGCCAACATAGACAAGAAAAGAGAGGCCAAAAAACGAGTCAGTGGCCCATGGACACAATTTCAAAATTGTAAGTTCTCATTTGTGAATTCACTATTTTCAATGTATAGTTTGAATTTTTTAGATAGATATAAATCTACACCTTATTACATATACAATAATATTGTAATGGAGTTACCATTGTAACCATCCGTAACAATAATTTATTTGTAAAGATAAATATTTCCTTATAATTAGGCCAAGCAGATAGCACTTAATTGTTTTTGTTAAATCTTGTTCCTTACGCAGCCAAATAACTTAAAGTGATATGTGGATTTTAAGCAGTATATAGGTGTTTTTCATTGTTGGTCACACAATGTCTGGTTTAGAGTTCCTGAAGTAATTAGCAGAAATTCCCAAATAGATACCCAGTAATAATAATTGCCATTTAAATACATAGTAGTAGTAGTAGTAGTAGTGGCCCCCTATAAGGTGTTCATCAGCATCAATTACAAATAATTATGTAGACAGTAGCTAATATTACTGATTATAGGCACAGTAGTTGTAATGAGATGAGTTCTGAGCACCTACTGACCAAGTTGTACCAAGGCCAGCTTCTTCTTTATATGTTGGGATGATTTACATATTATGTTGAGGAAGCTGACCGCAGACAAGACCAGACCAGCTGCTTAGACCTGCTTTCCCAAATCCAATTAATGCCTGCACGAGGGAAGCTATTATTATGAAATCTAAGGTAGTCATTACTGAAGGATTTACAGAGGTGATTTGCGCAATGTACAGGGAGGGATTAAATATGCCTTACCTTCTCGTAATAGCTGTTTTGTAACTCTAAATGAATGCGTAAATTGGCTAAAATATTGTATCAATATTGTATGTGTTAAGTTGTAAATGCATGCAAATTAATTAACCACTTATGTGGCATGGTCACATCAGATGCGACCACACCAGCAAGTGCTTTATCGGACCTGGTCGCACAGGATGCGACCAGTCAGATTACCTGTGTTTGCAGCATCAGGGAAGAGAAACTTCCCTCCGCTGCTGCTGTCAGAGGGACCGGAAGGTCCTTCTGCCTTCCTGCACTCTCCCCTACTGATTGCCGTGCTGCCGATCACTGCTGATCGGTCAGCACGGCAGGACCCCCCCTCTTCCAGAAGCTGCAGACAATGGCAGCCGCTGGGGAAGTGTAAATAACCCCTCCCCCAAGCCACCCCCAGACCCTCCCTGTATACCTGGAGGCTGTCCCGGCTTTCAAAATGAAAGCTGCGATGTTTCTGATGTTCTGATGGTCACAATGTTCCCGATCGATGTTTCAATGTTTTAAAAAATATTTTTAAAGATCACAAAATATTATTTTTTTTCACTAAAATCATTTTGGATATGGTTAAATTCAAGTTCTTCACCTAATTCACTCATTAAAAAAAACTGACAATTTCTGAGCGTTTTTTTTGGGGGGGGGGAATCATCAGTTAAGTGGTTAAGAGAATCAGAAAAAGAAGAGAATCAGAAAAAAAAATCCATTTACTGTATATTATGAGACTATATTATCAATATTTACAAAGATTGTATATTTATTAACATGACAAAGCTGTTCCTGTGATTGACAGTAATTCCTTATTTCTCTCCTAAATGAATATTTAAGAGATTTTTTTTATGCGTTTGTTAGAATTGGTTAAGGATACAAGTGATCAGCTTTTAGTTATTTCTTTAAATTTAATAATATATGAGTAATAATGTTTTTTTGTTAAATGCTTTAGAACAGCCATAGCCAATATTTGATTGATTAAAGGAATAGCTTCAGAATTACAGTATTTATTGTCAGATGATAGCTTGAGAAAGTCTTATGTACAGTAGATGAAACTTGGTGATATTGGATGAGGGGTTTGGTTTGCCTACGTTTGGGATGCCAACGGGCAGAATATCGACTGAGACATCCCGATGATCAGAATCCCGGCAGGGGAATGTAAGTATACTTACCTCCCCCCCATCCCCCCCTCCCTAACCCACCCTCCCCAAATGCTAAACCTAACCCTCCTCTCCCCGCATCCTAAACCTAACCCTCCCCGGAGGTGTCTGGTCGTTCGGTATCCCGGCTGTTGGGATTTCCGCTCTGGGATGGTGACCCTGTTCAGGATTCCGGTGTCTGCATTCCAAATAGTGTTGGGATTCCAATATCTGTATTCTGACTGCAGGGATCCAGACTGGATCCCCATTGGGGAGAGGTTATATAGTGGCTCAGACCTTTTACTCAGCAGTTTGAATTGAACTACTATCTGAGGCAGGTTCATATTGTCAAATTTGAAAGTAATATATTATCTGAGGGTGCTACATGTTTCCTACAATGTAAAAACTTTATGAATTTGTGCCTCAGTAATACTCACTTCTTTACTAATGCATGAGTAGATTGGTCATATACTGTAACTCAGGGGTCAGGGAACTTTTTTACCTTTTACCCCAAAATATATTTAGATATGCTGACGTTACCCCCTTGATTTGAAAGCAAGAAAATCATGTATTATTGTGCATATATACTGGTTATCACTGTTTATATAGCATTTCTAAGATTTTTTTTTTTTTTTTTGTGTGTGTGTGTGTTATTTTTTTTTTTTATTATTTTAGCCAATTCTTTTTTGGCAATGAATGGGTTAATTAACACTTTTTCCCCAAAACACCAGAATGAATGTAAGAAAGATGGATGAGGGGGGAAGGGGCCACACACGACTTTTAGGAGACAGATGGTCGCAGCCTCCCCTCAGTAATGTTAGTGAGAATTTCCCACTGTTATGTGGGCCACTGTCTGATCCTGTGAAACGCCGTCAGCGGTAAGCCACAGAACACTTCAAGTTATGTGTGTGGGTTGGCGGGCCATAAGCATGAGGACAGGACAGCGCAGGACGGGCGGGCGTGAGGGAGCGCGGTGTGACGTCAGCACGTCACACAGCGGCCCGGAACACAGCACAGGGCGTCCAGGAGCACAGCGCAGGGCGGCCAAAAGGGAGCGTGGTCACATTGCGAGCCGGACATTGCTGGACGGGGCTGTGTCTCGGCAGCACGACCGTGCATTACCCCCAGGAATTTCATTTTTACCCCAATTGGGGTAATTTACCCCTGTTCCCTGATCACTGCTGTAACTCAAGGATACTGTGTACTCTCAATAGCCACGAGCAGCAGAACGTTTAAATACAGGGCCATGGTTCATGAAGGGCTCTGATTTATTTTACAAGACACTTCTGATTCTTTTAGTTGTATTTTTGTAGAAGTTTTGTTTACTAAAGATTTTTATCTGTTTTCAGCAGGATGATTTTATATCCTCCTTCTACAATATATGTGACAGTGATAATTGTGACATCATAAACTTCAATCCAATAAAACAATATGGCATTGTTATGAGAACATTTAGAATAAAAAATTTGGTCCTCTACATTTAAGAAAAATGTTTCTGATACTTTTCCTTTGATACCCTCTGCTCTGTTAAAACTAGGTTAATATTACAACAAATAAGTTAGTGGCATTTAAAATACTTAATGCAAGTTAGTTTAAAGAGAAATCCTTTCTTTTAGTTCTACAATAATAATTGTAAGTGTTAAGTACAGTATAAGCATTTCTAGTATCAGCCTGTACTGTTATGCAAACTGGAGCTAACGTTATTGTTCAACTTTAGAAACATAAACTACAGACATTCTACCTTACCCCATGGGGGAGGGGGCAGCCAGGTCGGTCAAACAGGGGGCGTGGTCTCATCATGGGTCGGTGGTACGGGGGCGTGGACGCACGTTCGCGTCATCATTGCCCTGCCCCCGCTTGCAGCATGGTACCAGCAATTTCTGTGGTTTGAGAGAGTTCAGTGACCTAAACGAGTGAGATTCAACCATTTCTTGACCTAAAATCCTCCTTTTCAGATAACACAGCAAGAGGACATCATGTTATCTATGTCCTTATTTCCCCATGATACATATTAAAGGGATGGTGGGAAATCCAGCTTAAGCAAAAGCAGTGGAAAGTTACCTTAATTCCCTTACTGTGGAAGTCAAGGTGGTTGGGGCATCACAACTTGATTTTAGTTGCCATTTAAGGCTGTTCCCGTCCCAGGTGTCACCTTATTTTGCCACCAGCAGCTCAGTTTGGCATGAGGAGCAAATTTTTCTTTTTTTTTTATGTAAAAAAATAAATAAATAAATTATTCTTACTTATCTGACATCTGAGGCACCATCATGAGCACGTTTCCCACAACAAAGAAAAAAAAATGCGGAACAGTGGTGAGTGAGTGAATAACACTATTGTATCATGTCTACACATGCATCACTGTCTGAAAACCACAGTGGTAAAGCTAGAGGTAGGTGTTCCTTATCCCATATTTTTGTTTTTATTCTCAGATAACTATGGGAATTATTTCTGTACACCATGGCATGGGTGAGGGATGTAAGTAGGAGGACCAATAAGAAGCCTCTCTTTCCCCATCACACAGTGATCCCTGAGGAAATAAATCTGCATGGTCTAGCAGGAGCTAAACCAGAAACTGACCACTCTCTTGTGTTGGAGATCTAGATCTAGATCTCTATGTGGTATATTCACTAAAGATTGATTTTTTTATTATTATAATATTATTATAAATTTTAAATCATTATTAATCGGTGTTGTGTTTCAGGATCTAAAACACACATTAATTAACATTTAAAAATTAATATCAAAAATCATCTATTAATAAATGTTTTAGCCCCTGAAACACAACATCGATTTAGATAGATTTCTTTCGATTTAAAAATCGACCTTTAGTAAATACACCCCTACAGATGTAGGGGTAGAATGTAGCCGCAATGTGTATGCACAGGCATTGCAGGAACCCTATGCTGCATATACTCGCACCTGCGGTTTTACCATGCAATGCGTATGGATTTTGGACGTGAGTATATGCACGCACCCAGTCTCCTGCATTTCGTATACCGGGCTGCTTATGCAATGGGGCAATATTCTATAAGGACAAATCCGTATGCCTCTCTCTTCTTAGGATTGTGGTTGATGCTATATAATGCCTGTACTACCTATTTATTTATTTATATCATAAATATAATTTACAGATTCCACAGTTGCTCTTCCATAGGGCTATATGAACAGAATGCTGTCTTTATTACACATCATTGTGTATATAAGGACTTAATGCAAATGATTCCCTCCCAAGCATTTTAAATACACACAGTATATGAACTACACAAATTAAGCACTTAATTTTACATTGACCAAATAAATCTTTAACTAATGTACATTAGCATCAACAAACATATATGAGTAGCATGGCACTGCACTCCCAAGAAATGTGGCTGCCATGGTAACAAAGATTTCAGATTTTGTACCTTTTTACCGTCTCATACATTCCCTCCTCCTCTTATTTCATAAAATGTCAGTGCTTTTCTCAAGAACAGATTAAATCAGTGTTAACCATTTCATGGCACAATATAGAGATTTGTAGATAAAAGAGCGATCTAATATGAAATTTCTTTGATATGAATTATTTAAAAATCTTTACATACTGTATTGTTAGTAAATCAAGATAATTGGTGAAAGACTATTGTGCTGTAACAAATTGGTGAGAGGTGACATTAGCTCTACAAATTAAATACAGTAGCTACAGTATCTTTTATTCTGATGCGTCATCAGTTCGTCACAGTCGCCTGGAGGCAAGATAAATATTGATGCCTACCCCTCCATATTTAGAGAAATGTATGTATGTGTGTGCGTGTGTGTGTGTGTGTATATATATATATATATATATATATATACACATATATACACTGCTCAAAAAAATAAAGGGAACACTTAAACAACACAATGTAACTCCAAGTCAATCAAACTTCTGTGAAATCAAACTGTCCACTTAGGAAGCAACACTGATTGACAATCAATTTCACATGCTGTTGTGCAAATGGAATAGACAACAGGTGGAAATTATAGACAATTAGCAAGACACCCCCAATAAAGCAGTTGTTCTGCAGGTGGTGACCACAGACCACTTCTCAGCTCCTATGCTTTCTGGCTGATGTTTTGGTCACTTTTGAAAGCTGGCGGTGCTTTCACTCTAGTGGTAGCATGAGATGGAGTCTACAACCCACACAAGTGGCTCAGGTAGTGCAGCTCATCCAGGATGGCACATCAATGCAAACTGTGGCAAGAAGGTTTGCTGTGTCTGTCAGCGTAGTGTCCAGAGCATAGAGGCGCTACCAGGAGACAGGCCAGTACATCAGGAGACGTGGAGGAGGCCGTAGGAGGGCAACAACCCAGCAGCAGGACCGCTAACTCCGCCTTTGTGCAAGGAGGAACAGGAGGAGCAAATTTGCCACTGGCGCCCTATGCTCTTCACAGATGAAAGCAGGTTCTCACTGAGCACATGTGACAGACGTCACAGAGTCTGGAGACGCCAAGGAAAACGATCTGCTGCCTGCAACATCCTCCAGCATGACCGGTTTGGTAGTGGGTCAGTAATGATGTGGGGTGCATTTCATTGGGGGGCCGCACAGCCCTGCATGTGCTCGCCAGAGGAAGCCTGACTGCCATTAGGTACCGAGATGAGATCCTCAGACTCCTTGTGAGACCATATGCTGGTGCGGTTGGCCCTGGGTTCCTCCTAATGCAAGACAATGCTAGACCTCATGTGGCTGGAGTGTGTCAGCAGCTCCTGCAAGACGAAGGCATTGATGCTATGGACTGGCCCGCCCGTTCCCCAGACCTAAATCCAATTGAGCACATCTGGGACATCATGTCTCGCTCCATCCACCAATGCCACGTTGCACCACAGACTGTCCAGGAGTTGGCGGATGCTTTAGTCCAGGTCTGGGAGGAGATCCCTCAGGAGACCATCCGCCACCTCATCAGGAGCATGCCCAGGCGTTGTAGGGAGGTCATACAGGCACGTGGAGGCCACACACGCTACTGAGCCTCATTTTGACTTGTTTTAAGGACATTACATCAAAGTTGGATCAGCCTGTAGTGTGTTTTTCCACTTTAATTTTGAGTGTGACTCCAAATCCAGACCTCCATGGGTTAATAAATTTGATTTCCATTGATAATTTCTGTGTGATTTTGTTGTCAGCACATTCAACTATGTAAAGAACAAAGTATTTAATAAGAATATTTCATTCATTCAGACCTAGGATGTGTTATTTTGGTGTTCCCTTTATTTTTTTGAGCAGTGTATATATACACACATATATATATATATATATATATATATATATATGTGTGAACAGTGTTGCAAATAGCGCTGCTACCAATAAAACAAGACTATTGTAGGTAAGTATAATGATAAATCCCGTTTAAAGTTCAAAAACACATCCCCTAATTCTGGGGGGCTGCTAGGCAGGTTCTCTTGTGTGGACTCTATTTCCAAAGTCCGGTTAAAATTAAAATGTAGAGTGGTAGTACCCGGCGCCTTCTGTGTTGTGTGGTTTCCAAGTGAAGCTAGAATAATGCTAAGCGTACCGCATGTCAAGTGTGTTCAAGCCTGTAGAATGGATGTAACTTCTCCTGGTCGCGATCTTCTTACTTCCCCGGTTAATCCGTGGGTGGACCGTGAGGAGATTTAAAAACCACAATAGTGTAATATTGCAAAACAACAATAACAGGTGTGCTGGTATGGAAAACATTTTTCAAATGTGATGAATAGTGAAAGAATAATTCACCCAGTGTCAATTACATAAACACAGTGGTGTATCCGCAACCTAAGGTAGTTTAAAAATAAGTACCATCAGGACTTGTAGATCTTGCATATAGTATGTTCCTTTATGGTGTTCCTCTCCCGTGGTGTGGAGTTCAGGGCTCCTATTAAAAAGTAAGATTCTCCCAGATACGGGAAAAAAAGCCCATAGTGTAGTAGTTTTTAGAGTAGTTTTTTAATACAAACAAAACAAAAATAAAATAACAAATGGACCCGTACAATGAATAAAAGATTAAAGGCTAATCTGAGATCCTCTATCAGAGGAGTGGAATGTCTGCCCAACGCGTTTCGTCCTCTTTAGATTAGTTAGGACTTCATCAAGGGGTATTGACTAACTTGCCCGAAAGTAACCTCACCGCTGACCACAAAGTTCCCACCATTGGTTATAATGGAGCGCATAGGCGCTACATTGTAACACTGCCGTGTGCCGCCTGTCATACAGTACAGGAGCACACAGCCAATCAGGAGGGTGCCACAATGTGGCGCTCCCTGATTGGCTGATGGAACCCTCTTAGACTTAAGTCAGAGGGGGTTTCTGGCATTCGGGGAAAGGGGTCCCATGTGAAAACATGGGGCCCCTTTCAGTGCGAGGTCGGGTGTCCGTTTTTTTATTTTGACAAGTACCTGGATTACAAATGGATTACAAGAAGAAGAGCCTTCTACACTGGATTTTGTGAGTATAATTTTTTCCACATGTACACCATGGATTCTACATGGAGAAGAGGACCGACCCTCGTGTGAACATAAGGTAAGTATGTGTATATGGAGGTGTGGATGTATGCATTAAAGTTATACTTTCAAGGTGTGTGTCTTATGTTTTTATTGGGGTATTTTTTTAGTAGTAGTACTACAGGTACCAGCGGGCCCGGTTTTCCTCCGCATGCTCGTACTTGTGGTTCTCCAAGTACCAGCTTGCGGGGGAGGCTTGCTGGGACTTGTAGTACTGCTACTAAAAACAATATTAATTTTTTTACAAAACAGCTATCAGCCTCCCATCCGCAGCCCTTGGATGGGGGGGACAGCCTCGGGCTTCACCCCTGGTCCTTGGGTGGCTGGAGGGGGGGGCCCCTTGATTGAAGGGGTCCCCACTCCTCCAGGGTACCCCGGCCAGGGGTGACTAGTTGGTTATGTAATGCCAGGACCGCCGGGACCTATATAAAAGTGTCCCCCGGCTGTGGCATTATGTATCTGGCTAGTGGAGCCCGGTGCTGGTTTCAGAAATACGGGGGACCCTACGCTTTTTGTCCCCCGTATTTTTGGAACCAGGACCAGGCGCAGAGCCCGGTGCTGGTTGTTTAAATATGGGGGAACCCCTATCATTTCCCCCCCCATATTTTTGCAACCAGGGCCGGCTCAGAGAGCCCGAGGCTGGTTTTGCTTAGGAGAAGCATTTTTTTTTTAAAGAAAATAACACTTTCCCATCCCCTTCCCACTGAAAAACATGCACGGATCTCATGGATCCGTGTATGCCTATCCAAACACGGGATAAAAAAGCAGGTCTGTTTTTTTTTAGCACTTTTTCACGAATTGTATTTCTGCACGGCAGTGTTTGGCTATTGTCGGCAGTGTTTGTGATTTGCACTTTTTAGTAAATTACCGATTTCTACCAAATTGCAGGCGTATTTGACCGGTGGTGTATTGATTCTGGATTTTTTCCTAGGACTTCCAAAATATTACGAATGCCCTCATCACTGCCGAGATTTTTGCTTAGTAAATTACCGAAATGACACTTTGAAGAAAAAACGGCACCTCGGTCAAAATCGGGAACTTAGTAAATATACCCCATTGTGGCCATATCCCTGAAGGAAGCGGCCTCAACGCACGGGCGTTGCGGGGGCAGAGTTACAATTTTGCAGCGTTGCGGGGGCAGCACTGGGAAAATGGGGGGGGGGGGAATGACCACTGACTGCCAGGTGTCAACCTCAGATCTGATGACTCCGCAATCTAATTACGGATGCATTGGGGAGCAGCTGCACACATGCTGGATGGCCTTGCCCTGTGCTGGGCGGCCCCCAGCATGTGCGGAGATGAACACAGATCTGACTGCTTATGCAGCGATCTGCATTCATCTCTGAATAACCCCCAATGTTTGGCATTTAGTAGTGTACATTCTGTTTTGACTACTATATTCCAGTCTGTTTTAATAATATCAATAAAATTATTAAAGTTTTTTAATATGCCTTTTGAGTAAACATTATTTGTATGGTTCTTTCTAGGCGGGTGTGCTTGTCTATATGCTATGTAACTGCAGTAATTTTGTCTAACCTGTTGCATGTCCTGTTTTCCTTTTTCCTTGAGGTGATCTTTGGTCTGAGCAGTCTTGTTTATTATATAACAAATAAACAGATGGCAATTGTGAACGTAGCAAAAATTGCATGGCCATGTTATTCAATTTGTTATTGTTTACTGACCATGTATTCAATTAGCTCCGGTAATCTCTGAGCTATTGAATTTGCTCCCCTGCCTGTTCAGTTGAGGCCCATTTTTTGCCAATGCCTTTCCACCTTTTTTTTTTTTTTTTAGTGAAAAGGCATTGGTGAAAAATGCCTCAGAAATCTACGAAAATGGACCACATTTTTACCGGCAGAGATGAGAAAACGTGGATTAGCCGATCCATATGTTTTTCGCTCCTGCTGCATTTTTCACTAGGCGACAAGATGGCCCTGCTATTGAAAAGGGTGAAACCCCATTCACCATAAAAATAGCAAAAAAGTCCTAATTTTTTTCGCCTAGGTGAAAACAAAAAACAGTCCTAACTGAATACCCCCAATGTCTCAGCTGTAAGTCTAATGCCATTTTATGGAATATTCTGATATTTTTAACATTTTCACATAACAATATATTCTATAGTGCTATTCTAACAAGCAAATGCACACTGATAACAATACATGAACATGCATTGATACAGAAGGTGAGAGTGGTTTGTTTGTTAGAGCCATGGTGGTGCCAGCCAGCAAGCACAGTGAGTACATTGCATAAAGGACATTTAATGAGAGTCGTTCACTTGTTGCCTCTCTCCCTACATTTCCTGGACACTAGTAACAACTGCTCTAATCTGTGAGCGTCACACCTGTGTGAAAGGAGTAACCCTGGCTTCAACCCATGCTGTATGTCACGGGTCTGATCTAGGTTCTAGCCAGGGTTTTATGTTTGAAAGGTGTGTTAGTAGAGTCATATATTGTTTAGTAATTCCATGAATTTGCAGACCTAGCTTGTGAGCTCTTTGGAGTTCTTAAGCCTCTTCTGCTGGGAGTAGTTGGAGAGATTGAGACATTTCTTGCTGAGTCAGCAATTTAGTTAGCAGAAATGATATAATTAATATGAAGCCCTATGGGGTTGCAAGCAGTATTGTGCTAATTGTGCTGCTGTTGCTGTGCTGATTCTGCCTGGTAAAGTCATCCACCTGTAACTGAATTCCCCCATAGATTCCTGCATCTGTGAATAAGTAAGATACATACTGTACATACATACTATACATACCCAATAAACTCGGCATACAAACCTAGCAATCACAGTCATGTGAACAAAGAATGCTACTCTTGTAAAAATACTTTTGCTTAATGCAGTGTGTATGACTGGACAAAGAATACTTTTTACATTTAATCAAACAGAACTGTACCCAGCTGCTGGCTGCTGTCACACAGAGCTGGTGTTGTGGTTGCTATGCAGGAGAGAGCATAGGATCCTACTCGATTTAAACTACTGCAGTTTTACATCATGAATGTTGTTTAGATAAAGGGGCAGGATATTATTAACATTTATTTATATAGGGGTGTATTCAATTCAAGTCGGATTTCCCGACTTGTCGGATTAACGGGAGTTTAAGGTCGAATCCAGATTCGACCTATTTAATCATACTCCCGTTTGTCCAACAAGTCAGAAAATCTGACTTGTTGGAAAGCACATGGATCGGCGGTTTAAACCACCAATCCACGTGTTTTGTCAGATTCGCGGCCAAATCCGACATGTTTTAGCCCCGTTTCCGACAATGTCAATCCGACTTTAAAAAAACCGCTTACAATGGCCCTCATTCCGAGTTGTTCGCTCGGTATTTTTCATCGCATCGCAGTGAAAATCCGCTTAGTACGCATGCGCAATGTTCGCACTGCGACTGCGCCAAGTAACTTTACTATGAAGAAAGTATTTTTACTCACGGCTTTTTCTTCGCTCCGGCGATCGTAATGTGATTGACAGGAAATGGGTGTTACTGGGCGGAAACACGGCGTTTCAGGGGCGTGTGGCTGAAAACGCTACCGTTTCCGGAAAAAACGCAGGAGTGGCCGGAGAAACGGTGGGAGTGCCTGGGCGAACGCTGGGTGTGTTTGTGACGTCAACCAGGAACGACAAGCACTGAAATGTCTGGAGCTACTCTGAAACTGCTAAGTAGTTAGTAATCGCAATATTGCGAATACATCGGTCGCAATTTTAAGAAGCTAAGATTCACTCCCAGTAGGCGGCGGCTTAGCGTGTGTAACTCTGCTAAATTCGCCTTGCGACCGATCAACTCGGAATGAGGGCCAATATTGGGGGTAATTCCAAGTTGATCGCAGCAGGAATTCTATTAGCAATTGGGCAAAACCATGTGCACTGCAGGGGGGGCAGATATAACAAGTGCAGAGAGAGTTAGATTTGGGTGTGGTGAGTTCAATCTGCAATCTAATTTGCAGTGTAAAAATAAAGCAGCCAGTATATACCCTGCACAGAAATAAAATAACCCACCCAAATCTAACTCTCTCTGCACATGTTATATCTGCCGCCCCTGCAGTGCACATGGTTTTGCCCAACTGCTAAAAAATTTCCTGCTGCGATCAACTTGGAATTACCCCCATTGTTTTCACCATTATTGGCCAAAGGCTGAAACGACCTGGTTGGTTACTAAGCAACAGAGCAGTGACACAACCACATGGCAGTTTATAGCTTCTATGAAACATTGCCACACAGCAGTGGTAGAAATGAAAGTTGGCGCAATATGGAATTGTCCTTGGGCCCTCCCTCCTACCCTTATGTGTCATATTAAAAAGGACATGCTCAGTTTAAGAAAAAAAGCACTTCAGCGACAGAGACTGACACTTTTGTGGCTGAAGTGCTTGCTTTGTTTGGGGCTCCACAAGACAATTTTATGGAAGGACTACCTCCGATCACTAATGAGACCGTGTTAATTCCATTCTAATCTTGTAAAATGTATTTAATGAATTTGCCGCAAATTACGTAACATGGAGCAGGTGCCTAGATGACTAACGAGTAACGACCCTACCTTTACTAACTTTGGCCTCACAAATGGAGCAAACATTGGGCCTACTTCAGACCTGATTGCTGTTGTGCGAATTCGCACAGCGGCTGATTATCAAATGACTGTGCATGCATATGCACCGCAATGCTCAGGCCACACAGCGACAGAATGGTGCGAAAATTTAGATCGCACGGCGTACGCAAGGTGATTGACAGGAAGCGGATGTTTGGGAGTGGTAACTGCCCAATCTCTGGGAGGGTCTGGAAAATCACAGGCTTATTCTGAGCAGCAGTTTAATTGCTGACTTTTGTCACATACTACACTTGGTTATACAGTGACTGTTGCCATAAAATTGTGTGAGCGACACACAAGTTGTACAGTTATGTCTAACAAAGCAAAAGGTCGCAAATAGTCAGAAACTCCATATTGCTGTCATGTAAAATGTGCTCTGCAGGTTTATCTGCACAGGATGTTGTACAAGATGGGCTATGTGTTAATTCTTATACATTTCCTAGTCAGTCAACAACTCCTGTACCTACACAGAAACCTCCCTGGGTATCCTTTACACAATTATTGGGTACTCTGGTGGACAGACTTACACCAGCCATGGGTCCCCCTATGCCAGTACCAGCCCCAGATACAAATCCACCTTGGGTGGAAACTGTGGCGAGTTCAGTTCAAAGTCTGGCACAGACATCTATAGTTTTACTAAAGAAGCTGCCAGGGAAGAAACAGCATTCTAGATTAAGTAGAAATACTACATCTTCCTCTCAATCCACTATTATATCAGACTCAAGCGGGTCATCTGAGGAGAAAGGTGAAGAGAACACTCTCTCTGTCACGGATTCATGTGTAGCAGAGAAGGAGTCTTCTATTACTGTAGATGTACCAGCATTAGTAGATGCAATTAAACAAATCCTTCAGCTAGCTGAGGATGAACCTGCAGCTGTCGCTAAGAAAACTGATGTATTTAAATGACAGAAAATAATCAAATCAGAATTTCTACATTCTGACCATCTGATGGAAAATAGACAGGAACCTTGGGACACCCCTGGTAAAAAGTATCGTCTGTCTAAGCGACTCTCATCTCACTATCCTACCCCTGCAGGGATTGTGCAAGGTGGGAGACTTCTCCTCCAGCAGATTCTCATATCACACATTCGGTAGATATTTACTTTATCTGTCACTACCATTTTAGGAAATAGGCCTACAGTGACAGCCTCATAGGCAGCAAAAGCTATTGAATCTTGGTTCTGGCAATAGGGTAGGAATTGCCGGTAGATATATCGGAAGAGTGCAGAATGTATTTGGATTATATCAAGAAAATAACTTCTTACATTGGTGAAGCACTACCTGATGCTTGTGTGTTGGCAAAAGCGTCGGCAACGTCAGTGCTGGAAGATGCATTATCTGGTTACGCTCTTGGAAAGAAGATTCCAAGAAAACTCTGTAAGTACTACCCTTTACGGGGGATGTTTGGAGAAGAACTAAACAAAATAGTGGCATCCTTAGTGGCTGCCAAAACAGCTTTTCTCCCTTCAGCTACACCATGGCCTAAGAGCTCTAATTTTCGTACCTTTTGTCCACAAGGAAAAGCAAACCGACAAGCATTTCCTAGGCAATAAAATGCCTCAAGGTCTACTAAGCCCAAGACTAAGCAGCCATGGGCAGCAATGCAACGCCCAGCAAAATCTGACAAACCCACAGCTTGACGGGCCTCCCATGGGATACCTCAAGGTGAGAGGCTGACTTCTTCACTTTGCACAAGTCTTGATCAAGACCACTTCAGACGTATGGGTACAAGAGGTAGTCTCTCAAGGGTATGACATCTCTTTCAAAGGACGTCCCCCTCAGCAGTTTGTTCAATCACTCCTCCATTCAGAAGTAATAGTGTCAGTTCCACAGGTTCAAAGAGGAAAGGGATATTATGCGACCCTGTTCCTTGTAACAGAGCCGATTTAGACATACAGGCCTAATCTCAATCTCAAATCTCTCATCAGATTTGTGAAAGTTTTCAAGTTTTGCATTGAAACCCCACGCTCCATAGTTCTAGTATTAGAGCCTGGGGATTTCATGGTGTCATTGGACATACAAGATGCATATCTGCATATACCTCTTGCTCTTTCACATCAACGATACCTTAGGTTTGCGATCCTAAACCAACACTATCAGTTCCAGACACTGCCGTTTGGCCTGGCTACAGCACCCAAAATATTTACAAAAGTCATGGCAGCACATCTGCGTCATCAGGATTCTTCCTTACCTGGACGACGTGCTGCTACTGGTCAAATCAGGAGGTATTGCACAGCCAACAAGACAATAATAGCCTTCTTACAAAGTAATTTTTGGCTTATCAACTGAAAAAGGTCCTCCCTCATACTGTCACAAAGGATGGTACATTTGGGAGCCCTGCAAGACTCCCAAAATCAAAGACTTTTTCTACCAATGAACAAAATATCGAAACGGAGGGACAAAATGCATTAGTTCCTTCACTGTCCTCAGGTGTCAATTTCCTCGGCCACGCAAGTCCTCGGCCTCATTGTATCTGAGTTTGACATGTAGAATTTGCCCAATTTCACTGAGACCTCGCTTGCTGGAGCCGGGTGGACGCTGCCGTGAGCGGTGGCTGTGATGCGGGAGCACAGACAGGAGAGAGCCGCGGGCAAACAGGGGAGAGCAGCGCTACAGCAGCGGCAGCATAGCTGGAGGATGTGTCACAGCCGCCGCTCACAGCAGCGTCCACCAGGCTCCAGCAAGCGAGGGCTGTGACACATCCTCCAGCTACGCTGCTGTAGCCGCTGCTCTCCCCCGTCTCTGCTCCCGCATCTCAATTCGACTTTTTTTAAAGTCGAATTGAGATTGCATTGAGTAGCCAAGGTCGGATCCATTTGGACAAATGAATGTCGGAATGGATCCGAATTCAATTGAATATACCAGATACTCTCTTTGATGGCACCTAAACCCTGGTTTTCTATAACTGTCCTATATTGTCTTGAACTGTAAGTGCTGTTTTCTTGTTTGCTCATTTGATTATGTACTGTTTAATGGGCACCCTCATCATGGGAATGGCCAGCCTCATCAGATCAAACGGCAGACAATAACTCTGACTCCGGAGGTTCGCCTATCATTAACTTGGTGGCTCCACAGCAAGCACATAGACAAGGGGCGCTCCTTCTGAGTCTGAATTGGGTGCTTCTAACAACAGCCTTTACGGTTGAGGAGCTGTAACAGAGTAACACTTGTTTCAAGGGAAATGGAGCCTGGCAAAGTCTCAGTTACCAATCAATGTACTGGAACTGAGGACAGTATACAAAGCATTGACAGTGGCACGCAGTATTCTCCAAGGCAGGCCTGTGAAAGTTCAATCTGACAATGCCACATCAGTGGCCTATATCAATCACCAAGGCGGCACTTGCAGCAAAATGGCAATGCAAGAGGCAGCCAAAATACTAAAGTGAGCCGAACGTCATCTTCTGGCCATATCAGCAATGTTCATACTAGGCCTCATCAACCTCTGTAAGTCAAACAATGCTTAAGGCACACAAGCCTGCTTCAGCAGGGATATATTACCTATTTCACATGGGGCGCTTCTAAGCGCTATGATGCAACTATGTTTATATTATCAAGAATACTGTACTTGGTTTTCTTCAAAGAGGTTTGAATCTCTTGCTTCTCTAAAAGTACATATTTTTGATTTATCAGTATGATTTCAGCGAAAAATTGCTACACTACCGTATATGTACCTTTTTTTCAAGGTGTCATATGTGTACAACCTCCATATGTTCCCCTGGTAGCTACATGGTATCTCTCTCCTTTATAATCAGTGGACCTCAAATGATTGACTGCTAAGACATTATTTTTGTTAACTATTGCCTCTGCCAGGAGGGTGTCAGACTTAGGAGCTCTCTCCTGTCGTCCACCTTTCCTGATTTTTCCTCAAGAAAATCAGTTCTACGAACTATGCCTGGTTACCTTCCTAAAATGGTCTCCAGGTTGCACCTAAATCAAGAAAATTGTAGTCCCGGCTTTTCTCACCAGTTCTTTCAGCAAAAGAACGGTCTTTGGATGGAGTACCTGCCTTACGTATCTACGTAGAACGAACCAGTTCTGTCAGAAGATCTGACTCTCAATTCGTACTTAAGGATTTCACAAGCGTGGCTGGCCAGCTAACAAACAGACGCTGGCCAGTTGGATTAGAATGGTTGATGCACAAGCATATAATCAAGTTGATTTGCCTGTTCCAATGTCAATTTCTGTCCATTCTACTAGATCTGTTGCACCCTCATGGGTGGTACGCTGTGGGGTGTCTCCTGAGCAAATATGTAAGGCCGCTAAGTGGTCTTTCAGTTACACATTTCTAAAATTCTACTCATTTGATACCTTTGCATCTCAGGATGCTTCCTTTGGATGCAGGATTCTGTTATCCTCTCAGGCATGTCCCCTCCCTTAAAAATACTGCTTTAGTACATCCCCGATGTTCTCCCTGTGTAACCCTATTAAACCCAAAGAAGAAAACAAGAGTTATGGTAGACTTGCCTTATTAACTCTCTTTCTTCGACGTTCCTAGGGTCCACAGGGCACCAACCCTGATGCAACTGACCTCTCTGGGTTTTTGTGGCATTAGTCACTGGTTCCTTTCTCCTGTCTGCGCGAATTTGTTCTTATGTTTACAATATCTTTATTTTCTCCTATCCACTTCCTGCTTTGGGATTGGTAATAAAACTGACCTGGCTGTGCATGGAGGCAGAGTTATAGGGGAGAGGAGCCCAGCATTCTGGGAAGCTTGAAAGTTTAACTGTTTGGTTCCCGGACTCTCATCCACGATCTACAACCCCCGATGTTCTCCCTGGGGGCCCTATGAACCTCGAAGAAAGAGAGTTAACAAAGGATAGTCTACCATAACTCGTTTTCATGCCCATGTTTCTGTTACTGAGTATTAATATTTTGGTTTTCACTACCCATTTATTGCACTGGTGGACAAATGAAAACCTTATGTCCTTGATAGTATATAGCCACTAAGTTAGTGTTCCATTTTATCTCAGCACAGCATTTTGTATAATGTATTTTATATAGTACTCTGGGAGGAGTCTCTTGCTCAGAACACCTTGGCTTCTAGTTTATGGGTGTGATTCAAAAGGACAACAGTAAAATGGTAGATAGTATTTGTGTCGACCCCAAAAGGTCTACTTGAACAAGGTCGACTTATGAAAAAGGCTGACACATGAAAAGGTTGATATGCGTTTTTAATTTTTTTTTTAGTGTCAAATTTGACCTTCAAGCACATGGGAAACCCATGCATCCCCTTGCATGGCTCGCGACTTTGTACAGGTTACCATTCCCAATTGTAGTCCAATGGTAAAGTATGAAAAAGTTATAACAATGAAAAAAAACAACGCATGTCAACCATATGCGCTGTCGACCCTTTGACCATATGGACCTATTGACTGTCAACCTTTTTACTGTCGACCTGAAGACCAGATACCCTATTTTCCATTTTGCTTTAATTAAACAAAAAGTCTAAATAAACCCCCACCGGAACATGCATGTTTTGAATAGATTATTCTAATCACTTTATGCAAATCTAATCCACTAATGCATATAATTATCTTAAATAAAAATAAAATGCTGAATATCTCCATCTTTCTCATTTAATTAATAAAAGCAATAACAGTTATTTTCTTCCTACATACCTTACTCCCTGCTTTTTCAAATACTACGTGTTTTTTCTCTGTAACCCCTTCCTGACGCAGTGACTGTTCCATCTAGTTACATGGAGAAATTTTCTATTGCACCCTATCATTTTCTCTTCAACTGAAGTGTTCTATAACCACATCATTATGAATGATTGCTACAGTGCTACTGCAGGTAATAGTGCAGGGACAGTCAGTCCTTATGAGACTGGGGGATGACAACCATGTAGAACATAAACTGTTGCAAACAGTACTTCCACACAAGCATACAATTTATTCAATTTTTTTTTATTTTTTTATAACAAGTACCCAGATGACTGTGTGACTAAGCTGAAATAAAGGAAGCATGTTAATGAAATCTGAGATTCAATTTATTTTTTGCAGGCTATCGTTGTGATTTTATTACTGACAGTCGACATTAATGCATTCTTATTGCTCTCGCTCTACTGCCTATAACTTGATAGATCATGAATATTTCTCAATACTCTGTGGAATATCATGACGCTGTATTTTATCGCTTTAAATGTTAATTGTCTAACTGCTGTTTTTATCTATTAGTTTTTTTCTCAGTAGGTGTTCTGCAATGTTCAGTACTTGGGCCCTCTCCTGTTTTCTCAATGTACAGTATTTCAACCCTTGGCAAAGTGATGCAGTGATTTGTTATCACTCTGCAGTCTTCTAATTACTTTCTGTAAAATGAACTAATTGTCTTTCCCTCATCTGCCACAGCACTTTTACTCAACATATAAATTAGGTTTGAAAGTCTTGATTTGTGTATACAAGGACAATTTCCTGTGGGTCTTTAGCTCACCAATGATGCCAGTAAAAGCATATCCCAATGACTATTGCAGGCTCCTAGTAGTAGGGCCACAACTTTGCAGACAGGTTGAGTCTCCCATATCCGAAATATTCAGAAATTAAAATAATTTGAGCGCGACTGAGATAGCGACATCTTTGCTTTCTGATGGGTGGATGTACACAAACGTTGTTTCATGCAAAAACAGGTAACGTGTATAAGGTGTACATGAAACATAACTGACCTTTTGTGTTTAGACTTGAGTCCCATCCCTGAGTTAGATTTGGGTGAGGTGTTTTCTAACTGAAATCTAAATTGCAGTGTAAAAATAAAGCAGCCAGTATTTACCCTGCACAGAATCAATATAACCCACCCAAATCTAACTCTCTCTGCACATGTTATATCTGCTCCACCTGCAGTGCACATGGTTTTTCCCATTAGAGAAAGATTTTGGTTTTGCGATCAGGTCTGAATTAGGCCCTTTGTCACTTACTTAAAATTGTAGTTGGTTTATTCATGAAGTGTCGTATTCTCATTATAATAGACGCATACCTGGCCTTGAATACATTTTATTTCAGTTATTAGGCATTTTTTTTATTGTTTGCTAACAGCCCGCAGAGTCCACTTGTCCATTTATTTGCTTTTATTATATTTTTTCCTTATGATTAGAGCTTTTGTGGCCCTGCTGCCTGGTGTTTCCAATCCCCGTTTTCCCTCTCCAATCCTAGTTGTCTTATTTTATCTTCTCTTGCTTTTTTCAGATTTAATTTTTTTTATTGTATTTTGTGTAAAAAAAAATGTTGGTAGAGTGATGATATTTACCAATTTTCAGTTTTTCTAATACTATTTTATATGTAGTAGTTGTATGGTTACCCGTATTGCCTGGTATCTTTGATTCTTATGGCTTCCGTATGTAGTGTTTGAAGCTGTTATATGTTTTTTGATTGTTAGAATATTCTTGTTGTATGTCATTTACCTTTACAAATAAAGAAAAGAAAATTATTGTTGGTAGAAAATCACATTTTAGTCTCTTTTTTTGCTTTGTTTTATTCGAGATTTAATCTGTGGATCTCAGTTTTAATTTTATTCTAATTTTAGTCAATGTTTTAGTCAAACATTTTAATGATACTGTAATTGATTTTACTGAAAAGCATTTCTCTAAAATTATTTGCATACCTTTAACTATGTGTTTACTAGTAATCTAGGCTGAGAATGTGTTACATACGGTGTCTGACTTACCGTAGTACTCCCATATAGCATCTGCAAATTAATGTATTAAGTTTGTTAGAACAAATAAGTGCAATGCACAATCCTATTTCCTTCATAGCATGTCATATTTATTCTCTGCAGAAATATAAATTGTTCTTTAAAAAATGTAAAACCCTACTTTCAGTGTTAATTTTGACAAGCATTTTAAATGTAGTTTTAGCATTAGTCAGTGGATCTCAGTTTTCAGCATTGGTTGCTCCTATGGTCACTCAAGACTGCACCATCTACAGGTTGTATGTACGGCAGTGCAAGATTGAAATCTGCATCTGCAAAAGGGCCGCCACAGTAGGCATATCTACATGGTTGTATGCACGGTAGTGCAAGTTTGAAATCTGTACTGGGAAAAGAGCCCCAGTCACAACAGTCTCATCTGCATTTGAGTTATTTTTTGGCAGTGATATCAGTGTTCAAGGATATTCTAGGATCTATTTGAATTTATATTATATTCCAGCTGTAATACACTCTATGGGCCGTATTCAATTAGAGTCGGAAAATGCCGTCTTGTCGGAATGCTGTTGGAATACTCGCGGAGCTGCCGAGCTGCGTGTATTGTCGGAAGAGGGGCCAAACCCAATAGCTCAATAGTTACCGAATACATTTCAAGCCAATTAAAATTGCCTACATAGTCTCCCAAAAGTAAGACCATTCTACAAAGCTTAGACTCTCAATCCATGTATTCATGTATTGTTTGAAGGTTGATCCTTCTAGCGCGCAGTCACAGTAAAGAGAATAGCAATTTTTAGATAAACAGCAAAGATCATGGCTAGTATTTTGTTATCGTTCTGAAGAAGGAATATAGGTCTACATGGATTCACAGAGATGAGTGTTCGTCCCTGGGTTTAGTTATAATGCTTCTAGGTCTAGCATACAGAGAGAAAGTGACATTTTAGCTTTGAGCAGATGAGTGGCAAGATATTTAGGGTATATCGTAAACATTTTCCACATGTATCTACCACCTCTGGCCCAACACATGATATTGGCTGGCAAGTCCGTTTGCTACTAAGAAATGTACTTACTAAAATTACTGTCCTGTAATTAATTGAAACTCTCAGCCATCATCTGCAGGATCCAAAGTCAGATTTTTGTTATCAAGAGTAGTCTTTGTAGGTTAAGTATGCAAGTATTTCTTACCTATTGCCTTGAACAAAATCCACTTGCTAGACCAAAAGCAACTTATGTTTAATTTTAAAATATGTCTGTGATTACTCATAAGAACTCATAGGGGCATATCCAATAGCTGGCAATGTTTTCAGTAGCTCAGACTTGCACAGTTTAGTTCACAGCCCTATAGTATACTGACAGCAGCATCCCATCTGTCAGAAACCCGTCAGCGAGTCCCCTCGTGGGCTCGCTGCGCTCGCCACGCTTCGAGCCCAGTGGCACGCTTCGCTCACCACAGGCTATATTCCCGCTTGGATGGTGGCTTGGACCCATCAACCAAGTGTAAATAACCTGCAGTAGTCGGGGTTCTGTCCAGCGGCATTTCAGTGGCTTTGGGATATTCCGGCATCAGTCTCCTGAACGCCGGGATCCCGATAGCCGGTATTTTAACTGCATCCCGTTTCTAGTTACTGCTCATTATTTCTAGTGACATTTATTTTCTGTGTGTAAGTTTGCAGTGAAGGGACAGCAAACCAGAAATGTTATAGGCATTACCTAAAATGGTAATCCAGAAGGTTTCCAGGCAGCAAGGGGAGATGAGTAGGGTGAATACCCCATGCTATACACAGTAGATTAAAAACATCTTAAAAGTGTTATGCAGTCTGGGTCTCTCACTGGAAGATAAAAGCTCTGACGAGGACCAGGGGTGTTTAGGAACTGAAATAACAGGAGTACACATAGAGAGAGCATTTTAAATAAAGGGGAATACTCATTATTGGACTGTTTAACAGAACATGCATAGTAGTTGAATTAGCTGCATCAGTGTTGTCAGTGATGAGTAAGTATCTCCGGACACATCTGAATGGTTATAGCAATATAGCTCAGTGTGGTACAGTATTTAATATGAAGCTTCTTGCACTCCTATTGTGTTATCAAAGGTCCTTTGGCAACATCTTGTCTCTGAGACAGTATTTACTAAACTGCATTATAAAACTATTTTATGAAAAATGATTTGCCATTCCAATTGTCTGATGTACGTATACTGTATTTGTAGATTGGGTACAATGTTTTGTTTGTGATTTGTAAGAATTTTCCTTGACAGTATCCTAATCTTTTCATATTAATAGTTTAACACATATACCTTTTAGGTATAAACATTTTAGCGTGCTATGTCAAGTTGATTTATTTAAACCCGACTGCCTCGCATTGCTCATTAGTACTGCTTGAGTATACTGTAGTTTTGTCCATGTAGAGATTTTTTTTCAGGAGCTATATTGATCTGTCATATCCTGCGGCTTCTAAGTAACTTGTTTCAAATTCAGCTGAATTATATACACTGCTCAAAAAGTCAATCACACTTCTGTGAAATCAAACTGTCCACTTAGGAAGCAACACTGATTAACAATCAATTTCACATGCTGTTGTGCAAATGGAATAGACAACAGGTGGAAAATATAGGCAATTAGCAGACGCCCCCAATAAGGGAGTTGTTCTACAGGTGGTGACCACAGACCACTTCTCAGCACCTATGCTTTCTGGCTGATGTTTTGGTCACTTTTGAAAGCTGGCGGTTCTTTCACTCTAGTGGTAGCATGAGACGGAGTCTACAACCCACACAAGTGGCTCAGGTAGTGCAGCTCTTCCAGGATGGCACAGTGCGAGCTGTGACAAGAAGGTTTGCTGTGTCTGTCAGCGTAGTGTCCAGAGCATGGAGGCGCTACCAGGAGACAGGCCAGTACACCAGGAGATGTGGGGGAGGCCGTAGGAGGGCAACAACCCAGCAGCAGGACCGCTACCTCCGCCTTTGTGCAAGGAGGAACAGGAGGAGCACTGCCAGAGCCCTGCAAAATGACCTCCAGCAAGCCACAAATGTGCATGTGTCTACTCAAACGATCAGGAACAGACTCCATGAGGGTGATATGAAGGCCCGATGTCCACAGGTGGGGGTTGTGCTTACAGCCCAACACCGTGCAGGACGTTTGGCATTTGCCAGAGAACACCAGGATTGGCAAATTCGCCACTGGCGCCCTGTGCTCTTCACAGATTAAAGCAGGTTCTCACTGTGCACATGTGACAGACGTGACAGAGTCTGGAGACGCCAAGGAGAACGTTCTGCTGCCTGCAACATCCTCTAGCATGACCGGTTTGGCAGTGGGTCAGTAATGGTGTGGGGTGGCATTTCTTTGGGGGGCCGCACAGCCCTCCATGTGCTCGCCAGAGGTAGCCTGACTGCCATTAGGTACCGAGGTGAGATCCTCAGACCCCTTGTGGGACCATATGCTGGTGCAGTTGGCCCTGGGTTCCTCCTAATGCAAGACAATGCTAGACCTCATGTGGCTGGAGTGTGTCAGCAGTTCCTGCAAGACGAAGGCATTGATGCTATAGACTGGCCCACCCGTTCCCCAGACCTGAATCCAATTGAGCACATCTGGGACATCATGTCTCCCTCCATCCACCAATGCCACGTTGCACCACAGACTGTCCAGGAGTTGGCGGATGCTTAAGTCCAGGTCTGGGAGGAGATCCCTCAGGAGACCATCCGCCACCTCATCAGGAGCATGCCCAGGCGTTGTAGGGAGGTCATACAGGCACGTGGAGGCCACACACACTACTGAGCCTCATTTTGACTTGTTTTAAGGACATTACATCAAAGTTGGATCAGCCTGTAATGACAGCGGGACAGTTCCAAATAGCGGGACTGTCCCGCTGGACTCGGGACAGTTGGGAGGTATGGTAATTCTGTGTGGTTTTATTATTTATTATTATTATTTATTACCAGTTATTTATATAGCGCACACATATTCCGCAGCGCTTTTACAGAGAATATTTGGCCATCAGTCCCTGTCCCAGTGGAGCAATCTATATTCCCTATCACATGTACACGCACACACATTCATGCTAGGGTTAATTTTGTTGGGAGCCAATTAACCTACCAGTATATATTTTTTGGATTGTGGGAGGAAACCGGAGTACCCGGAGGAAATCCACGCAAGTACGGGGAGAATATACAAACTTCATACAGTTAGGGTCATGATGGGAATCGAACCCATGACCTCAGTGCCGTGAGGCAGTAATGCTAACCATTACACCATCCGCACCATTGCATTACAGCTTTATGAAAACCAAAACCTTGATGCCTTTTCGAAGCAACTTCTCTTTTCTTCTTCAGGGTCCACAGTTGGTCCTTAGGATTGGCATGGGGTGTATGTGGTTAGATAAGGATTGGGCACCAAACGGTTAAGCTTTTGAGCGCCCAGAATGCTCCAATCCAACCTCCTCTATAATCTCGCCTTCTGGCCAAGGAAGTGAGTTTTTTGTTTGGTGCGGCAGGAGCCAGACACAACATGTAAAACGGTGGGACTGTTTCACAGACCCAAGCTTTTTAAAACTTTGTTATTTTATATAGCCTTTTTTAGAGCATGCTGCGCTATGCCTTTTAGACGTATTGCAGCAACCGCTCCAACAACTTCCTGCCAGTGCTGCGACACCAGTATCTACGCTGGTGATTTTGGCAGGCGCCAGCGGGGGTTAGCTCGCAGGCCTATGCCGACGATCCTAGGCTGCAGCCGGAGCACGGGAAGAAATGTACGGCGACTCTCCCGTTTGCGGGAAGTCGTGTTTGTTTACGCAGCCTGGCTGTCTCAGGTTAGAGGCTACCAGACAGCGCTGGCGCGGGGCGTTCGCCTCAGGTGTTCCCCCGCTAGAACATTAGGTATCACAGGCTCGGGAGATAAATGTGTAGGCCGCAGAACCCTGGGGTGTACGTCAGCAGTGGGGAGTAAGGCCCTTCCTCCGGCTCAGGTGGGGAATTAACTTCAGTTTTCCCGCCTTGAACTGATTGTCCTGCTTCCGTGTAAAAGATGCCAGGTGACATTATACATGTGTTTGCTGCAGTAATCGATGTGTGTCAATATACCCTCTGTGTGGCAATATACGCTGGACGTGTCTGTTGCAGATAGTCGCTGGGAGACAATATACTCTTGGTGAAATTTTTTACAGCATGTCTTCAAGAATACTGGGTTTAGCCTCCCTGTATACCTCTCCCATGGGCCATTTTATACAGCACGGACTCCTACAATACCTACCCCTGTGGTTCTGAGTAGTTGATTAAGTGACCATTGCAGTTGTATAATTTATTGCATTGTTTGTGACTTATGCTAGTTCTGCTGACTTTAGTACTATTTCTGTCAGCTCTTCTCTGTCCCTTTCACCATTTAAACCTTAAAGGCTGGTGCGAAAAGGGTTTTTTCCAATGTACTTCACTTTTACTTGTTTTAAGTGAAGGCTGTCACATTGCTGCTTAATTTACACTGATTATGTGATTATATTGTTATGATGCAAATGAAAGACAAGGGTAACAAGGCAGCTACTGCAACTGTGTTAATTTCATGCAAATCCTGCGCTGTAGGATTAACCTCTCAGGACCTGCTGCAGGACGAGGTGTGTTCTAGGCTAGAACCAGCACAAGCACAAGCACAAGTACAAGTAAACATAGAAACATAGAAACATAGAATTTGACGGCAGATAAGAACCACTTGGCCCATCTAGTCTGCCCCTTTTTTATTTTATCCTTTAGGCAATCTCAACCCTTTTTTAATCTTGATTCTTTGTAAGGATATTCATATGCCTGTCCCAAGCATGTTTAAATTGCCCTACAGTCTTAGCCTCTACCACCTCTGATGGGAGGCTATTCCACTTATCCACTATCCTTTCTGTGAAGTAATTTTTCCTTAAATTTCCCCTGAACCTCCCCCCCTCCAGTCTCAATGTATGCCCTCGAGTTCTAATACTTCTTTTCCTTTGAAGAATGTTTCCCTCCTGAACTTTGTTAAGACCCTTTATATATTTGAAAGTTTCTATCATGTCTCCCCTTTCCCTTCTCTCCTCCAAACTATACATGTTAAGATCTTTTAGCCTTTCCGGGTAAGTTTTGTGATGTAGGCCATGCACCATTTTAGTTGCCCTTCTTTGTACACTCTCTAATGTATTTATATCCTTCTGGAGATAGGTTCTCCAGAACTGGACACAGTATTCCAGATGGGGCCTTACCAATGACCTATACAGTGGCATTATCACTTCTTTTTTCCTGCTACTGATTCCTCTCCCTATGCAACCAAGCATCTGACTTGCCTTTCTCATTGCTTTGTTGCATTGCTTTCCTGCCTTCAAGTCACTTGAAATAGTGACTCCTAAATCTCTTTCCTCCTCAGTAGTTTCCATTATAGTACCCTTGATACTATACTTAGCCTTTGGGTTTTTGAGACCCAAGTGCATGATTTTGCATTTTTTAGCATTAAACTGTAGTTGCCACGTTCTTGACCATTTCTCAAGCCTACCTAGGTCATCAATCATTTGTTTGACCCCTCCCGGTGTGTCTACCCTGTTGCATATCTTTGTATCATCTGCAAAAAGGCATATCTTCCCTTCAATACCATCTGCAATGTCACCAACAAAGATATTAAAGAGAACTGGACCAAGTACAGATCCCTGGGGTACTCCACTGGTAACATTTCCCTCCATAGATTGCACTCCATTAACTACAACTGTCTGTTTCCTATCCTGCAACCAGGTTCTTATCCATTTCACTAATTTATAATCCACCCCCAGGCTTTCAAGTTTATTTAGCAGTCTGTGATGTGGGACAGTGTCAAATGCCTTACTAAAGTCTAGATATGCTACATCTACAGCTCCCCCTTGATCTATTATTTTCATCACAGAGTCAAAAAAGTCAATAAGATTTGTTTGGCATGATCTCCCACCAGTAAATCCATGCTGTTTTGGATCCTGTAAGTTGTTTGATTTAAGATATTCCACTACTCTTTCTTTTAATAGTTTTTCCATTACTTTCCCTACTACTGATGTAAGGCTTACTGGTCTGTAGTTACTTGCTTCTTCCTTGCTTCCACTTTTGTGCAGTGGAACTACATTTGCTCTTTTCCAGTCCTCTGGAATATCACCTGTATTTAGTGACTGGTTAAATAATTCTGTTAAAGGTGTAACCAGGACATCTTTTAGCTCTTTGAGTATCCTTGGGTGTATCCCATCTGGTCCCATTGATTTATCCACTTTTAGTTTTGAAAGTTCTGTTAGGACCTTCTCCTCTGTAAATGTATTTTCATCTACCTTATTTTTATGAATGTCCTTGCAATTTAACTGTGGCCCCATCCCTTCTTCTGTAGTAAATACTGAGCAAAAATAATTATTTAGGTGATCTGCTATTGCCTTGTCTCCCTCCACCAAATGCCCACTCTCTGTCTTAAGTCTTATTATTCCTCCATTTGATTTTCTCATTTCACTTATATACTTAAAAAAAGTTTTGCCCCCTTTATCTACTGACTGGGCCATTTTCTCCTCAGCTTCTGCCTTTGCACGTCTGATCACTTTCTTAGCATCCTTCCGTCTGTCCAGATACTCCTCTTTGTCGTTATTATTTTGAGTCTGTTTGTATTTCCTAAAAGCCATCTTTTTTGCTTTCACACTAGTTGATACTACTTTTGTGAACCACACTGGCTTCCTTTTCCTGGTGCTTTTCCTAACCATTTTGATACAAAGGTCTGTTACACTTAGTAATGCACTTTTAATTTTTTTCCACCTCTCCTGCACCCCTTCCAAGTTTCTCCAGTCTGCCAATGAATCACTTAAACATCTCCCCATTTTAGCAAAGTCTGCATTTCTAAAATCCAACACCTTTGTTTTTGTGTGAGAGGAGTTGGATCCTGTCTTTATACTAAACCATACTGCTTGATGATCACTGGATCCCAGGTGCTCACCCACATATATATCAGATATCCTTTCACCATTTGTAAGAATTAGATCTAATATTGAGTCTTTGCGAGTGGGCTCCCTCATCAATTGCTTGAGAGATGCTCCCTGTAAGGAATGTAGAAATTTGCCACTTGTAGCTGAACTTGCAAAAGACCCCTCCCAATTTACATCAGGTAAATTAAAGTCTCCCATGATTATGACTTCTCCCTTAAAAGCCATTTTAGAGATGTCCAACAATAGGTTCCTGTCCAAATCCTGCCCCTGGCCTGGTGGTCTATAGATCACCCCAATGCGAATAATGTCCTTCTTCCCAGTTTCTATGGTGACCCAAAGGGCCTCAGTTTTGGCTTCAATATTTTGTATTAAAGTGGCATTTATGCTTTTTTTCACATACATTGCTACCCCTCCTCCTATTCTTCCTATTCTATCTTTCCTAAATAAATTGTATCCTGGTATAGTTAAGTCCCAGTCATGATTCTCATTGCACCAAGACTCTGTAATTGCCACAAAATCCAGGTTATCCCTTGTCATTATCGCAATTAGCTCTGGAATTTTGTCTCCTAAGCTCCTAGCATTTGCAGACATAGCTTTAAAAAATGTTTCTGTGCATTTGTTAGTAGTAGCCATGTCCAGAGCGTACAAAATAAATGACAAGTTTAAAGTTGAAATTACCTGTTTGGGGATGTTGTTCAGTATTTGTTTTCTTTTACTAATCAGTAATCATACTCTGTCCTTTACACCATGACTATACCTTACTAAATATAAAGACATAGTACACCTGACCACAATGGGTTAATGTTCAAAAGAGGTAATCACCAGTTAGTATGCAATACTAAACTGTTTCACTGAGCAACTTCCCCACACATGCAATGACATTTTCAAGAAATCATTACATAAAGAAACATACATAAGTTTGCATAAGAGAGAACTGTAGTGAGCAGATTGGGGATGCCTTTTCCTAGGTTTTGTAAAAACGGATGATATGCATAAGATGAATTACATACTTTTGAGCATTAAGGCAGTCCTTTTGTGGTAGTGTTGGTGTGTTGATGTTTTCCTTCTGGTTTTCTTCGGTTTAACGCAGGTATAACGCTATTTTTATAATTACACTTTTATGTCAGCACTTCTATGAAAGCACTGCCAGCCGACGTCTATCCAGCCGTATACCAGAGTATCCCATATCCAAATATTCCGAAATACGGAATATTCCGAAATACGGACTTTTTTTGACTGAGAGTGAGATAGTGAAACCTTTGTTTTTTGATGGCTCAATGTACACAAACTTTGTTTAATACACAAAGTTATTAAAAATATTGTATTAAATGACCTTCAGGCTGTGTGTATAAGGTGTATATGAAACATAAATGAATTGTGTGTATGTACACAAACTTTGTTTAATGCACAGAGTTATTAAAAATATTGGCTAAAATGACCTTCAGGTTGTGTGTATAAGGTGTATATGAAACATAAATGCATTCTGTGCTTAGATTTAGGTCCCATCACCATGATATCTCATTATGGTATGCAATTATTCCAAAATACGGAAAAATCCGATATCCAAAATACCTCTGGTCCCAAGCATTTTGGATAAGAGATACTCAACCTGTACCACCTTGGGTTGCTTCTTTTGCAAAGGTTTTGACACATATAGCGGATCGCTTGGCTACACCTGCTATACCTCCAGCTATGGGGTTTCCTCCACCGCCTCCATGGGTAGATGTGTTCTCACATTCAGTCCAGTATTTGTCTCAGACCTCTGCGGCCTTTCAAAAGATGTTACAGGCAGGCAAGTTTGTGGACGTAGACGCGCGGCACCGTCCTCACAATCTACACAGTTTTCAGAATCTGAGATGTCATTAGAAGATGAGGCCAACGCCTTTCTCCCTGAGTCCTCCACAGGTGAAGAAGATTTTCACATCTCAGTGGATGTGCCCGCATTAATTCATGCGATAAAGTCCATAATGACAATAGAGGAACAGGAGCCACACCAAAGTCTAAGGCTCCAATCTTTAAGTGACAAAAAATAGTCAAAGCTGAATTCCCGCAATCAGATCACCTTACTGAAATGATGCGGGAAGCATGGGGTACTCCAAATAAGAGATGTAAAATGCCAAAGAAAATGACTTCTATTTATCCTCTTCCACTGGTAAAATGTGCCAAATGGTACCTCCCACAGTTGATGCTCATGTGGCACGTCTAGTGTGCACTTCTACATTGCCCATACCAGTGATGGGGGACCTTGAAACTCCAGCTGTTGTTGAACTAAACATCCCAGCATGCCCTGCTACAGTTTTGCTATTAGGCCATGCTAAAACTGTAGCAGGGCATGCTGGGATGTATAGTTCAACAACAGCTGGAGTGCCAAGGTTCCCCATCACTGGCCTATACCATCAATGTCTTCTTTGAAAGACCTAACAGACAGAAGTTGAAACCTGTCTTAAATCTGTTTTTTCCCTTATGGGGGCAATTACAAGACCAGCTGTAGCCTCAGCATGGGTGGCCAAGGCTGTTGCAGGCTGGGTGGTGCATTAGAGGATAGTCTCTCTGTGAATGCCACGAGAGAACAGCTATCCCATATAACAAATTTAAGGCAAGCAGATGCCTATTTGGAAGAAGCAGCCTTAGACACAGGTCTACTAGCTTCCCAAGCTTCAGCTACCTCAGAGGTAGGCCGCCGAGCAGTGTGCAACGACCCTGGAAGAGGGATTCGGAATCCAAAAAGGCATTGGAATCCCCACCCTTTGCTGGAGATACTCTGTTTGGAACAGGTTTGGACAAAATAGTGGCTACCTTAGCAGCCTCTAAATCAGCATTTCTGCCCTTGGCATCAACTTCAAAGCCAAAATCCTCTGCTTTCCAGTCCTTTTGGACCCAGGGCAAAGCCAAAGGAGAGGCTTATTCCAGAGAGTTTCAATCAACTAAAACTGTTAAACCTAAAGCCAGACAGGCCTGGGAAGCCCAACATCCGATTTCCAAATCATAAGACAAACCCTCCAACTGATGGCGTGGGCCTCCACTTGGGGGACCCCAAGGTGAAGGTCAACTTCTGCAGTTTGCACAGGTATGTTGCCAGTCCACCGCAGATACCTGGGTGCAAGAAGGGGTTCTCACAGTTACTCCTTCACCTTTGTGAAGCGACCCTCCCCAGCATTTCTTTTGCACCAGCCCGCCTTTAGACTCAATCAAGGCCAAGGCTTTACAAAACGAAATTCAGACCTTACTGTAATCGGGGGTGATAACACCGGTTCTCTCAGTACAATGAGGTAGACTGGGTTTTTATTCGACCTTTTTCCTGGTTCAGAAGCCCAATGGGTCCCATATGGAAACTTTACGGGCTATTACCCTGGCAATTGAGCCGGGGGATTTCATGGTGTCTCTGGACATTCAAGATGCCTACCTGCATGTACCAATAGCACTCTCCCTTCCATGCTCAGGTTTGCGATCCTCCAGCAACATTTACAATTTCAGGCACTACCCATCGGACTTGCTACAGCTCCTCGGGTGTTCACCAAAATCATGGTGGTGATGGCAGCTCAGCTTCGTCACCAGGAAATAAGGATATTTCTATACATGGACGACCTGATCATCCTGGCACAATCCCAGGAAACCCTCCTCTGCCATCTACAAGTGACTATAGCCTTCCTACAGGCTCATAAATGGGCAAAATCCTCCCTAGTCCCATCCCAATGGGTGATGCACTTAGGGGCGATAATGGATTCCAGTTTTTCTGCCACTGGACAAAATATCCACGATACAGATGAGAATCCGCAGCTTGCTGCACAGTTGGAGATTTTCCATTCATGCAGCGATACGGATACTGGTGTCGATGATTTGGGCATTCGACATGGTAGAATATGCCCAGTTCCATTCAGGGCTCTTTCAACATTTGATTCTCTCCAGATGGAATGGACCGCATCAAACAATAAAAACCCAGACGATAATTCTTCCTCGGGAAGTACATCTGTCACTGACCTGGTGGCTACAAGCGTCCCACCTGGACAAGGGTTAACCCTTCTGGATCTCAGACTGGGTTCTCCTGGCAGCGTACGCCAGTCTCCGAGGCAGGGGGGCTGTAATAGGTCAATACTCTCTTTAGGACCAATGCACCATGAAGAGAGTGGTCTATCAATAAATGTCCTAGACATAGGTGTGCGCACGGGGGTGCCTGGTTCGCACAGGCACCCACTAATGTCCGGCACCCCCCACCGCACGTCACGTTAGCGATCCGATCATCGCTGTCTGTGTGCTGCTGTTGTAGCAGTGCTACTACAGCAGCACACTGATAGCGATGATTGGATCACCTCCTGCATCGCTGTCCAGGCTGTTACAGTCATCCCCTCCTGCTGCGCCGCCAGTCAGACTCACAGCTGAGCTCGTGGACTGTCAGCCAATCAGGAGTGGCTGCAGCAGGAGGAGCTCCTGATTGTCTGACGGTCTACGAGCTTTTGTTGGCTCGCGGTCCGGCACAACATTTAAAATGCAGTCAGCGCAGTCACTATCTCAAATTATCCAGCCCCGCACTCCCGCTTTGCTCCAGGGCACAGGCTCATGTCTATGCGTGGATGCAGTAGCCTGAATGACTGCCGCTACTGATATCCCCGGGTGCCGATACCCACTCCCGGGGAGTCTGTGAGTGTGAGCTACTCCTCCTCCGGCTTATCATATAGGAAATGCTGGAAACTACTTTCAAGCCACTTCACTGTAAGGAAGTGCGCATGTTAGATGATTGCCATAATGTGGATGCGGTCTGTGAAGAGAGCAGGCTGTGGGGTTATTAGCAGAGTTCAGTATAACCGGTATCTCCTGGGACTGAGACCAGCGCTGCAATGTTGGGAAACTCGCTGTTCTATGTAAGGAGGCAGTGCCATGCAGTAAGTACTGTACATGTACCATTGTTCCACTGTCAGGTGTATACCTTATCCTCTATCCATGAACACGTCAGGTAGGGAGAAGTTCTGGCTGTGATGAAATGTCTGGGCTCCTTTCACTATAGCTATCACTGTGTGTGCCAGGCTGATGTGCATGGCACTTGGCACTTGTTACCATACTGGTTTGGTTGTCTATATAATGTACATGTGTCATCATATACAATCACGTATTTTAGAAACAGAAATGAAATGGATAGTAGTGGGGCTATCACTTGATTGTAGTGTGGTAAATTAGTTGCTTGGCCACAGTTTCATACCATATCCTCAGCAGCAGACACTCGTATACAGACCACATCTGCTGTATCTGCCTATTTCATCTTATACTCAGGTGTAGGATGTATGTACTGCATGTCACTGCTGTAGAATATACTTTTGCTATTGAAGAGAACTGTACAATATTTATATGATCAGACTAGATGGGCCAAGTGGTTCTTATCTGCCGTCAAATTCTTTATTTCTATGTTTCTATCTACTTTCTACATAAGCACACTGGTTTATGTAGGAACAGGAACTAACCACCGCTGTTTGGGCCAATCATAGCTGCTGCTGTTCAGTTAGCTGGCAGCATGAGATCAGATGAGGGGAGAAGAGAGACAGTAATGGAGGACAGAGCAGGGAATTAGCTGTGGCAGAAGATGGATAAAAGGATGACTAAAGAGGAAAACAGAAACGACTCTGTGTGAGGGAAAGAACAGTTATGGGGTCAGGGGAGTCAAGCAAATAAAAAGCTGGAAAAGGTACAGTAGAGAACAGAAAAGGGAATGAAGGAATGAAACAAAAAAAAAAGCACATGCAAGAAAAGATAGAGCCAGGCAGAAAAAGGAGAGCTTAGTGGAAATTGCTGTGTGGCTGAGTAAGGGGGACAACTCCGTGGTAGAGAAAAGGCCTTCCATTGTTTATAGTTCACAGCATGAGCAGACCTACAGTTTTTTATATTTATATATGTATATGTGTATCAGTGAAAGGCTGCGGCACTCACAGATCTTGTAATCCGTATGCAGGTTATATATACTGCTCAAAAAAATAAAGGGAACACTTAAATAACACATCCTAGATCAGAATTAATTAAATATTCTTATTAAATACTTTGTTCTTTACATAGATGAATGTGCTGACAACAAAATCACACAAAAATTATCAATGGAAATCACATTTATTAACCCATGGAGGTATGGATTTGGAGTCACACTCAAAATTAAAGTGGAAAAACACACTACAGGCTGATCCAACTTTGATGTAATGTCCTTAAAACAAGTCAAAATGAGGCACAGTAGTGTGTGTGGCCTCCACGTGCCTGTATGACCTCCCTACAACGCCTGGGCATGCTCCTGATGAGGTGGCGGATGGTCTCCTGAGGGATCTCCTCCCAGACCTGGACTAAAGCATCCGCCAACTCCTGGACACACTCCAGCCACCTGAGGTCTAGCATTGTCTTGCATTAGGAGGAACCCAGGGCCAACTGCACCAGCATATGGTCTCACAAGGGGTCTGCGGATCTCATCTTGGTACCTAATGGCAGTAAAGCTATCTCTAGCGAGCACATGGAGGGCTGTGCGGCCCCCCAAAGAAATGCCACCCAACACCATTACTGACCCGGTCATGCTGGAGGATGTTGCAGGCAGCAGAACATTCTCCTTGGCGTCTCCAGACTCTGTCACGTCTGTCACATGTGCTCAGTGAGAACCTGCTTTCATCTGTGAAGAGCACAGGGCGCCAGTGGCGAATTTGCCAATCTTTGTGTTCTCTGGCAAATGCCAAACGTCCTGCACGGTGTTGGGCTGTAAGCACAACCCCCACCTGTGGACGTCGGGCCCTCATACCACCATCATGGAGTCTGTTTCTGATCGTTTGAGTAGACACATGCACATTTGTGGCTTGCAACAGCATGTGTAATTGATTGTCAATCAGTGTTGCTTCCTAATTGAACAGTTTGATTTCACAGAAGTGTGATTGACTTGGAGTTACATTGTGTTGATTTAAGTGTTCCCTTTATTTTTATGAGCAGTGTACTTGTCCACCTCATCTTGCTAATATATGGTGCTAGGCATATCCAGTAGGCGGTGCTAGGCATGCCCAGTAGGCAGTGCTAGGCACACCCAGTGGGCGGCGCTAGGCACGCCACTCCAGTTATGCACCCCCTAATAAAATGTGCTGCGCACGCTTGTGGTCCTGGCGCTTTGGGCAATCTACATAGCACTCACTCAGACAAGGGAAATACTTCACGGCAGACCAATTCAGATCCAGTCGGACAACGCCACTGCGGTAGCCTACCTGAATCACCAAGAAGGCACTCACAGCCGGATGGCAATGAAGCAGGTAGGCCGCATCCTCAGTTGGGCCGCATCCTCAGGTGGGCCGAACACCATCATCCAGTAGTGTCCGCGGTATTCATACCAGGAGTCCTAAATTGGGAAGCAGACTTCCTTAGCCAGCACAACATTCATGCAGGTGAATGGACCTCTGTCAGTAAGATGGAAATTTCAGCTGGCATATGTCTTCCCGCCAATCCCCCTGTTGCCCAGGGGGATTAGCAAATTCAAACAGGAAGGCAGCACGTGATATTGATAGCTCCGGCTTGGCCCAGACGCAATTGGTACACAGATCTGCAGAGGCTATCAGTGGACAAACCATTGCTGCTCCCTGAATGACCAGATCTATTGATTCAAGGTCCCTGTCTCTACTCACACCTGGATTGGCTGTTTTTAAAGGCGTGGCTCTTGAGTCATCTGTCTAAAAAGCAAAAGTATTTTCACAAGCAGTAATTCAACCGATGCTTCAGGCAAGGAAACCATCCTCAGCCCGCATCTATTACCGGATCTGGCATGCATATTTCCAGTGGTGTGCTGCCAGAAGCTATGAGCCTCAATCCTTTACAGTTTCCAGAATCTTGGCATCTCTTCAAGCCAGAATTGACAGAGGTCTCCACCTAACCCCCCCCCCCCCCCTTAAAGGTACAGGTTTTGGCATTATTCATATGGTTTCAGAGTAAAATTTAAACTCTACAGGATGTTTGCACCTTCTTCCAGAGAGTGCTTCACATCCAGCCTCCTTGTGTACCACCAACAGCTCTTTGAGACCTACAGTAGGACTAGTTCTCAAGGTTCTTCAAGCTCCCCCATTTGAACCATTGCACCTGGTGGATCTCAAATGGATGAAAGCTAAAACTCTGTTTCTACTGACAATAGCAGATTTAGGGGACTTTCCTGTCGCGAGGTAAATTCATCTTGTTTCATTCCTTTTCAAATCTTGTGAGATGTCATCTCTCCAATTAATGTTCACTTTTTGTGTTTGAGATTTTATGGGTCCTTATTGTGGTAATCTCAAAAGTGTTTTGAGACAATGTGTCTCCAGTCCTTTTTTTATATTAAGTATATGCTCCGAAAAAGTAGACTTAAAACAAGAATTTTGGAGCATATACTTAATATAAAAAAATGGACTGGAGACATAGTGACACAAATATTCCAAAAAAGAGCTGTTTACATTCACTAACCATACTTTTTTTTCCATCCAGATTTTGCGTTAACACACAGTTTTATTTTCAAGCGCTCTAAAATAAATTTTTAAATTTTAAAAGAATCAATATATCAATAAGGAAATCACTAGTTTCTAGTAAGTTGTTTGGATAAAAGCAATACAGGTGTATTAGAATATAGTTCGTAAAATTTCTAAATAAAAAAATAATTTTCCATTTGAAATCCAAAGCGCTAATGCCCTTCAAATAGCTCAGGCCCCTGGTATCCTTGAAAAATAGGAGTATATTCATTTAAATGGATTGTTGACCATTTCTCAATGTTAAGGTGTCTTTTACAGCCTCTGCTGTCTGAGTCCCTTACTAAGAAGTCAGATGTCCAGAGAGCAAATACAAGTGCCAAATCCCTTGATTTTCCTCTCATCAGTGTTATGACTTGCTAAAGTAAGCTGTATTGTCACATTTTCAGAAAATTCATAAAGTTAAAATTGACATGCTTTATTCTTGGAATAAAGTGTTTGTTTAATGCAGCTCTGTTTAAATACATTAGGTGAGCCCTAATAGTATCAGTGTAATTAAAAAGTACAATGAAAAAAATATTTTAATAAGTTTGTGCTTTAAAAACTTTTTATGCTTGTTGTTAATATACTGTATTTTATATGTCATTGTATGGTTGTTTTTTTTACATTATTTTAAATAGTCTGCCACTGAAAGTCTTTTTTTGTTTTTAATTGCGAAATAACAGTCAATATAGTCTTTCTGCTCTATTTCTTCTCTTTCTTCTGCCTTCTTCCCTGGGCTGCCCAATTCATGATGTCAGTCTCCAACGTGGAATTGCCCCTGCCGACATACTCACGCCTGCCCAGGCACAGTGGCATATCCAACTAGTTGTGCCCAGCGCAAATGATGAAAGGTGGGGGCTAGAAAGGAATACAGTAAACAGATGAAGAGAGACATTTAAAGGGGGGCAAAAAACAGGCACACAAGAATAATTGGAGGCAAAAACAAAGGAGATAGAGAGACAGGAGTGGGATACATAGGGCCTGGAGCAGGTGTGGGCCTCTGATCACTGACCTTCTCTTCTATTGGCCGCCTCCAACGCATTTCACACTTAAGTGTGGGGGAGTAGTGAGGCATATATCTTTTACCAGTAGAAGAACTGTAGACAGAGCCGGGACAACACATGTGCACAGTAAAAGCTGGAGCTATGTAAACTAAAAGGTCATGCACTGCCTCACTATGGAAATAGACCAGCCGCAGCGCATGATATGTAGCCCCACAGATTCTAGTGGCCGCAGTGAATATGGCATTTTCTGTGGAGGTGAAGGACGTGCCAAAATCAGGTACTTTTGCCTACCCCAAAGAGAGCATGGGATTACTCCCAATATCCATGGAGTCTCCTGAAAATTCTTTTGTTACGTAACTATGACATAGGGGTATTAAGTTGTAAAAAAAAAAAAAAGATATTTTCATTTATCCTTATTTCCCCAGATTCATCCTGTATGAAATGAAAAAAACATCTTGTACTGTGAGAAGTGGTGCTAAGTTGCAACTATTGTTTTGATTCGAGTCAAACAGTCTTTTCAGGCTAATATTATCTTCTAGACATAGAAAAGCATCTGTTCTTCATCTTCGCAGAAAGACTATTGAAATACATTAATAAACATTCTTTACTTTTCAAAAAATATTTAAGTTCCAGCCACATTTTTTAAGCACTTGGGAGATGAGAAATAAAGGTTGCTGTAACTCATGGGCCACTTGACATTTAAAGATTTTTTTATGTTTGTACTTTTTTGAAAGGCAAAGTGCTTCAAATGGAAAAGTCCTGAAAGTAAGTTAAATATCTTTTGCTGTGTAGCTGCACTCTAGGCTGCTGGTCACATAAAAAAGAAGTGTATTTAACCAGAAAATAACAGCAGCAACTGCATACATACCAAGGGATTCCTTACAGATATGACTTGCGACAGCCTTTATTCTGGTCTGCAATGTCTCTATTTTGTGGATCTTCCAGAATTAAAGGGGCACAGAAAAATAGAGACTTCACTAAAGATACTTTTCAGGCATTAAGTTTTGTGGCCCTTTGCCTGTTATTTGCTCTAAGTAACAAAGGGGATAGTATCGGAATCCCGACAGTCAGAATGTCTATAGCGGCATCCTGTCGTTCCGAACCCTGACAGATCTTGGGAAGTATTTTAAATCTAACTCACCCTTTCCGCAACCTAACCCTAACCCTCCCCTTTCTGCAGCCTAACCCTAGCCCTCCCCTTTCCGCAGCCTAACCCCAACCACCCCCTTCCGCAGCCTAATCCTAACCATCCCCTCCCACAGCCTAAACCAAACCCCAGTACTTACAGCCAAGATTCTGACTTTGGATGCTGCTGTCGGCATTCTGACTGTTGGGATCCCAACTGCCGGGATCCTGACAGCTTCCCATAACAAAGTTGCGACTGTGAATCAGGAGCCAACACAGGATTGTAGGGGGGACTTCTGTTTTTATATAAATAAATATATACATATATATATATATATATATATATATATATATATATGAAAGAAAGTGAAGGCGCACTCAGTGAGTTAAAGTATCACAAGATTTTACTAAAAAGTAACAAGCTCACATACATCGAGGTAAGAAATAACCAGTGTGCAAACGAATCCCTGCTGCCTCCGGAGCAGCTCGCAGCGGTCCGTTGGCTGAGACGCTGAACTTTGACTCACTGAGTGTGCCTTCACTTTCTTAAGCTCTAATGGACTAATAGTGTTGGTTACACTATTTATTGGAAGTGCCTGCGCTCGCATCCTGATTATTATTGACTTGATGCATTTTAAGGAAAAAACATTGATTGCACAACCATCTGTCTAACTTATATACATATATATATGTATGAATAAAGCATGGACCGGAACTCCCACAACTCCAATCAATTGCCCTGGTGCCCTCTGGGATAATGTTGAATATACAAAGAAGCAAGGAAGCATTCAGCGGCACTCGAGGTCTCTTTCAATAAACAACTGTATTCAAAAGTCACAGCATGAAGCCAACGTTTTGGGACTGGCATGTCCCTTTGTCAAGATGACTCACCTTGACAAAGGGACTTGCCAGTCCCGAACGTTGGCTTCATGCTGTGACTTTTGAATACAGCTGTTTATTGAAAGAGACCTCGAGTGCCGCTGAATGCTTCCTTGCTTCTTTGTATATGTGTGTGTGTGTGTGTGTGTGTGTGTGTGTGTGTGTGTGTAGAAAAGTGGTGTAAAAAGCGCTTTCACCTTAGGAATTTACAATAATAATTCAAAGTGCTTAAAAATTCTGGGTAAGTAACACACATTTTACCATACATGGTTGTGTTATAGCGTCTGACTGTCCCTGATACTTCTGAGGTGTAGAGACAGTGTCATTATCTACCTAACCACGCCACACACTGGATTGGGACACTTGTAACTAAATTTGCACGACGTCACTTGTCACTTTATAAAAAAAAGTGCACATTTTTCATCTCTTCCTTTGTCTGCCCATGTGATTGCACCACTTGATGAGTGCATCCACATAAGCAACAAAGGACAGAGGGAAGAATTTCCGAGAAAGACATTCGGTAAGATGTTCGGTACGTATATAACTTATAAAGATTCATACTGAAATATCAGTCACTGTCATAGCACTGAAGGCGCAGAGGCTTTACTACCAATGAATATATATATATATATATATATATATATATATATATATCACAGAAAGAGAGCAAAATTGATGGTTAATGGTTTCCTAAAACTGGGATGTTAAGTGTTCTTTTCATCCCAATATATCCAAGATTTATGGCAAGCAATAAACCTCTTTACTCCAACAGGGTTCATGATAAGTGAGGGGGGAGGGGACAGTAGGGGCGTTTTAAGAGAGGAGGCGACCCACGTGCAGCCTCTGTTGCGGGCCCCCTCCTCTCCGGCAGCAAGTAGACTCTGGCATAATGCCAGTGTCTACTGTACATGTGCAGGTCTCCAGGAACATGGCGCCCATGCCTTGTTCCCAGGGACATCTCCAGTACGCATGCACAAATCACTCGTAAATGGTCACGGTGACTATTTTCCAAGTGATTTGTGTCCGCACTGCAGGGCCGCCACTGCAGGACTCTGGAGGGGTAAGTATAATATATGGGTGCAGGTGTGCGGTGTGTGCCCCCCTGGACCCAGGGCCCTGTGTGCACCGCACACACTGCACCCATTATAGAAACGCCTATGGTTGGCAGCATCATGCTACAAAATTACTCTGGTTACCAAAAAGAAATTCTTTCCAGCTGCAGTGCCAAGATACCTACCTCCTTTTGGACTTTGACCCCCACAAGAAATGTAAATCCTTCACTGACAAACTAATTCAAATGGGAGTATTCCACACTCTGTACGCCCATTACACATAGAAACATAGAATTTGACGGCAGATAAGAACCACTTGGCCCATCTAGTCTGCCCCTTTTTTATTTTATCCTTTAGGCAATCTCAACCCTTTTTTAACCTTGATTCTTTGTAAGGATATTCATATGCCTGTCCCAAGCATGTTTAAATTGCCCTACAGTCTTAGCCTCTACCACCTCTGATGGGAGGCTATTCCACTTATCCACTACCCTTTCTGTGAAGTAATTTTTCCTTAAATTTCCCCTGAACCTCCCCCCCTCCAGTCTCAATGTATGCCCTCGAGTTCTAATACTTCTTTTCCTTTGAAGAATGTTTCCCTCCTGAACTTTGTTAAGACCCTTGATATATTTGAAAGTTTCTATCATGTCCCCCCTTTCCCTTCACTCCTCCAAACTATACATGTTAAGATCTTTTAGCCTTTCCGGGTAAGTTTTGTGATGTAGGCCATGCACCATTTTAGTTGCCCTTCTTTGTACACTCTCTAATGTATAAATATATCTTTCTGGAGATAGGGTCTCCAGAACTGGACACAGTATTCCAGATGGGGCCGTACCAATGACCTATACAGTGGCATTATCACTTCTTTTTTCCTGCTACTGATTCCTCTCCCTATGCAACCAAGCATCTGACTTGCCTTTCTCATTGCTTTGTTGCATTGCTTTCCTGCCTTCAAGTCACTTGAAATAGTGACTCCTAAATCTCTTTCCTCCTCAGTAGTTTCCATTATAGTACCCTTGATACTATACTTAGCCTTTGGGTTTTTGAGACCCAAGTGCATGATTTTGCATTTTTTTGCATTAAACCATAAGGCCCATTACGCATTATGCCACACATCATAATGCCCATTCCGCATTATGCCACACACCATAATGCCCATTCCACATTATGCCACATACCGTAATGCCCATTACACATTATGCCACACACCGTAATGCCCATTATATGTTATGCCACACACCATAATACCCATTACACGTTATTCCACACACCATAATGCCCATTACACATTATGCCACACACCATAATGCCCATTTCATATGCCAGACACCGTAATGCCCATCCTCCACTGGATTGTCTTCGTATAGTGAATCCTGGTGCCATCTCTTTTCCAGGTAAATGACGCATAAATGGCTGTCCACATGATGTAAAAGAAAACGTCATTTTATAGACCAGACAACCTTCTTCCACAGCTTCATGGCTCAGTTCTGATGATTATGTGCCTATTGTGAGCACTTTTGGCAGTGGACAGGTGTCAGCATGGGTACTCTGACCGGTCTGCGGCTATGCAGCCTCATATGTGACGAGCTGTGATGCACTGTGTGTTCTGACACTTTTCTATCATAGCCAGCAATGAAAAAATTTCAGAAACTTATGCTACAGTAGCTCCTACAGTATGTGGGATAGGTCCGGACTGACTAGCCTTTGCTCCCCAACTGCACCATTGAGCCATGGGCTCCCATGATTTTGGTTTACCAGGTGTCATTCCTTGGACCACTTTTGGTAGGTACTAACCCCAATACACAAGGCTGTTTCTAGGCAAATTAGCTGCCAGTCTGAAAACAAAACTAAAAAATGTCCGTCCACCCCACACCCATAGACGTAAAAATAAAGAAATTGTGTGCGTTCCAAAAAGGAGTGTGGCCTTGCTGCAAAGGGGTGTGGCCTTGCAGAAGAACAATACCTTACACCAACAAAATAGTGCTCCTTATAACATATTATGCCCCACACAGTAATGTCCCTAGCACCATATTAAGCCCCACACAGTAATGCCCCTTGCATCATATTATGCTCCATACAGTAATGCCCCTTGCACCATATTATGCTTGCACAGTAATGCCCCATCACCATATTATGCCCCCATAGTAATACCCCTTGTTTCTCTGACGTCCTAAGTGGATGCTGGGACTCCGTAAGGACCATGGGGAATAGCGGCTCTGCAGGAGACTGGGCACAACTAAAGAAAGCTTTAGGACTACCTGGTGTGCACTGGCTCCTCCCACTATGACCCTCCTCCAGACCTCAGTTAGAATCTTGTGCCCGGCTGAGCTGGATGCACACTAGGGGATCTCCTGAGCTCCTAGAAAAGAAAGTATATTTTAGGTTTTTTATTTTCAGTGAGATCTGCTGGCAACAGGCTCACTGCTACGAGGGACTAAGGGGAGAAGAAGCGAACCTACCTGCTTGCAGCTAGCTTGGGCTTCTTAGGCTACTGGACACCATTAGCTCCAGAGGGATCGAACACAGGGCCCGACCTCGATCGTCCGGTCCCGGAGCCGCGCCGCCGTCCCCTTTACAGAGCCAGAAGCAAGAAGACGGTCCTGGAAATCGGTGGCAGAAGACTTCGGTCTTCACCAAGGTAGCGCACAGCACTGCAGCTGTGCGCCATTGCTCCTCATGCACACCTCACACTTCGGTCACTGATGGGTGCAGGGCGCTGGGGGGGGGGCGCCCTGAGCAGCAATATTAAACACCTTGGCTGGCAAATCTACACAATATATAGTCATATAGGCTATATATGTGTAAAATACCCCTGCCAGAGATCCATAAAAAAGCGGGAGAAGTCAGCCGAAAAAGGGGCGGGGCTATCTCCCTCAGCACACTGGCGCCATTTTTTCTTTACAGTGCAGCTGGAAGACAGCTCCCCAGGCTCTCCCCTGTAGTTTTCAGGCTCAAAGGGTTAAAAAGAGAGGGGGGGCACTAAATTTAGGCGCAATATTGTGTATACAAGCAGCTATTGGGGAAAAATCACTCAGTTATAGTGTTAATCCCTGCATTATATAGCGCTCTGGTGTGTGCTGGCATACTCTCTCTCTGTCTCCCCAAAGGACTTTGTGGGGTCCTGTCCTCAGTCAGAGCATTCCCTGTGTGTGTGTGGTGTGTCGGTACGGCTGTGTCGACATTTTTGAGGAGGAAGGTTACGTGGAGGCGAAGCAGATGCCGATAAATGTGATGTCGCCCCCTGTGGGGCCGACACCAGAGTGGATGGATAAGTGGAAGGTATTAACCGACAGTGTCAACTCCTTATGTAAAAGGCTGGATGACGTAACAGCTATGGGACAGCCGGCTTCACAGCCCGCGCCTGCCCAGGCGTCTCAAAGGCCATCAGGGGCTCAAAAACGCCCGCTACCTCAGATGGCAGATACAGATGTCGACACGGAGTCTGACTCCAGTGTCGACGAGGTTGAGACATATACACAATCCACTAGGAACATCCGTTGCATGATCTCGGCAATGAAAAATGTGTTACACATTTCTGACATTAACCCAAGTACCACAAAAAAGGGGTTTTATGTTTGGGGAGAAAAAGCAGCCAGTGTTTTGTTCCCCCATCAGATGAGTGAATGAAGCGTGGGTTCCCCCGATAAGAAACTGGTAACTTCTAAAAAGTTACTGATGGCGTACCCTTTCCCGCCAGAGGATAGGTCACGTTGGGAGATATCCCCTAGGGTGGATAAGGCGCTCACACGTTTGTCAAAAAAGGTGGCACTGCCGTCTTAGGATATGGCCACTTTGAAGGAGCCTGCTGATAAAAAGCAGGAGGCTATCCTGAAGTCTGTATATACACACTCAGGTACTATACTGAGACCTGCAATTGCCTCAGCATGGATAGTGCTGCTGCAGCGTGGTCTGATACCCTGTCAGATAATATTGATACCCTAGACAGGGATACTATTTTGCTAACCATAGAGCATATTAAAGACGTCGTCTTATATATGAGAGATGCACAGAGGGATATTTGCCGGCCGGCATCCAAAATTAATGCAATGTCCATTCTGCCAGGAGGGTATTAGGGACCCGGCAGTGGACAGGTGATGCTGACTTTAAAAGGCACATGGAGATTCTGCCTTATGAGGGTGAGGAATTGTTTGGGGATGGTCTCTGGGACCTCGTATCCACAGCAACAGCTGGGAAGAAATTTTTTTACCTCAGGTTTCCTCACAGCCTAAGAAAGCACCGTATTATCAGGTACAGTCCTTTCGGCTTCAGAAAAGCAAGCGGGTCAAAGGCGCTTTCTTTCTGCACAGAGACAAGGGAAGAGGGAAAAAGCTGCACCAGATAGCCAGTTCCCAAGATCAAAAATCTTCCCCCGCTTCATCTGAGTCCACCGCATGACGCTGGGGCTCCACAGGTGGAGCCAGGTGCGGTGGGGGCGCGTCTCGGGAACTTCAGCGACCAGTGGGCTCGCTCACAGGTGGATCCCTGGGTTCTGCAAGTAGTATCACAGGGATACAAGCTGGAGTACGAGGCGACTCCCCCTCGCCGTTACCTCAAATCAGCCGTGCCTGCTGCCCTCGGAGAAAGGGGAGGTAGTACTGGCGGCAATTCACAAGCTGTACTTCCAGCAGGTGATAATCAAGGTACCCCTCCTTCAACAAGGCCGGGGTTACTATTCCACAATGTTTGTGGTACCGAAACCAGACGGTTCGGTGAGACCCATTCTAAAATTGAAATCTTTGAACACTGCTATACGAAGGTTCAAGTTCAAAATGGAATCGCTCAGGGCGGTTATTGCAAGCCTGGACGAAGGGGATTACATGGTATCACTGGACATCAAGGATGCTTACCTGCATGTCCCCATTTACCCTCCTCACCAGGAGTACCTCAAAATTGTGGTACAGGACTGTCATTACCAATTCCAAACGTTGCCGTTGGTCTGTCCCCGGCACCGAGGGTATTTACCAAGGTAATGGCCGAAATTATGATACTCCTTCGAAAAAAGGGAGTTATAATTATCCCGTACTTGGACGATCTCCTTATAAAGGCGAGGTCCAGGGAGCAGTTGTTGGTCGGTGTAGCACTATCTCGGGAAGTGCTACAACAGCACGGCTGGATTCTGAATATTCCAAAGTCGCAGCTGGTTCCTACGACGCGTCTACTGTTCCTGGGTATGGTTCTGGACACAGAACAGGAAAAAGTGTTTCTCCCGGAGGAGAAGGCCAAGGAGTTGTCATCTCTAGTCAGAGACCTCCTAAATCAAATACAGGTGTCGGTGCATCAATGCACGCGAGTCCTGGGAAAGATGGTAGCTTCTTACGAAGAAAATCCATTCGGCAGGTTCCATGCAAGGATCTTCCAGTGGGATCTGTTGGACAAGTGGTCCAGGTCGCATCTTCAGATGCGTCGGCTGATAACCCTGTCTCCAAGGGCCAGGGTGTCGCTGTTGTGGTGGCTGCAGAGTGCTCATCTTCTAGAGGGCCGCAGATTCGGCATACAGGACTGGGTCCTGGTGACCACGGATGCCAGCCTTCGAGGCTGGGGGGCAGTCACACAGGGAAGAAACTTCCAAGGACTATGGTCGAGTCAGGAGACTTCCCTACACATAAATATTCGGGAACTAAGGGCCATTTACAATGCCCTAAGTCAGGCTAGACCCCTGCTTCAACACCAGCCGGTGCTGATCCAGTTAGACAACATCACGGCGGTCGCCCATGTAAACCAACAGGGCGGCTCAAGAAGCAGGATTGCGATGGCAGAAGCCACAAGGATTTTCCGATGGGCGGAAAATCATGTGTTAGCACTGTCAGCAGTGTTCATTCTGGGAGTGGACAACTGGGAAACAGACTTTCTCAGCAGGCACGACCTCCACCCGGGAGAGTGGGGACTTCATCCAGAAGTCTTCCAAATGATTGTACACCATTGGGAAAGGCCACAGGTGGACATGACGGCGTCCCGCCTCAACAAAAAGCTAAAAATATATTGCGCCAGGTCAAGGGACCCTCAGGCGATAGCTGTGGACGCTCTGGTAACACCGTGGGTGTACCAGTCGGTTTATGTGTTCCCTCCTCTGCCTCTCATACCCAAAGTACTGAGAATAATAAGAAGGAGGGGAGTACGAACTATACTCGTGGTTCCGGATTGGCCAAGAAGAGCTTGGTACCCAGAACTTCAAGAAATGATCTCAGAGGACCCATGGCCTCTGCCGCTCAGACAGGACCTGCTGCAGCAGGGGCCCTGTCTGTTCCAAGACTTACCGCGGCTGCGTTTGACGGCATGGCGGTTGAACACCGGATCCTAAAGGAAAAAGGCATTCCGGAGGAAGTAATTCCTACGCTGATTAAGGCTAGGAAAGATGTGATCGCAAAACATTATCACCGCATATGGCGAAAATATGTTGCTTGGTGTGAGGCCAGGAAGGCCCCAACGGAGGAATTTCAACTGGGTCGATTTCTGCACTTCCTACAGTCAGGAGTGACTATGGGCCTAAAATTGAGTTCCATTAAGGTCCAGATTTCGGCTCTGTACATTTTCTTCCAAAAAAGAACTGGCTTCACTGCCTGAAGTTCAGACTTTTGTTAAGGGAGTGCTGCATATTCAGCCCCCGTTTGTGCCTCCAGTGGCACCATGGGATCTCAACGTGGTGTTAGATTTCCTGAAGTCGCATTGGGTTGAGCCACTTAAATCCGTGGAGCTAAAATACCTCACGTGGAAAGTGGTCATGCTGTTGGCCTTGGCGTCGGCCAGGCGTGTATCAGAATTGGCGGCTTTGTCATGCAAAAGCCCTTATCTGATTTTTTTATATGGATAGGGCGGAATTGAGGACTCGTTCCCAATTCCTTCCTAAGGTGGTATCAGCTTTTCATGTGAACCAACCTATTGTGGTGCCTGCGGCTACTTGGGACTTGGAGGACTCCAAGTTACTGGACGTAGTCAGGGCCCTGAAAATATATGTTTCCAGGACGGCTGGAGTCAGGAAAACTGACTCGCTATTTATCCTGTATGCACCCAACAAGCTGGGTGCTCCTGCTTCTAAGCAGACTGTTGCTCGCTGGATCTGTAGCACGATTCAACTTGCACATTCTGCGGCTGGACTGCCGCACCCTAAATCTGTAAAAGCCCATTCCACGAGGAAAGTGGGCTCTTCTTGGGCGGCTGCCCGAGGGGTCTCGGCTTTACAACTTGCCGAGCTGTTACTTGGTCGGGTTCAAACACTTTTGCAAGAGTCTACAAGTTTGATACCCTGGCTGAGAAGGACCTAGAGTTTGCTCATTCGGTGCTGCAGAGTCATCCGCACTCTCCCGCCCGTTTGGGAGCTTTGGTATAATCCCCATGGTCCTTACGGAGTCCCAGCATCCACTTAGGACGTCAGAGAAAATAAGATTTTACTCACCGGTAAATCTATTTCTCGTAGTCTGTAGTGGATGCTGGGCGCCCATCCCAAGTGCGGATTGTCTGCAATACTTGTATATAGTTATTGTTTAACTAAAGGGTTATTGTTGAGCCATCTGTTGAGAGGCTCAGTTGTTATACTGTTAACTGGGTATTGTATCACGAGTTATACGGTGTGATTGGTGTGGCTGGTATGAGTCTTACCCGGGATTCAAAATCCTTCCTTATTGTGTCAGCTCTTCCGGGCACAGTATCCTAACTGAGGTCTGGAGGAGGGTCATAGTGGGAGGAGCCAGTGCACACCAGGTAGTCCTAAAGCTTTCTTTAGTTGTGCCCAGTCTCCTGCTGAGCCGCTATTCCCCATGGTCCTTACGGAGTCCCAGCATCCACTACGGACTACGAGAAATAGATTTACCGGTGAGTAAAATCTTATTTATTCCCCACACAGTAATGCACTGTGCACCAAATTATGGCCCACACAGTAATGCCCCTTGCACCATATTACGCCTTACACACTAATGCACCTAGCACCATATTATGCCCCCACAAAGTAATACCCCTTGTTATCCCCCACACAGTAATGCCCTGTGCACCAAATTATGGCCCACACAGTAATGCCCCTTGTTATGCCTCACACAGTTATGCCCCTTGCACCATATTATGCAGACACAACATTACGCTGCATGCCTCACATAGTAATGCACCTTAAACTTGCCACACTACGTGCTCATTGTCAGGGGTCGTTTCATGCTGCTGCTGCCAAGTTCCTGGCATTGCTGTGCTGTTGGCGCCTGCTTCCACCCTCCAGCTCCGTCTAGTAAATATCCCTCCCAAATTTCCCATCACCTCCTCTAGCATCCTTCAGAAGTGCCTCTTCTGTGGAGGCGGCCATTTTGGGTGGGACATTTTCAACAGTATTCCAAGCGGTCGTCCAGACCGTATGGAATACGGTCAGAAAGAGATAGTAGCGGTGGCTGCAGGTGCCCCGTGCAATTGCATGGCTTGCCCAGCCCTAGAAACAGCCCTGCCTGCATACAGGGGACACGCCACAAGACCTGCTGTTTTGGAAATGCTTTGACCCAGTCACCTATTCATCACATTTTTCCTCTTGTCAAAGTCGTTCATGTCCTTAAACTTGCCCATTTTTCCCCGCTTCCAACACATTAGCTTCAAGAACTGACTGTTCACTTGCTGCTTAACATATCCCATTCCTTGACAGGTGCCATTATAAGGAGATAATCAATGTTGTTCACTTCACCTGTCAGTGGTTTTATTGTTATAGCTGATCAGTTTATTTGCAGAAGTTGACAAATTTGTTGTTATCCTTACAGCTCATTGAAACGATGCTTCATTCTTCCTAAAATGTGGGTCTCCCTACCTCAAATACAAATACAGGCAGAGTGATGTTTTATTAAGCATTTGACTATTTTTGTGTATGTGGGGCCACTGATGATATTAACAGATTAGAGATTAGGGCCCAAATGTAATAAGCCTTAACAAGTGATAAAGTGGAGACAGATAGAGGGCGGTATTCAAATGATATATCACGCCCAAACTCCTTTCTAAAGTGATCCCTGGTATCGATCAATTGCACCCATAGTAATCCGGTTTAGCTGCGTAACGGGTTGGGTGCCCTTGCTACCGCAGAGGTAGTGAGCTGAAATGATTATACCATGCCGTCAGCAGAAACAGAACAGGTGTGGAAGTGGGTGTAAAGAATTGAATACTGCCCAAAGAGTGAGAAATGACCAGCCAATCAGCTCCTAACTGTCATTTTTCAAACACAGCCTGTGACATGGCAGTTAGGAAGCTGGTCATTTATCACTCTTTATTTGTCTCCACTTTATCTCTTGTTAAGGCTTAATACACTTGGGCTTAGGTATTGTATGGAGTGTGGCCTCTAGTAATACTGACACATTCAAGGTGAGGAAAATTGGAGGTCATCTGATCGCTGGGCTGCATTTTTTGCTGTCCTGCTTTCAGATAGTCGCTACCTACAGTGGGAGTGTATTTTCGCAGTGCAAGTGTGCGATGCTATGTGTACGCCAAGCTGCTAAAATTCTGTGTATGCAGTCTCTGCGCAGCCCAGACTTACTCTTCCAGTGCGATAGAATCAGGCTGATCGGGGCTGGAGCTGATGTCAGACACCCTCCCTAAAAACGCTTGGGCACGCTTGCGTTTTCCCGAACACTTCCAGAAAACAGTCAGTTACCACCCACAAACGTCTTCCTCCTGTTAATCACCTTGCAAACGTTCGTGCAAACGGATTTCTCGCACCATCCGGTCGCTGACCGGCGATACCCGTTGTTGTCCGATGCACGTGCGCTGTTATGACCTGATCGCCCACTGTGCGAAAACGCACAGCAGTGATTAGATCTTTATGACCTCCTCTATTCCATAGTATGGATAAGTGCTCTTATGCCTACTGGAGATGTTATAACAGCCAGCTACATTGCATATTTACAGTGACAGCCCCTTTCCCTGCGTGTAGCAGACACATAACACTGAATTTGTCCACCACAAATTGATTACCGGCACAGTGGAGTCAGAATCTACACTTTTACTAAGGTAAAATACAAGCCTACAGACTAGAGACAATGGAAACTGATATAGCATGTGTATGTACAACTAGGTCTTCGGCACCCATCTAAACACCCATCTCTAGTGGCGGCTGGTTGTGCATGTGCACGTCGCTACCGGGTAGTACCGGGAGTACAGACGGCGGACCAGACAGTATAATGAGAATAGAAATTCCAGAGGATAAGTTACACAATTTGAACCCTTGATAAAGTCCTTATACGGGAAGAAACACGTGAACATTGCCTGACTACATTTATCATAAATATTTAAATAATGCAGGTTTGTACTAGCAGTTTAAGGAATAGAAGAATTTGTACCTAACTTCAGTGCATTCTCCTTTTCCAAGCTTAACCTTGTAGACACATCAAGACAGGATGTCAGCTGTCGCTATACCGACAGCAGCATCCCATCTGCCGGAATCGTGGTAGCGAGTCCCCTCGCTGTGCTAACTACGCTTCGGCCCGGTGGCTCGCTTTGCTCGCCATAGGTTCTATTTCCATTAGGTTGGTGGCGTGGACCCACCAACCGGGTGGCATTTGGAATTTCGTATGTCGATATTTCACTGGCTGTCAGGATTCGGGGTAAGTAACATACATTTTACCATACCTGCTTGTGTTATAGCATCTGACTGTCCCTGATACTGACCACTCTGTAATTTTTGAGGTGTAGAGACAGTGTCATTATCTACCTAACCACGCCACACACTGGATTGGGACATTTGCAGTGAACTACGCTTGTAACCATAATTAGTGGGTCCTCCTGCCAGTTAGGGTAATTCATTCTAGAAGCATAGTACATCATGCATGAGCAACCAACCTACAGTCTTTGCCGACACAACCACTATTTGGAACATCCTACTGACAGAAAATATAAACATTTAATTGAATAAAACACCATTACCCCACATTGTCGGAGTGATAATGGTCAGCAGTTTGGGGACAGCATCAGAAACTCACCTACTAAGCAACGATACCAACACAGTAGATTGGTAGATGAGTCTTGTATATACTATCTACATGTAAGTGATTACAGTAATTAGCAATTATTGTCACTAAGATACATAGGAGGGCACAATTCACTACAGAATTTAAGTATTTATACATGGTACCCTAGAGTGATGAAATTAAAAGCTACTGTCTCAGGTATACATACATGCCTTTGGTGTGTCATAAAATAAAGCAAAGAAACTGAAAACAGACAAATTATTGATTATTCTTCAAAGATATTTCTATAATGGCTTGGACAGATTTGTTTGTACCCCTTAGAAAAGATAATAAACAATTGGATTATAGTGATATTTCAAAGAAATTGCTTTCTTGAATTTGCATCATACATATCTAAAATCATTCAGCCTATTAAAATGTAGAAAAGTAAGTATTCCCTTTAATAATGTGGTTGCCTACTTCCCACCCTACCTTCACTTTTCCTGTGCCCTCTTACAATGAACGAGGTACCCAAAATCTGACGACCTATTCCAGGTGACTAATACAGAGACAATACTATGTTTGCATTTGTTGCTTTTATCAACATTTTTATGTAGTCCAGCGTTTTATATGCATATACTAGGCTATTATATGTGTAACAAAATGAAAGAGTTCCTCATTACCAGGCAACTATTGTCAATAATATTTGTAGAGACCCCCCATTCCCCTGCATCACCAGCTATATATTTGTGAGATAACCCCCTTTGCCAACCATACATTAACTGTTTATAGCACTGGGACCTTCAGACACTAAGCAAGCAATATAAAGAACCAGATGTGCGTTGTATAGATGCATCGGGGACAGTTCGCATGGCAAATAAATGTGCCAGATGGCAAGGCAGTGACAGCAGCAATGACAGCCAGTACAGCTATCAGTTCTAGTGTTATCTATTAGTGGTGAGTGCGCAGATCGTTCAGATCCATGTGTTGGACTTGACAAATTGTATATGGCTGTGCAACCTGGAGAACATGGTTGGACCATGATCTGTCTAACAAGATATACTAGTGTTTCAGCAACCTTGATAAATCAGCCCACAATAGAGTCATACAATAATAATTTGCCTAGTTCATTTAAAAAAAGATTTTATATATATATATGTGTGTATATATATATATATATATATATATATATATATTATTGTACAAAGTAAAACTGGTATAAGTGGTTAATAAGCAATAATATTTAAGATCATAGGCTTTGGGATGCTCTCAATGATGATATAGGCCAGGGGTGGGTAACCTCCGGCCCGCAAAGCCGTTTGTTCCGGCCCACCCGCTTGTGTCAGTGAGACACTCCGCCGCTCAGTCCGGCGGCGGCGTGTCTCAGCTGTCAGGGCAGGGAGGAAGCACAGCTACATGTCCGGCAGCAGAGGCAGGTAAGATCACAAACCAGCCGCCGGTTCGTGAGCCAATCAGAGCTCGCAGACCGGCAGCCAATCAGGAGCCGACGCTGCTGGTCCGTGGGCTCTGATTGGCTCACGAACCAGCGGCTGGTTTGAGGTCCTACACGCCGCCACCGCCGCCCGACATAGCTGTGCTCTCCTCCCTGCCCTGACACCCGAGACACGCCGCCGGATGGAGCAGCAGCGGTGAGCAGCACAGTGGGGTGGGGTGGGGGGGCACTGTGGGGAAATTTTTGTATCTGGCACTGTGGGGGCATTTGTATACCTGGCACTGTGGGGGCATTTGTATACCTGATAGTGTGGGGGCATTTGTATACCTGGCACTGTGGGGGCATTTATGGATCTGGCACTGTGGGGGCAATGTATATCTGGCACTGTGGGGGCATTTGTATACCTGGCACTGTGGGGGCATTTGTATACCTGTCACTGTGGGAGCATTTGTGGATCTGGCACTGTGGGGGCATTTGTATACCTGGCACTGTGGGGGCATTTGTATACCTGTCACTGTGGGAGCATTTGTGGATCTGGCACTGTGGGGGCATTTGTATACCTGGCACTGTGGGGGGCATTTGAATACCTGACACTGTGGGGGGGCATTTGAATACCTGACACTGTGGGGGCATTTGTATACCTGGCACTGTGGGGACATTTGTATACCTGGCACTGTGGGGGCATTTGTATACCTGGCACTGTGGGGGCATTTGTAGATCTGGCACTGTGGGGGCATTTGTATACCTGGCACTGTGGGGGCATTTGTATACCTGGCACTGTGGGGGCATTTGAATACCTGACACTGTGGGGGCAATTGTATACCTGGCACTGTGGGGGCATTTGTGTATTTGCCACTGTGGGGGCATTTGTATACCTGGCACTATGGGGGCATTTGTATACCTGACATTGTGGGGGCATTTGTGGATCTTGCACTGTGGGGGCATTTATGGATCTGACACTGTGGGGGCATTTGTATACCTGGCACTGTGGGGGCATTTGTATACCTGACACTGTGGGGGCATTTGTATACCTGGCACTGTGGGGCATTTGTGTATCTGGCACTGTGGGGGCATATGTATACCTGACACTGTGGGGGCATTTGTATACCTGGCACTGTGGGGGCATTTGTATACCTGGCACTGTGCGGGCATTTGTGGATCTGGCACTGTGGGGGCATTTGTATACCTGGCACTGTGGGGGCATTTGTGGATCTGGCACTGTGGGGGCATTTGTGTACTTGGCACTGTGGGGACATTTGTGGATCTGGCACTGTGGGGTCATTTGTGGATCTGGCACTGTGGGGGCAATGTGTATCTGGCACTGTGGGGGCAATGTGTATCTGGCACTGTGGGGACATTTGTGGATCTGGCACTGTGGGGGCATTTGTATACCTGGCACTGTGGGGGCATTTGTGGATCTGGCACTGTGGGGGCATTTGTATACCTGGCACTGTGGGGGCATTTGTGGATGTGGGGGCAATTGTGGATCTGGCACTGTGGGGCAATTGTGGATCTGGCACTGCAGGGGCAATTGTGGATTTGGCACTGTGGGGGCAATTGTGGATCTGGACTGTGGTGGCAATTGTGGATCTGGCACTGTGGGGGCAGTTGTGGATCTGGCACTGTGGGGGCAATTGTGGATCTGGCACTGCACTGACGTGGATCTGGCACTGCACTATTGGGGGCATATGTGTATCACGTTCCATTTTAATTGGCCACACCCATTTTTTGGCGCGCACACTCAGTACCTCTAAGGGACAGACCTACTGGGGTGCAGAGTAATTTTTAAGTTGAGAATTTTTGTATGGCCCCCAAAGGATTTTATAAATATCCATATGGCCCTTGGTAGAAAAAAGGTTCCCCACCCCTGATATAGGCAATACAAATTATTGCTTAAGCTGAAACTACCTACAGTAGGTAGACTTTCCGTAATGTCTCTATCTACCTTCTTTTGCTAACAATTGCATACAATAAGCACTTACAGTAACTGCCTTGTGAATAGACCCATGCTTCACAATATGGTAGATTTGGTATACATATGATACTGCATTAGAGGAAAGGAAACCAGTATTAACTCCATGGCAGGGCCGTAACTAGGGGGGGGGGGGGGGGGGGGTGCTAAGGGGGCATACGCCCCGGGTGCAGGATTTGAGGGGGGTGCAAAGGAGTTACAGAGGAGCAGGGTTTTTATTGTTTTTTTTACAGGAAGTGTTGTGCTGCTCCAGTGAGACAGCAGACAGCTCCAGGGGCAATGTCTCTGACCCACCTGTCTGCCCGCAGCTGGCTCCGACGCTGGGCAGATGAACTTCAGTACCTGGGATCTCTCCTATGTCGGCTACTGTCTTAAACTCTCTTCTTTGCCATGCAGTGCTGCAACTAGCGTGCGGTGCACTGTACAAGCTATAGAAGCACACTGTGCTCCCAGTTAGCAGTATCAACCTCCGCTTTGCCTCCCAGATGGAGGGATTTGGTGTAGCTTATAGGGGGATGTAGTGTAGTGATGTAGTGTAGTAATGTATTGCAGTATATAGGGGCATGTAGTGTAGTGATGTACTGTAGCATATAGGGTATGAAGTGCAGTGTATAGGGGCATGTAGTGCAGTGATGTAGTTCAGCATGTAGGGGATGTAGTATAGTGATGTAGTGCAGTGATTAGGGGAATGTAGTGCAGTGATTAAGTGTTATGATATAGTGCAATGTATGGGGACACACAGAGGAGCATGTAGTTGAACACGCTGGTGGGGCATGTGACGCATAGGGCATTTGAGGCACATAGGGTAATATTGTCCAATAGTATCTCCTTTTCTCTGACGTCCTAGTGGATGCTGGGAACTCCGTAAGGACCATGGGGAATAGCGGCTCCGCAGGAGACTGGGCACAAATAGAAAGCTTTAGTACTACCTGGTGTGCACTGGCTCCTCCCCCTATGACCCTCCTCCAAGCCTCAGTTAGATTTTTGTGCCCGAACGAGAAGGGTGCACACTAGGGACTCTCCTGAGCTTCTTAGTGAAAGTTTTAGTTTAGGTTTTTTATTTTCAGTGAGACCTGCTGGCAACAGGCTCACTGCATCGAGGGACTAAGGGGAGAAGAAGCGAACTCACCTGCGTGCAGAGTGGATTGGGCTTCTTGGCTACTGGACACCATTAGCTCCAGAGGGACCGCTCACAGGCCCAGCCTTGGAGCTCGGTCCCAGAGCCGTGCCGCCGGCCCCCTTACAGAGCCAGAAGCAAGAAGAGTCCGGCAAATCGGCGGAAGAAGACATCCTGTCTTCCACAAGGTAGCGCACAGCACTGCAGCTGTGCGCCATTGCTTCTCAGCACACTTCACACTCCGGTCACTGAGGGTGCAGGGCGCTAGGGGGGGCGCCCTGAGCAGCAATAGAAACACCTTGGCTGGCTAAAAATACATTACATATAGCTCCTGGGCTATATGGATGAATTTTAACCCCTGCCAGATTTTCACAAAAAGCGGGAGAAAGGCCGCTGAGAAGGGGGCGGAGCCTATCTCCTCAGCACACAGGCGCCATTTTCTCTCACAGCTCCGTTGGAGGGAAGCTCCCTGGCTCTCCCCTGCAGTTACTACACTACAGAAAGGGGTTAAAAAAGAGAGGGGGGCACTAATTAGGCGCAGTATAACAATACAGCAGCTATAAAGGGAAAAACACTTATATAAGGTTATCCCTGTATATATATAGCGCTCTGGTGTGTGCTGGCATACTCTCCCTCTGTCTCCCCAAAGGGCTAGTGGGGTCCTGTCCTCTATCAGAGCATTCCCTGTGTGTGTGCTGTGTGTCGGTACGGCTGTGTCGACATGTTGGATACGTGGAGGCGGAGCGGAGGCCGATAAATGGGATGTCGCCCCCTGTGGGGCCGACACCAGAGTGGATGGATAGGTGGAAGATATTAACCGACAGTGTCAACTCCTTACATAAAAGGCTGGATGACGTAACAGCTGTGGGACAGCCGGCTGCTCAGTCCGCGCCTGCCCAGGCGTCTCAAAGGCCATCAGGGGCTCAAACAACGCCCGTTACCTCAGATGGCAGACACAGATGTCGACACGGAGTCTGACTCCAGTGTCGACGAGGTTGAGTCATATACACAATCCACTAGGAACATCCGTTACATGATTTCGGCAATTAAAAATGTGTTACGCATTTTCTGACATGAACCCAAGTACCACATAAAAAGGGTTTTATTTTTGGGGAGAAAAAGCAGCCAGTGTTTTGTTCCCCCATCAGATGAATGAATGAAGTGTGTAAAGAAGCGTGGGTTCCCCCGATAAGAAACTGGTGATTTCTAAAAAGTTACTGATGGCGTACCCTTTCCCGCCAGAGGATAGGTCACGTTGGGAGATATCCCTTGGGGTGGATAAGGCGCTCACACGTTTTGTCAAAAGGTGGCACTGCCGTCTTAGGATACGGCCACCTTAAAGGAACCTGCTGATAAAAAGCAGGAGGCGATCCTGAAGTCTGTAATTACACACTCAGGTTATACACTGAAGCCTGCTATTACCTCAGCATAAATAGTGCTGCTGCAACGTGGTCTGATACCCTGTCAGATAATATTAATACGCTAAGACAGGGATAATGTTTTGCTAACATTGAGCATATTTAAGACGTTGTCATATATATAAAGGATGCACAGAGGGATATTTGCCGGCTGGCATCCAGAATTAATGCAATGTCCATTCTGCCAGGAGGGTATTAGAAACCTGGCAGTGGACAGGTGATGCTGCATTTAAAAGGCACATGGAGATTCTGCCTTATAAGGGTGAGGAATTGTTTGGGGATGGTCTCTGGGACCTCGTATTCACAGCAACAGCTGGGAAGAAAAATTTTTACCTCAGGTTTCCTCACAAAAGCCTAAGAAAGCACCGTATTTTCAGGTACAGTCCTTTCGGCTTCAGAAAAGCAAGCGGGTCAAAGGCGCTTCCTTTCTACACAGAGACAAGGGAAGAAGGAAAAAGCTGCACCAGTCAGCCAGTTCCCAGGATCAAATCTCTTCCCTCGCTTCCTCTGAGTCCACCGCATGACGCTGGGGCTCCACAGGTGGAGACAGGTGCAGTGGGGGCGCATCTCGGGAACTGCAGGGACCAGTGGGCTTGCCCACAGGTGGATCCCTAGGTTCTGCAAGTAGTATCACAGGGATACAGGCTGGAGTTCGAGACGACTCCCCCTCGCCGTTGCCTTCACATCAGCCTTGCCTGCTGCCCTCGGAAAGGTATTACTGGCGGAAATTCACAAGCTGTACTTCCAGCAGGTGAAATCAAGGTACCCCTCCTTCAACAAGGCCGGGGTTACTATTCCAAAATGTTGTGGTACCGAAACCAGACGGTTCGGTGAGACCCATTCTAAAATTGAAATCCTTGAACACTTATATACGAAGGTTCAAGTTCAAAATGGAATCGCTCAGGGCGATTATTGCAAGCCTGGAAAATTTCAGGGTATCACTGGACATCAAGGATACTTACCTGCATGTCCCTATTTACCCTCTTCACCAGGTGTACCTCAAAATTGTGGTACAGGATTGTCATTACCAATTCCAGACGTTGCCGTTGGTCTGTCCCCGGCACTGAGGGTATTTACCAAGGTAATGGCCGAAGTACTTATCCCGTACTTGGACGATCTCCTTATAAAGGCGAGGTCCAGGGAGCAGTTGTTCATCGGAGTAGCACTATCTCGGGAAGTGCTACAACAGCACGGCTGGATTCTGAATATTCCAAAGTCGCAGCTGGTTCCTACGACGCGTCTACTGTTCCTGGATATGGTTCTGCACACAGAACAGGTTAAAATGGGTTTCTCCCGGAGGAGAAGTCCAAGGAGTTGGCGTCTCTAGACGGAGACCTCCTAATACAAATACAGGTATCGGTGCATCAATGCACGCGAGCCTTGGAAAAGATGGTAGCTTCTTACGAAGAATTTCCATTCGTCAATTCCCATGCAAGGGATCTGTTGGACAAGTGGTCCGGGTCGCATCCTCAGATGCATCGGCGGATAACCCTGTCTCCAAGGGCCAGGGTATCGCTGTGGTGGTGACTGCAGAGTGCTCATAGGCTGGGGGGCAGTCACACAGGGAAGAAACTTCCAAGGCCTATGGAAAAGTCATGAGACTTCCCTACACATAAATGTTCTGGAACTATGGGCCATTTACAATGCCCTAAGTCAGGCTAGACTCCTGCTTCGACACCGGCCGGTGCTGATCCAGTCAGACAACATCACGGCGGTCGCTCATGTAAACCGACAGGGCGGCACAAGAAGCAGGATGGCGATGACAGAAGCCACAAGGATTCGCCGATGGGCGGAAAATCAAGTGTTAGCACTGTCAGCAGTGTTCATTCCTGGAGTGGACAACTGAGAAGCAGACTTTCTCAGCAGATATAACCTCCACCTGGGAGAGTGGGGACTTCATCCAGAAGTTTTCCAAATGATTGTACACCGTGGGGAAAGGCCACAGGTGGACAGGAGGGCGTCCCGCCTCAACAAAAAGCTACAAAGATATTGCGCCAGGTCAAGGGACCCTCAGGCGATAGCTGTGGACGCTCTGGTAACACCGTGGGTGTACCAGTCGGTGTATGTGTTCCCTTCTCTGCCTCTCATACCCAGGGTAATGAGAATAATAAAAAGGAGAGGAATAAGAACTATACTCATTGTTCCGGGGGGCCAAGAAGAGCTTGGTACCCAGAACTCCAAGAAATGATCTCAGAGGACCCATGGCCTCTGCAGCTCAGACAGGACCTGCTGCAGCAGGGGCCCTGTCTGTTCCAAGACTTACCGCGGCTGCATTTGACGGCATGGCGGTTGAACGCCGGATCCTGAAGGAAAAAGGCATTCCGGAGGAAGTTATCCCTACGCTATTTAAAGCTGGGAAAGAAGTGAACGCAAACCATTATCACCGCATATGGCGGAAATATGTTGCGTGCTGTGAGGCCAGTACGGCCCCAAAGGAGGAATTTCAGCTAGGTCAATTTCTGCACTTCCTACAAGTCAGAGGTGACTATGGGCCTAAAATTGGGTTCCATTAAGGTCCTGATTTCGGCTCTATCGAATTTCTTCCAAAATAGAACTGGCTTCACTGCCTGAAGCTCAGATTTTTGTTAAGGGAGTGCTGCATAGTCAGCCCCCGTTTGTGCCTCCAGTGGCACCGTGGGATCTCAACGTAGTGTTGGATTTCCTGAAGTCGCATTGAGTTGAGCCACTTAAATCCGTGGAGCTATAATACCTCACGTGGAAAGTGTTCATGCTGTGGGCCTTGGCGTCGGCCAGGCGTGTATCAGAATTGGCGGCTTTGTCAAAAGCTCTTATCTGTATTTTATATGGATAAGGCGGAATTGAGGACTCGTTCCCAATTCCTTCCTAAGGTGGTAGCAGTTTTTCATGTGAACCAACCTATTGTGGTACCTGCGGCTACTAGGGACTTGGAGGACTCCAAGTTGCTGGACGTAGTCAGGGCCCTGAAAATATACGCTTCCAGGACGGCTGGAGTCAGAAAATCTGATTTGCTGTTTATCCTGTATGCACCCAGCAAGCTGGGTGCTCCTGCTTCTAAGCAGACTATTGCTCGTTGGATTTGTAGTACAATTCAACTTGCACATTCTGTGGCAGGCCTGCCACAGCCAAAATCTGTAAAAGCCCATTCCACACGGAAAGTGGGCTCATCTTGGGCGGCCGCCCGAGGGGTCTCGGCTTTACAACTTTGCCGAGCAGCTACTTGGTCAGGGGCAAACACGTTTGCTAAATTCTACAAATTTGATACCCTGGCTGAGGAGGACCTGGAGTTCTCTCATTCGGTGCTACAGAGTCATCCGCACTCTCCCGCCCGTTTGGGAGCTTTGGTATAATCCCCATGGTCCTTACGGAGTTCCCAGCATCCACTAGGACGTCAGAGAAAATAAGAATTTACTTACCGATAATTCTATTTCTCATAGTCCGTAGTGGATGCTGGGCGCCCATCCCAAGTGCGGATTGTCTGCAATACTTGTACATAGTTATTGTTAACTAAATCGGGTTATTGTTGTAGTGAGCCATCTTTTCTAGAGGCTCCTCTGTTTATCATACTGTTAACTGGGTTCAGATCACAAGTTATTTGGTGTGGCTGGTAGGAGTCTTACCCGGGATTCAAAATCCTTCCTTATTGTGTACGCTCGTCCGGGCACAGTATCCTAACTGAGGCTTGGAGGAGGAGCCAGTGCACACCAGGTAGTACTAAAGCTTTCTATTTGTGCCCAGTCTCCTGCGGAGCCGCTATTCCCCATGGTCCTTACGGAGTTCCCAGCATCCTCTACGGACTATGAGAAATAGAATTATCGGTAAGTAAATTCTTATTTTTTCAAATTTTTTGATAATCTGATTATCTTAGTCTGACAGGGAAGGGGGGGCGCCAATTTACTGCCTTGCCCCGGGTGATGAAAATCCTAGTTTCGGCCCTGTCCATGGATATCTTTCTGGAAAAGTAATAAAGAAAAATGTTGGTAATATACATATGTAGTTGGGTGGTCTTCAGGTGGCCGGCCTCCCGGCGACCACCATACCGGCGCCGGAATCCCGACTGCCGGCATACCAACATCTTTTTTCCCTCTTGGGGGTCCACGCCACTGTGCCCACAGCGCGGCGAGCGCAGCGAGCCCGCAAGGGGCTCATTTGCGCTCGGCCAGCTGTCGGTATGCTAAAATCGCCTGTCCGCTATTAGTCTATTATTTTGGGGACTTGTAGGTCGATTTTGTGTTTGATTTTTAAATTGAATATTTGTAAATCAGGGGATCCTATATCTGTCTATGTAAAAGTACTGATGTTTTGCCGATATTCAATTTTAAATGGGATTTGCTTTTATATTCAATTTTACGTTCAATTTTGCCTTTAGTAAATCTGCACATTGAAAAATTTAATGCAAAAACCACAAAATTCAAAATCGGACCATTAGAAAATATACCCCTAGGACTGCTTAAAAAAAAAAACAACACAAAGAAAAAAGATGTATTCAGCATTTTTATGTGTCCTTGGTTCTCACCCAGTCGTGCAAGCATGCCAAGAGGTAGCTCAATTTCAGTATGTTAACGTTAACTTAAAATACCATTACGTTCATTGATAAACAATAACACATATTCAAAGCTAGCAAAAAGGGTTGTTTTTTTTACATGTAAATGCTTAAGCCGTGGATTAAATAAATTTATTCTGATTAAGTGGTACTTTGAATATGTTAACACACATTAGTACAGTAGGTGTTAATTATGAACAAACATTTAGTGCTGATAGGTAAACAGCTACAGGTTAAAAAAAAAAATGAAGACACTGAGAAAACCTGATCTATGTAATAGTGGAGGGCACAGAGTACAGCACTTGCCTTGGTAATAGAGTAAATAACAGTGTGTTGTATGACGTAGTGTATTGTGTAATGTTTGTAGCACTTGTCTAGCATTAAGCATCATTCAATCTCTGTAACATTTGTTATAATTGTACATGTGACTACATTTAACTGGGATGGAATCCCATTATTTTGAATGGAGCTGAGCTTTTAGTCATTACTGCCATGCAGCTTAGTTGCATTTATTGCTAACTGGAAATAAATGTATTTTTTGTAGTTGTTTTCCTTCCTGTTTGATATACCTGTTACTGCTAAAACACCCTTAGCAATGAATAACAAGGATCCACATGCACAGCTACACTGGACGGATCCCACACATTCAAGTTAGCAGATAGCAACAGATCTTTAAGGGAAATGTGTGGGTGGAATTTTGGAACTGGCACAAATGAACGCTTTTGAGAACACTTCTTGTCATTAGAATTGACAAATAGTATATAAAGCATTACATTAAAAAGATATAACTTGTGGAAATCCTTCAAGATTATCTGGTGTTTTGGTAGTCATTGCAAACAATTGGATCACAGCATGAGTCAGGACAATCTGTGTCTGATAGCAGCTTCATGTACCTTTAGAAATAATTTACTGTACATAATTATAGCTCACAAGCCGTGTTATGTTGCATGTATTACTTATCTTGTTGGTTAATGTTAACCTGGATGTAAGAAGCTAATCATAGTGTACTACTTATTTGACATATATTAGAATGATATTACACATGCACATACTGTACAAGTGTGAAGCATGCTGCAGAGATGAGTGGTAGAATGATTGCATGATGTACTATATAAATAGGAATATGCATGCTTTTTCCAGGCCAGAACTACCGCTTCTCCCAACTATCGCTACATCTAGATTAGAGAGACAATGGCGGAAAGCAGTGGCAGAAACAAAATGTTAGCTCTCATGGTGCAGATTTTTGAGACTTTCACCTTGCGCTTCCATAGGCCCCAAGATGGTGACGTTGTTGAGAGCCAGAAAAGTGGTACACCTCTTCCTCCCACCTGGCTGATGAGGAAATGTAAATATGAAAGCAGAGGAAAGGCAGGAGGCAGTTTCAAACAGGCAGATGGAAGCTTACAGTGCGTGGGAAGAGGCAGATCCAAATGGGCAGATAGAAGTTTGCAGAGCAAGGGCAGAAGGCAGCTTCAAACATACAGACAAAGGCCTGTCATCTGACCATCTTTCTCTGCCCCTTGACTTACAATTTTTGGCTTATTTTTTGAACTTTGAATCTGTGCTACCCAGGTAGGCAATGCAGCACAACCAATGCCGATACAGCATGCGGCTATATCGGTATATCTGCCTGTGTGTATGGGTGACCTAATGGCTTTGGTCACCTGAGTCATGTGACCTACTGTAATTTGTCTCAGGATTACCAGCTTGAAGTTAAAAACAGTTAAAAAAAAATAATCATGACTGGGTAACTTGGACACCAAATATGACCTTGAAAGAATGCTGTCAATGTAACGCCTGCCATTTACAGAACAATTAATGATATTTTTATAGTTTTCTACAATATGTCGTATATGCAAGACTGTATATGCAAGACTCTTTATATGGGATGTAATTACCAGTATCTTTACAGTTGTATAGGCGATCTCGTTAACATGTTGTAAAAGAAGAATTTTAACTTTGTTGACATGCAGCCTGAATTCTGGGATTGAGAACAAAATCCAGCTCACATACCCAACCCTTTTATATGTAGCCTAGGTAAATATTACTAGTTTGCAATAAACTAAATAAATTTAGGATTATTTCATGTTAAACCACAAAGGGTTGTTACTACATGAGTCTTGGGAATCATGATTATCTAATGCTGAAAAATGCAAAATCCAGTTGGTTTTAGGCACATCTAAAATTTCTCTCTTTATTGATGTTTGGTTGTGTCTGTGATATCTATTTCACATTTGTCTAAAACTGATAGAAAGAACGTTGATGTATTTATTGACTCAGTGTTATGATTCCAGCACTCTGGTCAGAGGAGATCTTATGGCAAGGACCGGAGCACTGGAACGGAATGCTGGGGAAGGGAGCAGGACAGGAAAATAGCCCCTGGCGCCCTAACTCTGTTGTCTCACCCGTGTTGTCAGAAATCCCCTGCGAGACTATGGTTTCTTGAGCCCTTGGCAGCCGCGTTTGAAGGGCGGATTATGTCTGCCCAACTTCGATGCCCCCCGGTCTTAATGAGAGACAAAGGGAAACCCGAGACAGGGTGATAACAAGAGGCCCTCTAACTAAACAACCAGGCCAGGGGCTAAGCAAACTCAAAACTATAATATGTGCGGAGAAACCGCCAGGGAAAAGGACAACCAAAATATCCACTTGTCCAATTCTCCTACCCGGCACCGCCGAGTACCAGAGAGGACTTGTGGAAGCGGAACCCTCCGCAAATGCTCCAAACACAAAATATAAAAGGTAAAGCGGCTGAGCCGCAACACACGGCAGAGCCGCAACTCACGAACACCACTGGATATAAAACGGTGATCAGTCAGGACTCCAGGGAACCAAACGACCTCTTGGGATGAGATGACAACTCCCGAATACCGGACTTCTGAGGACTGGGATGACCGGATACAGCAGGACTGGAAACAGACTCTCAGCAAACAAAGGCAGCATGCAGGAAGCTATTAACGGCATCTGTGAGAAGCCCTGGGAGTGTATTTAACAAGGAGTCCTCCAATCAGCTACTAAAGGCTGATTAGAATAAATGCCGTGCAGCTGCCTTGCTGCACGGCCAGAGAGCAGGTGAATATCTTAATTTCCTAAAGCCTAGCAACGGGGAACGCGGTCCGCCAGTGGCGTCCCCGTTGCTAGGGTCCGTGCGGCTCAGCGCGCCCGGCGTCTAGCGTTGCTAGGGAGCCGGCGGCTGTACGTGCACGGCGTCTCTGGTTGCTAGGCGCCGGGCCGCGCAGACCATCAAGCGGACCCCGGCGCCTAACACTCAGCTAGTTATAACAATTTTTTATTTACCTTTACATTTGCTTAGTAACTTTAAACATAAAAACACTGTGTCCACTACTGTCCTGAATGGAGTGTACTTAAGTTTGGGATCTTTGCATTCACAATGCCCCACCGGTAATTTTGCCAAGTTTATTACCCCAGAGATAATTTTAGCTGAATTTAAGGGGTGGTATTCATGTGACCGCCGGTCAGCTGACCGACAGTCACATGACCTCCTCCACCAGCCCGACGGGTCACTGTCCCGATGGTCGGCATGCCGACCAACAGGGACTATTTCCACTCATGGGTGTCCACGACACCCATAGAGTGGGAATAGAACCCGTGGCGACCACAGGTCGCCACCGAACCCGCAGCGTGGCGAGCGCAGCGAGCCCGCAAGGGGCTTGCTGCACTCGCCCCTCCCCGCCGGGATCCCGGCGTCGGTATGCTGCCGGGATCCCGGCGTCGGTAAGCCGGTCAGCCGTACTACACCCGAATTTAAGTCCCCAAGGGTATCTGTGGACAGGGACGCTTTATGAGTCATCTCCAGCAATCTGATGTTATTCAAAAGTTGAGTTTTTAAAGCTGCCTTCTGTTTCTTGAGAAGTGAACCTGTTTGAATGCATTGTCCTCTACTCACACATTTTTGTGCCCCCACCACATACCATGACCCCAGAGATATTTGAAACATCATTTAAGGCTATATAGACATCTATTGCCTAGCCTAGCTCAGTTTTAAGAACTGGATAATTCGGGATGTAATCATGTTACCAGCGGTTGGGATCCCGCTGATCAGTATACCGACCCCGGAATCCCAACCGCTGGAAATTTCGACAGTCGGCATGCTGATGAACTGGGACTATTCCCACTCTTGGGTGTCCACGACACCCATGGAGTGGGAGTCTGTGGCGAGCGCAGCGAGGGGCTTCATTGCGCTCTCCCCCACCTGCCGGCAATCTGGCGGCCGGGATCCTGGCGTCCCAACCTGATAATTCAAAGGAAGTTTGTTGAATTGCCATGACCAATGTTGGGAGGAGCAGAGTGTAACGGCAAAATAATCTGAATTTGGGCATGGGCAGACCTTGTGATTTGGCCACTTGCGCTAAACAAATTTAACTATAAATTCCTGTGTTCCACTAAAAAAATAATCTGTTGTAGAATGTGTGGAGTAAGGAGGAGTGTAATATGTGTATTGTCTGAGTTAAGGATGATGTATTCTCCTTTTTGGGGGATATACAGCTCTTTCACATCAATGGAATATCATTTCTAAGAGTCAGGTGTGGGAGCAACCTTGAGAACAGAAGGTATGAGGACTAAGCAAGCCTGACCACAAAGTCATCCCCCTGAAATACAAGACATAAAAATCACATGCGAAGAGTGTGAAAAAACAAACCTATCAATAGACAAATAGAGAGGTGGGGGAGGGAGGGAAAAACAAAGAAACACATATCACACACATTTAATGAACCATAATATGAAAACTGGATAAAACCATAATTGAAGATAAAGTCCTCTCTTGGGTAAGGTCGGTATCAAACGAAGCCCATGGTCCAAGAGTAGGAAAGCAAATTAAGCCAACTGGGGTAGGATGACAGCAGATAGACGTTTGCAGGAGACACTTTAACATTACCTGTAGGAAGAAAATCATAAAAGTAAATGCATTAAGTAGAAACCAAACAAAATCTGCAAAACTGATAACAAACATACTGTAGAGTATTAGAAACCTGAAAGGGATGAAGTAATAAAAATAACATGTCACGTATATATGCAGTAAAAAGCAAACTCAAACCAGTTGGGTAGTATCAAGGTTTAAGGGCATTGGTATAGTAGATGGGAGAGTTTATTATCTTAAAACAAAAGTCAGGCATAATCCTGAGGGAAAGAGGCCCAGAGATGTCAGAGTGTATTCTAATGTCGTTAAATTCAATAGCCTCCGTTTTCCTAGCCTTACTGAGACTCTCTTACCAGACAGTGTAAGTGGCAAGTAATGTCCTTGGGACAGTTGTTTTTATGTTTGCTTTGATGACCCTGTAGACAAAGAGCTTGGTGGGATCAATCAAACAGTTTAACATTATTGGAATCCACACCAGAAATCTCTTTAAAAATATAAGTGAGGGCATTGAAAATTCCTGGACATTGGATATCTTCAGGGATACTACTAACATGAAGGTTGCTGCCGCATCCTCTATTAGCAATATAATACAAACGACAAAGCACAGCTTTAAGCTCTTGGGCATGTACAGAAACAGTATCCCGCAGTTTAACCTAAAACACCCTTGCAGCCTCACACCAGTCTTCTAAATCAGCATTAAGAGAATTGCAATCTCCTCTTTTACTGTTTCTTCTCTCAAACTCAAGAAAATCCTGTTTAGAGTGGAGGTCTTGTTTAGTCTGTAAATAGTGGACATGGGCATGTACTGTATGCCTTCCAGGTTAGCTCCATGACCCCCATCTACATCCAAGAGTCTTTGTCTTCTCTGACTTCCGAGAAGACACTAAAAATGGTTAGGTAACCTCTGGAGGAGAATCAGTTCCTGGGACCAGACACAGGAACAAGTTTAGTTAAACAAAGTCCTCACACGGTTATTTGACGACTTATTTTGTATACCCTTCTTCCATCAGTAGATGTAGAAAATAAAGCAGATATTAAAATTGCATTCACACAACCAAGCAGGATACAGGACAGCAGGTGCTACTTATTGTCACCTATAATATGTGGGTAGGTCAGGGGGTCATGGTAGGCCAAGGAGAGTGCGGTCAGGCCATGTGGAGCAGAGGGTGTGTGCCTGAGGTCAGGCAGAAATAAGGCAAGTGCTAGTAATGTAGAGCTGATGAAAAAACAAGCAGTAAAAACTACTGTACATGGTAGAGTACCTGTGGGTTGCAGTAGAGGAGCTACAGGTGCATCTGAGCAGATAGCATTGTCTTTGGGGGTGGAGTTAAACCCTGTGGCCAAAATTACAACCGGAGCAGTCCCTAAGCAATGAGAAGCCAGGACCATCAACAGCTGGATCAGCCAGGGACCCATGCATGTGGGAAGTAGTCTGTCAGCCACTGCTCTAAAAACTAAATGTCACCTCCAAGCACTGGTAGAGGTTTTGCCTCAAGCACCTCACAGGCCACCCTTGTGACACCCTGGCTCCTGCCAGCTTGATGGAAAGGTAGCAATATCTACACATTGATACCTTTCCAGTTGTCCGGAGCTCCCAGCCGTATGTAGAAGTCGTAGGCAGCACCAGTGTTGGACTGGGGAATGAAGGGCCAACCGAGGGAATGTAGTAGTAATAGGGGCCCATGTTTTCAGGGATGAGGCCTGTCTCCAGAGGGGGTATGGCCAGCTGCCATTGAGGCTTGGCTAACAATTTGAGAGATAGTTATGGTCTGGGCCCTTTGATGGTAAATACTGCTAGAGCATGCATAATAATGTACCAGATTAATAATGACAATGCACTGTAGAGAACACACCATTGGGCCTAATTGAGACCTGTTCACTCACTAGGGCTTTTTTGCAGTCCTGCGTTCTCATAGTCGCTGCCCATAGGGGAGTGTATTTTCGCTTTGTAAGTGTGCAAACGCATGTGTAGCAGAGCTGTACAAACAGATTTTGTGCAGTCTCTGAGTAGCCCAGGACTTACTCAGTCACTGCAAACACTTCAGCCTGTCCGGGACCAGAATGGACGTCAGGAACCCTCCCTGCAACCGCATGGACACTCCCAGAAAATGGTCAGTTGACACCCACAAACGGCTTCTTCCTGTCAATCTCCTTGTGAACGCCCGTGCGAATAGATTCTTCGCACAAACCCATCGCTGAGCGGCGATCCGCTTTGTACCCGTGCGACGTAAATGCGCAGTTTAGACCTGATCACCCGCTGTACGAAAACGCAGTCTGGCGATCAGGTCTGAATTAGACCCATAGTCCTTTGCAGTGTAAGGCAACATATGTAAGGATCTTACCTAAGTATATATTTGCAAGTGACTGTTATTAGCCACTTAACTGAAAATCCCCCCCCCCCCCCCCCCACAAAACTGCTCAGAAATTGTTTTTTCTTTTTATTACTTAATAAAGTTTAAAAAGTATTTTTAATAAAATAATACATTTTTTATTTAAAAATATATATATTTATGGGGGGTTTTGCACCACCCTATTTCCCCCGCATCCATAGGCCCTCATTGACAATCAACCCCCCACTGGTTTCAAATCTTAATAATAGTACCCCCCACAGCCCCTTAGTAGCAAAAAAAAAAGTTTTAAATACTCGCCTCAACCCCCACCCCCCTAATACCCTGTGACAAGGATATTTTTTTTTTATATTTACTTATTCTCCTCTTCCCCCCACCACCACCACCACTTTCTCCCCCTACCATGTTCTTTTTTTCTTTCTGCCTCCCTGTGGGGTGAAGGGGGGGAGATCGCCATAGCCTGCCTCCCTGTAGGGGACGGGGGGGGGGGGGGGGGGGGGGGTTGATGGTACCTGTGCTGTCTGTCTATGAAGGAGAGGGGCTCTCCAAATGCCAGCCACCAATTACAGTAGAATTTTTTTTTTTTTTTTTTTAAATAACAGATGACTCTCCTCATTTTAATTTCCCATGTATGCTGCATCAATCCCAAAACCCCACCGGCACCCGAGTGCATATGTTAAATATTAGAATACTACCGGCATGCTTGTGGGCTCCTCTCCTCACTCCATCCTGCAGACAGGCACCCGGTCAAACCCCCCCGGACCGCTGCCTACCGATGGGTGTCTCTGTCGCCTAGTCTCTGCTCCCCTTTCCTACTGGACCGCTGTCTGTACGTGGGTGACTCAGACGGGACCACATCCGAGCTGTGGCACATCCCTGAGCGTCTGGCAGGAGAAACGACTTGCCCTCCACGCAGAGACCTTCAGGTAACAGCTGGGCACTCTCGCAGCTCTGAGTTGCCAATCTTTCTGCTGCTGATGATATACCTGTCTCTCTCAATGTCTCTCTTGCTTTATCTACATGTCTCTCTCTCCCTCTCACCATGTCCTCTCTCTCTCTCCATGTTTCTCTCCCACCATGTTTCTCTCTCCCTCCCCATGTCTCTCTCTCTCTCTCTCTCTCTCTCTCTCTCTCTCTCTCTCTCTCTCTCTCTCTCTTCCTTCCTTCCCATGTGTCTCTCTCACCATGTCTGTCTCTCTCCCACAATGTTTCTCTCTCCCTCCCGGTGTCTCTCTCTTTCTCTTCCTCCCTTCCTATGTCTCTCTCTCTATGTCTCCCCTGCTCTGGCTCTTTGTGCTCTCTCTCTCTCTCTCGCTGTGCTCATCAGTAGTATATACTTGCTCTGGTGACCTCCATGGAGTAATGACCCCCAAAACATCCAGAAATATGGCGGCACTCGGAGACTTGAAACAAACAGCACCTTTTTGCACTTTATCAAGACTCCGAGTGCTGCCATATTTAGACATATAGATAGATAGACAGACAGATAGATAGATAGACAGACAGACAAAGTAAACGGGCGGCACTCCTCTGTTTTTTTTCAATAAAGCAAAGCCGTTAGAACAGCGTATGTGGTCAACGTTTCAGATGCATTTATTATGCATCTTTTGTCAGGATACAACAGACAATTACTTTTTTTACCTTATATAACACCAGTTTGGTGTGCACTGGTGTTATATAAGATAAGAAAATGTCATTGTCTTTTGTATCTTGACGAAAGATGCTTAATAAATGCATCTGAAACATTGACCACATGTGCTGTTGTAACGGCTTTGCTTTATTGAAGAAAATAAATAAATATATATATGTGTATATATATATATATATATATATATATATACACACACACACAGTATCAGTATATATATATATATATATATATATATAAAAACCATATTTGACCGGCACTCCACATAAACATTGGGGATACGTGACATTATGTAGACAAAGTAAATGGGCGACATTCCTCGGTTTTATATATATATATATATATATATATACAAACAGAAAATTAAGCACTCACCATAGCAAGCTCACTTATCCTCACAACATCAATAAATAAATGATGGGGGTTTAGTTAGTGAATTGGCCAATGCACGGAAGCCTGCAAACCGCTCCCCAAGGTACCCCACCTTCTTGCAGGTCCTACACTATCACAGAGTCTTAAAAATTAAAACCTGGCAACTGTATCACACATAATATAACTGCAAATATGCCCACTGGGTTTAATGTGTACCTGCCACATACTTTATGGCTTTTAAAGGTACACTAGTCACCTGACACTGGCTGACAAATTACTAAGGAACAGCTGACACAGGTTTAGAATAATTGAGTTTACATAGGGGTGCATGAAAAAGCTTGTGGCCACAGTTAATAAGAGTTAACCAAAGATTAACCCTGCAATATTCAAACAAATATAAAACCACAGCACTCGCCACCCCAGAAGCGGGGTGCAGTGTCTGCACTCACCAGTCATAGGGTGGGGTGCATGTAGCCCATGGCCACCTACTTAAATACTGTATATACAAACAGAAAATTCAGCACTCACCATATCAAGCTCACTTATCCTCACAACATCAATAAATAAATGATGGGGGTTAGTTAGTGCATTGGCCAATGCACGGAAGCCTGCAAACCGCTCGCCAAGGTATCCCACCTTCTTGCAGGTCCTACACTATCGCAGAGTCTTAAAAATTAAAACCTGGCAAGTGTATCAGCTTTATTGGCCAGGTATACTTGCGTATACTAGGAATTTGTCTTCCGTTTGCTATACAACAGCCAAGTAGGTAACAGATAAGCAGGTTGGGGGGGGGGGCAAGTAAAGTTACACAGATAGGGACACAAGTTAGTTACATGTACGTCTAGTCAGTCAATGTTCAGGAGTTCAGCAGGCGGACCGCTTGGGGAAAGAAACTTTTGAGGCTTCTGGTGGATCTGGCGGGGATGGCCCTGTAACGCCTGCCTGAAGGAAGCAAGTTAAACATGCTGTGGCCGGGGTGTAGCTGGTCTTTTACTATCTTCGTTGCCCGCTTTTTGGCTCTGGACAGGTACAGGTCCTGGACTGAGGAAAGGTCGGCCCGATGTTCTTCTCTGCGATTCTGACCACCTTTTGGAGCCTGCATCTGTCCCTCGCGCTGGCGGAGCTGTACCATACCAGTATCAAGGAGCACAGTACCAATTGCACAATCGCGAAGTAGAAAGGAGCAGAAGCTTCTGTGAGATGTTGAACTTCCTTAGTTGCCTGAGGAAGAACAACCTCTGCTGCGCTTTCCCAACAGTGGCGTCAGCGTTGGACCCCCATTTAAGGTCCCGGGAGATTGTGGTCCCTAGAAACTTGAAGGAGTCCACTAGCGATACCACACTGTCAGCAATCGTTAGCGGATGTTCACTAGATGACTTCTTCCTGAAGTCCACTATCATCTCGACAGTTTTGAGGGGGTTGAGCTCAAGGTTGTTGTGGATGCACTACTGGGCCACCCGGTCTACTTCCCGTCTATAGGCCGATTCGTCCCCCTCCTTGATGAGGCCAATGACGGTGGTGTCATCGGCGAATTTGATGATCTTTACTGATTGCGCCTCTGAGGTGCAGTCATTTGTGTACAGGGGTGAGAAGACACAGCCCTGAGGGGCCCTTTTACTAATGGACCGCGCTTGAGAGGTGAATTCCCCCACTTTCACCACCTGTGTTCTATCTGTCAGGAAGTCTACTATCCAGGAACAGGTAGCTTCTGGAACCCCTAGGTGAAGTAATTTGGGGTGGCGGATGCTGGGGATGATTGTATTGAAGGCCGAGTTGAAATTGACAAACAGGACCCTCGCGTAGGTACCGGGAATGTCTAGGTGCTGTAGAATGTAGTGCATGCCCAGGTTGACTGCATCCTCGACACTGATTCGATCGATAGGCGAACTGCAGGGGGTCTAGTTGGGGGCCAGTTACAGTTTTCAGGTGATTCAAAACCAGACGCTCGAACGTTTTCATGACCACAGACGTCGGTGCTATCGGCCTGTAGTCGTTCAGGTTCGTGATAGAGGGTTTCTTGGGGACCGGCACGATAGTAGTACTTTTGAGGCAGGAAGGGACTTTCTATAGCTCCAGCGATTTGTTGAAGATCTTGGTGAATATGGGGGCGAGCTGACATGCTCTAAGGGCAGATGGTGACACTCCGTCAGGACCCGGAGCTTTCCTGGGTTAGGCCCTTTTGAACAATGCCTCCACCTATTCTTGGGCGACTTGCAGTGCCTGGTGTTGGCCGTCGGTGATCGGGGCATCGTAGAGGTGATTGTTTGGGTTGCAGGGGACTTCTTTTGCGAACCTGCAATAAAAGTGGTTCAGTTTGTCTGCTAGGTCTTGGTGCATGGTGGTGTACCTCAATGTTTTCCTATAGTTGGTTATGGATTGCATTCCTTTCCATACAGATACGGGGTCATTGGTGGAGAGATTGTTTGTCAACTTGTCCGAGAAACCGCTTTTTTGCTAGCCTGATTCCTTTAGTCAGAGAGTTCCTAGTACGGTTGTATAGTGCTCTGTCACCGCTGCTATAGGCCTCCTCTTTGGCCTTACGAAGTTGCCTGAGCTGGGCGTTGAACCAGGCCTTGTTGTTGTTGTAAATGCGGTAAGTCTTGGTAGGTACACACATGTCCTCACAGTAGCTGATGTAGGATGTGACAGTGTCTGTCAGGTCGTTCAGGTCAGTTGCCAAGGCTTCGGAGACCCCCCATTCCGTGCAGTCAAAGCAGGCCTGGAGCTTCATCTTAGCCTCATTGGTCCATTTCTTAACAGTCTTGACGACAGGCTTAACCGCTCTCGGCTTCTGTGTATAGGTAGGGAGTAGGTGGACGAGGCAGTCGTCAGATAGGCCGAGTGCAGCACGTGGGATAGACTGGAAGGCAGACTTGAGGGTAGTGTAGCAGTGATCAAGGGTGCGCCATTTCCTAGTGGGACACGTGACTTGTTGTTTGTACTTAGGAAGCTCCTTGCTCAGGTTAGTTCTGTTGAAGTCGCCCAGTACTATAAGCAGAGAGTCTGGATGTTTTTGTTCTATGTCGGATATGCATACGGCCAGGTGGTGCAGGGCTTCGTTCGCGCAGGCGAGGGGGGGGGGGGATGTACGCTCCCACAAGGACAATTGAGGCAAATTCCCGGGGGGAATAGGAGGGGTTACAGTTGATACTTAGCATCTCCAGGTGAGGGCTACATGATTTGCCTAGGATCGTGACATTGGTGCACCATCCGTTGTTGATGTAGAAGTAGATGCCGCTACCCTTCGTTTTTCCTGAGAGAACCGTGGTGCAATCGGCCCTGAAGAGACTGAAGCCCGGCAGAGACATTGGGTTGTCCGCAATATGGTCGTCCAGCCACGTCTCCGTAAAGCAGAGGATGGACGACCCTGTAATGCCTGACCCTGCACTGCCCAGAAGGAGGGACAATTCGTCGAACTTGTTTGCCAGTGAGCGCACATTCGAAAGCAGGATCGCGGGAAGTGCAGACCGGTGCCCTCGCCTCCGCCTCCTCACTAGGGCGCCTGCACGACAGCCTCTCCTCTGAGCCCAGGTCCTTTTACTAGGGCCGACATGAGGGCTTCTGTCATTCTCTTTCCGGGGCCGGCGATCCACCTGCCAGTCGCCACCCGGAGGGAGGGGGGGGGGTGCAGCCGCTTGGTCATCCACTTCGGTGTCCACGACGTCTGCATCCCTGCCACACAGGGCAGCGAGGGCTGCAAGGGCCGCTGATCCACCCGCCGACGGGCCCGAACGAGGGGTAAGCACCGCAGGAGAGCTCCAACTTAGGAGGGCTTCCCTGCTGTATTTGGTCACTGGTGGGGTAGACAAGGGCAGGGGAAAACAAGGGGAAACAGGTATTTTGGCTGAGCTGCGTAGCTCCGAGGCAGCCATCTGTGGCGCCATCTTGTATTGTAATCGTTATAATCGTTGTTGCTGTAACCTATTGCTGCTACTTAATACAATGGGTATATTTGAAACAAGTGATACTGTAAATAAAATAACTGCTTTTTCTGTTGCTGATTTAGTCAAAAGCAGGGTTATGGAAAGGTGTTCGAATCCAATTCCTGTTGTGTAGGTGTGAAAGATCTCAGTGTGAGAGGCCTTTGAAGTAGATTTCTTGTGGGGGTAGTGACAACATGTGTCCTGTGGAATGGCTCCTGCAAATTGAAGTGAGCAGTGACCCTTCAGTGATTCAGAGCCTGCATATGCTGTGTATTAGTTGATTAATGCAAGAAGTCAGTTATTTTTTGCACAGAGAACAGAGGTGAATGATGTCTAAGTGAGGGGCTGGATGGAGCCAAATATAGGTTGTAGTCCACAGTACCTTGTGTGGGATGTCCAATGTAGAGCACAGTAGATTCCAAACTGAAGGACTTCTTGTGGAGAGTTGAGAGAGTGGAGAGTTGCAGAGGTTTCAAACTAGTGTGTATCTCAGCGCATGAATGCAATCCGTTGGTTTTGATGAGATGTCCGCGTAGAGTAGTACAAGTTAAAGGTAAGTCCTTGGATATTTATGATGATTTATAGGTCAGTTGTGGTGAATTTCAGCTGTTTTATGGAGATGATCAGGAACATGCAAAAGGTGAGGCAGCCATCTTGGTGTACGCATATCACACATAATATAACTGCAGATATGCCCACTAGGTTTAATGTGTACCTGCCACATACCTTATGGCTTTTAAAGGTACACTAGTCACCTGACACTGGCTGATAAATTACTAAGGAACAGCTGACACAGGTTTAGAACAATTGAGTTTACATAGGGGTGCATGAAAAATTTGCATGCACCCCTATGTAAACTCAATTGCCAAAAGGTATGTGACAGGTACACATTAAACCTAGTGGGCATATTTGCAGTTATATTATGTGTGATACAGTTGCCAGGTTTTAATTTTTAAGACTTTGTGATAGTGTAGGACCTGCAAGAAGGTGGGGTACCTTTGCGAGCGGTTTGCAGGCTTCCGTGCATTGGCCAATTCAGTAACTAACCCCCATCATTTATTTATTGATGTTGTGAGGCTAAGTGAGCTTGCTATGGTGAGTGCTGAATTTTCTGTTTGTATATATTTAAGTAGGTGGCCATGGGCTACATGCACCCCACCCTATGAGTGGTGAGTGCAGACTTTGCACCCCACTTCTGGGGTGGCGAGTGCTGTGGTTTTATATTTGTTTGTGTGTGTGTATATATATATATATATATATATATATATATATATATATATTTGGAAACCCCCCTCTTAAAATCCTGCGTTTGCCCCTGGTATGTAATGTAGCAGAATGACAAATATATTTGATTGTGTGAGAATTCCTTGTGGATATAGAACCCTATTCAGTAAGGATTGTAAAATTTGCAAATCGCAATTTGGGCAATTAACGAACGACTGCGCATGCACAGCATTCGCATTGCACACGCGCAAGTAATAATAGCAACAGAAAATGAGTACACATTGTGATCGCAATGCAGACACTGTTTGACTGACAGAAAGCTTGGTTTTCTTGGTGTGTCTGAAAAAATGCAGGCGTGTCCAGGCGTTTTTAAGAAGGGCCTCTGACGTTAGCAATGACCACTTTCAGCCTCTTGTGTTGTAAGAATTGTGGATGACCCTGCCTGGCGCAGATAGGAAATATGTTCGATGTTCTGGTAATTGCGTATGGTTTTGCGATCAGTCCACATATTGTGATGCATTCACAATTTCTGCAATGAACATTTTTTCTCTATTTCTTGGCGGCAACTATGTGATCGCAGCAACTGCTTTTTTAGCAGAAACTGCAATCCTTACTGAATAAGGTACATTGGGCCTAATTCAGATCTGATTGCAGCAGCAAATTTGTTAGACGTTGGGCAAAACCATGTGCACTGCAGGAGGGTCAGATATAACATGTGCAGAGAGAGTTAGATTTGGGTGGGATATGTTCAAACTGAATTCTAAATTGCATTATAAAAATAGCAGCCAGTATTTACCCTGCACAGAAACAATATAACCCACCCAAATCTAACTCTCTCAGCACATGTTATATCTGCCATATCTGCAGTGCACATGGTTTTGCCCATTAGCTAACAAATTTGCTGCTGTGATCAACTCTGAATTAGGCCCATAGTTAGGTACCAGCATTATTAGCCTACAGTAATAAAGCAGACATTTCCATGTAGTGGGTTCGGTATGTATTACCGGCGGACGGGATGCCGGCTGTTCATATCCCGACAGCGGCATCCCGCCTGCCAGAATGCTGGCAGGGGGCGAGCTCTAAGAGTCCCCTTGCTGCAGGCTACGTGGCTTGCTGCGCTTGCCACAGGAACTATTCACACTCTATGGGTGTCGTGGACAACCACGACTGGGAATGGCCATGATGCGCCGGGATTCCGGCTGGCGACATTGTCGGCTGGCGGTATTTCGGCATCTGTATCCTGAATGCTGGATCCTGACCACCGGCAAATTGACTGCATCCCCTGTGTAGCTATAGGTGGTGTAGTACAGTGTGAATGGGTAGATACTGCAAAGAGCAGATACAAAGCATAGCCAGTAGAAATCTTAAAACTGCAAGCAGCTGGAATTCCTAACAGTCCTTCATTATTCATCATAACTCTGCTGGATCTTGAGGCAACTTTTGCGCTACTCTATTATATGTATAAATTATTAATTGTGTTGAAATCAGTTGCACACAGTTTTCGTGATTTTTCTATTGACCATATTAATCAAATGTTCACTGTGAAAAATAGTGTAGAGTAGACTACAATCCTCTAGAACAGTGCTTTCCAAATTCAGTCTTCAAGGACCCCCAATAGTTCACGTTTTCCAGGTCTCCTCACAGAATTGCAAGTGAAATAATTTGCTTCACCTGTGGATCTTTTAAAATGTGTCAGTGAGTAATGAATACACCTGTGCACCTGCTAGGTGACCTGGAAAACATGAACTGTTGGGGGTCCTTGAGGACAGCGTTTGGGAACCACTGCTCTAGGACATACCCAGTGGTGCAAGTAGAAAAAATGTCTTATGGGTACTGCGTGCGCGCGCCGAAGGCGTGCGTGCAAAAATGGGTGTGGCCAAATGCCGTATGGGGCGTGGCCAATGAAAATGGGGGCATGATACACATATGGGGGGAGGGGCAGATACACGTATGACCCCAATAGTGCCAGATACACATTGCCCCACAGTGCCAGATATACATTGCCCCACAGTGCCAGATACACATTGCCCCACAGTGCCAGATACACAAATGCCCCCAGATATGCCCCAGTGTCAGATATGCCCCAGTGCCAGATACACATGTCTCCGCAGTGCCAGATACACATGTCGCGGGTGCGAGCTCTGATTGGCTCACGGATCGGCGCTGAATTAAACTGAGACACCCGCCGGAGACTGAGGGGAAGGAGAGGCGCAGGCTGCGCTCTCCTTCCCTCACATCAGCGGCGGTGCGGTGGGGACGGCGGGGAGCAGCAGAGGGAGGGAGGGAAGAGGAGCGGCGGCCCGTCGGTGTGGGTACGGCGTACCCACGGCTAAATTCTTACGGGTACGCCGTACCCACACACTTGCACCACTGGACATACCACTCTTGTTAAGCCAGTACACCCCCGAAAGATAAGAGGAACGCTGCACAATTTTTTTTTCTGACAGCTGAAATGATCCAGAGCACGATTTCCTGTATTCACACACTACACAATAATTGTTCCTAAATGAACAATACATTTCTTGCGGAATGCTTTTTCCAGTTTGTCGGACAGTGTCTATATATACTGCCTTTGCTACATGACATCTGCTCGTCAGGACCGGCGAGCATCTTGCAGAACTCCTGATGTCAGGAGCCAATCTTTGTTTGTGAATTAATTGGTTATGTGTGCTGCGTGTAGACCAGGAATGGGGAACCTTTGGCCCTCCAACTGTTGTTGAACTACACATCCCAGCATGCCCTGCAACATTTTTAGCATGACCAAATTCCAAAACTGTTGCAGGGCATGCTGGTATGTGTAGTTCAGCAACAGCTGGAGGGCCGAAGGTTCCCCATCCCTGGTATAGACTGTGCATTAATCACACGGACCAGTTGAGAACTGGCTGATCGGCCCTATAATTGCACAGTGTATACCTAGCAGATGCTACAATGAAAGAAATTACCACCAGGTACTACAAAGTTAATTTTAAGCTGCCAAGGAGAAATGCAAACTGGTGGTCTAAATGTGGGAGTGGGAGGAATGCAATCAGAATCTAATTTTTTTGTTTTACATAGCCATTGAGAAACAGCCATAAAACAGACAATTATATAGGGTGCAAATAATAATAAGAATAATAAAAAATAAATTATTTGGTGGCAATTCAATTCTTTGCAATTTGCAGTTACAATCTATGGGGGTTATTCAGTGGCGTAACTACTGCCCCCTCAGCCCTCGCGGTGGCTTGGAGGCGCAGGGCTGCGGGGGCACCACCACTGATTTAGCGCAGATTGACATGCGGACGAGCCGTCCGCATGTCAATCTGCTGTCTCCCTCCTTCCCTCCAACCCTCCGCTGGCGCCCGTGGCCCTAGCCGCTTCTGTGAAGGAGGGACATGGAGGCCACAACGCGCGCCTCTCCTGTGTCCCTCCTGCGTCTCCGGCGGGTCTATTGAATGAAGTGCCTGTTCATGAGCTCTGATTGGCTCACGAACCGGCACGTCATTTAACACACACGCCGGAGACGCAGGCGGGACACAGGAGAGGCGCGCGCTGTGCCCTCCGTGTCCCTCCTTCACAGCAGCGGGGGAGCTGGGAGCTGGGGGGGAGCTGTACCTGGCACTGGGGGAGGGGGAGCATATTTGACACTTGGGGGGGCATATGTGGCACTGAGGGGGCATGTGTGACACTCGGGGGTATATGTGTACCTGGCACTTGGGGGGGAGGGGGCATATTTGGCATTGGGGGCATGTGTGTACCTGGCACTGTGGGGGAATATCTGGCACTGGGGGCATATGTGGCACTGGGAACACACAGCCCTAGCAACAAGCATTACCCCCTAGCAACGAGCAAGACCCCCAGTGCATGAAACCCCTGGCAACGAGCATGACCCCCAGTGCATGAAACCCCTGACACCGTGCATGGAACCAAGAGCATGAAACCCCTGGCAACGAGCAGGTAATTTAAAAGTAATTAGAAGCCTTACTGTAGGACTTAATGTGTAATGGGCATTGCGGTGTGTGGCATAATGTATCACGGACATTGCGGTGTGTGTCATAATGTGTCACAGGCATTACGGTGTGTAGTATACTATATCACGGGCATTGTGATATGTGGTATAATGTCTCAGGGTCATTGCAGTGTGTGGCATAATGTATCACGGACATTGCGGTATGTGTCATAATGTGTCAGGCATTACGGTGTGTGGTATACTATATCACGGGTATTGTGGTATGTGGTATAATGTCTCAGGGTCATTGCGGTGTGTGTCATAATGTGTCACAGACATTGTGTGTGCTATAATGTATCAGGGGCATTGCAGTGTGTAGCATAATGTAAAACGGGCATTGCGATTCCTGTCATAATGTGTCACAGGCATTACGGTGTGTGGCATAATGTGTCGGGGGCATTATGGTGTGTGCATATTGTGTCATGTGCATTATTGTGTGTGGCATAATGTCTAAGGGCCATTGCAGTATGTGGCATAATGTATACTGGGCATTACTATAAGGAGTAAAAATGACAAATAATGTAATGGGCATGAATCAGGATTATTTTTCTTTCCTGTGGTGGCTAACGTCTGGGAGTGCAGGGTGCAAAACTGGGGTATAAGGTAGTCTTATCCTGCAATGCCACGCACCTTTTGTGAAGCCACACCCATTTCAACAAAGCCACGCCCCATTTTTGTGGCGCACGCAAGTTCACCCCTTTACTAGTGCCAATTTTTTTTTTGGGGGGGGTGGGCGGCGCCGGATAATTTTTTGCCTTGGGGGAGAAAAATTTCTAGTTACGCCACTGGGGTTATTCAGGTTTGTTAGCAAAGCAAACAAAGGGGGTCATTCTGAGTTGATCGCTAGCTGCCGTTGTTCGCAGCGCAGCGATCAGGCTAAAAATTGGCATTTCTGCGCATTCGTATGCACCGCAATGCGCAGGCGCGTTGTACAGGTACAATGAGCATCGTGGGTTTGCACAGAGTCTAACGAACATTCCAGTCACACGGCCGAACGCAGGAAGATTGACATGAAGTGGGTGTTTCTGGGTGGCAACTGACCGTTTTCAGGGAGTGTTTGGCAATAACGCAGGGGTGGCAGAAAAAATGCAGGTGTGGCTGGGCGGGTGTGTGACGTCAAAAGCCGTCCCTCCGTCGTTAGAATCAACGCACACGAAGAGTAACTACAGGGCTGGTCTTGTTTTGCACAAAAAGATTTTGCAGGTGCTCTGCTGCACAAGCGTTCGCACTTCTGCAAAGCGAGCGATCAACTCGGAATGACCCCCAAGTTAGCAATTGGGCAAAACCATGTTTTGCAGGTGGATCAGATGTAACTACCATATTAAGAAAATTATTTTCAGACAGAGGACCATCATTTTATTTGTCAGCCACCCAGAAATTATTTCATGGTTTTTTGCTGAGTAAATCTTTTTCTAAGAAAAACTAAAACAACTAAACTATATTTTTTTAATATAAATTATTTGATTTTAGATTAAAATTGTGGTCACTGTGTTGCAATGCATAATATGCCACTCATACCCCATTTACATTGCCATTGCCGGGTCCTACCCGTGTGTGACCCGGCATTGGACCTGTGCAGTGTGAACGGGGTGGCTTCCCAACCAGCAATATACCGGGTCGAGTTGCCATCTGGGAAAGAAGCCAGAAGCGGCATTGGGGTTGGAGGCAGTGCTGGAGATGACATCATCTCCGCACCACCTCTCCCTACGCTGTAAACGAGTACCGGGTCGCATCGACCCGCGTAACCTTCTTTATTCCTGGGTTGAATTACCGGGTGAGGCGACCCGGGAAATTTGGCAGTGACTCGTTCACACCGGGATATTTGTGCAGTGTGAAAGGGGTAACATTAAAGCCCCAATTGATAATATGACACACAGTGTTGCCGCAACTGGTAATATCATAGTTGCCTACCCTACTAAGTAATTCGGAGGGATTTAGATATTAACCAACCAATATGAAGTAACATCAAGGCTATCAACATACAATTGTATAATTATAAAGAGTTGGAGATGTGCCCCTAAGTTGTACAGTATGTAATATATCTTATAGGGGGGATTGGTGGAAACCACTAGTGGGTTTTCACATATACAGACTTAGTGTGTGGCGCACTCTTTTAAATGTTTAATTAAACAAATTAAAACTTAACTTTTATTCATATACTCCTAAAATAATATTCAAAACAGTGATTTGGTAGCCTGAAGGTATAAAAAACTGAATAGTGGATTAGTAATTGTCTCATAGATTCCATAATTAGAGGCCATAGTTTTCCTATATTATGTATAAAACGAGGGTAAAAAATATGTGAATATAGCTAAAATATAAAGAAAATATATATTAATCAATAGTATGGCAGTATTGATTACCTACTTCAGATTAATCTTTGAGATCTTCTTATAAATTCTAATCTCTTAGAGTAATCTAATGCCTGCGGCTCCCCGCAGGGTATTCCTCCTCAAACTGTATAACTGACAGTATAACTGTTTAGCTAAGAATAACAAAACTGATACAAATTTAGTTTCTGTATCCCACAGAGATTATATAGTGTGTGTATATATATATATATATATATATATATATATCCATCCAGTGAATACCGGCACACACAAACATAGAAGCAGCTTCCTCAGGTGCATGTCCATATCATAAGTAGATTTCCAGCAATGACAGCACTCAGAGATTTTTTCAGCAATGAAAGTGTATTAAAGCAATTGATGTTTCGGAGCTGCAAGCTCCGTCCTCAGAATACACACCACAATACAAAAACGAACAAACTTACCCCCTTATGTAGAGACCCATAGCCCCGTGAACACCGTCTCTGTACTTCCGCCGACTAGAGCGTCCCGTCTCCTCGTGCTGCAGGCGCCACGTCATATCCGGGAGCCAGCTGAGCGGTTGCCTAGGAAACAACCGCATGCGTGTCAGCTGCGATCAGCGCCACGGAACATCACTGACGGGCTGGCAATAATTGCATGAGGGAGGGATCTATCGGGGGGAAGAGAGAGAGGGAACAACACACATGTTAAAACATACAAGAAAACACACATATAAAAATAAATGAGCACCATACACCTTATATGAAGCAAGAGCTGAAGACATGACAATACTCCACATAAATGTAACCAGACCACTAAAGCCTACCAGGCCTATATTAGAAAAGAAAAGTTATGGACAACGTAAAGGGTTAGATATACTTTACACTAGAGTGTTCCAATTAATCTTCTCATTAAGACCACCTGGGGAAGTAGTTCCCAATCTGGTGATCCACCGGGCTTCTTTAATTAATAATGTTTTAGCCCTATCCCCTCCCCTAAGTGTCATGGGGACATGGACATGGTCAATGATAAAATAACGGAGAGATTCTAATGGATGACCTGCCTTCTTAAAATGCTTGGCCACAGGTTGGTCAACCAGTTTCCCCATATATATATATATTTTTTTTTATTTTATTTTAGGAGTATATGAATAAAAGTTACATTTTAATTTGTTTAATTAAACATTTAAAAGAGTGCGCCACACACTAAGGGGGAGATTCAAATGTTTGAAAAGTCAGTTGGGAGTCTAATAGACAGGAAAAGACAGACACCCAAACAGTATTCTTCTTCTTTTTTTCGGCTTTTCCCCCCACTACACACAGTTTTCGACTTTTCCCCCCACTAGTGGTTTCCACCAATCCCCCCTATAAGATATACTGCCCCTTAAAATGCCATCCTCACAGCACCCCTCATGAACTTGTTTACCTTGACTACTGATTACTCCTCTTCAATGACTGCCCCTCTGCTCAGCCATCTCTGTCTCTTTCTGCTTATCTCCTTCTGTGAGTCCATCTGCGGCCGCCCGACACCACTGACTCAGAGGTGGTGGCTTCAGGACGGACTGGAGGCGGAGCAGCAGAAGACCATCCTGGCATTGAAGATGCCATACTGCACCTCCATAGTCCTTACAGAGTTGTGCGGGGGAAACCAGAACGGACATGAGACAGATTTCAGCAGGGGCAGGCCATAGTTTGACTGTCCCTGCCCTATAAAAAATGTGTGATGTTGGTGATCGCCAGGTGCCAGCATTTTGACTGTTTATCCAACACTCCATTAATTGCATTGCCGCAACAAGTCTTGGGACAAATAGTCAGCCATCATTTCAGAGCAAAATAGTACTACACTGCTTTCCAAGGAAGCATGACAAATAATTGTGCATTGCCAGGCCTCTCTTGTAAGCGAACACTTTTTAGTCCACCATAAGAATACTCGTACACTGTAAGTGGTACACTTTATAGTATATGAAGTAGGATACCAATGTTCTCCAAAAGCACCTGGTTCGGGATCAGTACGAAATCCCACCGGACGGGATCCCGGCGGTCGGAATACCGACACCGGAATCCCGACCGGCACAATCCCGACAGGAGGGTGAGCGCAACGCAGCCCCTTGCGGGCTTGCTGCGGGCACACTCATTTATTTCCTTCTATGGGTGTCGTGGACACCCATAGAGGGAGAATATGTTGGGATTGTGCCGGTCGGGATTCCAGTGTTGGTATTCCGACCGCCGCGATTCCGTCCGGCGGGATCTTGACCGCATCCCCATGGTTATCCTCCCTCTTCTCCCCACAGCTCTCTTAGCCAGCAGTTATTCTCATCTGGAATGCAAAGCCATGGCTTCTCATTAGATCAAATAGATCTGGTTTAATGACACTGTAATGCTTAAAGGGGAAGAAGTTATGTTTCCATTTTCTTATTCTTGTTCTGTTGATATGAGTTATTTTTTATTACAGGTGGGTTCATTGGGTTACCATGATATTTTAGGGTCAATTGGGCCATCAGAACTATTCAGCCTAAACCTCTGTGTGGTAGCAGCTCCAAACCCTGTCCTAAATAACATTCATTAGTGCAGAATAAATGATTTGGGGTTATAGATGGAGATAAAATAATGTTATAATGAACAACAGGTCTATGGTCAAATTATAATTTAGGTAAAAAGTAATGCAGGCTATTTATAATCCTAAATGAGTCACTAACTTTCTCTCAATACTATTTTATACTTTGTATATTATCAACTGAAAGTGTTACACATGGTTTATGTAAAGTATGTAAGGCAGGAACAACATTATAATGTTTTGTATGAACAAAGTTAGAACAGAATTATGTAATTTCCTTTCACCGATGTATGAAATTATGCTTTTAGTCACTTATATTCTGTTATTAGGCTAACTGATATAAAAGTAGAAGCAAGGCTTCCTGCTATTACAACACAATTACATTTTAGAAAGCGCAGTACCATTAATACAAAATATAAATATTAAAGAGAGTTTCATTATCCTGAGCAGAATGGATTTGGACTGTTATGTCAAAGTTGTCCAGAATGAAAGCAGGGTGCTGACTAGATTTATACACTGGTTATGCATACAGTATGTACAAAAGAAGGACACCTCTTTCACATTACCAAAAAAGGTCATGTTATCATTTTGTTGATGTGCCAAAGTATACTAATATACAATGGTGTTGTGGCAAAACTAATGCAGGAATTAAGCATGTGCTATATTTCTGTGCTCTCTAGACGTCTGAGTGCAAGTATGGCTGGTGTATATTGTATGTATAGAATTCAATAATTAATTGCTTGCTCTATGATTTTTGTTTTGTTTGCTTCGTAAAATTAGCAAAATCCATCATTCATAATTATGCGCATTTTCCTGTAGGGGATGTACTTAAAAGGTTGACAATGTCAACGGTATCCGGACTCCAGGTCAACAGCACAAAGGTCGACACACCTTAGGTCGACATGGACAAAAGGTCGACATGGACAAGGTCGACGTGGAAAAAGGTCGACATGAGTTTTTCACTATTTTTTTCTTTTTTTGAACCTTTTCATACTTAACGATCCACGTGGACTACGATTGGAACGGTAAAGTGTGCCGAGCGAATCGGTAGCGGAGCGAAGGCACCATGCCCGAAGCATGGCGAGCGAACGCGGTGCACTAATTGGGGTTCCCGGTCACTCTACGAAGAAAACGACACCAAAAAAACATAAAAAACTCATGTCGACCTTTTTCCATGTCGACCTTGTTCCTGTCGACCTTTTGTTCATGTCGACCTTTTGTTCATGTCGACCTAAGGTGTGTCGACCAATTGGTGTCGACCTAAGGTGTGTCGACCTTTGTTCTGTCGACCCTCAGTCCCAGAACCATGTCAACATTCATAATGTCTATACCACAATGTCGACAGTTATGATGTTCTGAGATAATGTGCCTGCATTCACATTGTCAAAATGACGACCTCCGGGTTAGGCTGTGTGTGGTGGGGAATTGTAATCTTGCCCAAAGCATGGTGAGCAAAGCGGTACACTAATGGGGCTTGTTTGTGGCAGAAAAGTGATAAAACACCCAATAAAACAAAAAAATAACAGTGTCGACCATTTTCATGTCGACCATTTGCCCATGTCAATCTTTTGTCCTTGTCAACCTTTCTATGGTCTAACTATTCTATGTCAACCTTTTGACCCTGCCGACCTGGTGCATGTCTACCATTTGTGGTAGACCTGTTGACTGTAGACCTTTTTAGTATAGATCTAATAATCTAAACCCAAGTTTTACTTATTGAACTTGACCCACAACTGAATTTTCAATACTTTAAACTGTTGTCTTGTGTAATAAGAAGTGATTGTATCATTCAGTATGTGCTGTTTTTGTACATACAGTGTTTTCACTGTTATAGCTAAAGGGGGGTACACATGGAGAGATCCGTGCTTAAATTCTAAGCAATCTCTGTCCCGCACAACGCTATCGTCAGCTCTAGATTTGGCATGCATGCATGCCAAATCTAGTGAGATCGCTCTTTTCACTGCTGGGTGTTAGCCAGATACATCAGCCTATCTTTGTGGTAGCCAGGTACAAAATAAAAAGTGGGTAGGTACAGTAGATACTATGGGATCAATCCATTTAGGTGTGATTTGTGAGCTGTTTTCACTGCAATTTGTAATTCAATTCCTAACTCGTATTGCATTTTCTGAGTAAATTATTTTTTTGGGTGGGTACACCCCTCCATATGGTTAATAATTGACTTGGAGGGGTGTTAATTTTCCTAATAAAGAAATTATTAGTTTTCAGGTGAATTTTTCTAAAAAAGCGCAATAAGGGGTTAAATGATGTGGGACAGGTATGTGTGAGGGTGTTGTATTGATGGAGGAGGGGTTTTAGACCTTGCAGATCGGCGCTAAAATGGTTTTGTTCCTTCTTTTTTACACTTGTATAAAAACACTGAACAATCACATTAAACACAGGTTCTATACACCAAAATATTTGCTGAAAACACTTGTTTATCATTATTGGTCCACTAATATTTTTTTTTTTTAAATATCAGTCATTTTACCTCCATTTTTTCCTATAGTCACAAATAGCCTTCTATATGGCCCTGCTATCTTAAGGCCCCAACACATGAAATCATATAGATGACGATCCAACGCATTGGAACGATAAAACAGCTTTATCGTTCCTTGTGTGTGCATGATATCATTTATTGCGCGCTCCCGTGGGGTTTTCAGTCGCTTCGCCTGATCTTTCTGCATGTTCAAAAGATTAGGCTATGCGGCTGACGATCTCATGCAGTGCTATGCGGGGGGGGGGGGATAGGGGGCGTCATAGTGGGCAGTCGGGCACCGGATCACCCCATATGTAGGGACTGCCATTATGTGTGCCTTCGGATCGTTGACGTTGGTCGCATTTCGCAGTTATGCATATTGCCACAATGTATGCGAGTTTTATGGTGTGAGTTGGCTTTTGAAAAGTAGTATCTAATTAAATCGACTGCTACAGTATATATGATTAATTAAAACATTACAGAAAAACATATATTAGAAATAACTCTTTAGATGGGTACACACTAGAGCAATCTCGCACCAAAATGTCATTTTGGTGCGACATATTGCTTACATCGCTCAGTGTGTATCCAGGACTGCGCACTCCCATGGTTGCATGTGATGGTTGCTTCGTTTTATGTGCTGCACATCAAACCAAGCATCCTTCGCTAGCGTCCTGCGTTATGTTAATGAAGGACAGAACATGGTCATTCCATCCTTCATTAATATCGTTCCAGTGTGTATGAGCATTCTGGGCTGACGGGGATTAATTCCTATGTCAGAACAAATCCCTGTCGCTCCAGTGTGTACCCAGCTTAAGGTTGTCTTTAATTGCGTGTTCATTCTTTTGTTTATCTGGATAATTTTCCTTTTATGTGTTTGGTAATTACACTATAGAATAGTGTTCCCTTCGTATTCTTCTACATACATCATGTTTCCTAGAGGTGCCCAATACATTGCTCCTAGGCAAGTAGCATTTTAAAAAAGATGAATGTATATGAAAATAAAAAGCAACATCTCCTGTAAAAGTGGACGTAGCACACCACAAAGCTTTATTTATATCAATATTTTGATTTAGCGTCAACATATTTCCCCACATTGTATGAAGTTGTCTTATTATTACATAAAGGACTGAATACAGTTAGTTTCTTTAAATCAAGACTACAAAGTAAAATGAGGTCAGGCCATATCATTAGTAGCTTGCTGTAATGTACCATTAATAGGCAGGTGACCAGTCACATTCTTCTGAAGATTTTGATATTTGTTCTAGGAAGTCATATGCCGACATGGCGCTGACATTGTTGCTGATTTATGTGACTGATGCATTTTACGTCTGCTTTCTGCAGGGGCTGTATCTCTTCCTTCTCACAGGACAACATATATGAAGTCATACCTCCCAAGGTTCACAGGAAGTCAGTGGATATATTTCACGCTCACATCCAAGCCGGCAGAGGAACCATGCAGCCATTGGGGAAAGACGATGTGCTAACATACAGAGAATACATAAGAAATCGATACATGTAGAGGTTTGTTACAATTGAAAGATTGTATGGTTACCGAGTCATTAGCAAGAAAATCATTTTATTAACAGAAAAAAAGTCCCATGTTGAATGTTATCCTGCAAAATAAATATCTCTTGAATAATTAAATAGTTTTTGTCTTATTAAAATGTGTTATATTAAATGTGTTTATGCCGTGATGAATAATAGATGATGCACTCACCATTCCTTCTGCATCAGGTACAAAATTCTCCTTTTGTATTCTCTCACATCTTGTATTACATACAGAATGTGTGCTTACATAAGGACAGGACCGTGTATAAGAGTGCATTTCATGATGTATATAGTAGGGTGTGCTTATCCTTTGTCCTGCTTTCTGATGTTGCTAAAAATCTGTCTGATGCTTATTCAAACATCACCATCTCATGAAATGCAGCTGACCAGGTAGATCACATAATTTGTCAGCAGGTACAGTACACAGTGCAAAAGGGAAACTGTATACCAGGCAATGGGGGTAATTCAGACCTGATCGCTCGCTAGCCATTTTTTGCAGTCCTGCGTTCACATAGTCTCCGCCCACCGGGGAGTGTATTTTAGCTGTGTGCGATCGCATGTGCAGCCGAGCGGTACAAAAAGTTGTTGTGCAGTTTCTGAGTAGCCCAGGACTTACTCAGCCGCTGCGATCACTTCAACCTGTCCGGGACCGGAATTGACGTCAGACACCCGCCCTGCAAACGCTTGGGAACGCCTGCATTTTTCCAACCACTCCAAACGGTCAGTTGACACCCACAAACGCCTTCCTCCTGTCAATCACTTTACGATCGCCCGTGAAAATGGATTCTTCGCACAAGCCCATCGCAGAGCAACCAACCGCTTTGTACCTGTGCGACGCACCTGCGCATTGCGGTGCATGCGCAGTTCTGACCTGATGGCAGCGCTGCAAAAAACGCTAGCGATCGATCAGGTCTGAATTACCCCCAATGCTGCCTGATGAAGCAAATTATTATACAACTTTATGTTTGCAGTGTGTACATTTATTGCTAGGCACTTCAGTAAGTAGAAACATGTGAAATGTAAAAACTTGTTAATCTGCAATTCCCTGTTTGCTAAGGCCTTTGTGGCAGAGTGTTTTGGATAGCTTCTACCTGGTACTTCAGATTCCCGGGTCACTGGATCAAACTTATTTTTCAAAAACCCTCTTGCACTGAGCCTCGACATGGGTAGACCCAACAATAACGCAATAACCCTGGTTATTGCGGCATTGGACAAGGGGTATAACTGGTTTCCCCACTGTGTAATCATACTAGTTAATACAGCATGGATTTTTCCTCTTCCTGTGCCCTCTGGTTCCTACCTGGTACTTCCCTCAGGGGCTGATGCAGAGATGGGTGCAAGGTTGATGTACACACAGTGGAGTGATGATTGTCACTGCGCATGTTTCTAAGTGACACTGCGCATGTGCTGCAATAGTCTTGCGATGGGGGTCCCAGTGAGGATTTATTCAAGAGGTGAGTGACAGGTGGGTTGTGTTTATGGGTGTTAACGGACGGTAGCCTCTCAAACGTAGGTGTGACGTGACTATTTTGGGAAATGTCACAGCTTGCCACTGTGTTCCTGTGTGTAGTAAACGTGGCTGCAACATCTTACTACCAACGACCATGCTGCACGCCCATAGAGTTACTCAGAAAGCCGATCACCCAATGGCTGCGTCTTCACACACAAGTGGTGGATGTGAAAACTGATCTGTTGTGGGACACAGTATAAATCCCGGAGGATATGATATTTGCATATTGTTGCACAAATACTGCATTCAGGATCGCAGCTGCAATGCCATTTGCATTGTCTCTAAATCAGACACAGTGTTCCCTTCTGCCGGCTGTTCTGACTGCATACTGTGTCTCTAAATAACAGCATTACCCTGAATCACATACTTCATTATACTTCCTCTCCTATACTCACTATTACTTACAGTATGCTTTCTTCTCTGTCCCCAGCATAGGTGGTCAATGATTTTATATCAGAGAATCCCTCTTAACATATTGTCTAACTAACCATTCAATTGCTTTTCTTATAATCCAACTACATGTTTATTGGCATCAGATAACAAGCAGTATGTACTGTAACTTATCTTTCTGCAGCGGTGTACACTGGTATTGCACAGGGAATAACCTCGGGTGTAGAGTTGGATCTTGATCCGAGGCACCAACAGGCTAAAGCTTTGACTGTTCCCAGGATGCACTGCACCGCCTCCTCTATAGCCCCGCCTCCAGGCACTGGAGCTCAGTTTGTAAGTTGGTGCCTGCAGTACAGATCAGTAACGGGGGGGGGGGGGGGGGGGCTGCGCTAGGCAGCCCTGAAAATAGCTTTTTACTTCAAGGGACGCAGCAATTTTGATGTCATTCTGACATGCTATGCTATGGCTCCATCAACTCCCTCAGCGGCGCTGCATACTCCGGTGGCATGGTTCCCGGGTATTTGCAGCGGGGTCGCACCGGTTTCTAGGCACACCACCACTGCTCTCCTGGATCGCGTAGCTGAATGACAGGGAGGAGGTAAGATGGTCCCCCAGGTGGGACCCGCAGGTAAATCGCGTTCTGTTTGCGGTCCCAGGAGACGGACCATGCCGCTGGCATGGACACTGTGGCCGTGCAGGGACCCCACTATATCCACCAGGGCAGGGAGCACAGGTCGGATTTACCAAAAATCCGTTTGTAATAGGCTCCATAGTACCCGGTGGTGAAGTCCAGCAGAGGGGCTAAGGCGCTGACCTGTAGCCCCTCCCATAGCTCCAGGGCGGGAACACCAGCAGTAGATGGCGCCCGGAGCTCTCTCCCTCACTCCCTGATGAGGTTTTGGCACCATCTTCACTACTAGCTGGGCTGATCTCTGGGACTGCTGGGCACTGTCTCCTCTGTAAAACCGCCTGTCTTGTCAGCGCTTTGTATTTACAGACACTTACTGTAAGTATTCTACATGTCATTTTAGACAGTGTTAGTTAAGAACAAGTGTACTGCTATATGAATATTTAGTAGAAGTATTCTGTGATATACATTCAGTATTTACTGCGCATTGTTATATCTGTATACATACATATCTATATGTAGATTTACTAGTCCAGTGCAGTCTTATTGTGTATATGTAATAATTTCTGCATTGCACCTGTGACTGTGTGTGCCTATAGCAGCTGTGTGGATTCTATTCTGTGTATCACACATATATGTATATTCAGTATCCTGGGGGGCTGTGCGTCAGGGTCTCATATACAGGATATACTGTTTTGTATTTTTCACTGTGTGTTTCAGTCACCTCACACTGCTTAAGTCCTCTGTTTGTGCTCTGCATTTGCTGTCACATAACTATGGTGGCCAATCCCGGGATCGGCGGGATCCCGGGATTTAGGGCCAAAAACATCCGGGATTCAATCCTGGGATTGGAAGCTCCAATCCTGGGGATTGAGGGGTCAGAGTTGATCGTCCACAGGATGCTCAGTCACTGCCTGGCTTTCTTCTGGCTCCCCAGGGCAGCGTGAGAGGTCACGCTGCGCCGTCGGCCGCTGCTGGGAGCCGCCAGGAGAGAGCAGAGGATGTACCCCGCCCGCCCTCGGTATATGGGGAGTATGGTGTAGGGCGGGGGGGGAGGGGCGGGGGGGCGGCCAAATAGTTAAAAGCCAATCCCGGGAATCCTGGGATTGGCCATTTTTCAATCCCGATACCTGAGATTTAAAAAAAATGGCCCGTGATTGGCTTCCCTACACATAACACAGGTTTTTTTTTTGCAGGTATTGTGTTTGTCTGGCTATATTGTACTGTTGCGCCCTAAGGCGACATTCCCACAGGGCAGGAAATCCACAGACGCTCCTGCATCATGCAGTGCTGAAGCCATGGATTTGACTGAGGAAAAGGTTACAGCTGAGGGTTCAGGTACTGGGTGCCCTGCACCTCCCAGTCTGCCCGCAGCTCATGTGGCAAATCAGGACCCACCTTGGGCTGCATTTTAAAATATGCTGACTATGCATATAACATGACATGCCCCCTGTGGGACCTCCTGTGCCATTGCAGCCACATATTGTCCCTGTAGTTAACCCGCCTTGGGCGGATACTCTGTCTACCCAGTTACAACAATGAAATCAGTCTTTGGTCTAAATCAGTCTGGGGCCAAGGGGTCATCTAAGCGAGCCATTTCTTCCTCACAATTCACTAATATTTCGGATGATTCTTCCGATGTGGATGGGGATTATACTGATCCGTCAGACACTGATACAGTTGCTTCTGATTAGGAATCTATAACTCAAGTTGATATTCCTGACCTCGTGGAGGCTATCAAACTGATTTCCAGATTGATGATGAGATTGATCCTCCTGTTACGTCTAAGAAACCTGATAAGTTCAAACTTCAGTAGGTTGCTAAAGTAGTTTTACCACATTCTGACCTTTTAATTGATATATGTCTGGAATCCTGGTCGTCTCCAGGAAAGAAATTTTCCCTGTCCAACAAGATGCTAGCTCATTACCCTATCCCTGCGGAGTTGAGTAACAAGTGGGAAACTCCACCGCCGGTGGACTCTCATGTTGCCTATCTAGTGGTATCTTCTACTCTGCCTGTCAACACTGTCACCTCACTGAAGGAACCGACTGATAAGCGTATGGAGGGATGCCTGAAGTCTATTTACACACTTACCGGTGCTGTTCATAGACCCACTATGGCAGCCTCTTGGGCTGCAAAAGCTATTGAAGCATAGGTTCAGGCAAATTTTTCTGACACTGCCAGACAATATCTGTCGTATATTACCACAGCCTCTCACTATATTCAGGAAGCGGCCTCTGATGCAGGCGTAATGGTGTCCAAGGCATCTACTACGTCTATCCTGGCTCGCCGGATTTTGTGGTTAAGGTCCTGGAAAGTGGACCTGGACTCCAAAAAGACCTTGGAGGTGCTCCCTTTTAGGGGAGACATACTATTTGGGGAGGATCTGAACAAGATCGTGACTGACTTGGCAACAGCTAAGACTGCATCTCTCCCAAGTACTAATCATTCTGCTCCGAAGGCTAAGAGTACCACTTTTCATTCCTTTCGACCTCCAGGTAAAGCAAAGGGTCAGGCGTACCTGAGACAGGCTTGTACTTACAAAACCACCAAGCCCAAGTCTAAGCAATCTTGGGCGTGGGAGGCCAACTTCTGTAGTTCACCCAGGCCTGGTTAAAGACCACTTCAGACGCCTGGGTGCGGGAAGTTGTCTCTCACGGATACGCAATCTCCTTCAAGAGACGTCCCCCTCACCATTTCTGCTCGACGGTTATCCCTGCGGATCCGCTGAAAGCACAGACTTTACACTTGGTTGTACAATCTTTCCTAGATACTGGAGTGATTCTGCCAGTACCTCTGTTTCAAAGAGGCAGGGGCTACTATTCGACCCTGTTTCTAGTCCCGAAACCAAATGGGTCCTCCTGGCCTATACTCAACCTCAAATCTTTGAGGGTATCCAAATTCCGTTTGGAAACTCTGTGCTCTATTGTACTGGCCAAGGAAACCAAGGACTATATGGTATCCCTGGACATACAGGATGCTTACCTGCACATACCTATTGCCATGCCGCATCAGCAATATCTGTGGTTTGCTATTGTCAACCTACATTATCAATTCCAGGCTTTGCCTTTCGGACTGACCACGGCTCCTCGGATCTTCACCAAGGCTCTTCTACGCCGTCAGGGTGTCAGGATCATGTCGTATGTGGATGACTTGCTGATCCTGGCGAACTCCCCAGAGGTTCTCCTCAGTCATCTGGAACTGACGGCCCAATTCCTACAAGCCCACAGGTGGCTCATCAATTGGAAGAAGTCCTCGCTGGTCCCTGCTCAGAGCATGGTGCACCTGGAGGCATTGTTGGACACACACAGCCAATGATTGTTTTTGTCTCCAGAGAAGGCCCTGAAACTTAAGGACAGGATCAGATACTTCCTCGGCGATGCAAGTACTAGGCCTCATGGTGTTGGCATTCGACATGGTAGAGTACGCTCAATTTCATTCCCGCTGTCAGCAGCAGTTAATCCTTTCCAAGTGGGACGGCCTGCCTCACCGGATCAGGTCTCAAATGATCTCCTTGACTCCGGAGGTTCGTCTGTCATTGGGCTGGTGGCTACAGGACCAACAGTTGAGCAGGGGCCGTCCCTTCTGGATCTCCAACTGGGTCCTGCTAACGACGGATGTCGGATGCCAGTCTGCGGGGTTGGGGCGCAGTGTTGGAGCAACACTCTCTCCAGGGTCGGTGGACCAGGGAGTAATTTCTCCTCCTGATAAACATTCTGGAATTGCAGGTGGTGTTCAATGCGTTGACGCTTGCCCTGCCTCTGGTACAGAACAGGCCTGTTCAAGTACGGTCTGACAATGCCACCACGGTGGCATACATAAATCATCAAAGTGGCACTCAAAGCCGCATGGCAATTATGGAAGTGTCAAAAATCCTTCAAAGGACGGAACGCCACCTGCCAGCAATATCGGCAGTGTTTATTCCGATGGTCCTTAACTGGGAAGCGGACTTCCTCAGTCGTCAGGACGTGCACGCTGGAGAGTGGAGTCTTCATCCGGAAGTCTTTCAACTCCTAGCGGACAAGTGGGGCCTTCGAATCAAGGACAAGGGATCCTCAAGCAGCGTTCGTGGACGCACTGGCAATTCCATGGAACTTTCGCCTGCCATACGTGTTCCCTCCGGTGTCACTTCTGCCCAGGATAATACGGAAGTTCAAGCAAGAAGGAGGAATACTACTTATAGTCGCTACAGGGTGGCCCAGACGGCATTGGTTCTCAGACCTGTAGGGTCTCTCGTTAGAGCGTCCTCTTCTACTTCCTCAATGCCCAGAGCTCCTCGTTCAGGGCCCTTGTGTCTACCCGGACCTGGCCAGACTGGGGCGTGGCTCTTGAAGCATCACTCCTGAGAGCCAAAAGGTTTCTCTGAAGCGGTCATTCAAACTGTGTTGAAAGCCCGTTAACCGGATTCGGCTCGGATTCATTACAGGGTCTGGAATTCTTACTTCTTCTGGTGTGCCAGTAAGAACTATGATGCATATACAGTGCTTTCAGGACTTCCAGACTTTTGGCTTTTCTACAACAAGGCCTGGACTTGGGCCTTCGTTTGGCCTCCCTCAAGGTTCATCTTTCTGCCTTGTCAGTGTGGTTTCAGAGGAAAATTGCTTCTCTTCCCGACGTTCACACTTTCACTCAGGGTATTTTACGGATTCAGCCTCACTATGGGGGTAATTCCAAGTTGATCGCAGCAGGAAATTTTTTAGCAATTGGGCAAAACCATGTGCACTGCATGGGGGGCAGATATAACATTTGCAGAGAGAGTTAGATTTGGGTGTGGTGTGTTCAATCTGCAATCTAATTTGCAGTGTAAAAATAAAGCAGCCAGTATTGACCCTGCACAGAAATAAAATAACCCACCCAAATCTAACTCTCCCTGCAAATGTTATATCTGCCACACCTGCAGTGCACATGGTTTTGCCCAATTGCTAACAAACTTGCTGCTGCGATCAACTCAGAATTACCCACAATGTCCCTCCTGTCGCTCCATGGGATCTATCTGTCTGTTCTGCCTGCCCTTCAAGAGTCTCCATTTGAACCTCTTGAGTCTGTGGACCTTAAATGCCTTATGGTTAAGGTAATTTTTCTGTTGGCTATTGCCTCTGCTAGGAGGGTGTCGTACTTAGGAGCTTTGTCCTGTCGTCCACGCTTTCTGATTTTTCACCGTGACTGGGCCGTTCTTAGAACTCGCCCAGGTTATTTGCCTAAGGTGGTATCATCTTTTCACCTTAACCAGGAGATTGTGGTTCCGGCCTTCATCTCTTCTGGTTTGTCCTCCAAAAAGCGATCTTTGGATGTAGTACTGGCTCTCCGTATTTATGTGGAAAGGCCTGGCTCTATCAGGAGGTCAGATTCCCTTTTTGTACTTTTTGGTTTTCAGAAACGTGGCTGGACTGCGAATAAGCAAACCTTGGCCAGATGGATTAGAATGGTGATTGCACAAGCTTATGCGCAGGCTGAACTCCCAGCTCCTGCTGCTATCAAGGCCCATTCTACTCGGTCTGTTAGACCTTCTTGGACAGCCCGCCGTGGTGCATCCGCTGAACAATTGTGCAAGGCGACTACGTGGTCCTCAGTGAACACGTTCACCAGGTTCTATGCCTTTGATACTTCCGCCTCCCAGGATGCTTCCTTTGGATGCCGGGTTCTTGTGCCTGCTACAGTGCGTCCCCTCCCTTGAGGAACTGCTTAAGGACATCCCCAATGTTATTCCCTGTGGAATACCAGGGTACGCCGCTGCAGAAAAGGAGATTTATGTTAAGACTTACCATTGTTACATCTCTTTCTGCGAGATACGTTGGATTTCACAGGGCGCCCACCCTGACGCACTTAGCTTCTTTGGGTTTGTATGGCATTAGCCTGTAGTCCCTTCTACTGTCGTGAGAATGTGGTTCTATGTGACTAACATCTACCGTCTCTCTTACCTGCTACTACATTGGACTGGTTAACAAAACTGAGCTCCAGTGCCTGGAGGCGGGGCTATAGAGGAGGCGGTGCAGTGCATCCTGGGAACAGTCAAAGCTTTAGCCTGTTGGTGCCTCGGATCAAGATCCAACTCTACACCCCGATGTTATTTCCTGTGGAATCCAGTGTACCTCGCAGAAAGAGATTTAACAATGGTAAGTCTTACCATAAATCTCCTTTTCATACAGACATCAACACACAGGGGTCACAGGTGGTATTCAAATGATATATCATGCCCAATCTCCTTTCTAAAGTGATCGCCATTATGGTGCATATCGGGCCCATAGTACTCAGGTTTAGCTATATAAAGGGTTAGGATGACTCACTACCCCAGGGGTAGCATGCTGAAATGATGATACCGCGCCCATCAGCAGTAACAGAACGGATGTGGCCAAGGGCGGAAAGACTTGAATACCGCCCTTAGTGTCAGACTCATTCATCATTTTTGTAACGCTGAAGATATCTCCAGGTTACAATTCTCCCCCGATAATACTTTTATGTGAGGACGTACAAATTATGTAATTCATCAATTTCCGGCAAAGCTTTTATTTGGAACTTTTGTGTGTTATACAGTACTCCATGCTGAGATGGCATACATCACCCAATAGTTTCACAAGCCGCTGTGCAAACCTCACTTCCAGCGGTTATCTTGTCCACTAGAGAATGGGCAGTCGAGCGGGAGGGCAGGGGAGGCTGCAGCTCTGAGATGGGGGCTGCTGGTTACCGACATCAGCCCCGGGGGGGGGGGGGTTGCTTGCCCCTTCTTGTCCTATTAAAAACACCATATTATATTCATAACAAACACCAACCACCTTTCTAAAGATATAAAATAAAGTTCTAATATAATAATCAAATGAAGTTGAAAACATGAAATAAACTGAATTGTGAATAGTCAGCATACACGTAATGTCGCTTACCACCATGGGTCCCGGGATCCGTCCTCTGCTGGTGCGGCAGCCTGCGGCGCTCTGTGGCCGCACGGGGACGCGGCTGGGTCGGCAGCAAGAGTGATGGCTTCCGGAGGCTGGAGGGAGGACCTAGTGGCCTGCAGCTTCCTGGCGTGTCTGCAGTGCTGGGAGCGGCCATGTTGGAGACCAAGGGCAGCACCAATGAGCGTGATGGGTGTCAGCCAATCCTGTTTTCCTGCTGCCTATAAATAGGCTGGGATTATTGCATTCTGTGCAAGTGCTTTGTTGTGGTTACTCTGTGCCTTAGCTCTGTGCTGCCACAGTTTGTTTTGTGCGTCTCTTGTTAATTGGTCCCGTCAGGCTCTCCGAGTTCTCAGCCGACTCTCACTGCACAACGCTCGCCAGCTCTCCAGTGCACGGTCACAGTTAACTCCTCTCCCACCGGTGCCTCCAGATTCAGCCTGTGCTCTTTATTCTCATCTTCGCATCATCCTGCAACCATTCTTCACAGTTCTTCATTCACGTCTTCGCATCATCCTGCAACCAGTCTTCACAGTTCTTCATTCATGTCTTCATATCATCCAGCAACCAGTCTTCACTGTTCTTCATTCACATCCTCACATCATTCAGCAACCAGTTTTCACAGTTCCACATTCATGTTTTCACATCATCCGGCTAACAGTCTTCACAGTTCTTCAGCCTTGCCTTCGCATCACTCAACAACTCAACTTCACAGTTCTTCAGTCTCGTCTTTATATCAACCTGAGTATATTCCTCACAGTTCTTCAATCTCTGCCTCGTATCATTCAGTTATCATTCCCTGCAGTTTCCCAATCCTGAACTAATTAGTCTCAGTCTTCCTACAGTCTCATTCTGATCTGTTATCCTTAATAAATATATGAAAAGGAATTATCTTCGTCCTCCTTGTTTCCAGCACTCAGGGTCATCCGCTCCTTCGGTTGGTCAGAGTCCAACACGGATCCACAAACACAGCCTGTTCTGACACTATCTTCAGTATGTTCACTCATTCTGCACTTTGTATTTGGTGCTAAATCTGCCTGAAAGCAATGTAACATGGGTATGAAAACAGTGAAACTTATATTTTTATTACTCCTGATACATCGTTCATGCAACATAAGCCACTCATCGGTAATTATGTCATTATGACAACCCCCTGCTCATTTGTTCATCCCCGTAGGGGAGGTTTATAAAAAAATTCTAATTACGTACTTTTCCTATTTCGCACCTACAGAATACCTATGTTAAATTTCACCTTCCGAACATATTGGGAAGTAAGAGAATTAGTGATGAGTCAGTCAGTTAGTAAATGAGTGATATGGAAAAAAGTAAAAATTTTTCTGTAGTTTATGAAATTCTACACACTGGAGGAGCATTCCAAATTTTGATCCGATTGTCAGTTTGGGCATTATTGTTTACGCAATGCAAGACACGCATCAGCAATGATGTCATGATGTTAACCCTCTTTTCATCCCCATAGGGGAGGTTTATTAAAATTCTAATCACATAGTTTTTCTATTTCCCACCTGAAGAATACCTATGTTAAATTTCAGCTTCCTAACATATCGGGAAGTTAGAGAATTAGTGATGAGTCAGTCAGTGAGTGAGAGAATTGTTAAAAAGTGACAGGACCATTTTTGTCGTTTTTGAAATTCTACACACTGGAGGTGCAATCCAAACTTTGATCCGATTGTTCGTTTGGGTGTTATCGTTCACGCAACACAAGCCACGCATTGGTGATGACATCATTATGTCACCCTCTTTTCATCCCCTTAGGGGAGGTTTATTCAAATTCTAATTACATAGTTTTCCTATTTCCTACCTGAAGAATACCTATGTTAAATTTCAGCCTCCTAACATATCGGGAAGTAAGAGAATTAGTGATGAGTCAGTCAGTCAGTCAGTCAGTGAGTGAGGGCTTTTGCATAATATATATATATATATATATATATATATACAGTGCCTTGCTAAAGTATTCACCCGGTTGCATCACAACCTGGAGTTAAATTGGATTGTTTGAAGGTTTGCATCATTTAATTCACAGAACATGCCTACAACTTTGAAGATTTTTTTTTTATTGTCAAGCAAACCACAAATAGGACAAAATAACAGAAAACTTCAGCGTGCATAACTATTCACCCTCCTAATGTCAGTACTTTGTAGAGCCACCTTTTGCGGCAATTACAGCTGCAAGTCGCTTTGGATAAGTGTCTATGAGCTTGCCACAACTTGCCACTGGGATTTTTGCCCATTCCTCAAGGCAAAACTGCTCCTGCTCCTTCATGTTGGATGGTTTCCACTTGTGAACAGCAATCTTCAAGTGTGGCCACAGATTCTCAATTGGATTGAGATCTGGAATTTGACTAGGCCATTCCAACACATTTAAATGTTTCCCCTTTAACCACTCGAGTGTTACTTTAGCAGTATACTTCAGGTCATTGCCCTGCTGGAAGGTGAACCTTCGTCCCAGTCTCAAATCACAGGCAGACTGCAACAAGTTTTGCTCAAGAATATCCCAGTATTTAGCACCATCCATCTTTCCCTCGACTCAAAACAGTTTCCCAGTCCCTGCTACTGAAAAACATCCCCACAGACCAGAGCACCATCCTCCATACATTTGGGGAGTCGTCCACATGCCTTCTTATTTTTAACACTAAGTAATGGCTTTTTTTTGTGGCTACTCTTCCATAAAGCCCAGCTCTATGGAGTATATGACTTATTGTGGTCACATGCGCAGATACACCAGTCTCTGCTGTGTAGAAGTCTGTGAGTTTTGGTGGCCGGCCCTCTCTTGGCAGGTTTGTTGTGGTACCATGTTCTTTCCATTTAAAGATGATGGATTTGATGGTGCTCTGGGGGATCATCAAAGATTTGGATTTTTTTTTATAATCCAACCCTGACTTGTACTTCTCCACAACTTTGTCCCTGACTTGTTTGGAGAGCTCCTTGGTCTTCATGGTCTGAAGCCTCTTGCTTAGTGGTGTTGCAGCCTCTGGGGCCTTTCAGAAAAGGTGTGTTTATACTGTCAGATCATGTGACACTTAGATTGCACACAGGTGGACTTCATTTCACTAATTATGTGACTTCTGAAGGTAATTGGTTGCACCAGAACTTTTGAAGGGCTTCGTAGCAAAGGGGGTGAATAAATATGCACATGCCAATTTTCACATTTGTTTTATAAAAATCGTTTTTTATACAGGTTGAGTATCCCATATCCAAATATTCCGAAATACGGAATATTCCGAAATACAGACTTTTTTGAGTGAGAGTGAGATAGTGAAACTTTTGTTTTTTGATGGCTCAATGTGCACAAACTTTGTTTAATACACAAAGTTATTAAAAATATTGTATTAAATGACCTTCAGGCTGTGTGTATAAGGTGTATATGAAACATAAATTAATTGTGTGAATGTACAGTAGGCACACTTTGTTTAATGCTCAAAGTTATAAAAAATATTGGCTAAAATTACCTTCAGGCTGTGTGTATAAGGTGTATATGAAACATAAATGCATTCTGTGCTTAGATTTAGGTCCCATCACCATGATATCTCATTATGGTATGCAATTATTCCAAAATACGGAAAAATCCCATATCCAAAATACCTCTGGTCCCAAGCATTTTGGATAAGGGATACTCAACCTGTATACATTTTTCTCATTTCACTTCACCAACTTAGACTATTTTGTGCAGATCCATCACATAAAATTCAGATTAAAAAAATAAATAAATTACAGCTTGTAATGTAAAAAAAATAGGTAAAAAGCCAAGCTGAATACTATAGCAAGGCACTATATCTATCTATCTATCTATCTATCTATCTATCTATCTATCTATCTTTACACACACACACACGTGCAAATATTTTAGGCAGGTTTAGAAAAAATGCTGCAAAGTAAGAATGCTTTCAAAAATAGAAGTGTTGCGTAAAAGTTTTTTTTATCGATTAACAAAATGGAAAGTTAATGAAGAGAAGGGAAATCTAAATCAAATCAATATTTGGTGTGACCAGCCTTTGCCTTCAAAACAGCATCATTTCTAGGTACACTTGCACACAGTTTTTGAAGGAACTCAGCAGGGAGGTTGTTCCAAACATCTTGGAGAACTAACTACAGATCTTCTGTGGATGTAGACTTTTTTTTTTTTTTTTTTTTTTTTTAATAAAGTAATTTTTATTCAATAATATGTAGATTGAGTTACAGACATTGCATATCAACGGCATTTCACATCATCACATTAATCACATCTTCGTTTACATAGATTTTGTCAGCCCGTCTGAGCCTGCAACATCTGCAGTCAGTATATAAATCTACATGTCCGTTTTTTAATTTTTTACCCTTAAACTAACCCACAAAAGGGTACATAAAAAGAAAATAAAAAGAAATAAATAAGAAACATAGGAAGAACATAGTAAGAAGTAGTCATCTGAACTAGGACCTTATCAGTCGCATATGTATTAAGGCAGGCCCGCAGAGCTGAGCTGTCAGCCTTCTAAACATACATCATTATAAATTAGATCATTGGCACAATAGCTCTTCAGTATCCACTATGATTGAGGGACCAGGTGGGAATGGGGAGACTCCAGCCAACGAGACCAAATTCTTTCAAACTTGGCCGATGCGTTCTGTTTCATATAACTATATCTTTCCTTGAGTATTGTGTCGTTAACCAAGGTCTTGAGCGCAGAGATTAAAGGGCCGCTAGGTGCCATCCAGAGTCTCGCAATGCAAACCTTAGCCAAGGCACATACATTGCGAGCATATAGATCGACCGGGCCAGTCTCAGAAGTAGAGCCTCCTATCCCCAAAATACAGAATTGTGGGGTAAGCAGTCCGCCAGTCACTCCCGTACTCTCCAGCACCGATCTAACCCCCGACCAGAACACCCGTAGTCTTGGGCAATCCCATACCATATGCCAAAATGTTCCCATATCCGCCTCGCACTTAGGGCAGAGACCAGATCTGCCAGTCCCAAAAGAGGCCAGTCTAGCTGGAGTCATATATGTTCTATGTAGAATGAAGAATTGGATTTGTTGGTATCTGAGGGACTTGGTGACTGTAGCGGGGTATTCCAGAGCAAGAGCCCAGTCCTCCTCACCCATGAGACCTACATCCTCCTCCCATTTTCCACGGAGACGTGTCAGAGGGTCCGCATGGATTTTGGTGAGAAGATATCCATACGCAAGGGAAACCATCTTAGTTCGACCCAATGTAGTTACAAAGGTCTTGATGGGAAATGGGAGGATTCGCGGGGGGGGAATCCGCAAACTGGGACTGGAGGGCATGTCGAAGTTGAAGGTATCTGAAAAAATATGAGTTAGGTAAGCCAAACTCATCTTTCAGTTGCTGAAAGGATTTGAGTGAGTCATTTAGGTAGAGTTGGGAAATAGAGACCACCGATCTAGGGGCCCACACCTCCCGTCCCTCAAGCGCATGCAACTCAGGAAGCCAGTCAGAGTACCAAAGGGGGGTGTCTGGGTCCAGGTCGACGTACCCTAAGAGGTCTCTCAGGGCCCGCCATATTTTTAAGGCCTGAAAAATAATAGGGGGAAGAAACCGGGCCCCGCTCCCACTCAGCAGCAGCTGTATAGGAGAGAGGTGAGGAAAATAGCAGCGGATAAACTCACACTGCAAGGTATCATCGCCAGAATCCCGCACCCATACACTAATATGAGTCATCTGAGCAGCGTAGTAATACATCTGGAAATTAGGCAAGGCTAGGCCGCCATCAGAGCGCAGCCTAGTGAGAGTATTTAATTGTATCCTAGGTCGTTTGTTAGCCCAAACAAGTGAGGATAGAACACTATTTAGTTTCCTAAAGAATGTTGGATAGATATATACGGGGGATTGAAGTATAATGTATAGGAGTTTGGGCAGTATGATCATTTTAGTGAGATTAACCCTGCCAGACACCGTCAATGGAAGCCTACACCAGGTTTTGGATTTGCACACGATCTGCTGCATGGTCGGGCCCAGATTCAGAGGGATGAAATCAGAAGGGTCATTAGTTATTTGGATTCCAAGGTATTTAAATTGTGTTGTCCAACATAATGGTAGGGAAATTTTTGGAACAGTAGGAGGGGGGCCTATGACTGGCATAATATATGATTTAGACCAGTTGATCAAAAGACCCGAGTGAGCACCAAAGTCCTCAATCACACGCAGCAGAACGGGCATTGACCTGGCGTAGTCTTGCAAAAATAATAACATGTCGTCGGCATAAAGTGCTATCCTATCCTCACGTGAGCCCGTGCAAATTCCCACAATATCTGGGTGTGATCGTATCAAACAGGCCAAGGGCTCGATGGCCAAGGCAAACAGTGCGGGGGATAGGGGACAGCCCTGTCTGGTACCCCGGGACAATTGAAAGGAGGGGGATACATAACCATTCACCAAGATCCTGGCACTCGGATGCTGGTACAGTAATTTAGTCCATCTGATATAGTTGGGCCCAAAGCCCATACAAGACATCACCTCCCATAAATAAGCCCATTCAATACTGTCAAAGGCCTTGGCCGCGTCCAGCGAGACCACAGCCGAGTCAGAAGGGAAGTCACGTGGGAGTTGTAAAATGGTATACAGTCTACGTAGGTTGATAGATGTGGACTTCCCAGGCATGAAGCCAGTCTGATCTGGATGAACGAGGGAGGTGATCACTGTATTAAGTCGTACTGCCAATATCTTTGCCAGGATCTTGGCGTCGGTGGGGATTAGGGATATCGGTCTATAGGAATCCGGAGACCTAGGGTCTTTACCGGGCTTTGGGATCACTATTATAATTGCCTCTGACATAGAGGGGGGAAGTTCGTTATTGGTAAATATATCTAGGAATAAGGCATGGAGCCTGGGCCCGAAAAAATCAACGTGAGTTTTGTATACTTCTGAGGGAATTCCGTCACACCCCGGGGCCTTGCCACTGGGAGACATACCAATAGCCGCAGTCACCTCCGCGAGCGTCAAGGGTGCTTCCAGTGCCTCACGGGCCTCGGGGGGGAGCACGGGTAGCGAGATACCCGCCAAATAGTAGGAGAGATCCATAGTGGAGAACGTCAATTGTGAACTGTAAACTTTGGTGTAGTAGGATCGGAATAGCTGCGCAATGTCCGGTGTGGTGTCAACAAAGGACCCATCCCCATCGGACATTTGTGTAATTACAGTCCCAGGGCGATCCTGATGTATCAGCCGGGCCAGGAGGCCACCCGTCCTATCAGCCTGCATATAAATATTAGTGGCCCTAAAGAGGAGGGACCGTGAGTTTTTATCGGACAGGTGGGCAAGCCACGCCGACTGGGCCACCAGCCAACGTGTTTTCGTCGTGGGGGTACCATCTAGCAAATATTGAGACTCTAAATCTCTGGCGTCACTCTCCAGGGCCTTCTCCCTTTCTCTAGAGGACACTTTGTGAGCTGCTATGCGTCCTATATAAGAGCCCCTCAGAAAAGCCTTGAATGAATCCCATACCATAGTCCCCAGGGCAGATCCTGTGTTTTCACTAAAGTAACCCTCCCACTGAGTCTCCAGGTCACCACAGTCACCCAGCTGAGTCAGCCAAGATGGGTGCAGCTTCCAATAAGAGTGTCCCCTCTGACCCTTCACAGCTAGAGTCATCAACAAGGGGGAATGGTTAGAGATCCCTCGGGCCTCATAACGGACGTCAGTGATCGCAGGGATAAGGGCGGGGGACACCAGTACCAGGTCTATTCTAGAAAAGGAGCCATGTGTGCCGGAGAAACAGGAGAACTGACGGACTGCAGGGTGGCGAAGCCTCCACACATCAACCCATTGTAGATTATTCAAAAAATCAGCAAATTTGGTATAACCACTACCCACCATCACATCATTCGGAGACCGCCATCGGTCCACAGAGACATCTAATATATTATTAAAGTCGCCCAAACATATCACCGGAGTGGTAGGGGAGGAAGCTATAAAAGATGCAGCTTGCTGCAGTACAGCGTATGAAAAAGGAGGGGGGACATACACTGCTAAAATGTAATATGGCTGGGAACTTAGTTTGCATTCCAGAAACACAAATCTGCCATACGTGTCAGTTTTGACCGATATTAACTCAAATTGCACCGTTTTTTTAATCAGAACAGACACACCCCTGGAGAAGGAGGAATGAGAGGCATGGTAAGCCCATCCCACCCTGGCCCGTCTTAGAGATAACAACCTATTTCCCTGCAAGTGGGTCTCGCTAAGGCATGCAATGTCCGGGTCATATTTCTTAATCATATTTAGAACCAAAGAACGTTTGATTTTGTTATTTAGTCCCCGGACATTCCATGCCAGGAATCTCAAGTTACTCATGACCCCAGGTATACACTATGTACCACACGGATAGACATCGCGCAATATATATCCAAATATCAGCACCATTAGCCATAGCGACATATATCTCATAGGAGCTCTGCGTTATAAGCCACAATATCTGGTATATCAAACATCCCAGTTTCAGAAAAAACATAGATATGAAAAATAATAAACTAAAGAAAAGAAACCAAAAACAACAAGAAGAGCCGCAACTAGCAGCTTCCCAACCATCCCTCCCCTCCCCGTACACCACCCCGAACTCCGGCATACTTATATCCCAAAACGCCAAATCCAACTACCAAATGCTAAGAAGGCCCAGATTCTCAACTTAACCTAAACCCTCTAAACCAGTAGCACCTGAACTTGGAAAAGTCTTGAGCCACCAATGCAAAAGGTGGGGGGCTCCCCGAATTGTGGTCGTCTCCTCCGGTGGTCAAGATCCCGGCATCTTCAGCGCAGGGAATCAGTCCGGAGCTAGCTGACGAGCACCCGGCGCATATCCGTCCAGCCACTGGGCCGCCTCTCTAGGAGAATTAAAAAACTTGGACTCCCCATCCGCCACCACTCGGAGCCGAGAGGGAAACAGCATGGAATATGAGAGGTTGAGGTCCCGCAGGCGTCGCTTGATAGGCATAAACTGGGCCCTGTCCTTTTGAACGTCCGCGGCAAAGTCCGGGAAGGCCGACACTCTGACTCCGTTGCGGACCAATGGGCCCTTTGTACGGCCAAGGCGGAGGACCGAGTCACGATCCTTATAGTGCAGGAATTTGGCGATGAAGGTGCGAGGAGGGGCACCAGGAGGTAGTGGCCGAGATGGTATCCTGTGCGCTCGCTCCACCGTGAATTGTGCCGTAAAGGACTCAGCCCCATATATCTCTTTGAGCCAGGATTCGAGGAAGTCCTCCGGCTGCGAGCCCTCCTCTCTCTCAGGCAGACCTACAAATCGGACATTGTTTCTGCGCAGTCGACCCTCCATGTCTAGGAGCTTGGTTTGGAGAGATGAGACCTGCTGGGTCACTGCGGACACGGATTGCTTAAGGGGGCCACACACATCCTCCAAGTTGGAAACACGCGTCTCCGCCTCACCCACTCTCTCACGTATACGTTGAACATCTTGTCGTAGTAAGGAGAGGTCGCACTGCACCTTTTCCATCTTATCGGAGAGACGCTGCTCACTGCCTGCTATAGCTTCCAACACCTGCTGGATAGACGGCGCCTCCGCTGTAATTGGGGAGTTGGTGATAGACGCTGGAGGGGAGCTTGAGTGTATTGGAGAGGCACCCTGAGGTGGAGCCGATGACCCCCTGGGGTTGGGTTGCCTAGTAAATCTTTCTAGTTTGGCCGCGGCCGCACTCCGGCCTCCCCCAACCATATTGACAGATGTCGGTCACCCACTCCTCCGAGCAGAGTTGTAGTATAAAGTATAGTTAGAAGACAGCAGGCTGTATGCTTTTGAAGCCGGGAAGGATCTTTGGTTCCAAATATCAATGGATAAGAGCACAGGCTTTGTGTAAAAATAAAAAATAGTATATGATATTGATGTTATTGAGGGGAGAATGTCCTGCAGCAAATTCCAGGTAGAAGCAGAGTATTGGTGTGTGTCACACTCTGGATTATTAGTGTAACATAAGAGTGCATTGAGTTGCAGTGTGCATGCAGTCCTTGCAGGGTAGGCAGGGATGTCTGTGTATTAAGACTGTCTATTGAACTGCACCCAAAATGGCCACCGGGCTTTTAATCTCTTCACCCCTTCACTGGAGTACCTGTGCCTTATTGTGCAGCCAGGAGTCTCAGGTCCTCATCAGCCAGGTACAGGAGGGCAGGAGGGCTTTCAGTGTCCCCTGCAGTGTGCCCAGCGTCAGCCAGCGCCGCCCGCCCGTTCGTCCGTCCGTCAAGAGGGTCCTGGAGCCGCGCGGCTGGGAGCGCCAAACTCGAGGCCGGGGGGTCCGGAGGAGTCACAGGCCTCAATGCCGGAAGTCGTCCGCCGCGGTCAGACAGCACCCAGAGACCCCGGACAAAGGTGCCCGCCGCTGCTCGGAGGTGAGGGGGGACCAGCACCGGGGGGTAGACGCTCCGGAGGGACACAGGATGGGTGCAGGAGATATAAAATCGGGGAGCTCCCGGGATCCGCTGCTTACTCCCTCACCGCCGTGGCCACGCCTTCTGTGGATGTAGACTTGCTCAAATCCTTCCTTCTCTTCATGTAATCCCAGACAGAGTCGATAATGTTGAGATCAGGGCTCAGTGAATTGTATAGCTGGTTTGCCTGCAGAATTAGGCTCCTTGAATTGAGCCGGTATCCTCCCCACAATATCCTAAATCCACGTCTCCGGTAACAATATCTCTAAAAAGTTGAAAGAGCAAGGGGGCGATGCATAGTTTATTATAAGACAATTTTAATATGCAGTTATAAAGCCAGATCAAAGGCTTGTGTACCAACTGTTGTGGTCAAAACACTGCAGGTTCAACAGCATTGAACATCATACATACTGTATCACAGACAGTGCAGCGGTCTCCTTCTCATCAGACTAAGAATGCACTAGACCACGCCCCTATGTGTTTCATCATCCAGACTATGGGGGTTATTCAGACCTGATCACACGCTAGGATTTTTAGCTGTGCTGCAATCAGGTCAGAACCGCACATGCACCGGAATGTGCAGGCGTGTCGTACGGCTACAAAGCAGATCGTTGCTGGGCGATGGGTTTGTGCGAAGAATCCATTCGCACAGCCGATCGCAAGGAGATTGACAGGAAGAAGGCGTTTCTGGGTGTCAACTGACCGTTTTCTGGGAGTGTTTGGAAAAACGCAGGCGTGTCCAAGTGTTTGCAGGGTAAGTGTATGATGTCAATTCCGGCCCCGGACAGGCTGAAGTGATCGCATCGGCTGAGTAAGTCCAGAGCTACTCAGAAACTGCACAAAAAAACTCTTCTGTACCGCACGGCTGCACATGCGTTCGCACACTTGCAAAGCAAAAATACACTCCCCTATGGGCGGTGACTATCTGCTCGCAGCAGTGCAAAAAAACCCAAGCGAGCGATCAGGTCTGAATTAGGCCCTATGCCAGAGGGCTGGCCCAGCATCACAAAGCATCATTAAAACAATATTGAGCAGCCAATCAGATGTATCCATCAATATAACATAGTATCCAACATAATAGTTAGAAAAAATTGTTATGCTGCTCTCTGTGATACAATTACAAAAGGTAGTAATAAAATGTAACAATGAAAAGCATTCACTTAAAAACATTATAAAACAAAAATATACAGTATTGATATATAAATTAAAAGTGCCTATTGTGGCTTATAGAGAGATAAATAATGAATCAATTCATCATATACTGTAGTAGCTGAAACACCACAAATATGACAATATTAATGAGGCACAGGCTTGTATACACAGATCCCTATAGAGTTGTTATTCCAAAAGAACGGCAATCTATAACCTTTCATTCAGTGGATACAAGGCATTAAGGGTAATAATCTAGAATGTCTCACATTTAGACAACAAATTCAGTCTGTCTCCTCCCCTCTGGTTAAGAACAACATGTTCCAATTTAAAATTACAGGCTTGACACTGTTTAAAGTGGCTCAGCACACTATGATTCTTCACTGAACTCTTAATATTTCTTAGATGCTTCATGACTTTTAACATTTTCTTAGTCTTCCCATGTACCTTTTCCCACATTCAAATTCCAGCATATAAATCACATACTGTACAGTACATTTTATAGCAGTTGATGAATCCTCTAATTCTATATTCTTTCTCTGAGTGTTTACACCCTTTACACTTTTTCAATCCTTTCTTGCCATGAGGATATATCTTGCAATTTCCACAGGTGTAGAAACCCTCAGTCTTAGTTAAAAAGGACCCTTGATTACACACGTCCATTGCTAATAAAACAAGCTTGGTGCTAATTAATTCTTCAGAATCCTAGCCCATGGTTTCCAAACTATTTTGAATCATGGCGCCTTAGAATATCAGAATTTTTTTCACGGCACCCCTAGGCCAAAAATTTCTTATTGAGAAATTTAGAAAGAAATATTACATTAAGTAGATCGCATTTATATGTCATCCTTAGGGTCAGTTGTGTGGGGAGGGACAAGATTTGCTTCTGTTTGGCCACATATTTTATGACTGGCAGCCACCAGCACTGGTTTTGCCTATTATATTGACCATGAATAATTTGAATTGGTCCTGGACCACCAACCCAGGGCACCCCTGCAAGTGTCCCGAGGCACCCCAGGGAGACACGGTACACAGTTTGGGAACCTCTGTCCTAGCCCATTTAAAAATCTCTGGTCTATCCGGTATGTGTGGGGGTAAAACAGGGGGTGTGGTATGTTAGATAGAATAGACTTAGGTCAGTATTGTCTAGGTCTACCACTATTGGTCGACAGTAAGTAGGTCGACATGGTTTCTAGGTCGACATGGTTTCTAGGTCGACATGAAAAAAGGTCGACATGGGTTTTTAAAAAAAAATGGGGTCGTTTTCTTTGGAGAGTGACAGGGAACCCCAATTGGTGCATCGTGTCCCCGTAGTCCACGTGGATCATAAAGTATAAAAAAGTAAAAAAAATGAAAAAAGAAATTAGAAAAACTTATATCGACCTTTTGTCATGTCAACCTAGTACATGTCGACATAGAGTCCCTGTTGACCTACTTACTTTCAACCAATAGTGGTCGACCTAGACACTGTCGACCTAAGTCTTGTCGATCTAGAAACCATATCCCAAAGCAGGATCCATTTTAATAATATACCAATACTGATTCATTATTCTCCTTAGTTCCTCATTACAAACATTGAGAGTGATTCAGACCCAATCATTGGGCTGCTAAATTTGTTGTGCTACGTTCAGATAGTCGCCGCACAAGGGGAGTGTGTATCCGCCGTGCGATCGCATGTGTATGCCGAGCTGCAAAAAATCCAGTGTGTGCAGTCTGTGCGCAGCCCAGGACTTACTCCTACGGTGTGATCACAACAGGCTGATCGGGGCTGGAGCTGACGTCACACACCTTCCCTGAATACGCTTGGGAACGCCTGCATTTTCCCTGACACTCCCAGTAACGGTCAGTTACCACCCACAAATGGCCTCTTCCTGTCAATAACCTTGCGAATGGCTTTGCGAACTAAATTTTTGCACCATTATGACGCTGTCCGGCGATGTCTGTTGTTTGCCGACGCATGTGCGCATTGCGGTGCATACACATGCACAGTCTATCGCTGATCACCCGCTGTGCGAAAACGCACAGCAGCGATCAGATCTGAATAACCCCCATTGTACTGGGTTGCAAAGGGGCAATTAAGCTTTTCTCTCATCCTTGTATTTAATTAACTCTTTCCTGTCCAACCTTCTAGCTTTTTCTATAGCTGAATTGAATAAAAGGCACAGGATTTCCTTTTTCCACAAAACTGGAATACTGTAGTACACCCTAGTTTGTTCTTCAAATTTCTCTACGCTACTACAATTGCATCTATTTCTTACCAAGTGTGAGAAAGGCCGATTATTTTTCCATGTATAATGGCGTCTTTTATAATCCAAGTAGTTATTACTATCTAATTCTTTGAAAAAGGTATGCGTATCTAGCTTATTGCAATTTTCCCCACAATTAGTAACACTTAACACTAGGTCCAGGAATTCAATTTCGTTAACTTGCAAATTAGAGGTAAAACTAAGTTTGAAATTCACATTTAAATTGTCAAATTCAATAAACCGCTCTTTCGTCAGTCGCCAGACAACAAGCAGATAATCTATATATAACGTTTATACAGAACTATAGTAGCAGAATAGGGGTTATTACTTTGAATAAATACTCTGTCCGACTCGCCCATACAGATGTGTCCTCCTTCATCGTTGCTGCAGTCAGGTTAAACAGCCCTTCTAGTCATGCCTAGTCGTGAGCACGTTTACTAACACTAGGCATCTTTTTTGTGCACTTTTCCCCTAAAATACAGCTTATTCACACCACTGTGTGAATAAGCCGCAAAAGCAGACTTTGCTGATCAAAATGATATGCAGTATTCCTATATTCTATGTGCGACTGCGGCTTTATCTGCATACGAAATGCTCGTTATAGTGTTTTTCAGGAAAAAAATGCTACGTTACAATGTTTCCTGGAGAACACTGTAACGAGCATTTCATATGCAGATAAAGCCGCAGTTGCACACAGAATATAGGCATGCTGCATATAATTTTAATGATCAGAGTCTACTTGTGTGTCTTATTCTCATAACAATGTGAATAAGACGCATTTGAAAAAAAAAAAAGAAAAGATGCCCAACATTAGCAGAGCATGCTGGCTCACTCACGCCAGGCATTTTGCAATCCATGGCGTATTGAGGCTAGATGTATGAGGTCATATATATATATATATATATATATATATATGTTACGCACACCAGTGCTAACAGGAGTATACCGGTGTATGAACAGAGAGGGAAGCGAAGCAAACAAACTCACAGACAGTATAACATAACATACACAGGAGGTGATGGAATAACTAATAAACACAAAGTGAACGGAGAAGCCCAAAGGCTCAGGAATTGGGTGTCTCCCTAGTGTCAGGAATGCTCAGATGGAATAGAGCGGACAATGAAGCGATGTGTAGTGATTTAACATGTGGAGCACCTGAAATTATGTTGCTAAGAGCAACAGAAGAAACCCCAAAGGGTTACCAACGGGTGTGGGAATAAACTCCTTGGTCAGAGATAGAAATATAGACACAATCCTAACCCCCACTTGCAGGGCACAGGTTCAGCTTACTGCCACTAAACTGACACCTGGACGCCCTGCACAGTGAGGGAGGATTAAGCAAGCAGGTCTGAGAGTACAGCCGCAAACCTGCTGGGTTCACAGAATAGCAAAAGAACCCCAGCAGGTCAAACAACTGACTCCAGTCTTACTGCTAGGTCCGGATTGGCAGAATGAAGTACCGAATCCCAAGGCCTATTCGCAGTAAGCAACAAGTAAATACAAAGTCACACAGTACTAGCTAACTCTCTGGAACTGACTAACAAACAAAGATTCAGCAGCATTTGCCTAGCCTGAGAGGATGGTTTATATAGCAGGTGCTGTCCACGCCTCACTCAGACCTCACAGACTGTGAGCACAAAACCAGCGCCGGATTCCCTGCCGTGCACAGAGCCTGTAACCCCTACACAGTAAAAACCCGGACCGGAGTATCAGCTGCGCTCAGGTTACTTCGCTAACACTTGCCTCCCGGTTGCCATGGCGACATGGCAGCACAGAGCAGGAGATCCTAACAGTACCCCCCCTCTGACGAGGGGTCAAAGAATCCCTACCACCGGGTTTATCGGGGAACTGCGAGAAGAAAGAGCGTATCAGTCTGGGGGCATGAAGATCACAACTGCGCACCCACGACCGCTCCTCCGGGCCATACCCCTTCCAGTGTACCAAAAATGACAGCCGACCCCGAACCATCTTGGAGTCAAGAACCCTTTCAACCACAAACTCCCTCTGACCCCGTATCAGAAGAGGAGAAGGTCTTCCACTGGAAGAAGGATTACTAACCGCCAGTTTTAAAAGGGAACAATGAAATGTTTTATTGATACCCAATGAACGGGGCAGAACTAACTGAAATGCCACCGGATTGATAACCCTGGTGATCTTATAAGGGCCGATGAACCGGGGGCCTAACTTATGAGATGGCTGTCTCAACTTCAAATTCTTGGTGGACAACCAGACGAAGTCTCCTAATTTGAAGCTGCAGGGTCTTCTCCGCTTATCAAAAACCCTTTTGGTCACTAATGACACAGACACAAGGGCTTTCTTCACTTTCCTCCAAATACCCCTAAGGACCGAAACCACAGAGGAACCACCAGACGTGGAATCCAGGGGGTCAAAAGAATTGGCTTTAGGATGATGCCCATACACACAAAGGAAGGGAGAGATCCCTGTAGCAGAGTGAGCCGCGTTTTTATAGGCAAACTCCGCCATGGACAGATGAGCAACCCAGTCAGTATGACACTTGGAGACATAACACCTGAGGAACTGCTCCAAGGACTGGTTCACCCTCTCAGTCTGCCCATTAGACTGTGGATGGTAGCCTCACGACAAGCTCACAGAAATCTGGAGATCAGAACAAAATGCCCTCCAGAATTTGGCCACAAACTGGGATCCACGGTCAGAGACCACATCAAGTGGCAACCCGTGGAGGCGCACAACATGCTGCATAAATAACTCAGACAGGCGTCTGGCCGATGGCAACCCAACCAGTGGAACGAAATGCGCCATCTTCGAAAACCTGTCAACGACAACCCAAATGGCTGTCATCCCCGAGGATTTGGGCAAGTCCATCACAAAATCCATGGAAATGTGGGTCCATGGCTTAGACGGAATAGAGAGTGGATGTAATGGGCCGACAGGAACCCCTCTAGGAGTTTTATTTCGGGCACAAACGTCGCATGCCCGAACCCACTGATCCACATCCCTAGCCACCGAGGGCCACCACACCGCCCTAGACAGCAACTCCCGAGTTCTGGCAATACCCGGATGCCCTGCCGACCTCTTGGCATGGAATTCCAGGAACACTCGCTGTCTTAACCTAGGAGGCACAAACAAGAGACCTACCGGAAGGTCTGGAGGAGCCTGCTCCTGTGCTCTAAGGACTAATGACAAGAGGTCCTGGGTAATGCCCACTTTAATACATGATAGGGACACAATGGGCAATGGCTCCTCGGTGGTCTCTTGAACTGGAGCAAAACTCCGCGAGAGCGCATCAGCCTTGATGTTTTTTGACCCAGGGCGATATGTTATCAAAAAATAAAGCGAGCAAAAAACAAAGCCCATCGTGCCTGCCTGGCATTGAGCCGCTTCGCTGACTCTAAATATGCCAGATTCTTATGGTCGGTGAGAATTGAGACCACAAACTTAGCCCCCTCAAGCCAGTGTCTCCACTCCCCGAGTGCATCCTTTATAGCCAACAATTCCCGGTTACCCATATCATAATTCATCTCGGCAGACGAAAATTTACGGGAAAAGTAAGCACAAGGATGAAGGCGATTATCAGACACCCCCATCTGAGAGAGCACTGCCCCAATACCTATCTCAGAGGCATCCACTTCTACCACAAAAGGACGCTCTGGATCTGGGTGTCGCAGCACCTTGGCCGAGACAAATGCCCTTTTGAGACGGGCAAAGGCCGCTTTGGCCTCACAAGACCAGTGAGCAACATCCACCCCTTTCTTAGTGAGTGCCACCAAGGGGGCCACTATAGACGAAAATCCAGCGATAAACCGTCTATAAAAATTTGCAAAGCCCAGAAAACGCTGAAGCGCCTTCAAACTAGTGGGCTGCACCCAATCCAGGACTGCCTGTACCTTAGAACCCTCCATTTGGAAACCTTCTGAGGAGATAATATACCCTAGAAATGCGATTTGCTGGACTTCAAACTCGCACTTCTCCAGCTTCGCCCCAAGCTGGTGTTCTCTGAGTTTCTGGAGGACTAAGCGTATATGCTTCCGATGTTCCTCCAGAGAATGAGAGAAGATTAGGATGTCATTTAGATAAACAACTAAGAATCTATCCAAATATTCCCTGAGCACATCGTTCATGAATTCCTGGAAGACTGCCGGGGCATTAGAGAGCCCAAAAGGCATCACCAAATATTCATAATGCCCTGAGTGGGTATTAAAGGCAGTCTTCCATTCATCCCCCTCTCTTATTCGGATTAGATTGTAAGCACCGCGTAGGTCAATCTTAGAAAAAATGGTGGCAGTACGAAGCTGGTCAAACAAAACCGAAATGAGAGGCAGTGGGTACGAGTTTTTAATCGTGATACGGTTCAATTCCCTGAAGTCGATGCAGGGTCGCAACGAACCGTCCTTTTTACCCACGAAGAAGAACCCCGACCCAACTGGGGACTGTGAGGGTCTGATAAATCCCTTAGCCAAGTTCTCCTGAATGTACTCTGCCATAGCCTGAGTCTCAGGACGTGACAGGGAGTACAACCTGCTCTTGGGAAGCTTAGCATCCGGCAACAAATCAATGGCACAGTCATAGGGGCGATGGGGAGGTAGTACCTCCGCAACTTTTTTGGAGAACACATCCGCAAAATCTGCATAACATCCTGGCAATCCTGGCAAACTTAGCTGCGAGAGCCTGACTGGAAGGCTCAAGCAACTCCTGAAACAATCACTACCCCAACTAAGAATCTCCCCAGAGACCCAGTCAAATTGAGGGTTATGGGCCCTTAACCAGGGTAACCCCAAAACCAATGGGGCAAAAGAACAGACAGTCACATAAAAAGACAATTTTTCAGAGTGTGTGGCTCCAATAAACAAAGGAATTTGGCTGGTGCAGGAGGTAATTTTACCCTGGGACAATGGTTCCCCGTTTAACCCACAGATCTCAATCTCTGATGCCAAAGGTACTGAGGGAACAGAGTGTTCCAGGGCGAATTGACGGTCCATGAAAACCCCATCGGCCCCACTGTCATCAAAGGCATCAGTCTTGACAGTTTGACCGAGGATCTCCAAAGTCACCGGAATGAGAAAAGTCTTTTTGGGAAATTCTGACTTCTGGCCTGACAGGATATTTCCCATCACCCTCAGGCCCTGAAGTTTTCCGGTTTTTCTGGGCATGATATTACAACATGACCTTTATTCCCACAGTACAAACACAAACCCTGCTGTCTCCTCCGCGTCTTCTCACGCGAGGAGAGGCGGGTAGCCCCAATCTGCATAGGCTCCTCGGAATATTCCTCAGAGTCTGAGGTTCCCTTGGGAAAAAAGGAAACTGCGGTCTCCCTTTCAAGCCTACGCTCTCTCAGCCGTCTATCCACCCGGATGGATAACTGCATGAGCTGATCTAAGCTATCAGGCGAGGGATATTGTACCAGTTGGTCCTTTATCTGGTCAGAAAGGCCCCTTCGGTACTGGTTTCTCAGGGCTGGGTCATTCCACTGGGTATCATGAGCCAACCTCCGAAACTCCGTACTATAAACCTCAGCTAGCCGTCGCCCTTGCTTAAGAACCGTAATCTGAGCCTCGGCTGATGCCATCTTGTCAGGGTCATCATACAAAATGCCCAGTGCCGTAAAAAAAGCATCAACACTTTTAAGCGACGGACAGTCAGGCTGTAACCCATATGCCCAGACCTGTGGGTCTCCTTGTAGCAAGGAAATCACCATGCCCACCCGCTGAATCTCCGACCCAGAAGACTGGGGCCTAAGCCTGAAATATAGCTTACAGCTCTCCTTGAAACAAAAGAACTGCGAGCGATCTCCAGAAAAACGATCCGGGAGATTTACTTTCGGCTCCTTAACCCCTGAACTTGCCGCTGCTGCTGCGGGAGCTCTGCTAGCGGCCTGCGGGGTGTTCATTTTAATGGACATCTCATTAAATTGTCGAGTCAGGACTTGCACCTGATCGACCACCTGTTGCAAAGTATTTTGAGGGGTATGCTCCATATTCCCACAAAATTTCAACAGGAGTAGGGCTGCTGAATATGTTACGCACACCAGTGCTAACAGGAGTATACCGGTGTATGAACAGAGAGGGAAGCGAAGCAAACAAACTCACAGACAGTATAACATAACATACACAGGAGGTGATGGAATAACTAATAAACACAAAGTGAACGGAGAAGCCCAAAGGCTCAGGAATTGGGTGTCTCCCTAGTGTTAGGAATGCTCAGATGGAATAGAGCGGACAATGAAGCGAGGTGTAGTGATTTAACATGTGGAGCACCTGAAATTATGTTGCTAAGAGCAACAGAAAAAACCCCAAAGGGTTACCAACGGGTGTGGGAATAAACTCCTTGGTCAGAGATAGAAATATAGACACAAGGAGAGTATCCACAATCCTAACCCCCACTTGCAGGGCACAGGTTCAGCTTACTGCCACTAAACTGACACCTGGACGCCCTGCACAGTGAGGGAGGATTAAGCAAGCAGGTCTGAGAGTACAGCCGCAAACCTGCTGGGTTCACAGAATAGCAAAAGAACCCCAGCAGGTCAAACAACTGACTCCAGTCTTACTGCTAGGTCCGGATTGGCAGAATGAAGTACCGAATCCCAAGGCCTATTCGCAGTAAGCAACAAGTAAATACAAAGTCACACAGTACTAGCTAACTCTCTGGAACTGACTAACAAACAAAGATTCAGCAGCATTTGCCTAGCCTGAGAGGATGGTTTATATAGCAGGTGCTGTCCACGCCCCACTCAGACCTCACAGACTGTGAGCACAAAACCAGCGCCGGATTCCCTGCTGTGCACAGAGCCTGTAACCCCTACACAGTAAAAACCCGGACCGGAGTATCAGCTGCGCTCAGGTTACTTCGCTAACACTTGCCTCCCGGTTGCCATGGCGACGTGGCAGCACAGAGCAGGAGATCCTAACAATATATATATATATACACGAGTATATTATATATATATTTATATATATACATACAGGTTGAGTATCCCATATCCAAATATTCCGAAATACGGAATATTCCGAAATACGGACTTTTTTGAGTGAGATAGTGAAACCTTTGTTTTTTGATGGCTCAATGTACACAAACTTTGTTTAATACACAAAGTTATTAAAACTATTGTATTAAATGACCTTCAGGCTGTGTGTATAAGGTGTATATGAAACATAAATGAATTGTGTGAATGTACACACACTTTGTTCAATGCACAAAGTTACAAAAAATATTGGCTAAAATGACCTTCAGGCTGTGTGTATAAGGTGTATATGAACCATAAATGCATTCTGTGCTTAGATTTAGGTCCCATCGCCATGATATCTCATTATGGTATGCAATTATTCCAAAATACGGAAAAATCCGATATCCAAAATACCTCTGGTCCCAAGCATTTTGGATAAGGGATACTCAACCTGTATGTATATGTATATATATATACCTCCAATATGAACGGCACTCAGAGACTGGCATGAGTGCCGTTCATATTGGAGGTATATGATGTTTTTTTGAACTGGACACCGGAGCATTTGCTTCATTTGTGGGAGTGCCGGCTGAATTGGATCCTTATATATATATATAAAACAGAACAGAAAAGCCGCACACATTTCCATAGTTCAGTCCGGGTGCTGTAATTCCATATAGAAAGTATAATGATACGTTCCTATAACATGAGAATCCCTCCTCGGCCACAGGAAAGAAACCAGCACACCAGCAATAATCAATTCAAGGAAAGCTCTATTTCAGCATGGCAACAGTCAGAGTTGCAATCACATTATCTTCCAGTTAGGATAAACATGATACATCACATGTCCCTCTGGTTAAAAGGAGAATCCTGATCCCCTCTGCCCAACAGCTGTTTCGGTGTCACCACCTTCCTCAAGGGCATCCATACTAACACTGAGCCAAACGCTGCCATTTATCCACAGCCTGACGCCTGTCAACAACCTCATAATCCCACTCACCTGTCCACACGAAACACCATCACCTGAGACCAGTCACGTCCATACCGCTCGAGGCCGGAAGTTCCCATCTTGGAACGCATTCAGCCCGCGGTGGAACGCACTTCCTGTCCCGGCTTCCGTCAGGGGAGCATCATACATCCGCATGACGCTGCCGGGCGCTCACGTGAGCCAATCCAGTACGTGTGTAAGAGTTTACCTAGGCAACCCGGGTAAACACAATCTCCTCATAATGTGGGCTCATCTATAACCATACTTTGGTTATCGCAATGATGAGATCCCAGCATATCCGTAGACATTAGTGAGAAAGGGACTGAGGCTTGCCTGACAGGCGCCATACTGCGGACCCTATGTCTAATCAATACAAAACCCAAAAACAACAACAAAGTAAAAAACAAAACAAAACATACATGACATTATATATATACAGATCAAAAATAATAATAAATAGTAACCATAAAGCAGCCCTCAGAGTCCAATCATCTGAGCTAACTATGTCAATCATATGGCAAGCAAGAACCACGGCAAAAATAAGATCTTATAGAAAGCAATCAAAAGTTCTCCATTCGTTTATAGGAAACAGGTAAAAGTTAATTCCTCGTTTAGCCCGTGTGGCGAGACAGTATTGAAATTATAGATCAATTCACACTCTCTCTGTAACAGCCTCTTATGCCGATCACCCCCTCTCTTCCATGGTTTAATCTGATCCAATGGCATAAATTTAAAGTCACGTAATGTGTGACCATGAGTCACAAAATGCCTCGCTACTGGAGGTGTAGCTTGTTCAACCTTGGACATAGCTTTTTTAATCGAAGAGCGATGCATGGCTATACGTTCTTTCAATCTCCGGATCGTTTTCCCTATATAAATCAGCTTGCATGGGCACAGAACCAAGTACACCACATATTTGCTTTCGCAGGTCATATGATGCCTGAGGACAAATTTCTTTCCAGATTGCGGATGGATAAAACTATCACCAGTAATCATGTGCTGGCAATTGACACAGCCACTACACCCATAGGCTCCATTTTTCAAGGATAGCCAGTTTGCTCTAGGGATTCCAGGGCTAATGTCAGGGGATGTAATAATTTCCTTCAGGTTATGGCTTCTTTTATATGCAAATAGCGGCTTATTACTGCAAAAGGGACCCATTGTCTGGTCTGACTGTAATATATGCCAATGCCGATAAATTGAGCTTCTTAAATACTGCGATGAGATGGAAAATGTATTAGGGAAAATCATCCGGTCCAAGGCTGCTTTGTTCTGAGATTTATTTAACAAAGAGTTCCAATCTAATGTGAGGCATCTCTGGATGGCCTCTTCAATCTCCACTTTAGGGTAACCACGTTCAATGAAGTCATTGCCCATTTTATACAATGCCTCCTTTAACATAGTATTATCCGATGTTATCCTTACCACACGGATCAATTGTGAGAACGGAAGTCCTTTTTTAAGTGGTCTAGGATGGAAACTCTCACATAACAATACCGTCTTCTTATCAGTTGGTTTCTTAAAGATTGCCGTAACAAACCTGCCATTATTAATAGAGACCGTAACGACTAATAAATCTATACTCATGTGTGTCCTGATGACGGGGGGCAGTAACCCGAAACGTTGAAGATTAAAGCACCTTGATTGTTCACCGAGTTGGTAGTCCAGGAGTGACTCTGTTATTTGGAGAATATGACTGAGGTTGGCAGGCCTCTGGAGAGCACCCTGGCAAGTCATTGATGTTTTCCGTGGAGTGCCGGCTGGTCGAGTTGGGTATATATATATATATATATATATATATATATATATATAACACAATGTCCGGAACTCTTAACATGTCGAGCTTTTCACACCAAATAAAAGGAACTAGCAGCATACAGAGATCCACAGGTGCTCCACTTTAAATAAAGAACTAAAGAACCAACTCAATCCAATAGTTTATCTATGTTTCGGTGTTATTAATACCATCTTCAGGATATATATTTGCAAAACTTGATGCGCAAATACTCCCCATCTCAGTTTTATTTGTTTGTAAAAAGAACTCATCCAAGAAGGTAAAATAATTGTGATTCAATACAAAATTCATACAATCTGCCAAAAATGTAATTCAATTCTCAGTGGCTGCATATGATCAGACATTAATACCTTTTTTTACACATTTCACAGCTTTTCCATGGGGGGTGGAGGTGTACAAGGACTGAACATCTATTGTCCCCCATTTAACGTCCTCCTCCCATACAGAGTCATCTAATAATTGTAAAACATGAGTGGAGTCTTTCACATATGATTCTAATATGGGAACATATTTCTTTAAAGAAATGTCTGTATATTCTGAAACCCTAACAGTTATAGAGTCTGTTCCTGAGACTATTGGGCAGAGGATTCTCTAGATTGTTATGAATCTTTAGCAAATGATATATATAGTTGCTGACCTCCGATATTCATGAAATAAATATTTATATGAATCCTGTGACAAAATAGAGATAGTTTTCACTTTTAAATCTTTCAGGTAATCTTTTGTAGGGTCATAATTTAATTTTCCATATGAACTTGTATCTTTCCTTTTAGCTGGGTACACACCTTCAGTATACACACCTACAGTATACAATTGTCAGCTCGTTCTCCCGATATTGGGAGAATGGCCATTTATTGTATAGGTGTGTATGCAGTGCCCATGCAGAAGTGTTAGCTGATAAATATCTTATAACGCTCCTGCAATGGTCGGGATCAGTAGGGTGCATCTTATGTGCAGTTTAAAATTTGTCCGGATCCCATAGAAGCCCGTACACACACACATACAATTCACGTCAGTATTGTATAAGTGTGTATGGGTGTCAGCACAGGTCAAGCTGGGAACAAACTGCTCTACTGATCGGAAGCATTAACCTGATCAGTAGGGGATTGTAATGTGTATACCCAGCTTTTCTCTTTCATCATCAATCTTCAGTGCTTCCACCTTTTTCTCCTCTCTCTCCCACCTCTTTACCCCATCGCTATCTTCTTCATCCAGTGTCTAACTCTTCCTCCCTCTACAACTCTTCCACACCTTCTATAATTTTTTGTATTCCCCCAAATTCTCTCTCTCCCACTACTTTCCTTCTCTGTTGCCTCCTTTCTCACTGTTCTCACACTTCTATCTTTGAGGAGTGACTGTGCTTTGATGTGGAAGCAGCTGTCAGCAGGGGCTGTGCATGTGTGTGTATCTATATATGTAGACAAAAGTGATTGGACACTGACACAAAATAGATCAACAAGATTTTATTGACATAAGTACTTTTAAAGTCCTCCACAGGCAGTGATTACTACAGACTCTCTTCTTGGCAAACTGTCCACAAGTTCCTGAACGACAGCAGGCGGTATGTTTGGCCATTCTGCCTTAAGTACACTGACCAACTGTGCCACTGAAGAAAGTCCAGTTGGTCTAGAACACACCTGTTCCTCCAATTCATTCCGAAAGTCCTCAATGGGCTTAAGATCTGAACTCTGAACTGGCCGGTCCATCCGGGTAACTGAATTTCCTGTATACCAATCCAGTGTCCCCGTGGAAAGATAACATTTTGCAGCCTACGATGATCCCCTTTTTTAAACTCTGTTAACTCCTTCCGACAAGCCACTTTATCAAATGATCAAATCAGTTCCCCTTTACCTGTTTTATACCTTCATGAACATGTGTCTGCTGAGGGGCACACAATTCCGCGTGCATGTGGGTGAAAGGATGGGGGGTTTCAATTACTTTTGTCTACATAGTGTATACAGTATGTTTATGCGTGTGTGTGTGTGTGTGTGTGTGTGTGTGTGTGTGTGTGTGTGTGTATATATATATATATATATAAATAATATGATATTGGACCGGCACCCAATAGCCGCACCACAGCTGTATATGTATATATGTATATATATATATCAAACAAATACTCTCCCTTTGCGCTAATTTGTAAAACCTGTCACCCTGAATAAATACGTACATAAACTATTTGGTATAGGCAGCCTGATTCAACTAAGTACCCTGTTAGAAGGGACTGGAAATAAGGAATATACAACAATAGAAGAATTGGCGCCAGGGGGTCGCATCAACTCCCACTATTCCAACCTCTAATTGGTTAATACTTTTTTAAAAAATAATAACATGTTCCATTATAAAACATTTATTAAAAACATATTCAAATTAATACAGAGGAGATATATTATTCCACACTTTAAGATGTATGACTCTTAGCGCTGAATACAAATGTTGAAGGATCACAACAATCTCCTCCTTCTCCTTATAGTTGGTTTGGAGATAGCTTCACAACACAGACAACCCAACGCGTTTCGTCTTAGGTTGTCTGTGTTGGGAAGCTATCTCCGAACCAACTCTAAGGAGAAGGAGGAGATTGTTGTGATCCTTCAACATTTGTATTCAGCGCTAAGAGTCATACATCTTAAAGTGTGGAATAATATATCTCCTCTGTATTAATTTGAATATGTTTTTAATAAATGTTTTATGATGGAACATGTTATTATTTTTTTTAAAAGTATTAACCAATTAGGGGTTGGAATAGTGGGAGTTGATGCGACCCCCTGGCGCCAATTCTTCTATTGTTGTATACATATATATATATATATATATATATATAGATCAAAAATGAGGCGGCACTCAGAGATTTGTTGAAAAGCAAACAGGTGTGTATTCAAATCATCACATCAACGTTTCGGGGAACAAATCCCCTTCATCAGACACATATATATATATATGCACAAACACATATATATATATATATATATATATATATAGTGACTGGGACAGCGTGCTTTCACATGAAGTTAATGTGGAGCAGTAGGTCTGTGCAGAGACGGAGCAGTAAACAGCATGGTGTAATGAGATCCAGTCCAGGTTTTCCTAGGATCAGTGGTAAGCCATGTACAAGGCTTATTAACAGCACCTGACATCTGCATTTAAAGTTGTGTCAGTGTATATCCACAGGGCTTCCGGTGGTGAACCAGTCACCCAGACGATAGGCCGGGGGTATGGGGTTACTGTAGGAAGCCTTACGGATTTGTCACCAACTTGCTTGTGAACTGCCATGTTATGAAGTGAATGCTGCATGAAGCTAACCTGATGCTGTTATCTACCCGAGAATAAAGGAAATGCTTGAACCTTATAATCCAGTGTATGTGATCATTTTCACTATATATATATAGTTCATAATCTCTACTATTCTAAGTGGTTTTTAACCAATTGAGACATCTCTAATTAATTATAGCGCTCCTCAAATAAAACTATTTTATATTAGTTCTCTTAGGCCCATATTGGCAAGAGGCTTCTATTTGAGGTAGCAGCATAAGATAATTAATAAACTATTATTGTTTAACGTGATATTTTGAATCACACTTAAAAGGTATATCATAAAAGGAATACCTTGGTTAAAGCGCAACCAGGATTTTTTTTTCAATATATATAAGCCTATCCTTTATACACAGCATTTGACAAATATTTGTGTATATACTGCATATGTGTTTGTGCGTGTATATATATATATATATATATATGCACACAAACACATATGCAGTATATACACACATATTTGTAAAATGCTGTATATAAAGGATAGGCTTAGGACAGGGACGTGCAGTCAGGGGAGGCAGTGCCTCCCCTGTCATTCATTAATGATTAAAATAATACAAAAAGATACATATGACACATATTCTGTTTATATTATTCTAATAATTTTAGTTTATTAAACTAGTTTGGGAGGCACTGATAGCAAGTGCCTCCCGTAGACATTGGGTACACAGTGGGAACGGGGGATAAAGCTGGAGGCGGGGCCAAGCACTGGGCTGAAAAAGCCCATTACAAAAACCACTGAAAGCGGCACTTATGCGAGTGCCTCGCTGGCAGGGAAGCACGTCCCTGCTAGCGAGGCACATTTGATTGGCCCAATCACCAGTACGCAGTGGCAGGACAAGGAAGGGACTCAGAGCTCCCCTCTCTTCATTTCCCTCCTGCCAGCACCTGGTGATTTACAGGTAGAAGAACCGGGGAGGGGGCAGAGCCAAGTGCCGCCGTGCAGCAGCAGCCAATCTGCACGGCGGCGGTAAGCCCAGACCTAGGGAGGAAATTGTGCGGCGGCCGGCGCTCTCTTCCTCCACTCTCTCTCTGGCAGAAGCCCTAATGCCTGCTGTACTCTCCCGGCGGTGGCTTCTGTGCGGTACCCAGCACTGCCAGCTCCAGCCCAGACTGCTCTTTCCATGTGATCTATGGAGAGGGCCCACCGCCACAGATCAGTTCAGGTACTTCCACTTGTCCCTACCCGGATCCCCAGACTTCATCTTTGCAGCACTGGCACCCAAGAGCCTGTGAGCTCTGGGCTCTGCAGGGACCATGGAGAAGCAGCAGGTTGGGTGGGCTGGGGGCCCCAAATTGGTGGTGGGAGATTAGAGGAGATTGTGCAGTATAGCATTTAGCTTTTTTTGTTTGGTCCTCTTGTAGTGAGGGATACAGTATGAGATGCCAGCGCTTGGGATCCCAGCGATCAGAAGACCGATGCTGGGATCCTGAAGTTTACAATGCCGCGAGGGGTGAGTTGAGGGTGTTCTACCCTAACCTTCCCTTCCCACAGCCTAACCCTAATCTCTCCCTATAGTTCCTAACCTCCCTGTTGCGTTACCTAAACCTAACCCTCCCACCCAGCAGCCTAACCCTAACCTCCCTGCGGCGGTACCTAAACCTAACCCTCCCTCTCCGCAGCCTAATCCTTCCCGTTGATGCCTAACCCTAATCTCCCCAGGGGTCAGCTAAAGTACTATGTGTAAGACTGCCAATTGTGTGTGTAGGGGGTGATGATAATACGGTATATATATTTAAAATTTGATAACAATATATAATTACGAGGCTAATCCCACTTTCCTAGGAGTGCGCACGCCTTCATTGCGCACATTGGGGGGGGGGGGGAGAGGGGGTGCTTCAAAAGATCTCACTCAGAATGCCAGTAGTTTTGGACACAGGCCTGGCTGCTCTCTGGGTATAGTGTTCACGCTAGCCTTCTTTCACGAGGCGCTGAGTGGCAGAATGCGTCCTGCCCGTTTGTGCCCGCACTGCTGATTACTAAAGGAATGCCTACTCACCGCCGTGCCGGGCGCGCTGTCACTGCCCCCTGCCGCGATGTCGCTCCTCCCCGCCGCTGTCCCACCACGTTGTCACGCCTCTCCACCGACCTGTCACTGCCCCCTGCCGCACTGTCACTCCACCCTGCCGCGATGTCACTCCTCCCCGCCGCTCTGTACCACCGCGCTGTCACGCCTCTCCGCCGAGCTGTCACTCCCCCCTGCCACGCTGTCACTCTTCTCTGCAGCTGCCTAAGGCTTGTGCGCTGGCTGAAGGCAACACTGTAGGCTGCTGGGGATCTGGTAAGATGAGGAGGGCTGGGTTTGCTTCTCCCACCGAGGCAAACCCAGCCCTCCCTCCTCTGTGTACATGACCCTATAAAAGAGGACGCCGGGGAGGATCAGTGTGGTGGCCATTTTCAACCAGCTCCACGGGGTGTGATGGGGGACCAGCGCAATCAACTCCCGCAGCATCAGCCCCCAGTAAGTAAAATTGGCACAAAAAAAGCGGAGATCAAAAATGTGCCCTACCTGGTGCAGTGTGTCTCAGTGCTCTCTACCTGGTGCAGTGTGTCTCAGTGCTCTCTACCTGGTGCAGTGTGTCTCAGTGCTCTCTACCTGGTGCAGTGTGTCTCAGTGCTCTCTACCTGGTGCAGTGTGCCTCAGTGCTCTCTACCTGGTGCAGTGTGCCTCAGTGCTCTCTACCTGGTGCAGTGTGCCTCAGTGCTCTCTACCTGGTGCAATGTGTCTCAGTGCTCTCTACCTGGTGCAGTGTGTCTCAGTGCTCTCTACCTGGTGCAGTGTGTCTCAGTGCTCTCTATCTTGTGCAGTGTGTCTCAGTGCTCTCTACCTGGTGCAGTGTGTCTCAGTGCTCTCTACCTGGTGCAGTGTGTCTCAGTGCTCTCTACCTGGTGCAGTGTGCCTCAGTGCACTCTACCTGGTGCAGTGTGCCTCAGTGCTCTCTACCTGGTGCAGTGTGTCTCAATGCTCTCTACCTGGTGCAATGTGTATAACGTGCTCTGCCTGGCGCAAAGTGTAGAACATGCTCTATCTGGTGCAATATGTATAACGTGCTCTACCTGTCGCAGTGTGTATAGGAGGTTCTACCCGGTGCAGTGTGTATTAGCTGCACTACTGTGTGGTGTAATGTGAAATGCCACTATTATGTGGCCACGCCCCTTCCCCATGAAACAACGCCCCTAAATTTTTGCTCCACGCCTTCAGCGCGCACTGTCCATGCTTTCACATGTAGGAATGGGAGGACCAAGCATTATAGTATGTACCTAATTTTGCCTTTCGAACTTAAAAATGTGCCCTCCTGAATGAAAAATGTGCCCTACCCGTGATCAGCATCCTGCCCTAAAAAAATCCTAGAGTGAACACTATGGGTACTTTGTGATCTGTCCTGTAATCAAAGTATATACACAATTGCTGCAGTACCACACCACCCCCCATGCACTCTAAGGTATTTGCTTTCCCTAAAAAGTGAGCTGAGGTTTGTGTTCTTGTGCGACTGGGGATGTACATGAGAAGCCAGTGCCTCCCCAGCCATTGACTTCACCGCACGTCACTGGCTTAGGAAGCTGATAAAAAGCAGAGGAGATATTAGACAACATAGTGGCAACTAATAAGACTGACTTTAAAAATAAATAAAAAATCAACAGATGTCAACAGTTTGACCTGGCAATTGAACAGTCTGCCGTGCAGTACACTTCAGTATGATTTCTAGTGGAACATGAACAGCTGTTGTACAATTAAGGACTTTAATGTGGAACGAGTGATTATGTTCCATAGCACAACATGTATCACTTGAATAATGAAGTGAGTTAAGGCGTCAACAACAATACCGATATGCACCATTTTGCAATGTTTTATGTGTTTGTACTTATCCTGTGCCCTTTTTGACTGTTTTATGAGCCTGTTTAAGACCTAAGAAATTATGTTAAATTTATAATTTGTCAATGGAATAAAATACAGGAAATCATAAGTCCCTAAATTCATAATTGATAAATTCCAGTGGCAGACGGTCAATCTATTGGTAGCCTCAGTAAAAAAGAACACTATTAGTAGCAAGATGTTATTTGGTGCACTCCATTATCAGACATAGCTATGTAAGACCCAATCAGTATAATTAATAGTCTCTGTGCATTTGGTATCAGCATGTCTGCTGTAGTTCAGTGGTGTGTTATCTGAAGGTAGAATAGTCCAGGGAGAAGCAAGGTGTGTAGACAGAAACTTTTCTCTGGAAGGGTCAATTGATGGGGGTGGAAGTTGGGAGTGATGACGCAATTCCCAGCTCCATCCTTCTGTTAATTATTTATTTATTAACATTTTCTTATATAGCGCAGCATATTCCGTTGCGCTTTACAATTAGAACAGTAATAGAACAAAACTGGTTAAAAACAGACAGACATTATACACTGAGATTAACATATTCCCACCTATGCAACCTGGCCTGTGAAGACCCTTCCCCTTTATTGGCATGTTACTACTGAGCACAAAGACAACTTATTCTGGAAAAGGAAGGCTGTCCGATACTACAGTTATTCTTGAACCACTGTGGAGGAGCAATGCTTTCTTCCCAGAGGCAGGTTCTCAATAATCACATCACTCCACTTAAGTGACCATACTATGCCACCCCAAAAGGAACCCCCAAGACAACCATGACCAGGAAAAAAAAACAACAACCTCACTCAAGTGCATGCCATCAGGCTTTAATGACACGTACCCCAAAACCCCCAAAAAAGGAACCGATCCAAAATTGACCTACTGTAGCATTAAGCTTCCACCAAACCTGGCACCATAACTCTACTGACTCCTAGGGTCACTCGAATCTATATGTTATCAGATATTACTATTAACAAAGTTTGAACTGCTTTAAGACAGAGCATTATGCTACAGTAAATTCTAAATTGCTGTCCCCACTGTTTAATTGTTTAGGTATTTTACTGCTGGTCTATAGAGTAACTGAGTATTGAGAGTTGATTGAAATCAGTTTGCACGTGTTTATTCGCCATACTTAATCAGTTTAAGGGTACAAAGCATTTTTGTCTATATAGACAGGCTGTATAGGTTTTAAGTGCATAGTTCAAAGTATAGCAAGATTTCCAATCCGAATTAAGAATTATACAGTATGAGAGTTAAACAGAAAGAGAACATTCTACCAGAAGTCACTACAACTGTAGAACTATATTTAACATACTTCAGTGAGTTTGGTTGCCCTCCATCCCAATCACCTGCTTTCTAATCATCCTGAACACTTAGTACTGATTTCTTTGCTTCAATAGTGCTGACCTGCAAAACTCATTTAACTATCACTTTGATTTCAACCCATATTGACTATTTTCATTATACTCATCTCTGTCTCTATTTCATTGGTGTATTATTTAAATTGTATTTCTTAGTTATTACTACCTGCATTGCCATTACATTCTACCATCGCTTCTCACTTATTGTATATTAACATTGCTTATTATAATATTATATTACCTTCATATTTTACTCATTTTCATATTATAGGAGTGTACAGTAGTCCTCATTTGATATTTACAAGCACTGTCCTTTTGTATTTGCATATTACCTGAATATTGTTATTTTATCAAACGAATTTGGCTTCTCACTGTTACCACTGCAATTTGCATTTCTTCTCTCCCCATTCCCCACATCCACACCATGTCCCTCCTTTATCCAACTCCCCCCTTCTGTCATCTGCTTTATACTTTCTGAGACCACCCACTTCAACATTTTTCTCCTACACTCTGGCAGTTCAACCCTTCTTACTCAAGCTCCTGCCCCACCTGAACACTCACCCCATCTACCAGCTCCAAATCAATCTAACCACCATCAACACTATCTGTAACAAACTGGCCACTAGCCATGACCTTTTCTTCTCCAATCACATTGAATCTCCTAGTCATCACTGAATCCTGGATCTCTTAGGCAATATTTTTCCTGTGGCCCTCTTCTTGAATGAACTCTCTCATACGCCCTCCCTTGGGATAAGCATGGTGGAGATGTTGGGGTCCTTCTCTTGCCCTGCTGCCCTTTACAATTTATACCCTCAGAACACTTTTTCATTCTCTGCTTTTAAAATTCATGCTGTTCACCTCTTGTACCCCATTCACCTCTGTGTAATGGTCATCTACAGTGGGGCAAAAAAGTATTTGGACAGCCACCAATTGTGCAAGTTGACCCACTTAAAAAGATGACAGAGGTCTGTAATTTCCATCATAGGTACACTTCAACTGTGAGAGACAGAATCTGGAAAATAAAAACAGAAAATCACATTGTATGATTTTTAAACAATTTATTTGTATATTCTTGCAGAAAATAAATATTTGGACAATCAAAAAGTTTAACTCAATACTTTGTAATATAACCTCGGTTGGCAATTACAGAGGTCAAACGTTTCCTGTAGTTCTTGACCAGGTTTGCACACACTGTAGCAGGTATTGGGGGCTGTCGCCGGGCAACACGGACTTTCAACTCCCTCCACAGATTTTCTATTGGGTTGAGGTCTGGAGACTGGCTAGGCCACTCCAGGACCTTGAAATGCTTCTTACGGAGCCACTCCTTAGTTGCCCGGGCGGTGTATTTGGGGTCATTGTCATGCTGGAAGACCCAGTCACGTTCCATCTTAAATGCTCTTACTGAGGGAAGGAGGTTTTTGCCCAAAATCTCACAATACATGGCCCCATTCATCCTCTCCTTAATACAGATCAGTCGTCCTGTCCCCTTTGCAGAAAAGCAGCCCCAAATCATGATGTTTCCACCCCCATGCTTCACAGTGGGTATGGTGTTCTTGGGATGCCATTCATCATTTTTCTCCCACCAAACACGGCGAGTGGAGTTTATACCAAAAAGTTAAATTTTGCTTTCATCTGACCACATTACAGTCTCCCAATCCTCCTCTGGATCATCCAGATTGTCACTGGCAAACTTTAGACGGGCCTGGACATGTGCTGGCTTAAGCAGGGGGACCTTTCGGGCACTGCAGGATTTCAATCCATGACAATGTAGTGTGTTACTAATGGTTACCTTTGTGACTGTGGTCCCAGCTCTCTTGAGGTCATTGACCAGATCCCCCCGTGTAGTTCTGGCCTGATTCCTCACCGTTCTCAAGATCATGGATACCCCACGAGGTGAGATCTTGCATGGAGCCCCAGGTCGAGGGAGATTGTCAGTGATCTTGTATTTCTTCCATCTTTTAATAATTGCACCAACAGTTGATCTCTTTTCACCAAGCTGCTTGCCTATTGTCGAGTAGCTCATTCCAGCCTTGTGCAGCTCTACAATTTTGTCCCTGGTGTCCTTAGACAGCTCTCTGGTCTTGGCCATGGTGGAGAGGTAGCAGTCTGACTGTTTGAGGGTGTGGACAGGTGTCTTTTATACAGATAACCAGTTCAAACAGGTGCCATTAATACAGGTAACGAGTAGAGGATAGAAGAGCTACTTAAAGAAGAAGTAACAGGTCTGTGAGAGCCAGAAATCTTGCTGCTTGGTAGGTGTCCAAATATTTATTTTCCACAATAATATACAAGTAAATTGTTTAAAAATCATACAATGTGATTTCCTGGTTTTTTTTTCTCCAGATTCTGTCTCTCGCAGTAGAAGTGTACGTATGATGGAAATTACAGACCTCTGTCATCTTTTTAAGTGGGTCAACATGCACAATCGGTGGCTGTCAAAATACTTTTTTGCCCCACTGTATGTCACCCTGGTCCCTTGATAGCTTTGCCTCCTTGTTTTCCCACTAGCTCTTCTCTGACATTTCCTCCTCCATCTTATGTGATTGCAATATCCATACTGGTATCTTTTTCCCCTAAACTCCTTTCCCTCATATCATGGCATGGTCTCTCACAATGGATTTTCTCACCCTCCCATGCGAGTGAAACGTCATTTGAATTTGTTGATCGGTATCTGGACTCTTGGGTCTAGTTGAAGCAGGAAGAAAGCTAAAACTCAGTTCATCTAAGCTTTCTAGGACCAGTGCAGCACTAGAAATAGGGAATGCTTTAGGGGTCAGAGAAGAACTGTACACTGTAGTGAAGCTGGAGATTAGAGCGAGGGACATTCAGCAGTACTGGATCTCTGTGTAATGCCCTCCCGGAATGTGGCTAAGCCATGGGAAGTGACACCAGACCACTGATTCGATTAGGAGTGCAGCTAGGAACTCAGTAAGGCACTGGTTAAAGAAAACAAAAGAATCTCAGAGAGAGCGCAGCAAAACAGGGAGCAATATCTGGAGCACCTTTGGTAGCACATAGCAAGTATTTGGTTAGGGAAGCAACTTATAGCACTGGAGGAGCCCTGCTGCCACCCAAACTCTTTTAAGAGAGCTGGAGGGTGAGGATTGGCCAGGAAGACTCCTGCTGCTCTGCCATTGGCTGACTGGGAACAGCATCATGGTCTACAAGATGGTGGCGCTCTGTACTGCAGACACGTGGGGAGCGCCCGCACGTGGGACATCGGCTCCCGGAGCGCACCGGAGTTGCCACTCTCACTGGCGAGCTCAGCCGGTCACCCCACCGCCTCCCCCTGGGAACAGAGACCATGCACACCTTGTCGCAACATGGCCAGCACTTGGACCGACAATCCCCGGCACCTGGCCTTGTGAGTATGTCCCCGCGACCTGACACCTAGACTGGAATCAAGAACTCAAAATTCAGAGCTGTGAGTAGAAATGGTAAACTCAGTGTATCCAACATATGTAGATACCCAGAACCACACCCCAGAGCTCAGAACTGGAAATGGAACCTGAGACTCAGCACTAGCCCCAGCTAATAGATGAGCAGCACACAGCAGCAAAACACCTACACCAATGGTGTGGACTGGCATGATAGCATGAGTAGTGGGACAGGTGTACTGGTATGATAGCATGATAGCATGAGTAGTGGGTTAAATGGAAGCAGTGTACAGCTAGGGACTGTAGGATAGCAAAACAGAGTCATTGCTGAAGGAGTACCACAGAACCACAGAATGGTAATGTGGAATTCTTGCTATGTAACAGCAGCAGTAAAGGTTAAACTTGTTGGAGCACCAGTGAAGTCACAGGATTGTACTATATGTGGATAACAGGAGTTCTTGCAATCAGAAACAGCTTTATTGGCCAGGTGTACACTAGGAATTTTTTGTGGTACAATGCATTGCCAAGCAGCAACATGAAGGGGGAATACACAGCATAAGAAGGGGGAAAATGTAGCATACATTACAAACATTACACATGAGTTCATATCATACTGCACATTGCAACTGTATGATAGACTCGACATATTAGACATATTATACATGTAAAGCTAAAAAACGAAGGCTGCTTGGCAGAGCAGCACCGAGGCAGCCATCTGACATAATGACATAGCGGACACACTAAATTAGTTTTTTTTTTCCAACAGTATTCACTAGAGAGGACCCATTTCAGGGACTGACACACAATCTCAATAATGAGAATATCCCACTGATAGGTACTTATTTAAGCGAGGAAGTAGTCTGTGACCGATTAAAACATTTAAAGATTAATAAATCACCAGGGCCCGATGGTATTCACCCAAGGGTTCTAATGGAGCTTCACTCTAAACTGGCAAAACCGCTATCTTTGATCTTTAAGGATTCAGTTATATCAGGTATGGTTCCCAAAGACTGGCGTATAGCGGAAGTAGTGCCTATATTCAAAAAGGGAAGTAAAGCTGAACCAGGTGGAGTTAGAGCTCCGTCTATCCTGCCTTATATATCCTGATTCCCCCGCTCGTGGCTACTACTGACCCGGCTCACGTGTTGTGGCTTCTAACCCTGCTCATATTGAGGGGTCTGCGGGACTGTGTTTCTGCCCTGGGAAGCCGCTGGACGAATCGCGGCCTACACCGCTCGGCCTCACTCCTTCCGCCCGGCGCCATCTTGGGAACTAACAGCGGAGTCCGGAGCCGCGCTGGGACGGAGCTCCCTTCACTCGCACCCTCTGCTGTTTTCTGCTGAACCGGAGGTCGTTGTGTGTCCCTGTCTCCTTCCACCTTGCGTCTGGCGGACTGCATGTCCCTCTGTGGCGGTGATAGTTGCTGACGGCGCGGGGGTGCATCTGCCTACACGGACCGTCTCTCCTCACATCCCCTGCCTCTCTGCACTGCTGGTTGGAGCCTCCCAGTCTGCACTACTCTGCCTGCGGGGCTGCCTTGATACCTGCAACTACCCTGCTCTACCCACACTGCTGGGTGACGCTTCCATATCTACACTACTCTCTGAGAGGGTCCACTCAAAAGCCTGCTGTTGATTATACTGCCTGACTACAGAGATTAATGATTTCCTTTTCCTTGCCTGGGTTTATTCACCTGCGTGAGACTCTGGAGTCCTGGGGATTTTGCAGCCTGTGGTGAGCACGTATTGTTTATTCTATATCATTGAATCCGCCCGTCTCCCAACATGGTACGTGGGGGCAGTGCTGCTGCTGCTACCGCTGCTGCTAAACTTGAGAAATATGCTAGAGGCTCTCAATCCTCCTCCCAACCCACCCGGGCTGCTGCTCCCCCATCCCCCTCTTCCCCCTCGGGATCACCACCTCGTGAAGACGACACGTCTCAGTCGACACAGCAAATTCTCTTAGCCATATCCACGTCCGAGCACAGAGTCATGGATAAAATTGGCCAAGTACAGGTGGATATCACTTTAATCAGGCATGACATGCAAAAGATTCGTGAACGGGTGGGGGAGGCGGAGCACCGTATCTCCGACCTAGAAGACGTCACCAATCCTCTTAAAGACACAGTTTCCAACCTCACAACCCAGATGTCGGCAGTTAAGGCGAAGCTCTCCGATATTGAAGGAAGACTGCGTCGTAATAACGTTCGCTTTGTGGGCCTTCCGGAGAGAGCGGAGGGCTCCTCCCCAGAATCGTTCCTCGAAACATGGCTTCTCCGCCTATTTCAACGCGATGACTTTGGTCCTCAGTTCTCTGTGGAGAGGGCCCATCGATTGCCTGCCAGGGCTCCTCCCCCGGGCGCACCTGCACGCACTTTCATAGCCCGTTTTCTACATTACAGGGACCGGGATGCAGTCCTACGGCTGGCCCGCACACAGGGTCCTTTGAAATTTGACAACCATGATATTTCTGTTTACCCAGACTTTGCCGTAGAAGTCCAGAAGTCGCGTACGCAGTTCCTTCAGGTCAAAAGAAAGCTTCGTGACCATCAAATTCAATATGCCATGTTGTTTCCAGCACGTTTAAGGGTGGTGTATGATGGCTCCACACACTTTTTCAATACCCCTCAAGAGGCGGAGGCCTGGCTGGAGCGCAGACTCAGGCCCCCTATTTAGGGACTGTTTCTCCCTCAGAGGTCGCATTGACTGCTGGGTTTTGTACTCCTCCTAACCATGTAGCGGGAACGATCTTTATTTCTAGGAGCTGAATGCTAGGATATAGCCTTTTTGTAGAGGCATTAGTTGTCTCTACTCCCTAGGGTTGTTATAGGTTCTCAGCCTTAGTTTAGTTAGGGTTTTTTTGGGATCCAGGCGTGTCTAGTTTGGGATGGATATGCAGGGAGGGGGGGGGTTTGGGATGTTCTGGGTTTGTTCTTCTTTTTGTACATGTATTGCTTCATGTGTCACTGCGCTATTTTTTTTTCTTCTATGTATGCCTTCTGCTCTCCGTATGCTCTGCCTGTGTGCTGGCGGCGGGCCGTAGTGATCCCTTTGCTCCTTCCCCCTCTACGTTATGGGTTCCTCTCTTTTGCGCGCCTTGCTTGCCTTGGATTTCCCTCTTTTCCTGCCTCTCCGTATTTGCCCCTTGCCCTTTTTCTCCTTCTGTCCTTTTTCTTTTGTATCCATGGCTGCAGGGGTTGATGGACTCCGCATACTCGGCTGGAATGTGAGGGGCCTGAATGACCGCATTAAGCGGGCTCTGGTTTTATCTCAGGTGAGAAAGTATAGGGCAGATATCATATGCCTTTCCGAAACGCACCTAGTTGGTACTAGAACCTTGGCTCTCAGGAAGCCCTGGGTGGGTCTCTCCTATCATTCCACCTTCTCTGCTAACTCCAGGGGGGTTTCAGTTTTGGTGCGGAAGTCGGTTAATTTCCACTTAGTTCATAGCCAAATTGACCAATATGGCAGGTATGTATTTCTTAGGGCCTATGTTAACCGTACACTTTTACACATACTTGCTGTCTACGTCCCTCCCCCCTACAATAATGAGGTACTCAGACAGGCAATGTCGTTTCTTGCTACTTCTCCCTCAGCTTCGGTCCTTTGCATCGGTGACTTCAATAATGTTTTGGATAAAGTTTTAGATAGATGGGCTGAACTTCCCCCTTCTCTACCCTCTGCCTCCCCGTCCCCCACTCCGTTCGCGAGGTTGGTTTCCGAGCTTGGACTCCTGGATATTTGGAGGTTGAGACACCCTAAACAACTCCAATACTCCTGCCACTCGGCCAGCTTTCACTCGTTCTCGAGAATAGACTTGGCCCTCGTCTCCCCTGATCTCACTGCTAGAATACTGGATGTCCAGTACCTTCAGAGGGGAATCTCGGATCACTCACCTGTGCTGGTGGTCCTAGATTCTGTTCCTCCCTGTGGGGCTAAGCTCTGGAGATTGAATCCCTTCTGGTTGACCTTGCTGACTGACCACGAGGCCTTACTTAGTGAATGGAGTGATTTTGGGGTTCATAATGTGTCCTGTTCTGATCCACTGGTTAAGCATGACGCATTTAAAGCTTCACTACGGGGCTCCTTCATACGACAAATAGCTAATGTCAAGAAATCTAGTAGGGAGGAGGAGATGCGCCTGGAGCTTGCTTGTTCCCAATCCGAATCTGCTTACCTCACTACTAGGACCCTTGATGATCGGGCAAGTTGGGATTTGGCCAGGAAAGCCTGGTCTGACCACTTGCTTGATAAATCAAAGCGCAAATTACTTTTCTCCCAGCACGCCCTCTATTCACAATCGGACACGGGGGGTAGTTACTTTGCCTTTCTGGCTCGGGGAGAGAGAACGGGGGGTTCCATTCAGCAGGTCTGTGATACTTAGGGCGACATGGTATATGCCACTCCTGAAATAGCCCAGGTTTTCCAGTCCTTTTATTCTTCGTTGTATGCCTCACTGTATACCCCCACTCAACTACAGCAATATCTCTCAGACATTGCCCTGCCACAGCTGTCCCAACAAACTGTAGATATTTTGGATGCTAATATCACCCCAGAGGAGGTTGAGGCTGCTATTGCCTCCTTCCCTAATAAAAAGGCCCCGGGTAGCGACGGTATACCGGTTGAAGTTTATAAACAATATCGTGCATACTTTGTCCCCTATCTTTTGACTCTCTTTAATACATTGATGGAGGGCGCTCGTCTACCTCCCTCTATGTCCGAAGCTATTATTGTGGTGATCCTTAAACCGGGTAAAGACCCTACGGCCCCGGAGTCCTACCGCCGATCTCATTGCTACCTGCTGATGTCAAGATTTTGGCCAAAATTCTGGCACTTAGACTCAATAGTGTTATCACCTCGATCATTCATGATGACCAGACAGGATTTATGCCAGGCACGTCTACCCTCCAAAATTTGAGGCGACTGTTTTGTCACCTGCAGATGGAGGACCGCCCCCGAGACGGGGGCTGTGGTGGTTTCCTTGGATGCTGCCAAGGCCTTCGACTCTGTAGAATGGGAGTATTTATGGGAAGTCCTTAGACGGTTTGCTTTTGGCCCCAAATTCATACGCTGGGTACAATTACTCTATTCCTCCCCCGTGGCTCGAATATCTGTCAATGGCTATGTGATGTCCCCATTTGCTTTGTCCCGTGGTACCAGACAGGGCTGCCCACTCTCCCCTGCCCTTTTTGCCCTGGCTGTAGAGCCATTGGCATGTTTCATCAGATGTTAGGGGCATCACCATTGACGGACATGAGGATGTCATTGCATTATATGCCGATGACATGCTCTTGTTCCTCAGAGACCCTGATGCTTCCCTGACCTCCCTTCTGGGTATTGTTGATACATTTGGTCGTTACTCCGGCCTGACTATCAACTGGAATAAATCTAATGTCTTTCCCATCTCTGGTATTCTTCCTGACCCGTTACCAGATGTGTCCTCCTTGGCCTGGACCCTTCGCTTTCAGTATCTTGGTGTCTGGATCACTCCTAATGTTAAGTCTTTTGTACATCAAAACATTGACCAGGTCACGGTGGATCTGAAGCGACGGGTTCATGTATGGAAGAAGCTTCCCCTTACTGTCACGGGTCGCATTAACCTTATTAAGATGGTGATGCAACCAAAGTATCTTTATCTATTGCAGCACTCTCCTACTTATATCCCCAAGAAAGTATTCACTAACATTGATAGTGTGCTTTCCTCCTTTGTTTGGGGCGACAAAACGCCTAGGGTTGCCCTGAGAGCTCTGGTTAGGGCTAAATCGGATGGAGGTTTGGGCTTTCCCAATCTCCGGGCCTATTATATAGCTGCTCAGCTTGCACATCTGTCTAATTGGATTCTCAGTAGGGATAGTCCCACATTTGAGAGATTCTTTGCCGAGTGTGTGGGGTCTCATTTCTCCCCTCTCCAGTTTCTTCTTTCTGCCTCTTCTACTGCTGGTCTTCCTCCTTTGCTCCGACAATCGCTACTTGTGTGGCGTCAGGCTCACTCCTATTATTCATGGCAAGGCACAGACTCTGACACGCCACTTTGGTTCAATCCAAGATATAGGGAGTTGTTGCAGCTCTCACAGGACAACATATGGATTGGGGCGGGCCTTATCACAGTCTCGCAACTGTATGATAATGATGTTTTCAAGTCTTTCGCACAACTGAAGGAGGAGCTTGAAATATCCAATAGATCCTTTTATCGCTATCTACAGCTCCGCCATGCGGTGCAGGCACAGTTTGGGGCCTCGCCCCCGCCCATTTCTGACTCCCCGATTAAAGATATGGTTAGGAATTTGGGTGCAAGACACCAAGTTTCCATTTTATATAGTAGTCTGAATGCCCACATCTGTCCGAATATATTTGACCAACTTAAACTCAAATGGGAACAAGACATTGGCCCAATTGCAGACGACCAGTGGCTACAGGTGTTGAGCTCACTTAAATACTCTACTCAGTGTATCAAATATCAGCAGGTTTATTTCTTTGTTCTGCATAGGACATACAGAACTCCAGTTTCTTTGTATAGAGCAGGCCTACGGCCTGATAGTACCTGCCCCAGATGTGGTGCCCTTGAATCTACTTTTTGGCACCTATTATGGCTGTGCCCCACTGTGCATGCCTTTTGGGAAGCAGTTTGGGCGGACATTCTGCTCACTGAACCTACGCTGCCCCCCCTCTCTTCTACTATATGTATGTTTGCGCTAGACTTAGAGGAATCCTACTGCCCGGCACTATACAAATATGTTCTTTGCCTGACTACCTTAGCTAAGGTGATTATAGCGCGTAACTGGTTTGCTACTTCTTCCCCCAATGTGTACAACTGGCGAGCCCTAGTAAATGAGGTGTCAGGACATGAGAGGTTTACACATAGGTCTAGAGGGACCCTACCCCATTACTTTAGCAAGTGGGACAGGTGGAATACCTCCCGTCTGGCTACAGCTGGAGCACTATTCTCAGACTAATAGAGGCTTCATATTTGAATTTGCGATGTTGCCGTGACACTTATTATCTTTTTCCATGTGACACTGTGACACAGATGGTATTAATTACTGTATTCTTCCTGTAAATTTTTTTTTTTTTTTTCCTCTGTTTTGTTTGTTGTTCTGGTTTTGTTCTGTATTTAATGTTGTTGTTTTTTTTTTAATCTTGTCTCTGTGAAAAACTCTAATAAAAAACTACACAAGTTAAAAAAAAAAAAAAAAGCTGAACCAGGTAATTATAGACCAGTTAGTCTTACATCTATAGTGGGGAAAGTATTGGAAGGTATTCTAAGAGATAGTATTCAGAAGTTCCTTGAAGTCAATAAGGTCATTAAAAGGAATCAACATGGGTTTATGAAGGACAGATCCTGTCAAACCAACTTACTTGGCTTTTATGAAACTGTAAGCGCAAACCTAGATCAGGGTAAAGACGTGGATGTAATCTTTTTAGACTTTGCCAAAGCGTTCGATACTGTACCACACATGAGACTTATCTACAAGCTACAAGAATCAGGGCTAGGAAGCACAATATGCACTTGGGTCAAAAACTGGTTAGATAACAGGGAGCAGCGCGTTGTGGTTAATGGATCTTTTTCAACTTGGACTGAAGTGCTAAGTGGTGTGCCGCAAGGCTCAGTATTAGGACCGCTATTGTTCAATATTTTCATTAACGACCTAACAGAAAGTCTAGAGAGCATGGTGTCAATTTTTGCAGATGATACCAAATTGTGTAAGGCTATAAATACAGAGGAGGATGCCGAGTCTCTTCAGAATGACTTAGTTAAATTAGAAGCATGGGCAGCCAAATGGAGAATGCGCTTCAACACAGACAAGTGTAAGGTAATGCACTGTGGTAACAAGAACAAAAATTACACCTACCTACTAAATGGGGTAAAATTAGGGGATTCTGTACTGGAAAAGGACTTAGGTGTCCTCATAGATAGCAAGCTAAGCAGTAGTACCCAAAGTAGGACTGCAGCAAAGAAGGCTAATAAGATATTAGCATGCATAAAACGGGGTATTGATGCTAGGGACGAGAGTATTATACTCCCGTTATATAAATCACTAGTGAGGCCACACCTTGAATACTGTGTACAATTCTGGGCACCGTACTACAAAAAGGATATCCTGGAGCTTGAAAAGGTACAGAGGAGGGCGACCAAACTAATTAAGGGCATGGAGACGATGGAATACAAGGAAAGGCTTGAAAGACTAGGCATGTTTACATTGGAAAAGCGGAGACTAAGAGGGGATATGATCAACATCTACAAATATATAAGGGGACAATACACAGAGCTTGCACGGGACCTGTTTTTGGTTAGCTCAACACAGAGGACTCGTGGACACTCGCTCAGGTTAGAGGAGAGGAGATTCCGCACAATACGGTGTAAAGGCTTTTTCACGGTAAGAACAATACGTGTTTGGAATTCCCTGCCCGAGGGAGTTGTAATGGCAGAATCTGTCAACACCTTTAAGAATGGGTTAGATAAATTCCTAATGGATAAGGATATCCAGGGGTATGGTGCATAGTCATGCATTATAGTTACTATAAATAGGGATAAAATGCAACGGCTGACAGCAGCATCAGTCAGAAATTTTAGTCAAATCATCATGCATAGGAGACCACAAATAGGTTGAACTCGATGGACAATTGTCTTTTTTCAACCTCAGATACTATGTTACTATGTTACTATCTGCGGTGCGATCTTGAACTCAAACAATGCACATAATACAGAAGATTTAAGTAATACATCAAAAGATAAACCATAAACCACACAGACATTAAAAAAACAAAAAACCTTGAGCACACAGAAAGAATAATGCATGATTGTTGGGATGTCCTTACGAAAGACTATAGGGACTTAGGCAAAAAACTTAAGGCAAGGACATCTAAGGTAATATTCTCTGAAATTTTACCTGTGCCACGCGCTAGTCCAGGGAGGCAGAGGGAGATTAGGGAGGTAAATGTGTGGCTTAGGGATTGGTGCAGGAAAGAGGGGTTTGTGTTCCTGGAACACTGGGCGGACTTCTCAGTCAGGCACCATCTTTTTTGTCGTGATGGATTGCACCTGAATGAGGAGGGGGCATCGGTGCTGGGGGGAAGGATGGTCAGAAGGTTGGAGGAGATTTTAAACTAGGAGCCTGGGGGGAGGTTTTAGCTAGAAACTACGGGTCATGCAGTGAGAATAGAGGGGATGGCGGTAGTAAATGAAATGGGGGAGGAATAGGGGGGAGGTAAAGAGCAGCCGGTAAGGGTATTAACATGGGTACTAAAAAAAGTTTTATCAAAACACTAACTAATAACGATTATGGGTCATCGATGCTGCATAAAGTGAATGATGTCCCTAGCACAAGGGGAAATACTTATCTTAGTTGTATGTATGTAAACGCTAGAAGCTTTACAGGTAAAAAGGGCGAATTAGAAATACTTGCAGCAAGCAAACAGTATGATATTATAGGCATTACTGAAACTTGGTGGGACGAATCTCATGATTGGACAGTCAATCTAAAGGGTTATATGCTGTTCAGAAGAGACAGACTAAATAAATGGGGTGGAGGGGTGTGTCTTTACGTAAAGCCATTTTTAAAACCTGATATATGGGAAGACATTCAGGAGGGGACTGTAGACACTGTTGAGACGTTATGGCTAGAAATTGCAACCGGGGGTAAAGGAATAAAAAGTTAGTATTGGGTTTATGTTATAGGCCGCCTGGTATTAATGTGTCTGATGAGGAGTTGTTACTGAAGCAAATTGAAAGAGCAGCAGGAGTAGGAGACATAGTAGTGATGGGAGATTTTAACTATCCAGAGATAAATTGGATAAACGATTCATGTCATACTGCTAGGGGTAACATGTTTTTAAACACACTAAATGATAACTACTTAGTTCAACTAATCGAGGAACCTACTAGGTACAATGCAATCTTAGACCTGGTATTAAACAATGGGGAATTGGTATCAAATATTATAGTAGGGGAGCCCATAGGAAACAGCGACCACAATATCACAATATCAGTTTTCATAAGCAGTCCTATACTGGCTCAACTAGGACTCTAAACTTTAGCAAAGCCAACTTTGACATGATGAGGGAAGCTTTAAGGGATATTGAATGGGAAATTTTGTTTCAAGGAAAAAATCCTACGGAGAAACGGGATATGTTAAAATCAATGATAGTGATAGTTTTTATTCCAACACGCAGCAAAAAAAGGAATAAAAATCCCAAACCAATGTGGCTTAACAAAAAGATAAAGGAACTTATGGGCAAGTAAAGGTGAGCATTCAAAAAATACAAATCTGACGGGAATGCGGAGTCATGACAGCACTATAAGGACTGTAACAAAATATGCAAAAAAGTAATGAGTGGCTAAAGTAGAAACTGAAAAACTAGTAGCAAAGGAAAGCAAAGCGAATCCCCAAATAATATTTAAATACATCAACAGCAAGAGAGTAAAGACGGAGAGTATAGGCCCTTTAAAGACAAGTTGGGAGTCTTAGTCAAAAATGATAATGACATAGCGGACAAACTAAATGAGTTTTTTTCAACGGTATTTACAAGAGAGGAACAAATTCAGGAACTAACACACAATCTCAATAATGATAATGTCCCACTGATAAGTGCTTATTTAAGTGAGGAATTAGTCTGTGACCAATTAAAAAATGGAAAAATTAATAAGCCACCGGGTCCCGATGGAATTCACCCAAGGGTTCTAATGGAGTTTCACTCTGAACTTGCAAGACCGCTATTTTTCATCTTTAAAGATTCAGTTATATCAGGTATGGTTCCCAAAGACTGGCGTATAGTGGAAGTAGTGCCAATATTCAAAAAGGGAAGTAAAGCTAAACTGGGTAATTATAGACCAGTTAGTCTTACATCTATAGTGGGGAAAGTATTCAGAAGTTCCTTGAAGTCAATAAGGTAATTAAAAAGGAATCAACATGGATTTGTGAAGGACAGATCATGTCAAACCAACTTACTTGGCTTTTATGAAACAGTAAGTGCGAACCTTGATCAGGGTAAGGAGGTGGATGTAATCTTTTTAGACTTTGCCAAAGCTTTCGACACTGTACCACACATGCGACTTATCTATAAGCTACAAGAAATAGGGCTAGGGAGCACAATATGCACTTGAGTCAAAAATTGGTTAGATAATAGGGAGCAGCGCGTTGTGGTTAATGGAACATTTTCAAATTGGACTGAAGTGCTAAGTGGTGTGCCGCAAGGACCACTATTGTTCAACATTTTCATTAACGACCTAACAGAAGGTCTAGAGAGTATGGTGTAAATTTTTGCAGACGATACCAAATTGTGTAAAGTTATAAATATGGAGGGGGATGATGAGTCTCTTCAGAACGACTTAGTTAAATTAGAAGCATGGGCAGCAAAATGGAGAATGCGCTTCAATACAGACAAGTGTAAGCTAATGCACTGTGGTAGCAAGAACAAAAATTACACCTACATTCTAAATGGGGTAACATTAGGGGATTCTGTACTGGAAAAGGACTTAGGTGTTCACATAGATAGCAAACTAAGCAGCAGTACCCAAAGTAGGATTGCAGCAAAGAAGGCTAATAAGATATTAGCATTCATAAAATGGGGAATTGATGCAAGGGACGAGAGTGTTATACTCCCATTATATAAATCACTAGTGAGGCCACATCTTGAATACTGTGTGCAATTTTGGGCACCATACTACAAAAAGGATATTCTGGAGCTAGAAAAGGTTCAGAGGCGGGCAACCAAACTAACTAAGGGCATGGAGATGCTGGAATACGAGGAAAGGTTTGCAAGGCTAGGCATGTTTACACTGGAAAAGAGGAGACTAAGAGGGGACACGATCAACATCTACAAATATATAAGGGGGCAATACACAGAGCTTGCGCAGGACCTGTTTTTGGTAAGATCAGCGCAGAGGAGACGTGGACACTCGCTTAGGTTAGAGGAGAGGAGATACCGCACAATGCGGCGTAAAGGTTTTTTCACAGTAAGGACAATACGTGTTTAGAATTCCCTGCCTGGGGGAGTTGTAATGGCGGACTCAGTCAACACCTTTAAGAATGGGTTAGATAAATTCCTAATGGATAAGGATATCCAGGGTTATGGTGCGTAGTCGTGCACTATAGTTACTATGAAAAGAGGAATAAAACACAACGGCTGACATCAGATCAGACAAAATGTAGACCAAAATAATCCTGCAGAGGAGACCACAAATAGGTTGAACTTGATGGACAAATTGTCTTTTTTGAACCTTAGATACTATGTTACTATGTGTAGACATTTTGGGTAATAACCTCCAAAGGTTGTGTATTCCACCCTCACAAGGTACCAGGTGTGGCGGCATCTTGGGTGCACTGTGTAGGATTACCCAGGGTGGAATAGTCCACCCCTAGAAGAGATAACACAAAATGGGGAGATTGTAGAGTACTAAAGTTCAGAGTAGGGTTCCAACAAAACCATCAGGTCCATGTATTTTTCATCCCATCCTCAAGCACACCAGATAAGGCAGCCATGTAGGAAAGTTACACAGTGGGAGACGAGCCATACAAGGGCCAAATACATGTATGGGAAAACTGACACGTGTGAAGGAGTATGCTATACCCTGCATGGAAAGATCCAAATGAAGCACACCGTGCTCACGGAGGAACCATCCGAGGCAGCCATGTGGGGCGCACTGCATAGGTTGCTGCTGGCAGGGTCTGCAACCAATGGAGGTAAACATTACAGGAATAGCACACAGTGGGGTGGAAGTACGCTGTAAGAAGAAAAAGAAGAAAAAAACACATTTGCAGGAAAACTGTACTAACATTATTTTGCGAAAATTATAAATGTTAGTTAACCAGAGTTCTTGCAAATACTGTAAACACAGAGTGCTTGCAGATAAGCATAGGAGCACTTTTAGAAGAGCATAGGAGTGCTTGCAGATTTGGCAGGATTGCCTGTAAATGTATACAGGAGAGTTTGCAGGTTAAACAGGTACAGAGCATAAGCAGCTGAAGCCCTGAGTCGGAGAGAATTCTCTTCCTAGGAAGTGACTTGATCTTGCAATGAGGAAGTCACAGAGGCAGGTTCAAATTGGGCACTCTCAGATACAATTGGTAACAGTGATCATGTGAGAGCAGCTCCTGGGATCTGATTGGACTGGATTATTCACCTGATCGAATCCAATATGGCCACGCTTATGCAGTCAGAATGTTGTATACAATAAAGATACTGATGCTTAGGGATGCTGCTGGCAGTGAGAAGAATCATATGACAACCTAATATGGCACCACCAGACAGGATAAGTAAGGCTAATGTGTGGTCTTCGCTCACAGTTTCCTTGACTTTACCAATTCCCCATTCAATCTCTTGGATGATTACTTTTTTTTTCGCTAACCTGTCTCTCCACCCTTCTACACCTCTCCCTCCCAAGGCTACCAACATGGAGAGAAAACTTGAGGAGTTTGACCCTGTTTCCATCTACTTGTTAACTTCTCTTCTACATTGTTATCTTCTACTGCCCTGATCAAGACACTGCCCTTCTACAATAGCTGTCAATACTCACCTTCAAGATGCATGCCTCAACCCTGGCAATCCAAATGTACCAGATACTTGTAAAAATATTCTCGAACTGCTGAGTGACACTGGAGTAAATGGCTCACCCCAGCAGACTTCCTCTACTTCTGATTTATGCTCTTCTCTTTATGTGTTGCTCTTTCGCTCTCCATTTCAAAATAGTTATTTCCACTCAGTCCTCCAACCCTCTTGTCTCTTTGCTACCTTCACAACCCTCATATGCTGCCCCTCTGCACTATCTGCCACTGACGTTTCCACCCACTTCAAATCTAAAATTGAATCTGTCCATCAGGACATAAACCCCATTAGGTCCTCCCTGCTCCACCCTCTTCCTTATGATCTAACCTTCTCCCCTATCTTCCCCCTCCATCCTGCTAATTTTGTCTTCCTTCTACCAAGTTTCTGTAGATGAAGTCATAACCGGTATCCAGGCATCACTCCTTAACACCTTTCCCTTGATCCTATACCCTATTGCCTCCTCCGTTTTTTCCCATGGCCTGTACCCATCTTGCTAATCTCTTGAAGCTCTCTGTCTTATCAAGTACTGTCCTCTCTGCACCCTTGACTGACACTCTCTCTAAATACCATCCCATCTCTCCTCCTCTTTGCCTCCAAGATCCCCAAATGGATGTCTACAACTTTATTATTATTATTATTATTATTATTATTATCATCTTTCTTTCCTCCCACTTCCTGTTTGAACTGTTGACCTGTCAACCTTTTCACCATGCTGACCTTGTGCATGTTGACCATTTGGCGGCGACCTACACATTGTCAACATTCTGACTGTTGAGCCATTGATCCATACCCATTTATTTATGTAAAAAGTCTGATCCACTTAAAACACATTTGAAAAGCCAGATCTACATATACATAGAATAAGCCAAATCAAAATAAAAAAATATTGAAAAAGCCTGATCAACATTAAAAAAAAACATTTAAATAGCCAAATCCACATAACAATTAATTGAAAGAGCCAGATCCACATAAAATAACTCCAGATTGGTTGCCAGTCAGCGAGCTGTGATTGGCTAGCAGACATTGACAAATTCAAAATGCCGCTGCACAGTCTGGGTCCTTGGCTAGCTGCAGGTCCATGATCTGCTGCCGGACCCCATCTCTGCTGCGCCCAGGGCTACAGCCCTGGCAGTAACCCCCATGATGGCAGCCCCAGTCCCCACACTTTATCCCAGTACCCACACTTTATTAAACATAGCATAACATGTCTAAGACTGAGCTGATCGTCTTCCCATCCTCCTCCCTCCCTCTTCATCAATTTCACTATCCATCAATAACCTCACAGTCTCCTCTATCCCATGAGTCCAGTGTCTTGGAGTTGCCCTTGACTCTGACCTCTCCTCCAAACCCCTTTGTTCGTCTCCTAGTCTTGCCAATTCCACCTTCAAAATATCTCCAGGATCAGACCATTTCTCACCCAATAGACACTGAAGACCACTCACTGTCATCTCTAGACTGGACAACTGCATTCTACACTCTGGCCTGCCTGACTACAGCCCCTCTCTACTTCAAACTGTCCTCAATGCCGCTCCTCAGCTCATCTTCCTCTCCAAACATAGTTCTCCTGCCTTCCTTCTCCACCATGCCCTAAATTGTCCCTCTTTCTCTTTAGAATCAAATTTAAACTATAAAGCCCGCACCCAGTCCTCTCACCCATATATCTCTACCTCATCCTCCACCACACTCCTGCTCTCCCACTTTACTCAGACAATGACTGCCACCTCTCTTCTCAACTGATTGCCCCTTTCCATTTCGCCTTCAAGATTTTGCCCACGCTGCTCCCCACCACCAGAGCTCTCTCCCTATTAGACCTTCCACCTATCTCCAAAACTTCAAATGGGCTCTAAAATCCCAGATCTTTGTTAAAGTCTTCTAGATTTCATCCTGACCCACTTCTCTTAGGTTCTCCCTCACTCTCTCTATCTCCCCTCTATGTCACTTGTGTGTCTGCCTCTCCCCTTTAGATGATAAATCCTCATTGAAAAGGCCCACTTCCTTCAGGTGCTTTGCTCTCCCTCACTTATAGCCTCACCTTCTCACCACTGCCCACAATAGCACCAAGCCTTGGGTTCAACAGTCGGTGATATTTCTATGGGTATTGTGGGTATTATTACGGCATGTGCAATAATGTTTATATACTGTAGCTTGTAATCCATCTTCTGCAGTTTTGTGTTGTAAGTATTTTGCACATTTTCATATTTTATTTTTACTGTTTGTACTTACTGTATTACTCTGTAAGGTGCTGCAAAACCTTTGTGGCACCATATAAATAAAGGATAATAACAATAATCAGACCCCCTGCTAAGACAAAACAGTGAGTTACTATCAACTATAGCCTAATAGACCAATACCAGTACCCAGGGCCGGCAACAGAATTCTTGAGGCCCGGTATATAGACATCTCTGCCCCCACCACTGTTACTACAATTCCCATTAGGGGAGCGAGAGAGAGAGAAAGAGGGTATCAGGAAGAGAGAAGTGAGAAAGAAAGGGAGACATAGATGGGTGGGTCAGGGAGAGGGAGAGGGTTTCATGGGAAAAGATGAAATGAGAGGAAGAGAGAGGTTGGGTTCATGTGAACGGCGTTTGGAATTCCGCCGGTCACCATACCGATGGCTGGATCCCGAGCATTAGATTGTGAATAGTCCCTGTCAGTATGCATGCCGACTGTCGGGCTTTTAAGCGATCGGGATCCCTGCAGCGGTATAGTGACCGCCCCGAAGAGAGGGGGGAGAGAGAGAGTGTGTCAGGGAGAGAGAGAGACTGGAGCAAGAGAGAGAGGGTATCATGGAGAAAGAGAAAGGGATGATATACAGCAGAGAGAGGGCATCGGGGAGAGAGCGAAAGAGGGCTTCAGAGAGAAATGGGGAGTGGGGTGGAGCAAGCGGGAGTGGGAGAGTGTGTGTCAGGGAGGGAGAGAGAGAGGGGAGGAAGAGAGAGAGAGTGTCAAAGAAAGAGAGAGAGAGAGTGTCAGGTAGAGAAAAAGAGAAAGTGTCAGTAAGAGAGAGTCAGGGACAGAAACAGTGTCAGGGACAGAAAGAGGGAGGGAGAAAGACAGTGTCAGGTAGAAAGACCATGTCAGAGAGGAAGAAAGGGACAGAAAGTGTCAGAGAGAGAGAGAGAGAGAATGTCAGAGAAGGGGAGAGTGTCAGGGAGAGAGAGAGACAGTCAGGGGGAGAGAAAGATACTGTCAGAGAGAGAGAGAGGAACAAGAGGAGAGAGAGAGAGTTTGGGAGAGAGAGGGAGTGGAAGAGACACTACCTGATTACACAGTGATACACTACAGGTCTGATGGAGCCAGGCAACTTGTCATCATTAGGCTCTGTCAAATAAACACCTGCGAATCGTGGGTGTTTGCCGTTTGTTCCTTTAGAGTGCACACCTCCCTGTGCCAGTGCCCATGCAGAAAACATTGAGCTGTAAACAGGGGCAGCCGCATATAGAGAAGCGTAAGGCTGGGGAAGGAGTCCAGGTCCTACCTGTCTAAGGCGACCAGAGGGAGTCCTGTCCCTGGCTGCTTGAGTATTTCAGCAGGGATAGAGCGGCCGGACAGCTGTAGAGGAGGCGGAGCTCCCTGCTGACCACCAATGGTGAAGCCGGGATACAGAGAAGGAGGAGTGGCTACAGAAGCTGATTGGTGAGAGCCAAATAACCTATAATAATATTAATAGCTGAGGCTATATGCAGTCAGCTGCTTTACCGTAACACCCGGCGGCACAGCTCTGCTGCTGGGAGCCAGCACCTGGTATCAGGGGTAGAAGGGGGTGGGAGCTGCAGAACAGTCTCCGGACTTTGGTGCCCCCCAGGACCTTGGGGCCCGGGACAGGGGTAACCTTTGTACCCCCCTGTCGCCAGGCCTGCCAGTACCCATGTCCCTATCATTCCCCCAAAAAGCACTATAAACTACATAAGAACACCTAAATCGCTACCGTATTCACCAATATGAACATGCTAACCCAGGGTTTAACCCAATGAACCTCCCAGGGCAAACGCCCAGTAGGACAGAGACCCATCTAACTAAGGGCCTAATTCAGACCTGATCGCAAAAGCAAACTTTTTCTCTAATGGGCAAAACCATGGGGGTGATTCCGAGTTGTTCGCTCGCTAGCTGCTTTCAGCAGCATTGCACACGCTAAGCCGCCGCCCTCTGGGAGTGTATCTTAGCTTAGCAGAATTGCGAATGAAAGATTAGCAGAATTACGAATACAAAATTCTTAGCAGTTTCTGAGTAGCTCGAGACTTACAAATAGCGATCAGTTCAGTCAGTTTCGTTCCTGGTTTGACGTCACACACACGCCCAGCGTTCGGCACTCCCCCGTTTCTCCAGACACTCCCGCGTTTTTCCCTGGCACGCCTGCGTTTTTCCGCACACTCCCAGAAAACGGCCAGTTTCCGCCCAGAAACACCCACTTCCTGTCAATCACACTACGATCACTTCAATGATGAAAAATCTTCGTTCGGGCGTGAGTAAATCTACTAAGTTTTGTGTTCAAATACTAACCGCATGCGCACTGCGAACCATGCGCATGCGCATTTTTGCCTTAATCGCTTCGTTGCGAAAATCGTCAACGAGCGAACAACTCAGAATGACCCCCCATGTCCACTGCAGGTGAGGCAGATATGACATGTGCAGAGAGAGTTAGATCTGGGTGGGGTGTGTTCAAACTGAAATCTAAATTGCAGTGTAAAAATAAAGCAGTCAGTATTTACCCTGCACAGAAACAAAATAACCCACCCAAATCTAACTCTCTCTGCACATGTTATATTTGCCCCACCTGCAGTGCACATGGTTTTGCCCATTAGAGAAAGATTTTGATGCTGCGATCAGGTCTGAATTTGGCCCTAAATTAGTTCCTTACCAATTGGAGTAATGAAAGCCTGACAACACCAGACATGAAACCCCTGTGAAGAACTGCAAAAAAACCAAAACCCTGTATAGGCTGAATATAGAATGAACATAACAGGATAAATAAATGCAAACAATAAGTTGACACACATTATACTGTAGAAAAAGCCAGTGATGATGATGATCATCATCATCATACAAATGCCTTATATAGAGGATGCCTGAAACATTGCTGTTTATGGCATGATGTAGGCTTAATTAACAATTGAGTTTTTTAAATTATACTTTGGAGTGCCATCTATTCCTACAAACCTCACACACACACACACACACACACACACACACACACACACACACACACACACACACACACACACACACACTATACATACATGCATACATGTGTGCAAATATATATATTTATACACACACATTTACTGTACACACAAACATGCAAACAAACCTGCAGCATACCTGCCTACTCTCCCGGAACGGCTGGGAGGCCCCCTGAAAATTGGGGTGACCCTCCAGCCTCCCCCTCCCCCCCCCGAAGAGCAGACAAGTCTCCCGATTTTAAAGTCCCCCCTGCCCAGCTGCCCACTTAGTGAGTAATGTGGGCAGTCTGGGCAGCCAATGACACAATTCTTGCTGAATTGCATCATCATAGCCACGCCCCCTGCAGTATAATGCTGGTAATATCAGCATTACAGAGCGGGGTGTGTGGCTTAAATGACGCCCCGCAGTAGCCATACCTCCATTTCGCCTCATCATGGCCCTGCTCCGCCCCACTGCCGAGCCGACCTAGCTGCTCTTTCATGGAGAGAGCAGCCAGGAAGTCAGCAAGTATGAACTGCAGATAAGCAAATATTGAAGTTTATGTACTAAGGGCCTAACTGAGACCTGATCGCTGTGCTGCAAATTTTCAGAGGGCTGCAATCAGATAGTCGTCGCCCAGGAAAAGTGAAAACCCGCCCTGTGCAAGTGTGCGAATGCATGTGTATGCCATGTGAAAACTTCACCAGGCAGCGGACATCTGCAAACCCGTTCGCAACTCACTCATCATCGAATGATTTTTCCAGTCTGTGCAGTCTGTACGTAGCCCAGGACTTACTCCTGCTGTGTAATATAATCAGGCTGTTCGGTGTCGGAGCTGATGTCACACACCCTCCCAGAAAATGGCCAGTTACCACACCCAAACGTCTGCTTCCTGCCAATCACCTTGCGTACGCCTAGCGATCAAAATTTTTTCACCAGTCTGTCGCTGTTTGGCGTCGCACCCGCGCATTGCGGTGCATATGCATGCACAGTCAATTGATAATCACCCGCTCCCTATATGCTGAACATATATTTGTGGTATCCATATGAGAAGCTTTCTGAAGTACAGTATTGCACTATTACACTATCAGTTTGCACTTTGTGATTTCTTTTAGAACTTATTTGGAAGGGATATTTTTTATAGTTGTACGCATTTCTATACATCATTAAACGCAGGATAAGGGATTATTGTTGTAGCTATGTGCTCATACATTGTGGCGTCAGTGCTTGAGAGTGCCTACGGGTGCCAAAATAAAGTGTAGAATAATAACAGCAGTGCTTAACTGTAATACTTGTTCATGTACCCAGTTCTCTCAGTCGTCATCCAGGGACTTTGCTTGGATCCTGTACATAATAAAAACCATAAATCTAAAAGTCAGAACATAGTATATATTGTTTAGCCAAGATAGTTATGCCGGATTTTTTCTTTCAGGGACTGATTCACTACAGTTTGCCAATGTAAGATTGCATGCAGTGAGCGATTATGGTCAGACTGTGCATGCGCTGGGAACGCATTATGCATGCGTGAAAGGTAAAATGTGAATGCACTGCGTATGCAGTGTAATTGTAAAGAGAGTGCATTTTGATTGACAGTGACCGTTTGTGGGTGGTAACATGGCGTTTCTGGGGAGTGGTTGGGAAAACGCAGGCATGTCATGGCCGTTTTCGGGGAGTGTATCTGAGGTCATCTGTGTATCCAGAGAGAGCAGCCAGGAAGTCGGCAAGTATGAACTGCAGATAAGCAAATATTGAAGTTTATGTACTATGGGCCTAATTGAGACCTGATCGCTGTGCTGCAAATTTTCAGAGGGCTGCAATCAGATAGTCGTCGCCCAGTAAAAGTGAAAACCCGCCCCGTGCAAGTTTGCAAATGCATGTGTACGCCATATGAAATATACGTTATGGTAAGAACTTACCGTTGATAACGGTATTTCTCCTATGTCCACAGGTTTCCACAGGATAACAATGGGATTTGATGGAGCGACAGCGGATTGGCACCAACGATCACAAGCTTTCAGTCCTCCCAGGATGCAACGGCTCGTCCATATATCCCCGCCCACTGGCTCAGGAAAATCAGTTGTATTCCAAAGCATTTAGGCAGGAGCATTATGTAGAACCCTATTCAGGCGAGAAGAACACACATGCACACTCTTCCATGCAAGAGGGAAGAGTTTAGTGAGTCTAAAGATCCTCAAATCAGGTGCAGCAGTGTGGGATCCCTGTAGAACCATGTGGACATAGGAGAAATACCGTTATCAATGGTAAGTTCTTACCATAAATAACGTATATTTCTCTGGCAGGGGCCACAGGTTATCCACAGGATAACAATGGGACTTCCCAAAGCAATTTTTAGTGGTGGGGACGCTCCTGATTAGATATGAGAACCTTACGCCCGAATTCAGCATCATGAGAGGCAAAAGTATCCAAGGCATAATGTCTATTGAATGTGTTATTGGAAGACCATATGGCTGCCTAACATATCTGTTCTGCTGAAGCACCATGTTGTGCTGCCCATGAAGGACCTACCTTATGTGTAGAGTGAGCAGAGACATTAGCCGGAACAGGGAGATCAGCTTGAGAATATGCTTCTGAAATCGTCATTCGAAGCCATCTAGCTAGCATCTGTTTAGTAGCAGGCCATCCTCTCTTATGAAATCCGTAGAGAATGAAGAGAGAATCTGTCTTTCTGATGGCATTGATACGATCCATGTAGATCCTTAATGCCCGGACTACGTCCAGCGATGCATCTCCCGCAGAAAATCCTGATTCCTGAAAAACCGGGACCACAATATCTTCATTAAGGTGGAATATAGACCACACTTTAGGAAGATACTGTTAGGCGCCGGGGTCCGCTTGATGGTCTGCGCGGCCCGGCGCCTAGCAACTAGAGACGCCGTGCACGTACAGCCGCCGGCTCCCTAGCAACGCTAGACGCCGGGCGCGCTGATCCGCACGGACCCTAGCAACGGGGACGCCACTGGCGGACCGCGTTCCCCGTTGCTAGGCTTTAGGAAATTTAGATATTCACCTGCTCTCTGGCCGTGCAGCAAGGCAGCTGCACGGCATTTATTCTAATCAGCCTTTAGCAGCTGATTGGAGGACTCCTTGTTAAATACACTCCCAGGGCTTCTCACAGACGCCGGTAATAGCTTCCTGCATGCTGCCTTTGTTTGCTGAGAGTCTGTTTCCAGTCCTGCTGTATCCGGTCATTCCAGTCCTCAGAAGTCCGGTATTCGGGAGTTGTCATCTCATCCCAAGAGGTCGTTTGGTTCCCTGGAGTCCTGACTGATCACCGTTTTATATCCAGTGGTGTTCGTGAGTTGCGGCTCTGCCGTGTGTTGCGGCTCAGCCGCTTTACCTTTTATATTTTGTGTTTGGAGCATTTGCGGAGGGTTCCGCTTCCACAAGTCCTCTCTGGTACTCGGCGGTGCCGGGTAGGAGAATTGGACAAGTGGATATTTTGGTTGTCCTTTTCCCTGGCGGTTTCTCCGCACATATGATAGTTTTAAGTTTGCTTAGCCCCTGGCCTGGTTGTTTAGTTAGAGGGCCTCTTGTTATCACCCTGTCTCGGGTTTCCCTTTGTCTCTCATTAAGACCGGGGGGCATCGAAGTTGGGCAGACATAATCCGCCCTTCAAACGCGGCTGCCAAGGGCTCAAGAAACCATAGTCTCGCAGGGGATTTCTGACAACACAGGTGAGACAACAGAGTTAGGGCGCCAGGGGCTATTTTCCTGTCCTGCTCCCTTCCCCAGCATTCCGTTCCAGTGCTCCGGTCCTTGCCATAAGATCTCCTCTGACCAGAGTGCTGGAATCATAACATTATTACCGGCCATACCAAAACTTAAAATTAAACGGGGTTTAATTTTTTCTCATTCAGTTTTGTGAGAGTTTATCGGCCTCATGAATCCAACAGGTTTAGGGCCAAATCCTGGTCAGCTCTTAGTCAGCCAGATTCAAGAACTTACTCAGATGGTTCAGGATCTTTCTCTTCGGGTGAAGTCGCAGGAAGATCTTTTGCGAGCTTCCCCAAGGGTAGTCCCTGAACCAAAGATGCATTTGCCTGACCGTTTTTCTGGTGATAGAAAAGAGTTTTTTAATTTTAAAGAATCCTGTAAACTTTATTTTCATTTAAGACCGACTTCCTCGGGTACTGAATCTCAGCGGGTCGGGTTTATTATTTCTTTGCTCCAGGGGGATCCTCAGACCTGGGCATTTGGTTTAAGAGCAGAGGATCCGGCATTGTTGTCAGTTGACGCTTTTTTTTGAGTCTTTAGGGCTCTTGTATGATGACCCTGATAGAGAGGCGTCCGCTGAAAGTCAGTTGCGCGCTCTCAGACAGGGTAGAAATCGTGCGGAGGTTTATTGTACGGAGTTTCGCCGTTGGTCGAACGACTGTGGCTGGAATGACCCAGCCCTGCGCAGTCAGTTTCGCCTCGGCTTATCAGAGTCTATAAAAGACAGTCTCCTTCAGTACCCCGCTCCTGAGACTCTCGATAAACTCATGGAGCTTTCTATTAAGATTGATCGTCGTCTCAGAGAACGGAGGGCTGAAAAAGGAGCACCTGTAAGGTCAAGTCCGTGTGTATATTCCATTCCTGAAGACGTAGAGGAGCCCATGCAGATGGGTCTCTCCCGGCTGTCTCCTGAAGAAAGAGCCAGAAGGCAAAATTCTGGTCTTTGTCTGTACTGTGGGGGTAAGGGACATTTTGCTCGTAATTGTCCGAACAAGTCGGGAAACGCTTTGACCAGGTGAATTGTGAGGGGGTTCACCTAGGTCTGCAGCTTATCTCCTCGAATAACTCCCTTTTAGTCCCAGTTAAAGTTTCCTTTGGCAGCCTCAGTTCTTCGGTGTCGGCTTTTGTTGACAGTGGAGCTGCAGGAAACTTTATGGATTTAACTTGGGCTAAGGCCTTAGGCATTCCACAGTTACCTTTGGGTAGGTGTGTCACCATGCATGGCTTAGATGGGAGTCCGCTGTCTAATGGGATTATTTCTCTCCGTATACCCCCTGTACTACTTACAGTAGGAGCTCTACATTCCGAGAAAATCGAGTTCTTTCTTACACATTGCCCAGCAGTTCCAGTTGTTCTGGGTCACCCTTGGCTGGCCTTTCATAATCCCACCATTGATTGGCGGTCGGGGGAGATTTTACATTGGGGTACTTTTTGTGATAAGGAATGTATCACGTTTCCAGTCAGAGTAGCAGCTATCATTCCAGAACTCATTCCGGTGGAATACCAGGAGTTTGCTGATGTTTTCTCCAAAGGCAATGCGGACATTCTGCCTCCCCATCGGCCTTATGATTGTGCTATTGAGTTAATTCCTGGTGCCGCATTGCCAAAGGGAAGATTATATGCATTATCCGGGCCAGAAACTGCGGCTATGAATGATTATGTAAAGGAGAGCCTTGAGAAAGGATTTATTAGACCATCAAAATCTCCTTTAAGTGCAGGCTTCTTCTTTGTGGAGAAAAAGGATGGCTCGCTTAGACCTTGCATTGATTTTAGAGCCCTGAATAAGATCTCAGTTAAAAACACCTATCCTTTGCCGTTGATTTCTGTACTCTTTGATCAGTTACGTTCTGCTGTGATTTTTTCTAAAATTGACCTTAGAGGAGCGTACAACCTCATCCGAATTAAATCTGGAGATGAGTGGAAAACGGCCTTCAGTACTCAGTCGGGTCACTACGAATACCTGGTGATGCCGTTCGGCCTGTCCAATGCTCCGGCAGTTTTACAAGACCTCATTAACGATGTGCTCCGTGACTTCCTAGGGAAATTCGTGGTCGTTTACTTAGACGACATCCTGATTTTTTCTGAATCAATGGAACAACATGTTACCCAGGTGCGTCTGGTTCTTCAAAAGTTACGTGAGAATCATTTATATGCCAAGCTGGAGAAGTGTGAGTTTCATGTCACGGAAGTATCTTTTTTAGGGTACATAATTTCCCCTCAGGGATTTTCCATGGAACCAAAGAAACTCCAGGCCATCCTTAGTTGGGCGCAACCCACCAATTTAAAAGCAATTCAGCGCTTTTTAGGGTTTGCGAATTATTATAGGAGGTTCATTCATTCTGTTTCTGACCTGGTTGCTCCCATTGTAGCTCTGACAAAGAAAGGAGCGGATCCTACCAACTGGTCGCGTGAAGCTGAGTTGTCCTTCCGGGCCTTGAAACAAGCCTTTGTCTCGGCTCCAGTCCTCAGACATCCTAATCCGGAATTGCCCTTTGTGGTGGAGGTTGATGCCTCGGAGGTTGGAGTGGGGGCTATCCTTTCTCAAAAGGATCCGGAGTCTCTGGAGTTACATCCTTGTGCCTTTATGTCCAGGAAATTCTCCTCCGTTGAATCCAACTATGACGTTGGTAATCGGGAGTTACTGGCGGTAAAGTGGGCTTTCGAGGAGTGGAGGCATTGGCTGGAGGGAGCAAAACATACTATTTCGGTATTGACTGACCATAAGAACCTGCAATACATTGAATCGGCTAAGTGGCTTAATGCCCGGCAGGCACGTTGGGCATTATTTTTTACGCGTTTCAAATTTATAATCACTTTCAGGCCTGGTTCCAAGAATACTAAGGCTGATGCCCTGTCACGTAGCTTTCTTCCGGTTCACAATAACAATCCTGTTACCCCCATACTTCCATCTTCGGTCATCTGGGCGGGCCTCACACAAGATTTATTTACCCAGTTAAAACAGCTTCAACACCAAGCTCCTAGAATTACTCCTGCTGGTCGTCTTTACGTCCCTGAGTTTTTGAGAGCTACTGTTTTAACGGAATTCTATGATAACAAAGTTTCAGGGCATCCAGGAGTCTCTAAGACATTGGAGTTAGTCTCTCGCTCAGTATGGTGGCCTGGTCTTTCTAAAGACGTCAAGGAATTTGTTTATTCATGTCAGGTTTGTGCACAGCATAAGGTTCCCCGTTCCTTGCCCATCGGGCAACTTATGCCCTTAAATGTTCCTCTCAGGCCGTGGTCTCATATTTCCATGGATTTTGTGGTTGACCTTCCCCTTTCAGCCGGATTCCGAGTCATATGGGTGGTAGTGGACCGTTTTAGTAAAATGGCTCATTTTATTGCTCTTCCCCTTCTGCCCAAGGGTTGGCAGTTTTGTTTCTCCGCCATGTATTCAGGCTTCATGGGTTGCCTACTGATATTGTTTCTGATCGGGGTCCACAATTCATCGCACAATTCTGGAAATGTTTTTGTGCCTCATTGAAGATGAAATTGTCGTTAACCTCCGGTTACCACCCACAATCCAACGGGCAAACCGAACGAGTTAACCAATCATTGAAACAATATTTGCGCTTGTATTCAGCCAAACTCCAGAATGATTGGTCCGAGTTTCTTCCGTTGGCTGAATTTGCTTACAATAATTCTTGTCATTCCTCCACTAAAGAGTCTCCATTCTTTTCAGTTTTTGGTTTTCACCCCAGAGCTAATTCTTTTTTTCATCATTCCTCAGTCTCCTCGCTTACCTTAACCTCCCATCTCAGAGCCATTTGGAAAAAGGTGCACCTTGCTCTCAGAAAAGCGGCCTTTCGAGAGAAGAAATTTTCTGACAGGCTCCGACGTCCTTGCACTTTTAAGGTGGGAGATAGGGTGTGGTTGTCGACTCGCAACATCAGGCTTCGACAGTCCTCGGCTAGACTGGGACCCAAATTTATTGGGCCATTTCTTATTATTAAAAGAGTCAACCCAGTTGCCTTTCGGTTACGTTTACCAAGATCTCTCAGGATTGGAAATACGTTTCATTGTTCCCTGTTGAAACAATACGTTTCTTCCAGTAGATTTCCTTGGAAGATCTCTCAGGGTAGATCTCCAGTGGATGTACAGGGACAACAGGAGTTCTTGGTAGAGAAGGTTCTCGATTCCAAATTGTCCCGGGATCGGCTGTATTTTCTGGTTCACTGGAAAGGCTATGGTCCGGAGGAAAGGTCTTGGGTCCTGGATAAGGATCTTCATGCCCCGAGGCTCAAGAGGGCATTTTTTCGGGAATTTCCTCAGAAACCTGGCTTTAGGGGTTCCTTGACCCCTCCTCAAGGGGGGGGGTACTGTTAGGCGCCGGGGTCCGCTTGATGGTCTGCGCGGCCCGGCGCCTAGCAACTAGAGACGCCGTGCACGTACAGCCGCCGGCTCCCTAGCAACGCTAGACGCCGGGCGCGCTGAGCCGCACGGACCCTAGCAACGGGGACGCCACTGGCGGACCGCGTTCCCCGTTGCTAGGCTTTAGGAAATTTAGATATTCACCTGCTCTCTGGCCGTGCAGCAAGGCAGCTGCACGGCATTTATTCTAATCAGCCTTTAGCAGCTGATTGGAGGACTCCTTGTTAAATACACTCCCAGGGCTTCTCACAGACGCCGGTAATAGCTTCCTGCATGCTGCCTTTGTTTGCTGAGAGTCTGTTTCCAGTCCTGCTGTATCCGGTTATTCCAGTCCTCAGAAGTCCGGTATTCGGGAGTTGTCATCTCATCCCAAGAGGTCGTTTGGTTCCCTGGAGTCCTGACTGATCACCGTTTTATATCCAGTGGTGTTCGTGAGTTGCGGCTCTGCCGTGTGTTGCGGCTCAGCCGCTTTACCTTTTATATTTTGTGTTTGGAGCATTTGCGGAGGGTTCCGCTTCCACAAGTCCTCTCTGGTACTCGGCGGTGCCGGGTAGGAGAATTGGACAAGTGGATATTTTGGTTGTCCTTTTCCCTGGCGGTTTCTCCGCACATATTATAGTTTTAAGTTTGCTTAGCCCCTGGCCTGGTTGTTTAGTTAGAGGGCCTCTTGTTATCACCCTGTCTCGGGTTTCCCTTTGTCTCTCATTAAGACCGGGGGGCATCGAAGTTGGGCAGACATAATCCGCCCTTCAAACGCGGCTGCCAAGGGCTCAAGAAACCATAGTCTCGCAGGGGATTTCAGACAACACGGGTGAGACAACAGAGTTAGGGCGCCAGGGGCTATTTTCCTGTACTGCTCCCTTCCCCAGCATTCCGTTCCAGTGCTCCGGTCCTTGCCATAAGATCTCCTCTGACCAGAGTGCTGGAATCATAACAGATACCCAGACCTAGTTCTGAGAACTACTTTATCTGGATAAACATCAGAAAAGGAGATTAACATGACAGTGCTCCTAAATCTGACACTCTTCTAGCTGATGCCATAGTCAGCAGAAAGAGAACTTTACCTGTCAACCATTTAAAATCCACTTTATTTATTGGTTTCAACAGAGCAACTTGAAGGGCTTTGAGGACTAGACTTAGTAGTAGTATGAACAAAAAGAGGTTGAATGCGCAGCATTCCCTGGGAAAAGTGCGCACATCCTGCAATTTGGCAATTTTCTTTAAGAACCATACAGTCAATGCTGACACTTGTATTCCCAAGGAAGCCGCCCTTAAACCTTTATCCATTCCTGCCTGAAGGAATACTAGAACCCTGGAAACTCTGAAAGATTTCGGGTCCATACTTCTTCCATTGCACCAATGAATATAGGCTTGCTATATTTGGTGATAAATGTGAGCCAAGGAAGTTTCCTTGCTCTGAGCATCTGTGAGAATCCTCTGGACTTTAGGATATAGATTTCAAGAGCCACACCGTCAAGACAGTTGATCCAGATATCTGTGATAACAAGGACCCTGCCTTATTACATCTGGGCGTAGAGGAAACAGAAAAGGTATTTGACATCTTCTGCGGATCCGTGTACCAACGCCTTCTGTGCCAAGCCTGGGCTAATTAGAATCCCGGCATTATTTTCCTCACTATCCTGGGTAGCAGGATGATTTGAGAAAACACATAAGTGAAATGAAATTCCCATTAAAAAGACATCCACAAAGATCACTCCCTGATCCTTTGTTCCTGACCCGATTATGCTCTTTGTTGTTCAGATGGGACTCCATGAGATCTATCTGTGGCCAACCCCACTTGTCTACCCGAGTCTGAAACGACTTTAGGGTGCAAAACCCATTCGCTTACCTGAATGGCGTGTATACTGAGAAATCTGCTCTCCAGTTTAGGAATCCCGGAACGAACCCTGTGGACAAGGCTGGAAGATGGAGTTTTGCACACTTTAGTATGTGATTTACCTCCTTCCTTGCTGTTTAGCTACGTGTTCCTCTCTGAAAGTTGAGGTACACTACTGCCATTTCCTTGTCCTTGCGGATCTGGACCGATTTTCCTTTAGGAGTGTCCCGTGCCTGAATCAGGACCCAGTATATGGCCCGAAGTGCTAACAGGTTTATTAGCAGGCAACTTTCTTCTGTGATACATAGTCCCCGGAATCATAATCTTCCAGACAAGGGCCCCCACAGCCCTGAAGACTGGCATTTGTTGTCAGGATCTCCCAACCTGATATCCAAAAAGGTGTCCTCTGATCTGAATGTGTGTAGCCCCCAGGCTACTGACTTTCTTACCTTTTTGCCAATACCACGTACTTGTTTGTGTATTGTCCATCTGGCCCACCTATACCACCTGGTATTCACAGGTGGTCTACTCTCAGAGAATTTAACCAGGCACCACACTGCTTAACTTCCAACATCAAATGAGATTGGGCATATCCAGTGTGATGCGGCTGTAGATGGAAACAGATGCTGGAGCGGTCTTGAGTTGAATTTTGCCCACTCCACCATGTCTATTGTTGACACCATCAAATCCATCATTCGCATTGCTGCGTGAATTGATATTGTTTGACTATGTAACAACTCCCCTACCTTTACCTTGGATATCTTGTTCCAAAGTAACTATTTTCTGCAGACTTGAATTCAGTACAGCCCCACCGTGAGTCATGTTACGGAACCAGAGATGATTTTTGCCAATTTATGAACCACCTGTGCCTCTGCAGACAAGTTATTGTGTGTTGTAGATGGCACAGAAACCTTTCCTGTATTTGTGCCAGGATAAGAAGGTGGTCAAGGTATGGCAATTTCCTTATCCCCTGCTAGCGGAAATAAATTGCCATAATCATTTTGGTAAATACTCTGGGGCTGTGACTAACCCACAGGGTAAGGCCTAAAACTGAATTGTTGCTGAAGGATGGTAAACCATGAGATAACAGTGGGGGTCATTCCGAGTTGTTCGCACGCAAGCTGCCTTTAGCAGCTTTACACACGCTAAGCCGCCGCCTACTGGGAGTGAATCTTAGCTTATCAAAATTGCGAACGAAAGATTCACTAAATTGCGACCACACACCTCTTAGCAGTTTCTGAGTAGCTCCAGACTTACTCGGCATCTGCGATCAGTTCAGTGCTTGTCGTTCCTGGTTTGACGTCACAAACACACCCAGCGTTCGCCCAGACACTCCTCCGTTTCTCCAGCCACTCCCGCGTTTTTCCCAGAAACGGTAGCGTTTTTTCGCACACACCCATAAAACGGCCTGTTTCCGCCCAGAAACACCCACTTCCTGTCAATCACATTACGATCACCAGAACGAAGAAAAAACTAGAGATGAGCGAGTTCGGTTCCTCGGAATCCGAACCCGCCCGAACTTCAGTTTTTTTTACACGGGTCCGAGCGACTCGGATCTTCCCGCCTTGCTCGGTTAACCCGAGCGCGCCCGAACGTCATCATCACGCTGTCGGATTCTCGCGAGGCTCGGATTCTATCGCAAGACTCGGATTCTATATAAGGAGCCGCGCGTCGCCGCCATTTTCACACGTGCATTGAGATTCATAGGGAGAGGACGTGGCTGGCGTCCTCTCCGTTTATAGAGATTCGAGAAGAGAGTGAGACAGAGAGAGACACAGTAGTAATTTTGGGGAGCATTAGGAGGAGTACTACTACTACTAGTACTTGCTGAAGTGATAGAGATAGTGTGACTGTATTATCTGACTTGTGGGGGAGACACTGACAGTGGGGAGCAGTTAGAGTCTGAGAGCAGGACTCAGGACTCAGGAGTACATATAACGTACAGTGCACACTTTTGCTGCCAGAGTGCCAGCCACACTGCCATTGTTTGTGACCACACTGACCACCAGTATAATATATATTGTGATTGTCTGCTTAGGACTTAGGAGTACTACTTGCAAGTTGCTGATAGTGTGACCAGTAACCTGACCACCAGTTTAATAATCACCACCAGTTTATGAGTTTAATATATATATATATATATAATTGTATATAATATATATATATAATATTGTATACCACCTAGCACCTACCCGTGTTTTTTTTTTCTTTTCTTTCTTATTTATACATACTACTATAGTAGCTTACTGTAGCAGTCTGCGGTGCTGCTGAGCTGACAGTGTCCAGCAGGTCCGTCATCAGTCATTACATAATAAATATATATACCTGTCCGGCTGCAGTACTAGTGATATTATATATACATATATATTGATTTCATCTCATTATCATCCAGTCTATATTATCAGCAGACACAGTACGGTAGTCCACGGCTGTAGCTACCTCTGTGTCGGCACTCTGCAGTCCATCCATAATTGTATACCACCTACCCGTGGTTTTTTTTTTCTTTCTTCTTTATACATACTACTATAGTAGCTTACTGTAGCAGTCTGCGGTGCTGCTGAGCTGACAGTGTCCAGCAGGTCCGTCATCAGTCATTACATAATAAATATATAATATATACCTGTCCGGCTGCAGTACTAGTGATATTATATATACATATATATTGATTTCATCTCATTATCATCCAGTCTATATTATCAGCAGACACAGTACGGTAGTCCACGGCTGTAGCTACCTCTGTGTCGGCACTCGGCAGTCCATCCATAATTGTATACCACCTACCTGTGGTTTTTTTTTTTCTTTCTTCTTTATACATACTACTATAGTAGCTTACTGTAGCAGTCTGCGGTGCTGCTGAGCTGACAGTGTCCAGCAGGTCCGTCATCAGTCATTACATAATAAATATATATACCTGTCCGGCTGCAGTACTAGTGATATTATAAATACATATATATTGATTTCATCTCATTATCATCCAGTCTATATTATCAGCAGACACAGTACGGTAGTCCACGGCTGTAGCTACCTCTGTGTCGGCACTCGGCAGTCCATCCATAATTGTATACCACCTACCCGTGGTTTTTTTTTTTCTTTCTTCTTTATACATACTACTATAGTAGCTTACTGTAGCAGTCTGCGGTGCTGCTGAGCTGACAGTGTCCAGCAGGTCCGTCATCAGTCATTACATAATAAATATATATACCTGTCCGGCTGCAGTACTAGTGATATTATATATACATATATATTGATTTCATCTCATTATCATCCAGTCTATATTATCAGCAGACACAGTACGTTAGTCCACGGCTGTAGCTACCTCTGTGTCGGCACTCGGCAGTCCATCCATAATTGTATACCACCTACCCGTGGTTGTTTTTTTTTTTCTTTCTTCTTTATACATACTACTATAGTAGCTTACTGTAGCAGTCTGCGGTGCTGCTGAGCTGACAGTGTCCAGCAGGTCCGTCATCAGTCATTACATAATAAATATATAATATATACCTGTCCGGCTGCAGTACTAGTGATATTATATATACATATATATTGATTTCATCTCATTATCATCCAGTCTATATTATCAGCAGACACAGTACGGTAGTCCACGGCTGTAGCTACCTCTGTGTCGGCACTCGGCAGTCCATCCATAATTGTATACCACCTACCCGTTGTTGTTGTTTTTTTTCTTCTTTATACATACTACTATAGTAGCTTACTGTAGCAGTCTGCGGTGCTGCTGAGCTGACAGTGTCCAGCAGGTCCGTCATCAGTCATTACATAATAAATATATATACCTGTCCGGCTGCAGTACTAGTGATATTATATATACATATATATTGATTTCATCTCATTATCATCCAGTCTATATTAGCAGCAGACACAGTACGTTAGTCCACGGCTGTAGCTACCTCTGTGTCGGCACTCGGCAGTCCATCCATAAGTATACTAGTATCCATCCATCTCCATTGTTTACCTGAGGTGCCTTTTAGTTGTGCCTATTAAAATATGGAGAACAAAAATGTTGAGGTTCCAAAATTAGGGAAAGATCAAGATCCACTTCCACCTCGTGCTGAAGCTGCTGCCACTAGTCATGGCCGAGACGATGAAATGCCAGCAACGTCGTCTGCCAAGGCCGATGCCCAATGTCATAGTACAGAGCATGTAAAATCCAAAACACCAAATATCAGTAAAAAAAGGACTCCAAAACCTAAAATAAAATTGTCGGAGGAGAAGCGTAAACTTGCCAATATGCCATTTACCACACGGAGTGGCAAGGAACGGCTGAGGCCCTGGCCTATGTTCATGGCTAGTGGTTCAGCTTCACATGAGGATGGAAGCACTCAGCCTCTCGCTAGAAAAATGAAAAGACTCAAGCTGGCAAAAGCACCGCAAAGAACTGTGCGTTCTTCGAAATCCCAAATCCACAAGGAGAGTCCAATTGTGTCGGTTGCGATGCCTGACCTTCCCAACACTGGACGTGAAGAGCATGCGCCTTCCACCATTTGCACGCCCCCTGCAAGTGCTGGAAGGAGCACCCGCAGTCCAGTTCCTGATAGTCAGATTGAAGATGTCAGTGTTGAAGTACACCAGGATGAGGAGGATATGGGTGTTGCTGGCGCTGGGGAGGAAATTGACCAGGAGGATTCTGATGGTGAGGTGGTTTGTTTAAGTCAGGCACCCGGGGAGACACCTGTTGTCCGTGGGAGGAATATGGCCATTGACATGCCTGGTGAAAATACCAAAAAAATCAGCTCTTCGGTGTGGAAGTATTTCAACAGAAATGCGGACAACAGGTGTCAAGCCGTGTGTTGCCTTTGTCAAGCTGTAATAAGTAGGGGTAAGGACGTTAACCACCTCGGAACATCCTCCCTTATACGTCACCTGCAGCGCATTCATAATAAGTCAGTGACAAGTTCAAAAACTTTGGGTGACAGCGGAAGCAGTCCACTGACCAGTAAATCCCTTCCTCTTGTAACCAAGCTCACGCAAACCACCCCACCAACTCCCTCAGTGTCAATTTCCTCCTTACCCAGGAATGCCAATAGTCCTGCAGGCCATGTCACTGGCAATTCTGACGAGTCCTCTCCTGCCTGGGATTCCTCCGATGCATCCTTGAGTGTAATGCCTACTGCTGCTGGCGCTGCTGTTGTTGCTGCTGGGAGTCGATCGTCATCCCAGAGGGGAAGTCGTAAGCCCACTTGTACTACTTCCAGTAAGCAATTGACTGTCCAACAGTCCTTTGCGAGGAAGATGAAATATCACAGCAGTCATCCTGCTGCAAAGCGGATAACTGAGGCCTTGACAACTATGTTGGTGTTAGACGTGCGTCCGGTATCCGCCGTTAGTTCACAGGGAACTAGACAATTTCTTGAGGTAGTGTGCCCCCGTTACCAAATACCATCTAGGTTCCACTTCTCTAGGCAGGCGATACCGAGAATGTACACGGACGTCAGAAAAAGACTCACCAGTGTCCTAAAAAATGCAGTTGTACCCAATGTCCACTTAACCACGGACATGTGGACAAGTGGAGCAGGGCAGGGTCAGGACTATATGACTGTGACAGCCCACTGGGTAGATGTATGGACTCCCGCCGCAAGAACAGCAGCGGCGGCACCAGTAGCAGCATCTCGCAAACGCCAACTCTTTCCTAGGCAGGCTACGCTTTGTATCACCGCTTTCCAGAATACGCACACAGCTGAAAACCTCTTACGGCAATTGAGGAAGATCATCGCGGAATGGCTTACCCCAATTGGACTCTCCTGTGGATTTGTGGCATCGGACAACGCCAGCAATATTGTGTGTGCATTAAATATGGGCAAATTCCAGCACGTCCCATGTTTTGCACATACCTTGAATTTGGTGGTGCAGAATTTTTTAAAAAACGACAGGGGTGTGCAAGAGATGCTGTCGGTGGCCAGAAGAATTGCGGGACACTTTCGGCGTACAGGCACCACGTACAGAAGACTGGAGCACCACCAAAAACAACTGAACCTGCCCTGCCATCATCTGAAGCAAGAAGTGGTAACGAGGTGGAATTCAACCCTCTATATGCTTCAGAGGTTGGAGGAGCAGCAAAAGGCCATTCAAGCCTATACAATTCAGCACGATATAGGAGGTGGAATGCACCTGTCTCAAGCGCAGTGGAGAATGATTTTAACATTGTGCAAGATTCTGATGCCCTTTGAACTTGCCACACGTGAAGTCAGTTCAGACACTGCCAGCCTGAGTCAGGTCATTCCCCTCATCAGGCTTTTGCAGAAGAAGCTGGAGACATTGAAGGAGGAGCTAACACAGAGCGATTCCGCTAGGCATGTGGGACTTGTGGATGGAGCCCTTAATTCGCTTAACAAGGATTCACGGGTGGTCAATCTGTTGAAATCAGAGCACTACATTTTGGCCACCATGCTCGATCCTAGATTTAAAGCCTACCTTGGATCTCTCTTTCCGGCAGACACAAGTCTGCTGGGGTTGAAAGACCTGCTGGTGACAAAATTGTCAAGTCAAGCGGAACGCGACCTGTCAACATCTCCTCCTTCACATTCTCCCGCAACTGGGGGTGCGAGGAAAAGGCTCAGAATTCCGAGCCCACCCGCTGGCGGTGATGCAGGGCAGTCTGGAGCGACTGCTGATGCTGACATCTGGTCCGGACTTGAGGACCTGACAACGATTACGGACATGTCGTCTACTGTCACTGCACATGATTCACTCACCATTGAAAGAATGGTGGAGGATTATATGAGTGACCGCATCCAAGTAGGCACGTCACACAGTCCGTACTTATACTGGCAGGAAAAAGAGGCAATTTGGAGGCCCTTGCACAAACTGGCTTTATTCTACCTAAGTTGCCCTCCCACAAGTGTGTACTCCGAAAGAGTGTTTAGTGCCGCCGCTCACCTTGTCAGCAATCGGCGTACGAGGTTACATCCAGAAAATGTGGAGAAGATGATGTTCATTAAAATGAATTATAATCAATTCCTCCGTGGAGACATTGACCAGCAGCAATTGCCTCCACAAAGTACACGGGGAGCTGAGATGGTGGATTCCAGTGGGGACGAATTGATAATCTGTGAGGAGGGGGATGTACACGGTGATATATCGGAGGATGATGATGAGGTGGACATCTTGCCTCTGTAGAGCCAGTTTGTGCAAGGAGAGATTAATTGATTCTTTTTTGGTGGGGGTCCAAACCAACCCGTCATTTCAGTCACAGTCGTGTGGCAGACCCTGTCACTGAAATGATGGGTTGGTTAAAGTGTGCATGTCCTGTTTATACAACATAAGGGTGGGTGGGAGGGCCCAAGGACAATTCCATCTTGCACCTCTTTTTTCTTTAATTTTTCTTTGCGTCATGTGCTGTTTGGGGAGTATTTTTTGGAAGGGCCAGCCTGCGTGACACTGCAGTGCCACTCCTAGATGGGCCCGGTGTTTGTGTCGGCCACTAGGGTCGCTTATCTTACTCACACAGCTACCTCATTGCGCCTCTTTTTTTCTTTGCGTCATGTGCTGTTTGGGGAGGGTTTTTTGGAAGGGACATCCTGCGTGACACTGCAGTGCCACTCCTAGATGGGCCCGGTGTTTGTGTCGGCCACTAGGGTCGCTTATCTTACTCACACAGCTACCTCATTGCGCCTCTTTTTTTCTTTGCGTCATGTGCTGTTTGGGGAGGGTTTTTTGGAAGGGACATCCTGCGTGACACTGCAGTGCCACTCCTAGATGGGCCCGGTGTTTGTGTCGGCCACTAGGGTCGCTTATCTTACTCACACAGCTACCTCATTGCACCTCTTTTTTTCTTTGCGTCATGTGCTGTTTGGGGAGGGTTTTTTGGAAGGGACATCCTGCGTGACACTGCAGTGCCACTCCTAGATGGGCCCGGTGTTTGTGTCGGCCACTAGGGTCGCTTATCTTACTCACACAGCTACCTCATTGCGCCTCTTTTTTTCTTTGCGTCATGTGCTGTTTGGGGAGGGTTTTTTGGAAGGGACATCCTGCGTGACACTGCAGTGCCACTCCTAGATGGGCCCGGTGTTTGTGTCGGCCACTAGGGTCGCTTATCTTACTCACACAGCTACCTCATTGCGCCTCTTTTTTTCTTTGCGTCATGTGCTGTTTGGGGAGGGTTTTTTGGAAGGGACATCCTGCGTGACACTGCAGTGCCACTCCTAGATGGGCCCGGTGTTTGTGTCGGCCACTAGGGTCGCTTATCTTACTCACACAGCTACCTCATTGCGCCTCTTTTTTTCTTTGCGTCATGTGCTGTTTGGGGAGGGTTTTTTGGAAGGGACATCCTGCGTGACACTGCAGTGCCACTCCTAGATGGGCCCGGTGTTTGTGTCGGCCACTAGGGTCGCTTATCTTACTCACACAGCTACCTCATTGCGCCTCTTTTTTTCTTTGCGTCATGTGCTGTTTGGGGAGGGTTTTTTGGAAGGGACATCCTGCGTGACACTGCAGTGCCACTCCTAGATGGGCCCGGTGTTTGTGTCGGCCACTAGGGTCGCTTATCTTACTCACACAGCTACCTCATTGCGCCTCTTTTTTTCTTTGCGTCATGTGCTGTTTGGGGAGGGTTTTTTGGAAGGGACATCCTGCGTGACACTGCAGTGCCACTCCTAGATGGGCCAGGTGTTTGTGTCGGCCACTAGGGTCGCTTATCTTACTCACACAGCTACCTCATTGCGCCTCTTTTTTTCTTTGCGTCATGTGCTGTTTGGGGAGGGTTTTTTGGAAGGGCCATCCTGCGTGACACTGCAGTGCCACTCCTAGATGGGCCAGGTGTTTGTGTCGGCCACTAGGGTCGCTTAGCTTAGTCATCCAGCGACCTCGGTGCAAATTTTAGGACTAAAAATAATATTGTGAGGTGTGAGGTATTCAGAATAGACTGAAAATGAGTGGAAATTATGGTTTTTGAGGTTAATAATACTTTGGGATCAAAATGACCCCCAAATTCTATGATTTAAGCTGTTTTTTAGTGTTTTTTGAAAAAAACACCCGAATCCGACAAAAAAAATTCGGTGAGGTTTTGCCAAAACGCAGTCGAACCCAAAACACGGCCGCGGAACCGAACCCAAAACCAAAACACAAAACCCGAAAAATTTCAAGTGCACATCTCTAGAAAAAACCTCGTAATGCCGTGAGTAAAATTCCTAACTGCATAGCAAATTTACTTGGCGCAGTCGCACTGCGGACATTGCGCATGCGCATTAGCGACTAATCGCTCCGTTGCGAGAAAAAAATACCGAGCGAACAACTCGGAATGACCTCCATTGATGGACAGTGCTATAGGAGCCTGAAGGTAAGATTCCTGATTTATCCAGGAATACCATGTAATCTACTGGCTCCACACCAAACTATGGAGTGCCATCTCTCTATGTGAACCGTGGTACCCAAATTTATTTGAAATTGAGAATGGGGCAAGGGATCGTTTTTGACTGAGGTGGTAATAAATCCCCCCATTGTGCATGGGTTACTGGAATGACTATTCCTGACAAAAACATTTTCTGAATTGCTTCATGCAAATCCCTTGCCTACGCCTCTACCCGAGACGGGCTGAAACAGAAGAACCTTTGAGGAGGATGGTTCTAGAAAGGAAAGTATAACCTAGAGATACCGCTTCTTGCACCCAGGCATCTAGACTGCTACCAGATCTGTGCAACTGAAGAAGTCGGCCCCTTATCCTTTTGGAGTCCCCCAGAAGGAGGTCCGCACCATCATGCTGATGGCTTATCCTCTGGTTTGGAAGCTGGCCCTCTGGTTAACTGTTAACTCCTTCCCAAACAGAAACTTTCAGCCAAGGCAAAGTTTCCAGAACTGTCTTAGATTCTGAATCAGCTTTCCATGTATGTGAGCCAAACTGCTCTGCGAACAGCTATTGTTTATGCTGATGCCCTAGAACATTAGTGTCCATATGAGCTATATGGGATTCTTGCTCACTTGCATGTGCTGAAAACCTGTCTTCCAGTACCTCAGCCCAATGTACCTACAGCACCTGGTATTACAAGGTGGTCTCCCCTCCAAGAACTAACCAGGCCCAACACTGCTTAGCTTCCAAGATCTAGTGAGATTGGGCCTGTCCAGTGTGGTGTAGCCGTTGATTGCAAGGTGAAGTCATGGCTGGCCTTATGACTGCCCCAGACTAAGAGAATATGGTCTTTTTTGAAAACCATTCCTCTTTTGATGGCAGAGGCCATATAGATTTTTGCACTATCAATGATATGTATATCTATTTTGGGAGACACTTCCCTATTTTAAACAGTCCCCAGCTGGAAAAAGATATTGCAATCCCATTTACCGGGCATTCTATTTTATTGGGTGTAACCCAAACCTTTTTCCTAAATTCTGCCCTCATGAAGAGGCCCTTTGGGACGTTTGAACACAGGTGCCTTATTTTTACCCCAGGCTCTGCTGCCTTTATTGACAGACTAGCCTTTTTTGCTCTCATTTATTCAGCTTATTCATTTAGCGGATACCTTTTACCTGTTCTTTGTATGCTGAAGTAGAGTATATGGAGCTTGCATCGTCTGATGATTATCATGTGTAGTCTGTGAAGTCGATGATTTATTTATCTTCGGTTCGTCTGCTCGTCTTATTGGAGAAGCTGTTGGGGATATACCGCAAGTAGTGAGCTGCATGGGTTAATAGTATAAGAATTAACTTTTCAGGTAAACTGGACAAGGTCTGTGCAAACATCGCCCCAATGAGTCTATCTATACCTGATGTAGATCAGAGAAGTATTATGCTAAACAGCAAACCATTTTACACATAAACCATACTGTACCAGATCATAGAGGATAATACAGTTTTTGCAAAACAACAATATATGAGTGTTGGTGTTACTGCAAGTGTACCCTCGTCACCTTAGCCGCTTTCAGACATGATAAATAAAAAGTGATATCATGTATGACCCTCCCATACACCTGCATTGAGGATCAGCAGATCAACCGACAATCATTTATATTAAGTCAGCAATCACACTAGCAGTCGGTCACATGTTATATATTAGTCATATGAGCATATTATCAATTATAAACACATCTCAAAGTATGTAGGAGTATATATTACTGAATTCTGTTCTATACAGATCTTTAACGTATTCAGACGCATTGCGAAGAAAATCACAGTAATGTACACAGACTCATATGCAATAGGCACTAAAGTTAACTATTCATACTAACAAAAGTAGATAGAAATTTAGTGTTGTATAACCCGTACTCAGTAGAGTGGGATACAGGGAGACTTACCCCACTACCAGGATCGATCAATACGTTAGCGAACGCTGAGTCGATCCAGACGCTACTAGTGTACACTGCCGCTCCGGGAACTTATAGTGAACACAGACGCTCAGTGAACGCACTGTGCATGCAGACGCACTGGTCTGCGACCCGGTCTCCATGCGGTAACGCTTAGTGTACACAGACGCAGCGTCCTATGCTGCAACTGAGACCCCTCGTGGTAGCGTCTGAGACGGAAGTGAAGCAAACGGTACATGGCGGGAGACTCGCGGAAACTGGTCATGAACTGGGGGGAGGGGTGACCAGGAGAGCGTCTGACACCCCACCGCTGACGTCAACCCTAGGGATCGCAGCCTCATACTAATCCTGGTGCCTTATGATCCCTAAGGCCTAGCACTGGAGCACCCGTGGTGGCGGCACGCCAGCTACTGTTTGGTAGTCTCCTCCCAATACAGTGCGGCTGTGTCCGTATTCCCCCTTCTAAGTGGAACCGATGCCTTACCTTCTCCCTGTGCTCCGGCCACAGCCTGGTAACGTCTGCTGGACATGCTAATATATCCGACACAGACGCCCGTCGAGACAGCACTTGTACCATGGGTAAGCGTTGTTGCGACCTGGCGGAGAGTTGTTGGAGCGACTCTTTCCAATATGCATGTAAGACGCTGTTAGGAAAAATCACTCAGAAAACATCGTAAGACTATAAAAATATATTAATAAAGCTTAGGGCTGCCAAAGAACAGCAGCCCTGTGACCATGGTCCGGCTCCTGCCGCACCAAACAAAAAACTGATTTGCCTGAGCCAGTGGGCGGGGATATATGGACGAGCCCGTTGCATCCTGGGAGGACTGAAAGCTTGTGATCGTTTGGTGCCAATCCGCTGTCGCTCCATCATATCCCATTGTTATCCTGTGGATAACCTGTGGACCCTACCAGAGAAAACTTAAATTCAATTCAATTCATGCATTCAATAGCATGGAGCCCGAGGCGACTACATTCTCATTGATTTGAATATGCATGGGTCAGTTGCAACTGTCGATGGTGTTCTTTATTTGCATATGCATTGCGGTTCTGCCAATACATATGCACATTTGCGAATGCATCTATGGGTTTTTTTTATACTTTCTGGGCGGCTCTTCACATGCGATTTTTAGCAATAGCAGATTTGAAAAAAAAAAATCTCAACTCAGTCTCAATTGCGATCCATAATGAATTAGGCCCTAAGATGGTATACACTCCTTACTTAGGAAATAAAGTCAGGTCCCATATGCCAATGGAGTACATTTACTGTGCATGTAAGTATATTGCATAAAGATTTATTCAAAAAAATTCCACAGAAAATAAGGAAAAAAAAAGTTGCAAACCTGCAAGACATATACTGAAATTTGCTTATTACCCCAATTACGAGGTCCACAATTAGTTAGTATTTCCAACGCATTTCGTCTGGTCAATCAGACTTCTTCAAGTGTACTTTTTCTTTTAGTTGTGCATCTTACAACCCTTTCATATCAATAAACCAGGGTTACTGAACATAGTTTCAAGCTGTGTCTCAGCAGCTTGAAACCCCATTTATGCTATAGGCTGGAATTGGGTTATTGCCGGGTCTTCCCTTTGCGAGCTTAGCGATTACATAACCTCCAAGTGCTAGTGTTCCTGCTTTCTGTATGGTTTTAGCGTGACCCGGATTAGAATGGGGAAAAGTCAAACTTAGTGAGGGATGGTGCATTCGCACACTTGGAGGGGGATAGGGTCAAAGGCACTCTGGGGAGCAGAGGCACAGTTAGGAAATGTCTGCATGCCTCTATTACTGTGAATGTAGGTAAGAAGGAAGATAGTTGGAGGTGAGGCATAGGATGAGCTGACAGGAGACCGAGGCGGTCTCTAGACTGAATCTTCCTCCCTAATATCAGAGGAAGGTCTCTGCTGCATCTAAGTTCAGACCTGCCTCTGAGGATGCACACTGTCAGTCAGGAAAAGGGTTTGGTGTAGAAGTTGGTGCTGTAGTTTTTATATGTCGTATCTATGAAATAAAAGGGGGTGGGAGAGAAGGGGCTGATGGGCCTCTTCCCTATCTTACCTACCAAGGTATCTTTGGGAGTGCTGTAATGCGTACCAGTACTCACGGGTTCAAGAGGCTTCGTCAAGCATATAATGGTATCTTTTCCTCGTCCAGTGGCATTGATAACCCAGGAATGGAGTATGGAGTAGTGACACAATTTTTTTTACATCACACAAATGTTAAAATAAGAACTAGGGTTATTTTAACATTTAACAGATACCTTGATAGTTTTCAGTCACATAATTTGAGTGTAAGTTAGGGATGCACCTGAAAATGTTGTAGACTGCTAGAAACACCTTTACATTTAAAGAATCCTTGATGTGCTTTCCACTGCCTCACCCTATGTAAGTGAGGTACGCCCTAAGCTAGAAATAAGCCACTCCGTATCACCCCTGTGAATACCGATATTTCAGACTTAAAGAAACCTTGATGAGCGTTTCATTATCATATACCATGTAAACAAGGGATATCTCTCAACACCTCCAATACTCCCATAGAACTGGAAAAAGTTAATATCACCATCCCTTAGGACAGAGGTTCTCAAACTTGGTCCTCGGGAGCCCACACAGTGCATGTTTTGCAGGTAACCCAGCAGGTGCACAGGTGTATTAATTACTCACTGACACATTTTAAAAGGTCCACAGGTGGAGCTAATTATTTCACTTGCGATTCTGTGAGGAGACCTGCAAAACATGCACTGTTTGGGGTCCTGAGGACCGAGTTTGAGAACCTCTGCCTTAGGACAAAAAAACTTTTCTTAAACAATTTTTATCTTTTTAAATTTAATTTCATGTACCGATGATACCAGGAGAGAACATCATTATCACAACGAATAAAAAGAAGAAAACAAAGGGACATATATATAAGTATAAATTCCATTACATTTGTACCCATACCTTACATTTGTCCTCATATCTTACATCTGTACCTTACAGTTCCAGATCATTCTTCAGAAAGGGAAGAGGCCCACTAGTCCCTTCTCTCCCGAGTCCCACCCCCTTTTTTTCATAGATACGATATATAAAAACCACAGTGGCAACTTCCACACCAAACTCTTTTGCATACTTTGGACTACTATTGGATCCTTTTGGGATTGATCCATAGGTGTTAGTAAGAGGCAGCAGGAGTTTTCCATGAGGAGCATCACATATTCCCCTAAAAATCCTTTTTTTGAATGTCAGTCAGGAAAGTCCACAGTGCCCTGATGATCCTTGCAGCTAACTGCTTCTTACTCTCATGCTGACATCTGAGTGTGGATAAGATGCTGTTTGCAGGTGAGATTATATAGGTACGCTGCAGGCAGGGGTGTATCTAGGGGTCCGAGTGCCCCTGGCAAAGTAAGTGGCTGGCGCACCCCCCCTACACACATTTTAAATAAGGTGTGAGTATTGGAAATGGGGCATGGTCTTGTGGGGGAAGGGCGTGGACACAATACAACTTCCAATTCAAATTATGCCACACAGTAGTGCCCCTTATTCACATTACACTGCACAGTAGTGTCTCAAATTCACGTTAAACCATCCCTCACCCCTAACCCACCTTTCCCACAGCTTGACCCTAACCTGCCCCCCCCCCCCCAGCCTCTTCAGTGGTGCCTAACCCTATCCCACCCTTCCTAATCTCCCTCCCTGCAGCCTAACCCTAACACTCACGGCCTAACCCTCCCAAGCGGTTTGCCAGTGGAGACTTTGGCACCAACTCGATCCGGATTTTGGCATTCTGCATCGCTATCTGTTTTGGGACGCCAGCATCAGCATTCCGAGCAGTTTCGGGATGCTGGCGTCAGCTTTCCAACCGCCGGGATGCCAAACGCCTTAATGTCTCATATGTCACCCCTGCCTGAACTTCCTCCTTCCCTTACTTACTCTCATGCCCTCTGTTTCTCTTTAGCCCTGTAGTTTTCACTCCCTCATTCCATCTCTCAGTCTCACCCCTGCACCTCACTCCCTCCTTTCCTCTATCACCCATGTACCTCACTCCCTCCTTCCATATCTCACATAACACCTGTACCTCACTCCCACCTTCCATCTCTCACACCTCTTCTTCACTCCCACCTTCCGTCTCCCCTGCACCTCGCTCCCACCTTCCATCTCTCACACCTCTTCTTCACTCCCACCTTTCGTTTCCCCTGCACCTCGCTCCCACCTTCCATCTCCCCTGCACCTCGCTCCCACCTTCCATCTCTCACACCTCTTCTTCACTCCCACCTTCAGTCTCCCCTGCACCTCGCTCCCACCTTCCATCTCTTACACCTCTTCTTCACTCCCACCTTTCGTTTCCCCTGCACCTCGCTCCCACCTTCCATCTCCCCTGCACCTCGCTCCCACCTTCCATCTCTCACACCTCTTCTTCACTCCCACCTTCAGTCTCCCCTGCACCTCGCTCCCACCTTCCATCTCTTACACCTCTTCTTCACTCCCACCTTCCATTTCCCCTGCACCACGCTCCCACCTTCCATCTCCCCTGCACCTCGCTCCCACCTTCCATCTCTCACACCTCTTCTTCACTCCCACCTTCAGTCTCCCCTGCACCTCGCTCCCACCTTCCATCTCCCCTGCACCTCGCTCCCACCTTCCATTTCCCACACCTCTTCTTCACTCCCACCTTCTAGCTCCCCTGCACCTCGCTCCCACCTTCCATCTCTCACACCTCTTCTTCACTCCCACCTTCAGTCTCCCCTGCACCTCGCTCCCACCTTCCATCTCCCCTGCACCTCGCTCCCACCTTCCATCTCTCACACCTCTTCTTCACTCCCACCTTCAGTCTCCCCTGCACCTCGCTCCCACCTTCCATCTCCCCTGCACCTCGCTCCCACCTTACATTTCTCACACCTCTTCTTCACTCCCACCTTCTAGCTCCCCTGCACCTCGCTCCCACCTTCCATCTCCCCTGCACCTCGCTCCCACCTTACATTTCTCACACCTCTTCTTCACTCCCACCTTCTAGCTCCCCTGCACCTCGCTCCCACCTTCCATCTCCCCTGCACCTCGCTCCCACCTTACATTTCTCACACCTCTTCTTCACTCCCACCTTCTAGCTCCCCTGCACCTCGCTCCCACCTTACATCTCTCACACCTCTTCTTCACTCGCACCTTCCATCTTCCCTGCACCTCGCTCCCACCTTACATCTCTCACACCTCTTCTTCACTCCCACCTTCCATCTCCCCTGCACCTCGCTCCCACCTTACATCTCTACTGGTACAGAATATTCTGTGGCATTTAAATACAAAGTAATATGTTCAGGTCAACAATTTATAGGAGCAGACAAAAAAAAGATTTACAGGATAAATTAAATAAAATTAGCTACTGTACAGTAAAAATGCTGTTTGGAACTGGCTTCATTTACCTGCTAGCCGAAAATGATTGCGAAATGTTCTATCCATAAAAACATGTAATTTTTCTTAACTTGGTAGTGCATCCAGGATTACTTGTATAGCATGACCTTTGCAACTTTTGTGTCCCATTACTAAGTCTCCAATGACTCATATGCAACAAAGACTACTAAAATCGCAATCAGAATTTGTTCTACAGTCCTTTATAATGTAAATGTTAAGTAAAAATGTAATCTTATTGGCTTTCGGTAAAGACTAACATCTCGCAGCGAATGCGCAAAGCAGCAAACAGCACATAATTTGCTTTACAGCATGGATAGTTTTAATAAGCTTAAATTTCTAAGAATCCAAAAGATTTTGAGTACAAATTATGGGAAACCTGTATGTTTCAAAACACAATTTTTACCCACCCATTACTTATCTAGCTTAAAATGGGAAAGAGTGGAAACAAATGACAAAAAATAAAATAAAAGTAAAAATTCACACTTGGGTACAAATTATAATAAAGGAAACAGTCCAACCATGTTCAGTCCACACATATTGCTATACATGGTGAACACATTTGCTGGCACTCTGTCACTCTGTCTAGACAAAATAGGCCATGTCCCAACTAGACAAACCATGGGCATACTACTTCCGCTTTGTATGCCATGCCAATATAGTGAGCTACAAGTTGGGACAGTGTGGGGAAATACTGTAAATACTCTTGGTGAATGCTATTATAGATATACTATATGTGCTGGACAATTGTTTCTGAAATCCAGTGAGAGTTTATCCGTGCAGTCTGTACACAGAACATGAAATGGGATGTAGTCATGTTACCGGTGGTCGGTATCCAGGCAGTCAGCAGACTGACGCTGGGATCCCAACCGCCAGAATGCCAACAGGGGTCCAGGGCTATTGCCACTCGTGGGTGTCCACGGCACCCATAGAGTGGGAATAGAACCTGTGTTGAGCACAGTGAGCCACCGAGCCTGCAAGGAGCTTCATTGTGCTCACTCCCCTGCCGTCATTCTGCCGGCCTGGATCCCATCATCACTATGCTGACCGCTGGGATTCCGACCCCAACCGCATGAAACAAAGGGATGTAGTCAGAATGTCAACACTGTGAAAACTAAGGATACTGTAATGTCAACAGGTACAGCATGTCCAAAAGAAAACAAAAACAGCTAGGCGCTGGGTGATACAAACCTATTAATCATATATTGAAAAAATGTGTATATTCAATCACAGCAGCAGAAAAAACTATATACAGTATGCTTGTGAACATATATTATTCTATACATCATTCTAACGGTTGATGTAGAAGAAGAGAACTACAATTTAGTGAGAGCATGCGCTAATCCATATCACCATAAAGTCTGACATGTGCAGAAAGTACAGCATAGGAATAATCATATAATCATATAATGTTTGTGTGATGCTCTGTGGTGGTTTGGCTGGGGTAGTTTGGAGGTACCCTGCACCACAGAGGCGAACCCCTATAATGTTAGGGACCTGTCCGATGAGGTCACCGCGATGATGGTGGCCAGGCTCATATATTGGGCAATATATGCCAAGAACCTCTGATATGATGGTTATTATAATTCCAATGGTTGTATGGTGCACATGCGCTCTTGTTCCTATACTGTATGCCTCGTAACATGGTCTGCATGTGTGTTCAGTGAGATGCTGTCATTCAACTTGGTGCTGACAGCGATTCACTTTATAGAAGCATGTGGAGAGATGGAGCAGGACCACTGGAGGGACATGTTATGATTTTTTTTTAAAGACTTTAGATACAGACTGTGGAGGGGAAAATAAACAAACAAATAAACAAATGGGGGCTGAACTCGAAAATATGAGGTCCAAGGGTCCCATGCTTTAGAAAAAGACGTGTTATGGGTAATACTTGAAATAAATTCCATCTTGTAAACATGCCATATCCAGGGGAGCCTAGTATGTAGCGATGGATGATATATATATATATATTTTTTTATTGGTTTCCTTGAATCTGTAGTTTTGCTTTGCCCAGAGCCTACAATGCTGGTAAGACGGTCCTGCCTACAGGCTCGGTAACACAGATCTAGACATTCTTTGCTACAATTGTTCCAAGCACTAATATAATTCTTACAGCTGAAATGAATCTTATTACTCAGATACGTGGGAAGCTGCCTCTGCTTCTCACTTTGGAAATATCATCACATTTGTTTAGTGGAGTTGTTGGAGACTGATTTTCTAAACAAGTAATATAAACTACACAACCTGGGAGAAAATCTGTCACACTGAGAAGGTGGGAGAGTGATTAACAATGCACTGCTAATTGGCTGGCTGCTTCTGAAGATTTAGAAGTGGCACCTATAGATTGAATCTCTCAGGAGGTGCGATGGGAGATGAGTTTATACAAATATACGCCTTTGTGTACATGAATAATTAAGAGTAAGATGCGCTCTATACAATCTAATTGGAATATAACAAGTATTGCTTCAGTTTTATACACTAAAAAGAAGGAGCTGCACTAGGTAAATATACAAAGAGCAATACTGCCCTTTTTTTAGGGTTTTCCAGTTTTGAATAATATTTAATCAGGGTTTTGAGTTTTTAATCATGTCCTGATGAGACGCTACTTCCGAACACAGAAACATATAGAAAAGACTCCCTATATTGCAGTACATTACTGTCTTGGAAATGTTTTAAGATAAACTATAACCTTTATAGATAATAATAAATAAATCCATCCCCAGGGATGTTATATCTGCCCACCCTGCAGGGGATAAAACATGTGCAGAGAGAGTTAGATTGGAGGGGGGGGGAGGGGTGTTCAAACTGCAATCTATATTGCAGTGTAAAACTAAAGCTGCCAGTATTTACCCTGCACAGAAACAACATAACCCACCCAAATCTAACTGTCTCTGTATATGTTATATCTGCCCCCCCCCCTGCAGTGCACATGGTTTTGCCTATTAGCTGACAAATTTGCTGCTGCGATCAGATCTGAATTAGGCCCTATGTGTGACACATTCAAGGAGTGTACGCACCCAGGCGATCCTGTGTTTGGACGGTGCATTATCCTAGCTAACAGGTGCTACTAATCGGCTAGCTGCAGTTTCATCTCTGACCTTACAGAAAACCTGTACTGGATCCATGTCCAACTTCTCACATTTAAACAGGTTAAATCCTGCTGTCCCTGCAACACTCCTCCACCCTTCACTTCAACCACCTTGGTGAAGCTGAGAATTTTCAGGTGCACTGTCTGCTTTGCCTACATTTATTTGTGCCATCTACCTGGGAACACAGCCCTCCACCATCCTCCAGAGTTTTCCTTGTTTACCCTTTTAATCCTCCTCCCCTAACTTCACCACAGGGTTGTGATGATGATAGGGACCCACAAACCTTGTGGAAAGGGCATCTGCATTTAGGTGCTGTTTACCAGGATGATGCTGCATATCAAACTTAAATGACTGTAGGGCCAAAAATCAACAGGTCACACAAGCATTTACTAGAGATGAGCGCCTGAAATTTTTCGGGTTTTGTGTTTTGGTTTTGGGTTCGGTTCCGCGGCCGTGTTTTGGGTTCGACCGCGTTTTGGCAAAACCTCACCGAATTTTTTTTGTCGGATTCGGGTGTGTTTTGGATTCGGGTGTTTTTTTTCAAAAAACCCTAAAAAACAGCTTAAATCATAGAATTTGGGGGTCATTTTGATCCCATATTATTATTAACCTCAAAAACCATAATTTCCACTCATTTTCAGTCTATTCTGAATACCTCACACCTCACAATATTATTTTTAGTCCTAAAATTTGCACCGAGGTCGCTGGATGACTAAGCTAAGCGACCCTAGTGGCCGACACAAACACCTGGCCCATCTAGGAGTGGCACTGCAGTGTCACGCAGGATGTCCCTTCCAAAAAACCCTCCCCAAACAGCACATGACGCAAAGAAAAAAAGAGGCGCAATGAGGTAGCTGTGTGAGTAAGATTAGCGACCCTAGTGGCCGACACAAACACCGGGCCCATTTAGGAGTGTCACTGCAGTGTCACGCAGGATGTCCCTTCCAAAAAACCCTCCCCAAACAGCACATGATGCAAAGAAAAAAAGAGGCGCAATGAGGTAGCTGTGTGAGTTAGATTAGCGACCCTAGTGGCCGACACAAACACCGGGCCCATTTAGGAGTGTCACTGCAGTGTCACGCAGGATGTCCCTTCCAAAAAACCCTCCCCAAACAGCACATGACGCAAAGAAAATAAGAGGCGCAATGAGGTAGCTGTGTGAGTAAGATTAGCGACCCTAGTGGCCGACACAAACACCGGGCCCATCTAGGAGTGGCACTGCAGTGTCACGCAGGATGGCCCTTCCAAAAAACCCTCCCCAAACAGCACATGACGCAAAGAAAAATTAAAGAAAAAAGAGGCGCAAGATGGAATTGTCCTTGGGCCCTCCCACCCACCCTTATGTTGTATAAACAGGACATGCACACTTTAACCAACCCATCATTTCAGTGACAGGGTCTGCCACACGACTGTGACTGATATGACGGGTTGGTTTGGACCCCCACCAAAAAAGAAGCAATTAATCTCTCCTTGCACAAACTGGCTCTACAGAGGCAAGATGTCCACCTCATCATCATCCTCCGATATATCACCGTGTACATCCCCCTCCTCACAGATTATCAATTCGTCCCCACTGGAATCCACCATCTCAGCTCCCTGTGTACTTTGTGGAGGCAATTGCTGCTGGTCAATGTCTCCGCGGAGGAATTGATTATAATTCATTTTAATGAACATCATCTTCTCCACATTTTCTGGATGTAACCTCGTACGCCGATTGCTGACAAGGTGAGCGGCGGCACTAAACACTCTTTCGGAGTACACACTTGTGGGAGGGCAACTTAGGTAGAATAAAGCCAGTTTGTGCAATGGCCTCCAAATTGCCTCTTTTTCCTGCCAGTATAAGTATGGACTGTGTGACGTGCCTACTTGGATGCGGTCACTCATATAATCCTCCACCATTCTTTCAATGGTGAGAGAATCATATGCAGTGACAGTAGACGACATGTCCGTAATCGTTGTCAGGTCCTTCAGTCCGGACCAGATGTCAGCATCAGCAGTCGCTCCAGACTGCCCTGCATCACCGCCAGCGGGTGGGCTCGGAATTCTGAGCCTTTTCCTCGCACCCCCAGTTGCGGGAGAATGTGAAGGAGGAGATGTTGACAGGTCGCGTTCCGCTTGACTTGACAATTTTCTCACCAGCAGGTCTTTCAACCCCAGCAGACTTGTGTCTGCCGGAAAGAGAGATCCAAGGTAGGCTTTAAATCTAGGATCGAGCACGGTGGCCAAAATGTAGTGCTCTGATTTCAACAGATTGACCACCCGTGAATCCTTGTTAAGCGAATTAAGGGCTCCATCCACAAGTCCCACATGCCTAGCGGAATCGCTCCGTGTTAGCTCCTCCTTCAATGTCTCCAGCTTCTTCTGCAAAAGCCTGATGAGGGGAATGACCTGACTCAGGCTGGCAGTGTCTGAACTGACTTCACGTGTGGCAAGTTCAAAGGGCAGCAGAACCTTGCACAACGTTGAAATCATTCTCCACTGCGCTTGAGACAGGTGCATTCCACCTCCTATATCGTGCTCAATTGTATAGGCTTGAATGGCCTTTTGCTGCTCCTCCAACCTCTGAAGCATATAGAGGGTTGAATTCCACCTCGTTACCACTTCTTGCTTCAGATGATGGCAGGGCAGGTTCAGTAGTTTTTGGTGGTGCTCCAGTCTTCTGTACGTGGTGCCTGTACGCCGAAAGTGTCCTGCAATTCTTCTGGCCACCGACAGCATCTCTTGCACGCCCCTGTCGTTTTTTAAATAATTCTGCACCACCAAATTCAAGGTATGTGCAAAACATGGGACGTGCTGGAATTTGCCCATATTTAATGCACACACAATATTGCTGGCGTTGTCCGATGCCACAAATCCACAGGAGAGTCCAATTGGGGTAAGCCATTCCGCGATAATCTTCCTCAGTTGCCGTAAGAGGTTTTCAGCTGTGTGCGTATTCTGGAAAGCGGTGATACAAAGCGTAGCCTGCCTAGGAAAGAGTTGGCGTTTGCGAGATGCTGCTACTGGTGCCGCCGCTGCTGTTCTTGCGGCGGGAGTCCATACATCTACCCAGTGGGCTGTCACAGTCATATAGTCCTGACCCTGCCCTGCTCCACTTGTCCACATGTCCGTGGTTAAGTGGACATTGGGTACAGCTGCATTTTTTAGGACACTGGTGACTCTTTTTCTGAGGTCTGTGTAAATTTTCGGTATCGCCTGCCTAGAGAAATGGAACCTAGATGGTATTTGGTACCGGGGACACAGTACCTCCAACAAGTCTCTAGTTGGCTCTGCAGTAATGATGGATACCGGAACCACGGTTCTCACCACCCAGGATGCCAAGGCCTCAGTTATCCGCTTTGCAGTAGGATGACTGCTGTGATATTTCATCTTCCTCGCAAAGGACTGTTGGACAGTCAATTGCTTGGTGGAAGTAGTAAAAGTGGTCTTACGACTTCCCCTCTGGGATGACCATCGACTCCCAGCAGCAACAACAGCAGCGCCAGCAGCAGTAGGCGTTACACGCAAGGATGCATCGGAGGAATCCCAGGCAGGAGAGGACTCGTCAGAATTGCCAGTGACATGGCCTGCAGGACTATTGGCATTCCTGGGGAAGGAGGAAATTGACACTGAGGGAGTTGGTGGGGTGGTTTGCGTGAGCTTGGTTACAAGAGGAAGGGATTTACTGGTCAGTGGACTGCTTCCGCTGTCACCCAAAGTTTTTGAACTTGTCACTGACTTATTATGAATGCGCTGCAGGTGACGTATAAGGGAGGATGTTCCGAGGTGGTTAACGTCCTTACCCCTACTTATTACAGCTTGACAAAGGGAACACACGGCTTGACACCTGTTGTCCGCATTTCTGTTGAAATAGTTCCACACCGAAGAGCTGATTTTTTTGGTATTTTCACCAGGCATGTCAACGGCCATATTCCTCCCACGGACAACAGGTGTCTCCCCGGGTGCCTGACTTAAACAAACCACCTCACCATCAGAATCCTCCTGGTCAATTTCCTCCCCAGCGCCAGCAACACCCATATCCTCCTCATCCTGGTGTACTTCAACACTGACATCTTCAATCTGACTATCAGGAACTGGACTGCGGGTGCTCCTTCCAGCACTTGCAGGGGGCGTGCAAATGGTGGAAGGCGCATGCTCTTCACGTCCAGTGTTGGGAAGGTCAGGCATCGCAACCGACACAATTGGACTCTCCTTGTGGATTTGGGATTTCGAAGAACGCACAGTTCTTTGCGGTGCTACTGCTTTTGCCAGCTTGAGTCTTTTCATTTTTCTAGCGAGAGGCTGAGTGCCTCCATCCTCATGTGAAGCTGAACCACTAGCCATGAACATAGGCCAGGGCCTCAGCCGTTCCTTGCCACTCCGTGTGGTAAATGGCATATTGGCAAGTTTACGCTTCTCCTCCGACAATTTTATTTTAGGTTTTGGAGTCCTTTTTTTACTGATATTTTGTGTTTTGGATTTGACATGCTCTGTACTATGACATTGGGCATCGGCCTTGGCAGACGACGTTGCTGGCATTTCATCGTCTCGGTCATGACTAGTGGCAGCAGCTTCAGCACGAGGTGGAAGTGGATCTTGATCTTTCCCTAATTTTGGAACCTCAACATTTTTGTTCTCCATATTTTAATAGGCACAACTAAAAGGCACCTCAGGTAAACAATGGAGATGGATGTATACTAGTATACAATTATGGACGGACTGCCGAGTGCTGACACAGAGGTAGCTACAGCCGTGAACTACCGTACTGTACTGTGTCTGCTGCTAATATAGACTGGTTGATAAAGAGATGTAGTAGTATGTATGTATAAAGAAGAAAGAAAAAAAAACCTCGGGTAGGTGGTATACAATTATGGACGGACTGCCGAGTGCCGACACAGAGGTAGCTACAGCCGTGGACTACCGTACTGTACTGTGTCTGCTGCTAATATAGACTGGTTGATAGATGTAGTAGTATGTATGTATAAAGAAGAAAGAAAAAAAAACCTCGGGTAGGTGGTATACAATTATGGACGGACTGCCGAGTGCCGACACAGAGGTAGCTACAGCCGTGAACTACCGTACTGTACTGTGTCTGCTGCTAATATAGACTGGTTGATAAAGAGATGTAGTAGTATGTATGTATAAAGAAGAAAGAAAAAAAAACCACGGGTAGGTGGTATACAATTATGGACGGACTGCCGAGTGCCGACACAGAGGTAGCTACAGCCGTGAACTACCGTACTGTACTGTGTCTGCTGCTAATATAGACTGGTTGATAAAGAGATGTAGTAGTATGTATGTATAAAGAAGAAAGAAAAAAAAACCACGGGTAGGTGTTATACAATTATGGACGGACTGCCGAGTGCCGACACAGAGGTAGCTACAGCCGTGAACTACCGTACTGTACTGTGTCTGCTGCTAATATAGACTGGTTGATAAAGAGATGTAGTAGTATGTATGTATAAAGAAGAAAGAAAAAAAAACCACGGGTAGGTGGTATACAATTATGGACGGACTGCCGAGTGCCGACACAGAGGTAGCTACAGCCGTGAACTACCGTACTGTGTCTGCTGCTAATATAGACTGGTTGATAAAGAGATGTAGTAGTATGTATGTATAAAGAAGAAAGAAAAAAAAACCACGGGTAGGTGGTATACAATTATGGACGGACTGCCGAGTGCCGACACAGAGGTAGCTACAGCCGTGAACTACCGTACTGTGTCTGCTGCTAATATAGACTGGTTGATAAAGAGATGTAGTAGTATGTATGTATAAAGAAGAAAGAAAAAAAAACCTCGGGTAGGTGGTATACAATTATGGACGGACTGCCGAGTGCCGACACAGAGGTAGCTACAGCCGTGAACTACCGTACTGTGTCTGCTGCGACTGGATGATAAATAATGATATAAAAAATATATATATATCACTACTGCAGCCGGACAGGTATATATTATATAATGACGGACCTGCTGGACACTGTCTGTCAGCAGAATGAGTTTTTTATAGAATAAAAAAAAAAACACCACACAAGTGAAGTCACACGACGAGTGTTTAAATTTTTCAGGCAATCACACAATATAGTATACTACTAACTATACTGGTGGTCAGTGTGGTCAGGTCACTGGTCAGTCACACTGGCAGTGGCACTCCTGCAGCAAAAGTGTGCACTGTTTAATTTTAATATAATATGTACTCCTGGCTCCTGCTATAACCTATAACTATTAACTGGCACTGCAGTGCTCCCCAGTCTCCCCCACAATTATAAGCTGTGTGAGCTGAGCACAGTCAGATATATATACATAGATGATGCAGCACACTGGGCTGAGCAGTGCACACAGATATGGTATGTGACTGAGTCACTGTGTGTATCGTTTTTTTCAGGCAGAGAACGGATATATTAAATAAAACTGCACTGTGTCTGGTGGTCACTGTGGTCAGTCACTAGTAAACTCTGCACTCTCTACACTTCTACAGTACTCCTAAGCTCCAGTAAATCAGGTCAATCTCTCTCTCTCTCTCTTCTAATCTAAATGGAGAGGACGCCAGCCACGTCCTCTCCCTATCAATCTCAATGCACGTGTGAAAATGGCGGCGACGCGCGGCTCCTTATATAGAATCCGAGTCTCGCGAGAATCCGACAGCGTCATGATGACGTTCGGGCGCGCTCGGGTTAACCGAGCAAGGCGGGAAGATCCGAGTCGCTCGGACCCGTGAAAAAAAACATGAAGTTCGTGCGGGTTCGGATTCAGAGAAACCGAACCCGCTCATCTCTAGCATTTACTTCCAAGTTTGTGTGCATCCATTGTTGGGGTGCATGGTCTGTAGTTAGCCAAAACTCTCGCCCCAACAAATAATATTTCAGTTAGTCTACTGCCCATTTAATCACTAAGCACTCCTGTTCCACAGTTGAATACTTGCGTTCTCTGGGCAGCAATTTCCAGCTAAGGTAGAGGATGAGTTTCTCTTTCCCATCTACATGTACCTCTTGGGAAAGGACTGACCCTAACCCTGTCCCAGAGGCATCCGTCTAATAAAAACTGCTTCTTGACATCAGGAGCATGTAAAACAGGCTCTGCACATAAGGCATGCCTTAAAGCCTGCTAAGCAGTCTCTGCTGGTGTAGACTGTATTATTTTGTCTGGGTTTTGTTTGAATAAACCTGCGATAATAGCTTACTAGACCCAGAAATGTCCTGAGTTGTGACTTACATTTTAGTTTAGGCCATGTGAGAATAGCTTCTACTTTACTACAATGATACTTAACTTGCCCTCTACCAACAATACAACTCAAATATTTTGCCTCCACCATTCCAATTGCACGCTTCTCCGGGTTAGCTGTGAAACCCTGTGCCCATAGAGATTGTAACACTGCCTCCACCTTTGAAAGGTGTGACTCCCAGTCAGAGCTAAAAATAACAATGTCATCTAAATATGCTATGGCATATTCTCTATATTGTCCAGAACAACTTGTTCATAATTCTTTGTAAAGTTGCAGGTGCTCCATGTAAACCGAAGGGCAGTTCTTTATACTGAAAGAGACCCTCTGGGGTGAAAAAGGCTGTCTTGGCCTTGGCAGCTTCATTCAAAGGAATTTGCCAGTACCATTTTTGTTAAGTCAAGATTACTGAGATACGGTACTGAGTATTTGCTACATTTTCGCTACTAATTTGTCAGTTTGGAGCATAGGGTATGCGTCAAACTGAGAAACTTTATTTAATTTTTGGAACTCATTACCAAATTTAAGGCTCCCAAAAGCTTAGGCACTAAGAATGTGGGAACTGTTTGACTCCCCTATGACCCTAGATACAGCATCTCCTCTACTTCCCACTTTATAGCTGCCCATTTATGTATGTGATATGGCCTCTGTTTTATTACCACCCCAGGTGGAGCAATAATATCATGTTGCATGATTTGTATTTTCCCCCAGATAGCCAAGAACACATTCTGGTACTGAGTTACTAAGTCTGCCATTTCTTGTTTCAGGCTGGAATTTAAGGTAACTTCCATAGGAACCTACAATTTGGGGTTTTCATGGCCACTAAATAGGGTTGACTGATATTTTCTTTCCATGATTTTAGTAAATTCACATGATTTGGAATTCCTTCTACCCTCTTGCCGATCCTTATAGTTAACAGGTCCCACTGCCTCTATGATCTCATAAATGCCTCACCACTGGGTATACATTTTACTTTCAGTGGTGGGTATGAGAACCAGTAGCTTATCTCCTGGTTTAAAGGACCAGTTAACTGCAGTAATGTCATAACTAAGTTTTTAACGCTGGTAAGCCCTGTTCATGTGGTCATTCAGCAGTGGCTCAATTTGCCTTAAACTGTCATATGGTTAGGCCACAAACTGAACAATGTTAGGCTCTTGGGATGACTGCTGCTCCTGCGCTTCTTTTACCAGATCTAAAATTCCCCTGGGTTGTCTACCATAGAAAAGTTTGAAGGGGCTAAACCCTGTAGAGGCTTGGTGTACCACTCAATGCCAAACATCAGATAGGGTAGGAGTAGGTCCCAATCACGCTTCTCCTGAAACACTACCCTTTGCTAAAGGGTTTGGTTAAAGCGTTCAACTAGTCCATCTGTCTGTGGGTGGTAAACTAAAGTAGTAATTCAATCCACCACTATCAGATGACAAAGCTTTTTCTTTTGGTAATCCCATACAGGTCCATAGAATTAGTAATTCCTGGGCAATACTGCTAGACTATGTAGCGGTATGGCCTCTGGGTATCTGGTGGCATAGTCAACCACTAATATATACTGATGACCACTAACAGATTTCTTCACTGGCCCTATCAAATCCATACCAATTTCGCTCAAAAGGCATGGAGATGATAGGCAGGGTAACCAAGGGTGCCCTAAATTCTGTCCAGGGTGCTGTCTTCTGACACACTGGGCATTCTTGACAATATTTCTTTACTGCCACATGAATGCCTGGCCAAAAGAACCTTAACTGTATATACTGGAGAGTTTTCTCCTCCCCTAAATGTCCACAGATGAGTGTGAACCACCATCATTACCATTTGCTCTTGTTTCTGGGGAACCAACAACTGGCCTACCCTTTTACCCTGCATATAAGCAACACGGTACAATAAATTATTTTGTATTGTACCCCTCCTGGTGTTAATGCAGTAATTACCTTACCATTCATGTCTACACTTTCAAAGGCATTTATCAAATTTCCATCATTCTGTTGGTCCCACCCAAAGTCCTGTAAAGACACTCTTTCACCAATGGGAAACCAATGTGCCTCAGTCTCATGGTCCCCCTGCTGCTCACTGGCCAAGGAGGATTTTACAGTCACAGAACTTTGACATCCTAAAATCAGCAGATAAGGAGGTCTGGAGGATACAGCGACTACCACTATCACTGGTCGTCCGTTTATCACCACTGGCAGGATTACTCATGGCCATTCTTCTATATCCCTATGTATGCATAGCATCTTTTACAGGGGGTAACACTTGGTCAGCCCTGGGAGGAACCAAGTTAGCAGAGATGATGGTCAATGCACTGCCAGTATCAACTAAGACCCAGGCTTCTCAGCCTCTATTTTGTACTATCAGACAAAATGGGATGATTTCCGTTGTGGAAATGCTTTCAGCAGCCATGCTGACCACAGTTCGAGGGGTTTTCCCTGCACTGCAATACCTTGGATCACCCGGCTTTGGGCAGTCTCTGCATATTTGGCTGGGCTCACCACACTCAAAACACACAGCTGGAGGTAAGTTGTTGGGTTTGACACTAGCTGCACTGGCTGCAATCTTTCCTTGTCTTTATTCAATTTCCCGAGGGTCAGGTACCACTCAATTACCAATGCCGACAATTCAAATGTTTGGGGATCAGCCTGTAGTGCCCATTGTTGTAAAACTGGTCTAATATTCTTATAGCATGGTCTAAAGCAACCATTTCCACCACACACTGTGCAGAGTTTTCAACCAGCTGTAACCAGGCTTTGCTCAGTATGGCTAGCTTTGCCAATTGAACCTTAGGAGGCTCATACGGGTTCAGCCGCCACTCATGAAACTCCTGGGCTTCACTGGGGCCCATCACCCCAACCTTGCTGAGTATAGCCTCTTTCAAACAAGGATAGGAGATGGCCTCAGACATTGTCAAATCAACATATGCTCTCTGCAGTTCCCCTGTGAGACAGGGAGCTAATCTGGCAGCTCACTTGTCCTCTGGCCATTTTAAGTGGACAGCAATGTGTTCAAAGGTGCACAAAAATGCTTCAATATCATCTGATGGGGTAAGCTTTTTATAACTTCATGCTCCTGCCCAACTTTTCTCATTTCCTTATTTTCTTTAGTTCATCATGTAGTAACTGAATCTGACTTTGCCACCCTGCAACCAGATTTTGTTGCCCTGCAGCCAATTTAGCAAACCTTTTCATCACCTCCTCTATATTACACTGCTTTCCCACCGTTTGGACAACTGTAGCAGGATTAATGAATTCTCTCTGGTGTGCCAGTTTCACAAGACAGATTAGTATACCACTTTTATGTACACTTTTTCTGTCTCACTGGCTACTCAATTTGCAAAACATCACACTTAATAACATTCAGGCTTCCAAGCCACATATAGAAATAATTTTGTTAAGCTGCCGATAAAGGACTGCCTTGCCCACTTACTCAACTAGCTGCAGCTCAGACTCAATTTAATCCTGGGTCCTTTGCTGCGTAGTAGCATCCAGCAACGGGTTCGCATTCGGGCGACAAATGTGACAAGGATCACATACACAGGGTAAAATTCAAACAACAGGTTTATTCTTGTTCCACAGGTTAGGTCACTCACATGGTGTAACAGCAGTTCATAGCATGTTATAGGTAATAGCATAACATTTCATGTTCTGACACTCAAAAATGGTACAGACTCCAATGGCTCCTAATGTAACCACAGACCCCCCAGCCTATCCCCTGGCCAGTTTGTCCAGCATCAGGAACATTATCTTTGTGTACTGACGACATTTTTATGGCTAGCTAACAGGTGCTACTAATCAGCTAGCTGCAGTTTCATTTCTGACCTTACAGAAAACCTGGGCTGTATCTATGTGCAACTGCTGATACACATTTAAACAGGTTAGATCCTGCTGTCCCTGCCACAATCTATACAATCATAGTTGTGACCTTGGATTCCCTGGTTTTCCAAACTATCAAAAGAAAAGACTGTACCACTTTATATACTCTCACGATTTCAGGCTACACACACATCAGATTTAAACATAATTACCATAATGGGCTTGAAAGAGGCGTGATTACAGAACATAAATATACAGGAAGAGATCTGGAGGACTAGAAGCATTGCCATTTTCTAAACTACTGTAGAATATGTTTATTCATTTACCTCCCCCTTCATGAGTTAGAACTGATTAAAGGTTCACACTTGTTGCATTGTAGCTATGGTGCGCAGCGGCGGCTCCTACCTTGTTGGAGTAGGAGGGCTGCCACTTGCGAGTCTCCTCCTCCTTGTCCCCACCACTGCCTTGGTCCCGGCACCTGTGCTATGTGCAGTTCAAAGTGCCGGGACCCGGCACATGCACAGTAGCGGTGACAGTACTGCGCAGGCACAAAACCACGGCTTCTATGGCCTGCTGGTTGTAGCCCATAAAAGCCAACTGGTGCTGACAAGGCAGGGAGCAGGCGTCCTACAGAAAGCTAGCTCTCTGCCTTTAGCAGCCCAGTCTGGCAGTCCTGGAGGTAGGAAACACCTCCCAATAGGACTGTCTGTAGTGTCTGTGACTGAATAGGAATAGGAAGTCACTGCCAGCCATAGTGAAGCCAGTGCAGTCTCACAGACTGCATTTGGCTTCCCTGACAGTGAGCTGGGTGGCAAATTTTACCTGGGGGGACTGCAGTCCTGCAGCCCTGCAGCCTTTAGGTAAAAACTGCCACTGATGGTGAGAGTACTGCAAGCTATAAAAAAAAAAAACCCCAAAAAAACACCCATCTTTTTGGTCAAATATTCATTGCAGAGTCAAAACACCTATTCCCATATGCCACTGGTATAGGAGATTTGTAAAAACAGACCAGTGCACTTCAGGAATTACTTGCATATGGATGACCCTACCTTACAAGAGCTTCTCCATCTGGTCACCCCACTCATAAAAAAAGGAGAACATCTATTTTAGGAGACCAATTTCTGTAGAACAGAGACTGGTGGCTACTCTACTATTTCTGGTAACTGGAACAACATTGGTTTACCTGATGTAGAGCACAGCTATATGCCTTGGGATATATCATACCTGAGACCTAGGAGGCCATTGCTGAAGGTATATATATATATATATATATATATATATATATATATATATAATATAAATAAAAATGATAGTGTATACAACTATACAGAATTGTAAACTATAATTATACTAAATTGTCTAAAGGTTTTGAAAGTGGACACTATCAGGGGGACTTGGGTTCTCTCCAAAATTCATGAAGGAGATACTGCCTGTTGCTGCTACTGTTGTTGGGGGTAGTGGAGGGTGTGTTAATAATGGATGGGAAGCTGGCCACATATCAAATTGGGGATAGTGTGAATAATTTCTTGGTTGGTATGTGGTTGGCTAAGGAAATAGGACAGGGCAGATTGGTCAGAAGTTCTCACATCGGGGCATAGGGAGATTGTCTTTCAGTCTGGCATTTTATTTCAGTTCCCCTATCTTGGCCCAGTAAAGAATATCATTGATGAACCTCTCTGTTTCTGTCTGGGTGGTACGATCCATGCTCCATAGTTTTTTAACTATGGTGCATGAGGCTATTGGCAGAGTCTAGGGTCTGCCAAGTCATGAGCTCAGACTGATCCCCTCCTTGATGCTGCCTTTTTTGTCCTCTTCTCATGCTTAATTCAAGCTGCTGCAAGGTTTGTTGGGTACTGGGGGCTACATATATACCTGGTTGGGGAGTGTCTGCAGGTTCCTCTAGAGTAGGTGAAGTCCCTTCATCCAAAAATAGAGATGGCTGTGTAACAAAACTGTACTGTATATGAAAATATTAGTGAATTGGTTTGGCAACACATATTGCATAGTCAAGAAACATGTCAATATTATGCCACCAGCTAATAACAGATTGTCAGCTTCTTGGATATTTGTGTAACCGATACGGTCTCAGAACTAGTTGGAGTTGGGTATGCAAGGCTGGAGGGTCTTATATAGATTCTTCACATTCAGGAGATCATGGCTGGAACCACAAAGAAGGCACAATACTTCAGGTACAAAAACTAGCAATGTAGTTGGTGAAGACCCAGAACAGGGACGCAAAGTCTTACCCTGCCGATGGTCTTCACCAGGGATTCCCACAAGGGAATTTGGACTCAGCTGCACCCCGAAGGACCGGAGCAGACTGGTTCAGTAGGAGAGCACAGCTACAATGCTCACACACAGAGCTGTGTGACTTATGGAACTGGCAACCTGTGCCCTGGAAAGCAGGAAGCTTTATTCCCCATGGGTTGTTCTGGATTGGCTGTGCCAGCTGAGCACCAGACTGGACAGGATTGGTCAGTAGAGAGACAGCTGACTGGAACCAAGATGGCAACGTCCATGACTGGTTTTGGAGGGAACTTTGGTTTAGGCCCAACCACCAGGAAGTAGAGCACTATGGAGGATCACACTTAGGACTATACACAGAATGCTGAGAGTGCTGTGCAAAGACAGTATGTATAGACTTCACTGGCAACCAAGCACAATGAGCAGAGAGACAAGCTGCTGAGTACAGAATCCTGCAGATAACTCCTATAGATGAATTCTCACACAGGTGACTAATCAAGAGTTTTATGAGCAAGAAACACAGACTGCAGCTTGTATGCAGAACTGCAGGAGTGATGGCAGAGGTAAAGCACAAAACCTGAGAAATTTAGTCAGGATTGTGATATAGATTATTTTTCTACAATAATAATGGCTTTTTCAGCATAATTCTAATTGCCATTGTCAATACCAAATATGAATTTATATTTGTGTACATAGGACAAAACGGTAAAGTGTCAGATGATGGAACATTAGAACAAACAATGGGGTAAATTTACTAAGGTGGGAGATTTTTAGAACTGGTGATGTTGCCCATAGCAACCAATCAGATTATATCTATTATCTGCTAGAAGCAGCTAGATAAATGGTAAGAAAAATCTGATTGGTTGCCATGGGCAACATCACCAGTTCTAAAAATCTCCCACCTTAGTCAATTTACCCCCATGTTCCATGAAAACCTGAAAAATGATGCACTGAACTTTCCAATAAGTAGCTAAAGTACAGTATGACCTCAGTTTTTCTTTTTTTTCTTTTTGTGTGATGAGGCTATTGCACTGCATGCTAATGTTGTAAAACCCTACTCACAAAGAGCACTCATTTGAGAAAGGAAAATTTTCTATTATAGACTGTCTAGAGCTACAGTAGGTAAGTGGCTGAGAATGCATTTGACATACCCAGCAACAGGTCTAGTATTTTCCTGGATATGGGGCCTAATTCAGACCTGATCGTAGATGTGCGAAAAAAACGCACATCTATGATCAAAATCTTTGACATGCAAGTCTGCCCCACATGCAGGGTCCTACCCCCCCCCCACAGACAAGCGAAAGCATCGCATGGCAGCTATGCTTTCACACCTGCCGAGTAGCCTCTGCCTGAAGGCAGATGGCTACCCGCCATGTTTTTGGCCACAGCAACTGCGTGTGATGTCACGCAGCAGCCGCGACCTGCCCCAGCAATGTTCTGGACACACCTCCATTGTCCAGATCGTGACCCCCCCCCAATGCTGCTGCAATGCCGTCCCAGCGCTGCCGACATGACCCCGACCGCCCCGTGACCGACTCTGCTGTCATTCAGGCAAAGGCGATCGTGCAAGTGAGATGCCATCACATCTCATTGTGTGCACACGCGCTGTGCGGCTTCTGCGTGTGAGCACACTGCACTGGCCTTCAGTCTGCGAACGCTGCTGCTGTAGCGTCCAGGTCTGAACTAGGCCCATGGTTAAAGCATGTTGTGTTCTGCACCATTAGTTACGCTGTAAAACACATACAACACACAGTTCATGTTGGTGTTATACAAAGGCTCAGCAGTATATACTTTGTTACCTTTTGTTTCAGAAAGTTGTAGGTAGAAAAACAAGACAGGCAACAAAAGGTTGGAGAGCGAGCACTAAAACCCACTATGCTGCACTAACCCATTTGTCCTCTAGGTTCTTACTCATGGTCCAAACATTGAAATCTCATATGTTCCCTAGGGAGCAAATCTTACTTTTTAAACATTCCAGCACCTGAACCAACTTAGGGCCTAATTCAGTCCTGATCGCTAGGGTGCATTTTTGGTATCCCTGCGATCAGGTAGTCACCGCCTACAGGGGGAGGGGGAAATCGCTGTGCAGGTGTGCAATCGCATGTGCAGGAGCGCTGCACAAACGGAAGTGTGTGCAGTCTCTGCACAGCACAGGACTTACTCTTCCAGTGCGATGATCGGGGCTGGAGCTGACGTCAGAAACCCTCCCTTCAAACGCCTGGTCAGTGGTCACTCCCTGAAAACGGTCAGTTGCCACCCACAAACGGCCTCTTCCTGTCAGTCACATTGCGATCACCCATGCAATCGCTTATCTCACACCATCCCTTCGCTGCCCGGTGCTCCCCGTTGTTACAGACCGACGTGCCTGCACATTGCGGTGCATACACATGCGCAGTTCAGACCTGATCGCAGGCTGTATGAAAATGCAGCCTAGCGATCAGGGCTGAATTAGGCCCTTAACCCCTCTGCTAACAAACAGAAACAGGTCAATACAACAACAGATCTTATGCTTGAAAGCATCATCCCACATCAATTGTTAGTATTTTTTGAAAATCGAATATATAGTGAATGGCTATGCACAGGAAACTTGAATATGGGTCATTCCGTGTCATATAGTAACATAGTATTTGAGGTTGAATAGAGGCAAATTGCCCATCGTGTTCAACCTGTTTTAAGTTGTGATGATTCTACATACTTGCTAAATAATGTTTTATGACTAGTTAGCTACTATAACTCGTTACCCCCGGATTACTAACGTTGATATTTTAAGTATTATAACCTTGGATAGCTTTTTCATTCAGAAATGTATCCATTCCTTTTTTAAATCCAATTACAGAGTCTGCCATTACCACCTTCCCTGGCAGGGAATTCCACATCCTGATTGCCCTAACAGTGAAGAACCCTTTCTTCCGTTGCGTTCGGAACTTTCTCTTCTCCAGTCGCAGCGAGTGCCCACGTGTCCTAAACTGTGTTCTTTTAATAAATAATTCCTCTGATAACTCTGTGATGTCCCTTTACATATTTGAAGATATTAATAATATCTCCTCTTAGGCGCCTCTTTTCTAGTGTATACATATTCAGCCTAGTAAGTCTTTCCTTATAGTCCAGTCCTTCTAGGCCTTTAATCAATTTATTAGGTCGCCTTTGAAAACTTTCGAGTTCACTGATGTCTTTTTTTATACAATGGTGCCCAAAACTGAACACAATATTCCAGGTGCGGACGTACCAATGCCTTATACAGCGGCATGATTACATCCGAGTCCCTTGTCTCAATTCCCCTTTTATGCACGCTAGCACCTTACTTGCCTTCTTTACTGCGTTTTGACATTGTGTACGGTTATTAAGCCTATTGTCAATAAATACCCCCAAATCTTTTTCCAACTCTGTTTCCCCTAGGTGTTCCGCATTTAATATGTAGGATGCAAGTTTGTTTTTAGTCCCAAAATGCATAACCTTGCATTTGTCTGTATTGAACCTCATTTTCCATTTAGACGCCCAGAGTTCAAGTTTAGATAGATCACTCTGCAAGGACTCCACATCCAATTCTGAATTAATTACCTTACACAGTTTAGTATCATCTGCAAAGATTGACACTGTGCTTTCCAGACCTATTTCTACGTCACTGATAAATATGTTGAACAGTAGTGGTCCGAGTACGGACCCTTGTGGTATTCCGCTGATTACTGGGGACCAGGTTGAGGACTTCCCATTGACCACTACTCGCTGTACACTGCTATCCAACCAGCTGCTTATCCATGTGCAAATAGTTTTTCCTAGGCCAATCTCCTTTAATTTGATCATCAGTCTCCTGTGAGGAACTGTATCGAAGGCTTTTGCAAAATCTAGGAAGACCACATCCACTGCTTTTCCTTGATCAAGATTATTGCTCACTTCCTCGTAGAAGCTAATTAAGTTAGTCTGACATGACCTGTCCCTCACAAACCCATGCTGGTTCTTGCTAATAATCCTAGCGGACTTTAGATACTCCTGTATGACGTCCCTTAGAATCCCTTCCAATATTTTCCCCACTATAGATGTTAAACTAACTGATCTGTAGTTTCCTGGAAGCTTTTTGGATCCTTTTTAAATAATGGCACTACCTCAGCTATACGCCAATCCTTCGGTACCATGCCTGATCTAATTGACCTATTGAAAATCAAGTATAGGGGTCGTGCTAGTTGTGAGCTAAGCTCCATAAGAACCCTCGGGTGAAGTCCATCAGGACCAGGTGATTTATTAATCTTAATTTTGCTTAGTCTCTCCCAGACTACTTCTCCGCTTAAACAAGTCTCTAACCATGAATCATTACTGTCACAATTGTTATGCTCTACTCCCACCATCAGTTCTTCACTGGTGAATACTGATGAAAAGAATTTGTTCAGTATTTCTGCTTTTATTTCGTCATCATTTATCAATTCTCCTAATTCATCTTTTAATGGACCTATATTCTCCTTTTTTAACCTTTTACTGTTTATGTATTTAAAAAACTTTTTAGGATTGGTTTTACTCTCTATAGCGATTTGCTTTTCATTTTCTATTTTAGCTGCTCTTATTGCTTTTTTGCATTTCTTATTACACTCCTTGTAATAATTGAAAGACTCCTCCTTTCCATTAGATTTAAATGCTTTGAAAGCCCGCTTTTTTTTAAATCCTTTTCTGCCTTAACCTTCTTGTTAAGCCACATCGGTTTGAGTTTAATACTCCTGCGTTTACTGCCCATGGGAATAAAGTTATGAATATTGCTATCCAGCAACCCTTTTAAAACATCCCACATATCCGAAGTGTTCTTGTTATTAAACAGAACCTCCCACTCTATGTCTTTAAGTGCACATCTAAGCATACTGAAATTAGCCTTCCTAAAGTTAAAAGTTTTGGTGGAACCCCTGTAGCTATGTTTCCTGAAACTGATGTCGAATGTGATCATATAGTGATCACTGTTACCCAAAGTCTCCCTAACTTTAGTGTTTGATATAATGTCCACATTATTAGTAATTACTAGATCCAGGGTAGTTTTACCCCTAGTTGGGTCCTCAACTAATTGAGACAAGTAGTGATCCCTAAACATATTTAAGAACCTGCTGCCCCTCGCTTTAGCACATGAATCGTTACTCCAGTTTATATCCGGGTAATTAAAATCCCCAATGACAAGGATGTCCCCCAATCCCGCAGCCATTTTGATTTGCTGCAACAGTTGTTCTTCCTCATGTATGCTAATATCCGGCTGTTTGTAGCACGTGCCTATGACTAGTTTCCTTACCTCCCAACATGACTCTCTCCAGGAGGGACAAAATGCTCTGGTCCTGGTGTTTCCTTTCCTCTTAATGTAGGATTGCCAGCACCTGTGTTGAAATAGTTACTTGAGGATAAAGGTGTTTCACCACAGGTGATGGCAACCATAAATTAAGAGAGAAGTCCAGGAGCAGAGCATTCTGTCCCTAATAGATAGGGTCATGTTTGGAAGCATGCATGTCAGTTCACCCAGGCATGACACCCACCAACTCAGATTTTCATGATACTTTGTACACTTGATACAGGTTGAGTATCCCTTATCCAAAATGCTTGGGACCAGAGGTATTTTGGATATGGGATTTTTCCGTATTTTGGAATAATTGCATAACATAATGAGATATCATGGTGATGGGACCCAAGTCTAAGCACATAATGTATTTATGTTTCATATACACCTTATACACACAGCCTGAAGGTCATTTTAGCCAATATTTTTTATAACTTTGTGCATTAAACAAAGTGTGTGTACATTCACACAATTCATTTATGTTTCTTATACACCTTATACACACAGCCTGAAGGTCATTTAATACAATATTTTTAATAACTTTGTGTATTAAACAAGGTTTGTGTACATTGAGCCATCAAAAAACAAAAGTTTCACTATCTCACTCTCACTCAAAAAAGTCCGTATTTCGGAATATTCCGTATTTCGGATATTTGGATATGGGATACTCAACCTGTACTACCACTTAGCTACTAACCCATGTAAATGTTTTCTTCTCTAGGCCTCACAGTTTTTGAGATAAAGGGGGTCAACGTTTTGAAAAATTGCCGGGAAATGTCACTCCTGATGGTCCTTTTTTGTGAGATGTATCTGGAAAACAAAATCACATCTCAGTGCCTAATCCACGTATCACTTTGAAATTTTGACCCTTTGTCAATCAAAATATAAAGATTAAAAAAAAAGTTTTAGCAACCTTGCCTGACTCCGAGAGTTCATTATACATTCCTTTACTTCATACTTAATAATTTTTGGGTGCAAAAACAAAGTAGGTTCAATTAGCATTATCAACCTAAGGCAGAAGAGTTTTCATGTGTCTTTTTTGTTTAAATTGAACCTTAAATTATAATTTTAAAGGCTATGAAAGAAAATTTATGGGATTTTGATTGCCTGTAACAGTATTTTAATGTTTAATTATAATTCTCTTTTTAAAAATTAAAATTTACCATTTGGTATAATTTTGACTACCAGGGGAGTATTTTTAATTCTCTCTATATACTGTATATACACTGTTTAAAAAAATAAAGGGAACACTTAAACAACACAATGTAACTCCAAGTCAATCACACTTCTGTGAAATCAAACTGTCCACTTAGGAAGCAACACTGATTGACAATCAATTTCACATGCTGTTGTGCAAATGGAATAGACAACAGGTGGGAATTATAGGCAATTAGCAAGACACCCCCAGTAAAGGAGTTGTTCTGCAGGTGGTGACCACAGACCACTTATCAGCTCCTATGCTTTCTGGCTGATGTTTTGGTCACTTTTGAAAGCTGGCGGTGCTTTCACTCTAGTGGTAGCATGAGACGGAGTCTACAACCCACACAAGTGGCTCAGGTAGTGCAGCTCATCCAGGATGGCACATCAATGCGAGCTGTGGCAAGAAGATTTGCTGTGTCTGTCAGCGTAGTGTCCAGTGCATGGAGGCGCTACCAGGAGACAGGCCAGTACATTAGGAGACATGGAGGAGGCCGTAGGAGGGCAACAACCCAGCAGCAGGGCCGCTACCTCCGCCTTTGTGCAAGGAGGAACAGGAGGAGCACTGCCAGAGCCCTGCAAAATGACCTCCAGCAAGCCACAAATGTGCATGTGTCTACTCAAATGATCAGAAACAGACTCCATGAGGGTGGTATGAGAGCCCGATGTCCACAGGTGGGGTTGTGCTTACAGCCCAACACCGTGCAGGATGTTTGGCATTTGCCAGAGAACACCAAATTCGCCACTGGCGCCCTGTGCTCTTCACAGATGAAAGCAGGTTCTCACTGAGCACATGTGACAGACGTGACAGAGTCTGGAGAAGCCAAGGAGAATGTTCTGCTGCCTGCAACATCCTCCAGCATGACCGGTTTGGCAGTGGGTCAGTAATGGTGTGGGGTGGCATTTCTTTGGGGGGCCGCACAGCCCTCCATGTACTCGCCAGAGGTAGCCTGACTGCCATTAAGTACCGAGATGAGATCCTCAGACCCCTTGTGAGACCATATACTGGTGCGGTTGGCCCTGGGTTCCTCCTAATGCAAGACAATGCTCATGTGGCTGGAGTGTGTCAGCAGTTCCTGCAAGACGAAGGCATTGATGCTATGGGCTGGCCCGCCCGTTCCCCAGGCCTGAATCCAATTGAGCACATCTGAGACATCATGTCTCGCTCCATCCACCAACGCCACGTTGCACCACAGACTGTCCAGGAGTTGGCAGATGCTTTAGTCCAGGTCTGGGAGGAGATCCCTCAGGAGACCATCCGCCACCTCATCAGGAGCATGCCCAGGCGTTGTAGGTAGGTCATACAGGCACGTGGAGGCCACACACGCTACCGAGCCTCATTTTGACTTGTTTTAAGGACATTACATCAAAGTTGGATCAGCCTGTAGTGTGTTTTTTGAATGTGACTCCAAATCCAGACCTCCATGGGTTAATAAATTTGATTTCCATTGATAATTTTTGTGTGATTTTGTTGTCAGCACATTCAACTATGTAAAGAACAAAGTATTTATTAAGAATATTTCATTCATTCAGATCTAGGATGTGTTATTTTAGTGTTCCCTTTATTTTTTTGAGCAGTGTATATATATATATATATATATATACATATATATATATATATATATACAGATGTCTAATTACACATAGGGGAGTAATAAATTAGCCAGATACAGATGAAGCCAATCGTGGCCTGGGGGCAAGCCATCTGTGTGCCTGGATGCGCCCGGTGAAGCGGATTGGGAGCAAACGGGGCACGCACGCATCATAGATGCGCACGTGCCCCATTCAAAGTGAATAAGAGCGCCTAGGCATGCCGCTCGCCCCCGCCTGCGATGTAGCCATGCTCAATGAGCGTGGCTCCATCTGTAACCTGTTTTTGAACAAAAATCTGTGATTTTACTGCAAATCGTTAAAGGCCCCTATTCAATTAGCTGCAATCATTTACCAGCGATAATTTTACAGCAAATTTCACTGCGCAGGTGCAAAGGTGGGGAAAATCTCTATCTTGAGGTAAAAATGTTGGTATTTGGTTCAGAACCATGACTATAAAAATGATTACAGTAAAACAAAGATGATATGTATAAGTTATACATTTCTTCTTTGTATTATTCTAAGAATTGTTATAGCCAGAACTCTGTAGTATACTGAAGTATGACAGGTGAGGCTCTGCCTCCACTGCCTACCCTGACTGCACATAACTGGTCAATAATTATTAAACACGTGCTATTTTGTTAAATATAACAATAAATGGTGACTGTATATGTGGACTACATATAACTATCCAAACTAGCTTATTTTTCAAAAAACAAATAAAGAAAAAATAGCTTTAGCGCTGGCAGAAAAACCAGGAAAATCTCAGCACATATTTTGTTACTAAAAATATGTTTATTAAAGAAATCTGCAATGCTGTAAGAATGCTTTCAAAAATTGAAATGTTATTTGTTTATTTTTACCGGGATGCAATCAATTTACCGACAATCAAAATCCAGATGGTCGAAATCCCGACAGCAATTGACCAACGGTCAAAATCCCGACAAGGTCAAAATCCCAACATGGACAAAATACCGACATTTAAAATACCGACAAGGTCAAAATACTGACATGTAAAATGTCGACAGGTCAAAATGTCGACATGAGTTTTTCATGATTTTTTTATTGAAACCGACTTGTTCATACTTTACCATCCCAGTGTACCTGGAGGGGGAATATAATAGTATGCCCGAAGCATTGCGAGCGCAGTGAGCCATGCGAGGGGACCCGGTACACTTATATGGTGTCCATGTCGACCTATGTCGACATACACACAAACCCCCATTGAAAATGCATGTCGGCATTTTGACATGTCGACATTTTACGTGTCGGTATTTTGACCTTGTCTGTATTTTAAATGTAGTTATTTTGTCCATGTCAGTATTTTGACCTTGTCGGGATTTTGACCGTCTGTCAATTGCTGTTGGGATTTCGACCGTCGGGATTTTGATTGTAGGCATTTCATATCGATCCCATTTTTACCAATTCACAAATTATAGAGTGAATGAACAGAAGAGAAATCTAAATCAAATCAATATTTGGTGTGAATTTTATTTTGCAGCATTATTTCCACACCTGCTTAAAACTTTTGTACAGTACTGTACAAAACACAATAAAAATGCTTCTGGGATCATATACAAAAAGTGGTATAAATTGTGCTTATTAGAGCAATAATCAAGATATATAAAAGTAACAATAGTAAATTGTCATTATGCAGCAAATTTTATAATGCGTAATGGAGTGTAGACCTATATAAATATAGGTGGTAATAAAAAGTTCAGCTGCTTTGCTCAAAAAAGGTGCTCCAAGAGCCTTCTGAACCATTAGGTTGCTGAACTGTTTATTTTCATCTAGATTTATATGGGTCTACACTCCATTACGTCAGACATTTGTAAAGTGGATAAATTATAGAATTTGCCACATATTGGCCCTCATTCCGAGTTGTTCGCTCGCTAGCTGCTTCTAGCAGCATTGCACACGCTAGGCCGCCGCTCTCTGGGAGTGTATCTTAGCTTAGCAGAATTGCGAACGAAAGATTAGCAGAACTGCTAATAAATAATTCTTTGCAGTTTCTGAGTAGCTCCAGACCTACTCACAGATTGCGATCAGCTCAGTCCGTTTAGTTCCTGGTTTGATGTCACAAACACGCCCTGTGTTCGGCCAGCCACTCCCCCGTTTCTCCAGACACTCCCGCATTTTTCCCTGACACACCTGCGTTTTTTAGCACACTCCCGGAAAACGCTCAGTTACCACCCAGAAACGCCCCTTTCCTGTCAATCATTTACCGATCAGCAGAGCGACTGAAAAGCGCCGCGGAATCCACAGCAAATCTGCTAAGTTTTTAGTTAAATAACTAAGCGCATGCACCCTGCGTGCCTTGCGCATGCGCAATTTGCAACAAATCGCAGCATAGCGAAAATCGGCAACGAGCGAACAACTCGGAATGACCCCCATAAACAATTTGCTATTGTTACTTTTTGTATTTTGAGTATTAAATTGCAGAGTTTATTATAATTGTTCAAATTGCCAGTGTTCTTAGTGTTTAGAGTGTGCACCTGCATTTTAGCTTTTTTTTCCTTCTGTGTAGCACTACAAGTCTCAGCATGGTAGCACCCAGTGCTTAAAGTGGTCCTAGAGAGGTGGTGGAACTCACCCCCCGCTCATGTAACAAAGGTATTGTGCGTGCCCCGCCAAAAGGGAGCGTGGTCTCTAAAAATGGGCATGGTCACACAATAGTAATAATGCCCACAGTAGTAACACCCCTAATACACATAATGCCCACAGTAGTAGCACTCCGTAATGCACATAATGCCCACAGCAGTAGCGCCCATTATACAATGCCCACAATAGTAGTGCTCCTTATGCAATGTCCACTGTACTGGTAGTTCCCACAGTGGTAGTGCCCCTTATATAGAGCCCATAGTAGTGGTGTCCCTTATGCAATGCCCCCAGTAGTAGTGCCCCTTATGTCCCCAGGAGTGATGCCCCTTATGAAGTGCCCCCTTTACAATGCCCTCATTAGTAGTACCCCCATTAGTAATGCCCTTAATGGTAATGCCCCTGTAATTTAGTATTGCCCCCAGTCATTTAGCCCCAGTAGTTATGCCCCCAGTCGTTTAGACCCCAGTGGTAATGCCCCTGCAGGTATGATCCCAGTAGTTTACCCCCTCTTTAGTTTAGCCTCCCAGTGGTAATGCCCCCAGTAGTTTAGCCCCTGTAGCTTAGCCCCCCATGGTAATGCCTCATGTAGTTTAGCCTTTGCAGTTATGCCCCCAGTATTTTAGCCCCCCAGTAGTAAAGCCCCTAGTAGTTTAGACCCTGCAGTTTGGCCCCCATGTAGTTTGCCCCCAGTAGTTAGCCCCTGTTAGTAATGCCCCTAGAAGTTTAGCCCCCAAGTAGTTATGCCCCCAGTAGTTTAGCCCCTGTAGTTATGCCCCCAGTAGTTTAGCCCCCTTGTAGTTTGCCCCCTTGTAGTAATGCCCCCAGTAGTAATGCCCCCCTGTAGTTTAGCCCCCAAGTAGTAATGCCCCCAGTAGTTTAGCCCCCTTGTAGTTTTCCCCCTTGTAGTAATGCCCCCCTGTAGTTTAGCCCCCAAGTAGTAATGCCCAAAGTAGTTTAGCCCCTGTAGTTAGGCCCCCTTGTAGTTATGCACCCAGTAGTAATGCCCCCTGTAGTTTGCCCCCAGTTGTTAGCCACCTTGTAGTTTGCCCCCAGTAGCTTGTCCCCAGTTGCTTGCCCCCTTGTAGGTTGTCCCCAGTATCTTGCCTCCTTGTAGGTTGCCCCCAGTAGAACCACTGACACATATAACATCAAAAACCAAAACAACACACCATACTCACCAAGCCCCGCTCCCGTGTCCAACCGCTGCAGTCCTTCCAGCATCTGCTACTCGGCACTATGAGAGAGACGTCATGATGTCTCTCCTATAGCGCATACTGACAGAGCTGGGAGCCGGAAGCAGGAGGAAGCATCGGGTTAGGTGAGCCGGAGGAGGCGGAACTGTGTTCCGTCTCCAAGTGGAACTGACGGAACGCAGTTCCGCCCCGTTCCGTCTCACTTTAACCTCTGGTAGCACCTCATTATGTTTAGTATTTCGGGAGGCATTTAGTGGGGAGGCAATTGATTTTGCCGGCTGTTAAGATCCCGGCTGTCAGGATACCAACGTCGGAATCCAGACACATAGTAAAATACCGGTGGTCGGAATCCCAACCGCCAGCTAGAATACCCTCTTGGACCACCACCCGAGGGGGAATATAACCCTGTGGTGACCAAAGGATGCCGCCGGGCACAAAGTGTGGTAAGCGCACCGAGCCAGCAAGGGGACACACTGCGCTCGCCACCGGTATCCCAGTTGCCGGGATTCCCAGCATCAGCCTCCTGACCGCAGGTATATCATACTGGAACCTTAGGGTGTACAGTCTAGCCCCCCTGCCATGCTTCACAACTGTTGTAAGACTATGCATGCTCAGCGCAATCTTATTTACTATGTTTGAGCTCCTCAGTGGTACACACATGTGCTATGCAGCTCCACGTGGATATACCTGTGTGTCCTGTGATCCTGACTACTGATATGGAAATATTCTTGAATGTCCACTCCGAGAGGTCAGTGCAAAGCAAATTATTTATTTAAAGTTTTCTGGATTACTGACATATGCATATGGGGCATTTCAACATAGAATATGCCTGCCTCGCAATGGCAGCCATAGCTTTTATAGTTCCAAGTACGTAGATGAATCACATGATTATACTTTCATCATTTTGATACCATATAAGTAGATATTCATCATTTCAATACATCATTATCACAAGGTTCTTCATGGCTTTATGCCAGGTGTTGACATGGCAGTTTTACATTAGGGCACATGGGAGCAACTGTGATACAGCCTGTAGTTAGAAGCTGATGTTAGGGTACAATGTGAAACAATATATAGCAATATTCAATCTCAGCAAATTCTTTAATATGTTTATGCTGCAAATTAATTGACTAGTTGAATCTATAGCTATTAATCAATAATACCTTTCAATGTTCATATATATATTTTCCTTTATCCGGTCCAGAAACAGAACCCCTGTTTTCTTCCACAACACTGCATGCATGGCTGTACCATCACTGAGCACTACTGTTGGTTAAGTCTATCTGTCAAAACTAGAGGCCTGTTTATTAACAATATAGTATATATTTATTCTTGAATGCTTACCCTCCGGAGACCCACATCAGTGGTAGCAACACTCCATAAATCACCGGGAAAATGGTGTGTCTGCCATTTATCTCGGCATTTCTTGCATGCACAAAAAGAAAATCACTAGGAAAATGGCAGCTGCACCATTTTCCTGGAGACCTGCGCATACACACTAAACTCTGGCACAGCGCTAGGGTTTCCTGGAGATCCTAGTGCTTAGTATTTATTAAGATCCGGCTAGAGAGGGGGCCCAGACGGAGACTGCGCACAGGCCCCATGCTTTCTTACCTATATTTAAATGTATCAGGAAGGAGTTTAAAGTCTTATTATAGACTTAGGGGTATATGCAATTGCGGTCGAATTCCAGCTGGAATTCGATCGTTTTTTAATTCGACACAATTAGACAGTCAGACACCCTCCCGCCGGCACCCGAATTCGACATATTCAATAAAAAACAGATTTGACAGTCCCGCTGTCGAAAAACAGACCAATTGACGATAGTGTGCATCCTGGATTCGACTTCAAGGACGGCACAAAAGTGTTTAAAAAACCCTGAAAAAAAATGCGTGGGGTCCCCCCTCCTAAGCATAACCAGCTTCGGGCTCTTTGAGCCGGTCCTGGTTGTAAAAATAAGGGGGGAAAAATGACAGGGGATCCCCCGTATTTTAACAACCAGCACCGGGCTCTGCGTCCGGTCCTGGTGCCAAAAATACGGGGGACAAAAGACGTAGGGGTCTCCCGTATTTTTCACACCAGCACCGGGCTCCACTAGCTAGAGAGATAATGCCACAGCCGGGGGACACTTTTATACCGGTCCCTGCGGCTGTGACATTAAATCCCCAACTAGTTACCCCTTGGCCGGGGTACCCTGGAGGAGTGGGGACCCCTTAAATCAAGGGGTCCCCCCCTCCAGCCACTCAAGGGCCAGGGGTGAAGCCCGAGGCTGTCCCCCCCATCCAAGGGCAGCGGATGAGAGGCTGATAGCCAAGTCTCAAAAAAAAGAATATTGTTTTTTGTAGCAGAACTACAAGTCCCAGCAAGCCTCCCCTGCAAGCTGGTACTTGGAGAACCACAATTACCAGCATGCGGGGGAAAAACGGGCCCGCTGGTACCTGTAGTTCTACTGCAAAAAAAATACCCAAATAAAAACAGTACACACGCCGTGATAGTATAACTTTATTACATACATGCACACCAACATACACACATACTTACCTATGTTGACACGAGGCTCGGTCCACTTCTCCACGTAGAATCCACGGGTTACCTGTAAATAGAATTATACTCACAACAATCCAGTGTAGATCTGTCCTCTTCTTGTTTGTAATCTACGTACTTGGCAAAATAATAAAACACAAAACCCGATCCACGCACTGGAAGGGGTCCCATGTTTACACATGGGACCCCTTTCCCCGACTGGCGGAACCCCCCGTGACTGCTGTCAAAGAGGGTCCCTTCAGCCAAACAGGGAGCGCCACGTCGTGGCACTCTCCTGATTGGCTGTGCGCGTCTGAGCTGTCAGGCGGCGCACTCGAGATACAATGTAGCACATAGGCTCTCCATTGTATCCAATGGTGGGAACTTTGCGTCAGCGGTTGAGGTTACTCGCGGTCAACCGCTGACCGCAAAGTTCCCACCATTGAATATAATGGAGCGCCTATGCGCTATGCGCCGCCTGACAGCTCAGACGTGCACACTTCTAATATAAATAGATATGCTATTAGCAATAAAAGAAACACACAAAAAACATGTTTTTTTAAAATTTTATTAGATCACAACAGCAAAATAAGACGGACTGAAATTGACGAAATGACTGTCGAAAAGCACTGTTGTCGAATCAACATTCTTCAATTGAATATACTTTTGTCGAAAAGCAGCATTTTTACCATTGCAGACATGTCAAATTTGACAAATGTCGAATTGCAAAAAGTCGAATCTGAAACTGACGTTTTTTTGTCGAAAAGTACTGTATTGCATTGTCGAATCAGTTTTTTTTGTCAAAAATGACCTGTTTTTCGACATTTGCGGCAATTCAACCGCAATTGCATATGGCCCTTAAACTTCTTGAAAGTTGCTGTGGACTTGGGCTGCTTTTATATTGTTCTACATTGCCAGCTTATTATGACTTGCCATGGAATTGGGATGCTTCCTGTGGTTTTATGCCTTTTATTTCTGTGCTCAAAATAAACTCTGGTACTGTAGAGATTTATATATCCTAATTACAGAGCCAAATACTTCTAAACGGGTTTCTTCATTATCAGTATACTACTGTAATTGATTTGCTTATTCAGTCCTGTTCTGAGTGCTTTTTAAATTTACACATACTGTATATAATATTCTCCCCCTGCTTCCATATATTCAACTCTGCAATTGTTTTTATATATTCTTATTATTTGTTTTTTGTTGATCATATTTTATATTTTATTGTGCTAGTTAATGGAATTTGGAAAATCTACTGGATAATTATCATATTTCATGGTTTAAATATAGAAAAGAGGAATTTCTGAAGTATTCAAACAGATGGAAGTTTTGTTAATAATCTGTGTTGTACATCCACAAGCGCACAAAGGGTGGTGGAGGGGAGTTTCCTGAGTACCCAGAAACCCCCATGATGGATTAAATGTGCCATGATTCACGGTCAGTGGTGAGGGGGCAGAGACAATATGACATGCTCTCATAAAATTGCATCATATTTTCTCTACCTCTCCCCACCCATATTTTGCGGCATTCTGCCGTGGAGGCTGTACCTAATGCAAGTGCCTCTGCTGAGAATGCAGTGCCCAGACCTACAGCACTGACTTCCTAAGTCCTGTGGCATCCTCTTCCCTCAGGGCAGACTCTGGAAGTCTGTGTGTGTGTGTGTGTGTGTGTGTGTATATATATATATGTGTGTGTATGTGTTCTGTGTGTTTATGTGTGTGTATGTATGTAGTCTATGTGTGTGTTTGTGTATATGCTTTATGTGTGTGTATGTTCTATGTGTGTATATATTCGATGTGTGTATATGTTTTATGTGTGAGTGTACAGTGTGTGTTTTATATATATATATATATATATATATACTGCTCAAAAAAATAAAGGGAACACTAAAATAACACATCCTAGATCTGAATGAATGAAATATTCTTATTAAATACTTTGTTCTTTACATAGTTGAATCTGCTGACAACAAAATCACACAAAAATTATCAATGGAAATCAAATTTATTAACCCATGGAGGTCTGGATTTGGCGTCACCCTCAAAATTAAAGTGGAAAAACACACTACAGGCTGATCCAACTTTGATGTAATGTCCTTAAAACAAGTCAAAATGAGGCTCAGTAGTGTGTGTGGCCTCCACGTTCCTGTATGACCTCCCTACAACCCACACAAGTGGCTCAGGTAGTGCAGCTCATCCAGGATGGCACATCAATGCGAGCTGTGGCAAGAAGGTTTGCTGTGTCTGTCAGCGTAGTGTCCAGAGCATGGAGGCACTACCAGGAGACAGGCCAGTACATCAGGAGACGTGGAGGAGGCCGGAGGAGGGCAACAACCCAGCAGCAGGACCGCTACCTCCGCCTTTGTGCAAGGAGGAACAGGAGGAGCACTGCCAGAGCCCTGCAAAATGACCTCCAGCAAGCCACAAATGTGCATGTGTCTACTCAAGTTATCAGAAACAGACTCCATGAGGGTGGTATGAGGGCCCGACGCCCACAGGTGGGGGTTGTGCTTACGGCCCAACAAAGTGCTGGACGTTTGGCATTTGCCAGAGAACACCAAGATTGGCAAATTCGCCACTGACGCCCTGCGCTCTTCACAGATGAAAGCAGGTTCTCACTGAGCACATGTGACAGACGTGACAGAGTCTGGAGACGCCAAGGAGAACGTTCTGCTGCCTGCAACATACTCCAGCATGACCGGTTTGGCAGTGGGTCAGTAATGGTGTGGGGTGGCATTTCTTTGGGGGGCCGCACAGCCCTCCATGTGCTCGCCAGAGGTAGCCTGACTGCCATTAAGTACCGAGATGAGATCCTCAGACCCCTTGTGAGACCATATGCTGGTGCGGTTGGCCCTGGGTTCCTCCTAATGCAAGACAATGCTAGACCTCATGTGGCTGGAGTGTGTCAGCAGTTTCTGCAAGACGAAGGCAGTGATGCTATGGACTGGCCCGCCCGTTCCCCAGACCTGTATCCAATTGAGCACATCTGGGACATCATGTCTCGCTCCATCCACCAATGCCACGTTGCACCACAGACTGTCCAGGAGTTGGCAGATGCTTTAGTTCAGGTCTGGGAGGAGATCCCTCAGGAGACCATCCGCTACCTCATCAGGAGCATGCCCAGGCATTGTAGGGAGGTCATACAGGCACGTGGAGGCCACAGACACTACTGAGCCTCATTTTGACTTGTTTTAAGGACATTACATCAAAGTTGGATCAGCCTGTAGTGTGTTTTTCCACTTTAATTTTGAGGGTGACTCCAAATTTAGACATCCATGGGTTAATAAATTTGATTTCCATTGATAATTTTTGTGTGATTTTGTTGTCAGCACATTCAACTATGTAAAGAACAAAGTATTTAATAAGAATATTTCATTCATTCAGATTTTGGATGTGTTATTTTAATGTTCCTTTTATTTTTTTGAGCAGTGTATATCTGTTCGTTGTAATTTGTGTGTATATGTTCTATTTAACGTGTGTGTATACTGTGTATGTATATTTATATCTATATCTATATACAGTATATGCACATACATACACATGCAGAACATTCCTACATACAGTGCATCCGGAAAGTTTTTACAGCGCTTCACTTTTTTCACAGTTTGTTATGTTACAGCCTTATTCCAAAATGGAATAACTTTATTTTCCCTCACAATTCTACACACAATAACCCATAATGACAATGTGACTTAAGTTTTTTTGAGATTTTTTTTAAAATTTGTTAAAAATAAAAAACTAAGAAATCACATGTACATAAGTATTCACAGCCTTTGCTCAGCACAGTTGTGCTCCTTATACACAAAACCCACAGTAGCAGTGACGTGCGGTGGGGTGAGGCAGAGCCTTTCCTGTCATACTAACATTTGTGCCAGAGTTTTGACTGTATAAAGTATATGAAAAATAAAAATAATTTGTTTGAAATATCATCTTTGCATTGTTCTAATCATTTTTATAGCCAAAACTCTGGAGTAAAAAGTCTATGGCAGGTGAGGCAGTGCCTCACCTGCCTATCTTTTCCGCACATCTCTGATCAAAACTCACCAAATTTCCTGGAGTTTATACTGCTGCACCTGTGTATAATGACCAAATGCACCCTTTGGCTCATATATTGTGTGTAAATCTGGCTCTGGTACTAGCCAGTGCCTCCTGAGCCATTTAGCTCACCGCACGTCCCTGCACAGTAGTGTCCCTTATACACAACACCCACCGTAATGCCCCTTATACACATAATGTCCACAGTAGTAGTACCCCTTACACATAATGCCCCTTACACATAATACCCACAGTAGTAGTGCGACTTATAAACATAATGTCTGGCAGAGAGAGGGGGGACAGATATTGGGCAGAGGGGGGAGATAGATTATGGGCACAGATTATAGAGACAGAAAGAAACATGTAGAAGGCAGATACTGGGCAGACAGAGTGGGGGAGACAGGTGCTGGGCAGAGAGAGGGGGAGAGAAAGATGTTGGACAGAGAGATAGAGTGGGGGACAGAAGTTGGCAAGAGAGAGCATGGGGAGCCAGATACTGGACAGAGAGGGGGGACAGATGTTGGTCAGAAGTTTGGGTACAGGTGCTGGGCAGAGAGGGGTGGTACAGAGTAGGGAGAGGGGAGGAAAGCAGTTGTTGGGTAGAGAGAGACGGGAGACAAATGCTGGGCAGCGATGGGGGGATAGATGTTGGTCAAAGAGGGAGACAGATGCTGGGCAGAGAGAGGGAGTACAGTCAGATGTGGGGCAGAGGAAGGGGGGACAGATGCTGGGCAGAGAGGGGAGGAGACAATTGTTAGGGAAAGGAGTGAAAAATGCTGGGAAGAGAGGGGGGACAGATGCTGGGCAGAGGGGGGGGGGGGCAGATGTTGATCAGAGAGAGGCAGAGCCGAATGCAAGATAGTAATTTGGGGCCCATGCGCGCACACACACACACACACACACACACACACACACACACACACACACACACACACACACGCACACGTGTATATATATATATATATATATATATATACACTGCTCAAAAAAATAAAGGGAACACTAAAATAACACATCCTAGATCTGAATGAATGAAATATTCTTGTTAAATACTTTGCTCTTTACATAGCTGAATGTGCTGACAACAAAATCACCCAAAAATTATCAATGGAAATCAAATTTATTAACCCATGGAGGTCTGGATTTGGAGTCACACTCAAAATTAAAGTGGAAAAACACACTACAGGCTGAACCAACTTTAATGTAATGTCCTTAAAACAAGTCAAAATGAGGCTCAGTAGTGTGTGTGGACTCCACGTGCCTGTATGACCTCCCTACAATGCCTGGGCATGCTCCTGATGAGGTGGCGGATGGTCTCCTGAGGGATCTCCTCCCAGACCTGGACTAAAGCATCCGCCAACTCATGGACAGTCTGTGGTGCAACGTGGCGTTGGTGGATGGAGCGAGACATGATGTCCCAGATTTGCTCAATTGGATTCAGGTCTGGGGAACGGGCGGGCCAGTCCATAGCATCAATGCCTTCGTCTTGCAGGAACTGCTGACACACTTCAGCCACATGAGGTCTAGCATTGTCTTGCATTAGGAGGAACCCAGGGCCAACCGCACCAGCATATGGTCTCACAAGGGGTCTGAGGATCTCATCTCGGTACCTAATGGCAGTCAGGCTACCTCTGGCGAGCACATGGAGGGCTGTGCAGCCCCCCCAAAAAATGCCACCCAACACCATTACTGACCCACTGCCAAACCGGTCATGCTGGAGGATGTTGCAGGCAGCAGAACATTCTCCTTGGCGTCTCCAGACTCTGTCACGTCTGTCACATGTGCTCAGTGAGAATCTGCTTTCATCTGTGAAGAGCACAGGGCGCCAGTGGCGAATTTGCCAATCTTGGTGTTCTCTGGCAAATGCCAAACGTCCTGCACGGTGTTGGGCTGTAAGCACAACCCCCACCTGTGGACGTCGGGCCCTCATACCACCCTCATGGATTCTGTTTCTGATCGTTTGAGTAGACACATGCACATTTGTGGCTTGCTGGAGGTCATTTTGCAGAGCTGAGGCAGTGCTCCTCCTGTTCCTCCTTGCACAAAGGCGGAGGTAGCGGTCCTGCTGCTGGGTTGTTGCCCTCCTACGGCCTCCTCCACGTCTCCTGATGTACTGGCCTGTCTCCTGGTAGCGCCTCCATGCTCTGGACACTACGCTGACAGACACAGCAAACCTTCTTGCCACAGCTCGCATTGATGTGCCATCCTGGATGAGCTGCACTACCTAAGCCACTTGTGTGGGTTGTAGACTCCGTCTCATGCTACCACTAGAGTGAAAGCACCGCCAGCTTTCAAAAGTGACCAAAACATCAGCCAGAAAGCATAGGAGCTGAGAAGTGGTCTGTGGTCACCACATGCAGAACAACTCCTTTATTGGGGCTGTCTTGCTAATTGCCTATAATTCCCACCTGTTGTCTATTCCATTTGCACAACAGCATGTGAAATTGATTGTCAATCAGTGTTGCTTCCTAAGTGGACAGTTTGATTTTACAGAAGTGTGATTGACTTGGAGTTACATTGGGGGTAATTCCAAGTTGATCGCAGCAGGAATTTTGTTAGCAGTTGGGCAAAACCATGTGCACTGCAGGGGAGGCAGATATAACATGTGCAGAGAGAGTTAGATTTGGGTGTGGTGTGTTCAATCTGCAATCTAATTTGCAGTGTAAAAATAAAGCAGCCAGTATTTACCCTGCACAGAAACAAAATAACCCACCCAAATCTAACTCTTTCTGCACGTTATATCTGCCTCCCCTGCAGTGCACATGGTTTTGCCCAACTGCTAACAAAATTCCTGCTGCGATCAACTTGGAATTACCCCCATTGTGTTGTTTAAGTGTTCCCTTTATTTTTTTGAGCAGTGTACATACTGTATATATAAACAATAGGCTAGAATCCACAGCACTCAAACATCTGCGGTGCCAGTAGTATTGTGACCACATTATTTAAATTTAAAAAAAAATCATACAAATTCAGTACTCACGTAATATTAACACTTCAAACTGTAATTCATCTGAATTCAGGGAATGTTAGTTTCAAAATATTGCAATAGTTTGTTATGCTGACCAGACACTTCACAGCCATTCCCTTTTGGTCAGTCCCTACACTGACATTCAAAAATATGAGCATTGCTCTCAGACATCTTTTGGATTTGAAATACACTGTGTTTAGGCCCTGTCTCACTCTTTTAAAGAGACAGGAACCACACCCACGCATATCAGTTAATAACCACCTGGGGGGATTTCTTAACATTTAATTTACATAGAGAGAGAGAGAGAGAGAGAGAGAGGAGGGGGCAGATGTTGATCAGAGAGAGGCAGAGTTGGAGAAAAGATAGTGATTTGGGGGCATATATATATATATATATATATATTAGAGATGAGCGGGTTCGGTTTCTCATGATCCGAACCCCTCCGAACTTCACCCATTTTACACTGTTCCGAGGCAGCCTCGGATCTTCCCGCCTTGCTCGGTTAACCCGAGCGCGCCCGAACGTCATCATCCCGCTGTCGGATTCTCGCGAGATTCGTATCCTATATAAGGGGCCGCGCGTCGCCGCCATTTTCACTCGTGCTTTGGAGATGATAGCGAGAGGACGTGGCTGAGTTCTCTCAGTTTCTGTGTTCAGTGTGCTGCAAATATCTGTGCTCAGTGTGCTGCAAATATCTGTGCTCAGTATGCTGCAAATATCTGTGCTCAGTGTGCTGAAAATATCTACGTTCTCTGCCTGAAAAATGCTCCATATCTGTGCTGCATTGTAGTATATAGTAGGAGGACAGTGCAGAATTTTGCTGACCACCAGTATATATATAGCAGTACGGTACAGTAGTCCATTGCTCTACCTCTGTGTCGTCAAGTATACTATGCATCCATACCTGTGCTGCATTTTAGTTGTGCGCAGTATATAGTAGGAGGACAGTGCAGAATTTTGCAGACCACCAGTATATATATAGCAGTATGGTACAGTAGTCCATTGCTATACCTCTGTGTCGTCAAGTATACTATGCATCCATATCTGTGCTGCATTTTAGTTGTGCGCAGTATATAGTAGGAGGACAGTGCAGAATTTTGCTGACCACCAGTATATATATAGCAGTATGGTACAGTAGTCCATTGCTCTACCTCTGTGTCGTCAAGTATACTATGCATCCATACCTGTGCTGCATTTTAGTTGTGCGCAGTATATAGTAGGAGGACAGTGAAGAATTTTGCTGACCACCAGTATATATATATATAGCAGTATGGTACAGTAGTCCATTGCTCTACCTCTGTTTCATCAAGTATACTATGCATCCATACCTGTGCTGCATTTTAGTTGTGTGCAGTATATAGTAGGAGGACAGTGCAGAATTTTGCTGACCACCAGTATATATATAGCAGTACAGTACAGTAGTCCATTGCTCTACCTCTGTGTCGTCAAGTATACTATGCATCCATACCTGTGCTGCATTTTAGTTGTGCGCAGTATATAGTAGGAGGACAGTGCAGAATTTTGCTGACCACCAGTATATATATAGCAGTACGGTACAGTAGTCCATTGCTCTACCTCTGTGTCGTCAAGTATACTATGCATTCATACCTGTGCTGCATTGTAGTTGTGCGCAGTATATAGTAGGAGGACAGTGCAGAATTTTGCTGACCACCAGTATATATATAGCAGTACGGTACAGTAGTCCATTGCTCTACCTCTGTGTCATCAAGTATACTATGCATCCATACCTGTGCTGCATTTCAGTTGTGCGCAGTATATAGTAGGAGGACAGTGCAGAATTTTGCTGACCACCAGTATATATAGAGCAGTACGGTACAGTAGTCCACTGCTCTACCTCTGTGTCGTCAAGTATACTATCCATATCTATGCTGCATTGTAGTTGTGCGCAGTATATAGTAGGAGGACAGTGCAGAATTTTGCTGACCACCAGTATATATATAGCAGTACGGTACAGTAGTCCATTGCTCTACCTCTGTGTCGTCAAGTATACTATTCATATGTGTGCTGCATGTGCTGTTTGGGGACTATTTTTTAAATCTGTCATCCTGTCTGACACTGCAGTGCCACTCCTATATGGGCCAGGTGTTTGTGTCGGCTACTTGGGTCGCTTAGCTTAGCCATCCAGCAACCTCGGTGCACCTCTTTTTTTCTTTGCATCATGTGCTGTTTGGGGACTATTTTTTAAACCTGCCATCCTGTCTGACACTGTAGTGCCACTCCTAGATGGGCCAGGTGTTTGTGTCGGCTACTTGGGTCGTTTAGCTTAGCCATCCAGCGGCCTTGGTGCACCTCTTTTTTTCTTTGCATCATGTGCTGTTTGGGGACTATTTTTTAAATCTGCCATCCTGTCTGACACTGCAGTGCCACTCCTAGATGGGCCAGGTGTTTGTGTCGGCCACTTGGGTCACTTAGCTTAGTCATCCAGCGACCTCGGTGCAAATTTTAGGACTAAAAATAATATTGTGATGTGTGAGGTGTTCAGAATAGACTGGAAATGAGTGGAAATTATGGTTATTGAGGTTAATAATACTTTGGGATCAAAATGACCCCCAAATTCTATGATTTAAGCTGTTTTTGAGATAATTTTTTTTTAAAACACCCGAATCCAAAACACACAACCGAATCCGACAAAAAATTTTCAGGGAGGTTTTGCCTAAACGCGTCCGAATCCAAAACACGCCGCGGAACCGAATCCAAACCCAAAACACAAAACCCGAAAATTTCCGGTGCACATCACTATATATATATATAGATGAAGAAAGAGGTGGCACTCAAACAGACGTCTTAGGCAAAATACAACGTGGTCAGTTTAATCCGACATGTTTCGGGGTAATCACCCCGTCCTCAGGGTCATGACCCTGAGGACGGGGTGATTACCCCGAAACACGTTGGATTAAACTGACCACGTTGTATTTTGCCTAAGACGTCTGTTTGAGTGCCACCTCTTTCTTCATTTGTATCCAGAGGTATTCGCCTCCAGGAGGGCACCGCAGCATCTATAATTGTTAAGAGTGAGTGCCGGGCATACAGTACTTTATATATATATATATATATATATATATATATATCTATCAAATTATGTATAAAATTATATGTATATATATATATATAGACAGTCCCAGCATAAAATACTCCCAGCATGGGCAGAGTAACTGCAGCCAGCTCCATCTCTCCCGGCATCACTATTGTAGACGGTGGGCCTGCCCCCTCCTATTGGATGACTGTCTTGTCTCAGTTGCCAGTAGAGGGATCTGCTGTAGGGGCCTCTTTCCTTTATGTTCGTACCTGCCTGATTTCCTTTAGTCCTCCTTTACCTATTCCATTTCCTTCACTGCTCCTTCTGTAACTGCATCATTTACTTCACCACTCTCAATATGTGACTATATTGCTTTCTCATACACCAGCCTCTATATTTTTACTTCCTCCCTCTTCAGCCACCTCGTCCTCATTACCCATCTAGTCCCATTTTACCTGACTCTATAACTCCCCCCCTCATTTCTATCACCTTCTTCTTTACGGCACTCATTCCCTTCACCTGCCTAATGACTCTACAACTTCTCCCTCATTTCCATCACCCTCTTCATTACCTCACTAATTCCCTTCACCTGCCTAATTCCATTTTCTCCCCCTCTATAACAGCATCAGTAGTTTTAGCATCTCCCCATGTACTTACCTCATTCCCTACTCCCCTCCCACATTCTTTTCACCTCTATCATTCATTTTACCCCTACCTCTTGCCTGTCCCCATAGTCTGCCTCCTGCTCCCTAATCACCACGTATAACCTTCTTCCCTCCATCAGTGCTAGTGAAATAGCAGCTTGCCTTACACACAGAGTATTGACCACTGTTGCCCGAGAGATGATATCGCAGAGTCAGTAATGGGTTCTAGAGCCAAACGCCGTTGAAGGGTGGACAGGGCCAGTTCTAGACCAAGCATAGCCCAGGCCAAAAAGTCCATTTGGTATCCCCTTAAAAAAAAAATCTGTACAGTTTTTTGTTTGTAGTAAATAAAAATACACCTTACCTATATGGTGGTTTCTCTACAATGGGGAATCTTAAAGAAATTGATCCTCCATAGGCAGACGGTGTCTTCAGTCGGTATTTATATAGGAGATCACCTGGTCAGTATGATCCCTGTTTGGCTAGGAATATAACCAATGTCATCCTCATACAACAAAGGTTCAACGAGACTCATGCCCTCTGTGTCAACATCTGCCCCATGTCCCCAGTCTCCTGTCCCTCCAGTCTCCTGACAATCTTTTCAGTCTTCTGTCTTTCCTACCTCCTGCATTCTGTCATTCCAGCCTTCTGCAATCACTCCAGCTTCATGTCCTGTCATTTCAGTCTCCTGCCCATTGTGTCTCTCATGCCTCCTGTAACTGAAGCCTTCTGTCCCTATGTAAATGCATCCTCCTCATAGGCAAACACAGGGGAGGTTTCCAGTTGCCTGGAAACCCCCCTGTTCTTGGCAAGTGGCTCTAATTCTGACAATAGTAATGGTATAATATAATACGATTATTAAAGCTGCCGCCACATCATGCGGTTTAAGAGACAGTGCAGAGCTACTGCACATGCCCAGTGGTAGCAGCTTCTTCTACTAAGTTTGCTGTGCGTGTGCATCAGTCAGTGCACTTGACCAGAGAGTAGTTACCAGGAAGATGAGACAGGTGCCTCAACATGAGGTGGGAGAATGTGTGCTCTGTGCTTAGAAAGTGCATTACTGGTTCTATTATGATTGTGTATTTAATTATGTATTATGGTATGTTTAACATTTTCCTGACCACTTATTTATTAGAGATTAGAGTGTTCGGTTCTCAGAGAACCGAACCCTACCGGACTTTGCCTTCCGAGCCCGGATCCGAGTCAGGCTTGGGTTTTCCCGCCTACCTCGGAAACCCGAACGCGGTAAAACGTCATCATCCCGCTGTCGGATTCTCGCAGGATTTGGATTCCATATAAGGAGCCGCGCGTCACGGCCATTTTCACTCCAGTCTCGGGGAGAGTATTGAGAGGACGTGTCCTCAGTGTTCAGTGTCTGTGTGGGGGCGGGAAAGTGGGGTGGCGAGTCTTGTGCTGTGTTGTGCTGTCCAGTCCAGTGGAGTCAGTGTATTGTGCTGCATCAGTCCAGCCACAGTGTTGGTGTTCTCTGCTGCCATATATCCAGTGTAGCTGTGTAAAGTGGTGCTGTGTTGTGCAGACTAGTGGTAGTGTCCTGTTTCATCAGTCATTCCAGTGATGATATACGCTGCTGTTATATGTCCACTGTTGCAGTATAATAATTATAACAACAACCTGTTGTGCTGCATCAGACCAGTGGTAGTGTCCTGTCTCATCAGTCATTTCAGTGAGGATATATACTGCTGCTATATATCCACTGCTGCAGTATAATAATTATAACAACAACCTGTTGTGCTGCATCAGACCAGTGGTAGTGTCCTGTCTCATCAGTCATTTCAGTGACGATATATACACTGCTGCTATATGTCCACTGCTGCAGTATAATAATTATAACAACAACAACCTGTTGTGCTGCATCAGACCAGTGGTAGTGTCCTGTCTCATCAGTCATTCCAGTGACGATATACGCTGCTGCTATATGTCCACTGCTGCAGTATAATAATTATAACAACAACCACAAGTCTCTTACAGTATTGTTGTGTTGTGCTGCATCAGACCAGTGGTAGTGTCCTGTCTCATCAGTCATTCCATTCATTTCTGTGCCGCATATTGTCTCATATAACTCCCAAAAAATAATGGAGAACAAAAATTTTGAGGATAAAATAGGGAAAGATCAAGAAGAACCACTTCCTCCTAGTGCTGAAGCTGCTGCCACTAGCCATGACATAGACGATGAAATGCCATCAACGTCGTCTGCCAAGGCCGATGCCCAATGTGATAGTAGAGGCATGTAAAATCCAAAAAGCCAAAGTTCAGTAAAAAGAACCAAAAAATAAATTTAAATAGTCTGAGGAGAAACGTAAACATGCCAATATGCCATTTACGACATGGAGTGGCAAGGAATGGCTGAGGCCCTGGCCTGTGTTCATGATTAGTGGTTCAGCTTCACATGATGATAGAAGCCCTCATAACTGAGGCCTTGACACTTACAGATGGGTCCACGGTTATCTTGACTAGTTTTCTGTGCCTAGGCATAACTTGATTTATTAGCATAAACCATTCACCTATTGTTCTCAGCTGCAATACAATACAGGGAACAATATAGCAGGGGATTAAATCATTACAGCAGGGGATTAAGTCCGACTGGCCAGTCTCAATTAATCCTATTAAAGGTCAAGATAAATGTGGACCCATCTGTATGTTGGTGTTAGGCGTGCGTCCGGTATCCGCCATTAGTGCAGTGGGATTTAGACAATTGATGGAGGTATTGTGTCCCCGGTAACCAATCCCATCTAGATTCCACTTCATTAGGCAGGCGATAGCGAGATTTTGCCATTTAATTCCAGTGATTTGGACGTATAATTACAGTGATTTTGCCAATTAATTTCAGTGATTTATAATTATTAATTACAGTGATTTTGCCAATTAATTACAGTGATTTATAATTATTAATTACAGTGATCTTGCCATTTAATTCCAGTGATTTGGACGTATAATTACAGTGATTTTGCCAATTAATTTCAGTGATTTATAATTATTAATTACAGTGATCTTGCCAATTAATTCAGGTGATTTGGACGTATAATTCTAGTTGGAATTGTTTGTGTCGCTTGGCTTAGTCATACAGCTACCTCATTGCACCTCTTCGACATCTTTGCATGAGGTGCTGTTTGGGCCTAGTTTTTGAAAAGTGCCATCCTGTGTGACACTGCCGTATGAGTCCAGGGGTACTGCTGTATTAGTCCTGGGGTACTGCCGTATAAGTCTACCAATTGCAGATTTTTTTTTAAAGTGACTGGAGCGTGCTGGAGATGTTGTCAGTGGACCGAACAATTACGGCCCACTCTCGACATTCAGCCACTGCGTGACACAACTAGATGGAACAGGTGGTTGTGTCGCTTAGCTTAGGCCTACAGCAACCTCGGTGCACCTTTTTTTCTTCTTTGCATCATGTGCTGTTAGGGGCCTTTTTTTGATATCTGCCCTCCTGTCTGCCACTGCAGTGCCATGTCTGGATGGGCCAATTGTTTGTGTCGCTTGGCTTAGTCATACAACTACCTCATTGCAATTCTTTTTCTTCTTTGCATGATGTGCTGTTTGGGGCCTTTTTTTTTTTAAATATTTGCCCTCCTGTCTGCCACTGCAGTGCCACGCCTAGATGGGCCAATTGTTTGTGTCGCTTGGCTTAGTCATACAACTACCTCATTGCAATTCTTTTTCTTCTTTGCATGATGTGCTGTTTGGTGGCTTTTTTTTTATATCTTCCCTCCTGTCTGACACTGCAGTGCCACTCTTAGATGGGCCAGGTGTTTGTGTTGTCCACTTGTGTTGCTTAGCTTAGTCATCCAGCAACCTCGGTGCAACCTTTTGGCCTAAAAGCAATATTGTGAGGTGTGAGGTGTTCAGAATAGACTGGAAATGAGTGAAAAGGATTGTTATTGAGGTTAATAATACCGTAGGAGCAGGATTACCCCCAAATTCTGTGATTTTAGCTGTTTTTATGTTTTTTTCAAAAATCATCCAGATCCAAAACCAAAACCAACACACGAAATGGTGGTTTTGGCAAAACCAAGCCAAAACCAAAACACGAAAGTGGTATTAGAACCAAAACCAAAACACAAAACACCAAAAGTGCCCGCCGCACATCTCTATTTAAATATTTATATTATTTAAATATTTTTGATACAGCTTATACTATTGACCAGGGGTAGCCAACCCTGGTACTTGAGAGCTGCCAACCGTGCACGTTTTCCAGGTCTCCTCACAGAGTCCACCTGTGGATCTTTTAAAATGTGACCGTTAGTAATAACTGCACATGTGCACCTGCCAGGTGAGCTTTAAAACGGGAACTGTTGGTAGCGCTTGAGGACCAGGGTTGGCTACCACTGCTATAGACCATCTATAGTGTTAAATATTAATACTGTATTCCATATAGTATCAAGTGTATAAAAAGACCAATGTTCAGGGTCTTTAGTAGGTTCTTCTACTGTTCCCCCTGACTCCAGCACTTGCTCCAATGTTCCGCAGAGTGGGAGATTGTGGTTTGCATTTGGAAACCCCCCTCTAGAAATCCTGCGTTTGCCACTGTCCCTGTCCCCATGTAACTGCAGCCTCCTGCCCCATGTAATTCTAGCCTACTGTCTCCTGTGAGACTTCGGTGACAGCTCACCCCTGCAACTTACCTTTGTCTTGGACAGCATACATGCTTCTCTTGTTCCTCTTCCAATCCTCTCTTCCTGTCAGGGGCACTGTGCCACTAGCTGATGCTGCTGTGCTGGGGCAGGCTGCAGCTGGGCGGTGAAGCTGGGGTGGCCCGTGGCTGGGATACGCTAGCAGGCCCTACCTGCTAGTGTATCCATACAGTGGAGCTGAGGCTTGCTGTGGCTAGCTGTTACTGGGATGCATCGATTGGCCCTCAGCACTCATGGTGCCATGTGAACTCTGCTGCATGCACAGCATAGTGCTCCTCTGGGAATGGAGCCTGCAATTTCAACAAACTCCAAACATACCGATATGCTAAACAGGGCTGGATTTCATGGAGAGGGGGAGACATATGCTGGGCAGAGATAGAGAGAGAGGGGAGGAGACAGATGCTGGGCAGAGAATGGGGGGGGGGGGGGGAGGGGCAGATGCCTCTTGTAAGGGCATTGTCCTATGGTAAATGGTGTTTCTTGTTGGCTTGAATAGCAATAATTTTTAAAATTGTAACCAGAGGTGTGGAATTGCCACATCACCTACCTTGTGATGTTGGGAGTGATTCTGGAACTGTCCTCTGGTTTCTCAATATGCGTATCAGCAGGTGTGCCAGAGCCGGCCATAGGCATAGGCAAACTAGGCAATTGCCTAGGGGCATCAGCAGCTTCTGCTGATTAAAATGATATGCGGCATGCCTATATTCTGTGTGTAGCATTTCATATGCAGATACAGCCAGTCTCACACAGTATATAGGCATGCTGCATATCATTTTAATTAGCAGAAGCTGCTTGTGCATCCTAGCCACATAGCAATGCAAATAAGTTGCATTTTCATTAAATTAGCATTGAGGCAAGATTTATGAGGACACATCTGTATCCAAGCAGAGGCAGACGTCACAGTGTTAGTGACAGTGTGAGTGCTGTATGCATGTGAGTGGGTTGGTTGTGCAGTAGTGTTCGGAATATATGTAAGGAGCATTATGTGTGTCATGTAAAAATGCATTAATAATGTGCAACATATGTGTAAGGGGCACTATGTGTGTCATTATGTGTATAAGGGCATTAATAATGTGCGGCATATGTGTAACAGGGTACTACTGTATGTTTGTCATTATGTGTATAGGGGCACTAATAATGTGCAGCAAATGTGTAGGGGGCACTTTGTGTGTCATGTGTATAATGGCATTAATAATGTGCAGCATATGTGTAAGGGACATTATGTGTAAAAGGGCATTAATAAAGATTGTCATAATGTGTAAGGTGCATAATGTTTATAAGGACATTAATAATGTGTCTCATATGTGTAAGGGGCATTACTGTATGGCATTATGTGTATAAGGTGCTCTACTATGTGGTATTGCGTATAGAAAGGGCACTACTGTGTCGTCTAATGTGAATAAAGAGCAATAGGTTGTGGTGTAATGTGAATAAGGAGCAATTCAGTGTGATGTAATGTGAATAAGGGGCTCTACTGTGAGGAGTAAGGTAAAGTGATACTACTGTGGGATGTAATATGAATTATGGACACTATCGCATGATCAAATGTGAATAAAGTTGCAGTACTGTGTGGCGTAATTGGAATTGGGGTTACTATTGTGTGGTCATGCCCCTTCCCAGCAAAACCACACCCCTTTTTGGGCTGTGCGCCAAATGTGCGAACTGTTCCTATTTAAAATATAGGGGGTACAAACACCAAAATAAGGACTGCTATGGATGAGGGGTGGTGGTGCTGGGAAAGAGGTGACAGGTCAGAGGCAGAACCAGCGGTGGTGCTAGGGGGCACCAGCCAAAATCTTGCCTAGGGCATCATATTGGTTAGGGCCGGCTCTGAGGTGTGCTGTGATGAAGGTACTCTCAGTACCGATGTAATCAGTAAGTTTTAGCAGCTGCACCACAGAATCAATGAATCTCTGCCCACTACTATCTTGTGCCTTCTGGCTGAGCAGGCTATACAGGGCTGATGGTAGTTCTAAGCCATTTGGAAGGTGCAGCGGACCAACACATTTCTCTCAGCCAATACTGTAGTTCCTCAGACACTTAATCTCAGCTGCCATTCACCTAAAAACAGTGCTGTAGTGGTTGTATGTTATACTGTAGATAATATTCTGCTCTTTGAAACATACAGTAAGAGATCTGGAAATGAAGAAGAACATCCTTCTCAATGGAGCGCTCTTTAGTTTAGGTTTAATCTTACCATTTTAGACAATCATTGGCCCCAAACAAAGTGGCAAATTTAAAGATCTTTAGCATTTACTTTACAATACTTTAGCATTACAAAGGAAGGTAATTCTTAAGCACAAACAATATTTTCCAGTATTATAATCCAGTATGTATAGTTATCAACATTTTATAATAGGAAACAAACATTTCCATGGACATATCTTTAAAAACTGACTATCCCTGGAATTTAGGGATATTTCACAACCATCCAGTGTGCCACGCAATATGTAAATTATTGACCAATGTATGGTATTGTTAGGTGTCAGTGGTGTGCGAAGGAAGTCAATCCACATACCAGAATACTTAGTCTAACTTAAAGGTTTATTAACTGACAGATAAAAGGATGCAGGGTAACACTAGGTTAATGCAGGCATGCACATATAACTACTGTAGTACAAGTAAGCCAGGTGCTTATGGGGTTAATGCAGCTGGTGTGCGTTTTAGGGTGGCACACCTGCATACATGTAGTGGCTGTGACCCTTTTACAGTGAGCGGAGGTGGCACAGTGATATCCATAGTGCCTCCACTATAGGATCCAGTCTCCAATGCTATGAGACCCTCAGGGGCACGTCCTGTCTTAATAAAGGATGGACAAACAGCAGTTTGCTGGTTGTTTGTGACCCCTCCCCTTTTCTAGCACCTGATATATAATTATCTCCAGAATGATTGAGCAGCTACCGCTGTTTGTCTGCATGTGTGAGAAGGCATTGAATGGGAGCAGCATTTGGAAGGCATGCTGTTCCTTGTAGTGCTAATGGGAGATCCTGGGGGTGGCTCCCAGGTAAGCTGGCTCTCTGCCTGGATGCGTTTTAGTATGAGCCTTTATCATGAGACCTTACTGTTGACAAATCACATGGCCCTATGTGGGCACTGCCATTATGTAGTTTTAGGACTGCTAATATCGGAGAAGCCTTGGCGTGGCTCAGCAGCTAAAGATGTCTTTGTAAACGTATGTGACCAATTTCTCTGAAATTCTATTACCAGATAGGTTCAGGTATGGTTACAGGTAATTTTTAGTGTGCTGGGGGGATACCAGGAAGGGGGAGGGGGGGTTGTTTGTGACCCCTCCCCTTTTTCTAGCACCTGATATATAATTATCTCCAGAATGATTGAGCAGCTACCACTGTTTGTCTTAATAAAGGATGGAGACAGAAATTGCACGGAGGTTGCACTAAGACATCAGAGCCAGCAGCAAGGAAGAAACAGTGCGGAGCGCACTCCCCTCCTAATATAAATTTCCAGGTGAAAATAAGACAACAGTAACATTTTTATTACATAGCTACTTTTAGCTGCTGTAAAGTCGAATTGTTCTATTCAACTTTTGTGTCATTTTTAATGCTGCTCTAAAGACATTTTTAAAGTGCCAAGACTGTACGCTCTGACAAGCAGGGCCCCTTTCTATCCTCCTTGCCAGGGAGCTGGGTCACTGAGTGTTACCATTATCAATTGTCAATCACTGTCTGATTTATCCCTTTTTACTATCTGTATGAACAATTTTATATTATATTGTTCATGTGTATCATTGTAATTTAATATAATGTATGGTGCTACAGAAAGTGGGTGGCATCAATTAATAATAAAAATAAAATAAAATAAAACAAAAATATGATTATATATGCTTGGCATTTAAAACATTTAAATATTTTAAAATACACCCTACAGTATATGTTTTTCTTTTACAGAGAACATGTGCTCCATGTCTGTATTGTCTGGATGAAGAGACTACTTTCAATTTTATCTTTTTGATGTGATGGTTCCTTGTAGCGGTTACTGGTAACTGTGCTAGTTACAGTATGTGCTTTAGCTTACTGAAATTTAGGCAGCTTTCTTCTTAAGCTTTGCACATTTCTGATAAACGTAGAATGCCTGGAAGATAAACATTTGGCAGTTATGAAAAAATGAAATCAATATCTGATGCAGTATTTCCTCAAGCTTGTTTACATAGAGCTAAGTGTTTATGTGATGGTAATGGCTGACATCTTCCTGGAAATCATATTTGCCTAAATCTTTCTTTATGAGACCAGTGTCATAGTCTCATTAAATTAGAATGTCATTGATTGCAATGAGATGCATAGATGAAGAGACGTACAATAATACAGCTAGATAAAAAGAAAAGTGAAAGTAATAGTACAATAATGACTATGGGCCAAATTCAGTTAGCCCTGTTAAGTTAAGGAGGTGGGGGGGGGGGGGAGGGGTGTGTGTGAAAAAGGGTGGTAGTCTTGGCTTTATCGCCTATGGCTATTAAATTCCAGCCCCTCTTTCACCCGAAACCTCTGTTTAACACCCGTTAAATTAACGTGTTAATGGGCATAGAATCCATGAAAAGTTCACAGATTCATGCATTTCCAGGGTCGCAGCACCCATTAACCCACTAGTTATCTGGGTTTTTTCACATCTGTTCAGACACCCTAAAAAATCCCCAAAAAGTGCAACACTACGGGCTGACTTCGGAATAGCCCCAAGGGGATCAATTAGTCTGTGATAAATATCCATAGCTAATTGAATTGAGTATATGTAAACTGCCAGCAATACTACCAGCGTATGCAACTTATCTTCATGATTATTTGTGGGCTGTGGAAAGAAAGACGGTAAAACAATCTCTTGATTCATGTGAAAAGATGACACAACTTTTAGTAGAAATTCTGGATTATTTCTTAGCACCACCTTATCTGGTAAAATATTTAAATAGGGCTCTTCAGTCCATAGAGCCTGTAATTCACAGACTCTCTTTGCAGAGGTTATTGCTGTAAGATAAAACATTTTCCAGGTTAGTAGTTTTAAAGGAATCTCTTGTAGAGGTTTAAATGGAGGTACCGTTAATGCATTGAGAACAAGATTCAGTTCCCATGGCAGCAGTACTGACCTGATCCTGGGACATTCTCTCTTAATAGCTTGACAAAACATTCTGATTAGATTATCCTCTGACAATTTCTTATCCAACAGGACACTCAGGGCTGATATGTGCAGCTTGATTGTAGAAACTGCTAGTCCCTTTTCAAACCCCTCACTCAGGAATTGTAATATTTGTAGAATTTCAACTCTGGAAATATCAAAGTCTTCCCCAGACCATGTGATACACTTCTTCCACACCCTGTAGTAGGAGTTCGAAGAAACTTTCTTCCTTGCTTTCATAAGCAAACAGACAACCTAATCAGAGAGACCTTTACTTTTTAGAATCAACCGCTCAACTTCCACACCGTCAAATGAAGACTCTGTAAGTATGGGTAATATACCGGACCCTGATGCAGTATCCGGTTTTATGGGCAATGTCCAAGGACCCTGAACTGCCATCCTCAACACCGTTGCGAACCATGCCCTTTACGGCCAAAGTGGTAGGACTATTTTTACCATCGCCTTTCTTCCCTGATTTTCTTCAGTACCTGAGCAATCATCGGTATTGGTGGAAACACATAACTCAGGTCAAAGCCCCATCTCTGGGAGAATGCATCTATTCCGCTTGAGCCTGGAGTCTGGTACCTTGAGAAAAAACATTCTGTTTTTGTGTTTTGATGCATGGCCATTAGGTCTATCTGTGGATGACCAAACCTTCCTACTATTTGCTGAAATATTTGATCATCCAGCTCCCACTCTCCGGGTAACATGTTGTGTCTGCTGAGGATAGTCTGCTACCGTATTGATTTCCCCTGGGACATGAAGTGCTGATATGGACCTTAGATTTTGTTCCGCCCAGTTTAAGATTCTTGACACTTCTTACCACAGGATCTGACTTCTGGTGCCCCCCTGTCGGTTTAAGTAGGCTACAACTGTCACGTTGTCTGAAAACACTTTTACATGTAACTGTTTCAATTGGATCTGGAAGTATACAATCAAATTCCATACTGCCCTCATTTCTCTCATGTTTGAAGACATGACTTTTTATAGACTGGACCATATCCCCAGACAGGTTTGATCTGACAGATGACCTCCCCAACCTGTAGCGCTTGCATCTGTTGTCAACATGACGTACTGATGTTGAACCAGTGTAGTTCTCTGCTGTAGTCCCCAATCTGTCCACCAATTCAGAGATTGTATTGTCGCCTGGCTGAGCCTTGTCCTGTGATCCAATGCTATACCCAGCCTGACAAACTTGATTATATTCCACTGAAGTGTTCTCATTCTCCATCTCGCCCAGGGTACAATATCTATTGTAGAGGACAGCATCCCCAGTAGATAAAGTCCTAGGCAGAGTGATATCTTGTCTTCTACTTGTACCAGGGATGATAGCTCCCTGATATTCTTGCATCTGTCCCCTGATAACACAACCTCGAATATCTCTGTGTTTATTTGAACTCCTAAGAACTGAATGTCCTGTGTTGGTTCTAATTTGCTCTTTTTCCAATTCACCAGCCATCCATGAGAACGAAGGATCTGAAGAGTGTCTTTTACTACCTCCTTCAGTGTTGTTTCTGAGTTTCCGCAGACTAATAAATCATCCAGGTAAGACCACACTGTTATGCCCTTCATCCTCTTATATGCTACTAGAGCCAGAAGAACTTTCATAAAGACTCTCGGCGATGAAGACAGGCCGAACAGAAGACATGGGAACTGTAGGTGTTCCCCTAACACGTGGAACCTCAGATACTTTCTGTCCTTTTTGTGAATCGGCACATGGAAGTAGGAGTCCTTTAGATCTATCGAGGCCATGAAATCATGCTCCTTTATTCCTAACAAAATAATTTTCAATGTTTCCATGTGAAACTTTTTTATTACAACAAATTTGTTTAACCTTCTTAGATCCAGGATTGCCCTGAACTCTTTTGACGTTTTTTTGACCAAAAACATTCTGGAATAAAAACCTTTTTTCCTTTCCAACGCCAGCACTTGTTACACAGCCCTTTAACTGATAAGATCTTGTATAATCTCTTGAAATGCCCCGATTTCTTCCTCTACAAGCGAGACATTTGATTTCAGAAATCTGTGCCCTGTTGTTTTTTTTAATGAATTCTGTCCGATATCCCTGAGATATTACTTTCAGCATCCAATTGTCTTGAGTTGATATTTGCCACTGATCCACAAATTTCCTTCATCTGCCACCAACTGGTGCAGTGTCCTGATGTGTCATATAGTCAGAATCTCCGATTACCCCTTCTGGCAGGCTGATGAAAGGACTGCCTTGTTGTACCTGAAGTATACCTTCCATATTGCCTTCCAGGTCTGTATGATCTGGCTTCTTTAAATTGCTGCTTGGGAGAAAAAGCTCTGTATCTTGATTTCCTATCTTGTGGCAACTTTGCCGACTTACCACCTGACTTTATACTAATAATGGACTCTAGCTTGTTGCCAAACAGCCGAGATCCTTCATACGGAAGGGACACCAATCTATTCTTTGAATGAACATCTGCCGTCCAGTTACGTAGCATAATGCCCTTCTTGCAGCAATACCTGCTGACATGGATTTTACAGCATATTCCACCACATCAAGGAAGGCCTCACATATGTACTCTATAGCCTTCATCATAACAGCGAGACTTTTCTGTAGGTATTTTCTGGAAATTTGTTCGTCTATATCATTACTCAGACTTTTCCCCCACAATCTTAGTGCTCTGGCCGTTGATGCCATAGCCACCTCAGCCTTTAATGACACTGCTGATGAATTATGCACTTTTTTCAGAGAACTTTCCATTTTCTTATCCATGCTATCTTTAAGTACTGCGCCATCTTCCAACAAGATAGTGGTCTTAGAGACAACTTCTGAGATCGCAGCATCTATCCTTGGTAGAGCACACCATTTTACAAACTCTTCATCTTCTATAGGGAACATACGATCTATTATTTTAAAGTTACTCATTCGTTTATCCACATTCTGCCACTTTAAAGACATAACGTCTTTTAACACCTTTTGCACCAGGAAGCATCTATTCTTTTCTATTTTATCCCCAAACAGGGAATCCTGACTGGTATTTGCCTGGGGAGTTTCTTTAAGATTCAAGGTCCTATATATGTTTTACAACAAGTAATCCACAATATCCAGATTAAATGCTCTATCAGTATCCTGGACTTCTCCAGACTCTGTACTGGAAGAGCTATCAGCATAATCTGCTAGTAACAGACCTTGTGAATCTGTATCACAGTCCGCATCCAGACTTGTTTGTGACCTGGATCTTTTAGATCCCTGTAATTGTTTTAACTCATCTTTAGTCATGAAATACTTTTTCATCCAGTCCATAAAATCCTGAGTCTGTTTAGACTGTCCAGAGGGCACATTACATTCTGAGCAAAACTTATCATGTTTATCTCCTTAAAACACCTTATCATAGGTAACACAAGTTGAATTATGTTTTTATATGTCTTCTTTCTTGGTCCTATTTCAGACACACTGCAAATGAATGAACACTTATCACTAAACACCCTAAATACAATAGAGTAATATACGTGCCCTATATGAGGACTTGCCTCTCCTGGGCACAAGCAGGCTTAATGGGAGAAGGCTCTTTATCCATGACAACAGCTGGACACCAAGAGGTAAGCAGACCAACAGGAGAAGAGACATGTATATCCAGCAATGTACAGTGCCATTTTAAGCTCCCTTTGACCTCCAGGCCGGGCAGCGCATGCGCAGACCGTCCCGGAATGCATTGTGGGATTGACCGCGTCACTTCCACCCGCCGCCAACCAACTTACTTCCACCCTCCAGCTTTGTAATGCCCGTAGCTGTAAAGAGCTGCGGCAAGGAGTGGCGGTGACAGCGCCAAGCAGGCACAATAATGCGTCCACAGGCAGCAATTTCCAACCTCCGACAGGACATGTAGCACTTCTCCCTGGGCGCCACCCCTTCCAGCCACGGCTACACAGAGGCGCATTAGGCTGGGAATACACAGGTGAGCCTCATATTTGGAAGAAACAAACTGCTACTCTGTCCTACCTTAGGAGACAGGAAAAAGGCTGAGGAGGCTAGGGGGATGCGGATTTATATTCCCAGAGAGGGCGGAGCCTATTATTAAAAAAACTTCCTGTCTAGACCTGCCTAGAATGGGATGAAATCCCAGAGTAATGGCTGCCATGGAGCAGTGCAGAAGAAAATGTGTTTTCCCTCTATCTGTTAAACACCTTGACTCCTATTGGAGAAAGAGCACTATATAAATAATACTATTATTATTATTATTATTATTATTATTATTATTATTATTATTATTATTGTAATAGGCATGTAACAGAGAGAGACAGCTCTTTCTCCAGTCTTTTGCAAAATGACATACGGCTAGATGCATCATCGCTTGGAAAATGATAAAATGAAGATTGAAAAAGTACCAGCCAATCAGGTCCTAACTGCCATGTCACAGGCTGTGTTTGAAAAATGGCAGTTAGGAGCTGATTGGCTGGTAATTTTCACTCTTCATTTTATCAGTTTCCAAGCGATGATGCATCTGGCCTATAGACTATTATCAGCAGCTGGAACAGATGAGTGAGGTAATAAGGTACACAGGGCCGGTGCTAGGGTGTTCGACGCCCCCTGCAAACTTTAAATTTGCGCCCTCCCATATTCCTTTGGCGCATGCCGGGAAAAGGGGTGTGGTCTCATAAGTAAGGGGCATGGCCACACAATAGTACCCCCATTTAAAATTACGCCACAATGTAGCACAATCTTATTCATCTTAAACGTAATGCCCCACCGATAGTAGTAGAGTCATTATATGTAATGCACCCCAGTAGTAGTAGCATCCTTATACATAATGCCCCCCCCAGTAGTAGTAGCATCCTTATACATAATGCCCCCCCAGTAGTAGTAGCATCCTTATACATAATGCCCCCCCAGTAGTAGTAGCGTCCTTATACATAATGCCCCCCCAGTAGTAGTAGCGTCCTTATACGTAGTGCACCCCCAGTAGTAGACGCGTCCTTATACATAATTCCCCCTCAGTAGTAGTAACGTCCTTATACGTAGTGCACCCCCAGTAGTAGAAGCGTCCTTATACGTAATTCCCCTCCAGTGGCAAACGCAGGATTTGCATGGGGGGGTTTCCAGAACTGGGTGGAGCCAATCACGGGGGTGCGGACTGAGGTGACCCAGTACATGCTGGGTCCGTAAAACGAGTGTGTCTGTGTGTGTGTGTGTGTGTATATATATATATATATATATATATATATATACATACATATATCTACACACATATATATAATTTGGATAGCCAATAAGATTCTGTTTTGAGAACCGAGTAAAACCGAGTAAAACTGAATCCGCTCATCACTATATATATATATATATATATATATATATACATACATACACACACACACACATATATATACACATATACATAGCATATTAAACATGCATACATATATATATATATATATGTACACACACATACAGTACACATATATACACATGTATATATATCATGTGTGTGTTTATATGTATGTATATATATACATGTGTATATATGTATGCACATGGATATATATGTACTATAATTAAAATAAAGTAAACTTTCATTGCACTTACAAGTGCCACCAGGAAGACAGCAGGCTGCAGAGGACGCTAGACAGCCATTAATAATACTCATGCAGCTAAAAAAAAAAAAAAAAATTTTTTTTTTTTTTTAGTGGAGGGGGTTTCTGGGTGCTCGGAACCCCCCCCCCCCTGGGTGCGCCACTGCCCTCAGTAGTAGTAGCGTCCTTATATGTAATGCCCCCCCAGTAGTAGTAGCGTCCTTATACGTAGGGCACCCTCAGTAGTAGAAGCGTCCTTATATGTAATTTCCCCTAGTAGTAGTAGCATCCTGATGATTCCTAATTATTTGAAAGAAGTGGGGAGTCTCCATGGTGATGATATTCAGCATATAGAATTTATTATCAAAGAGGCCACGCCTATTTTATCTGCGCAGAGTGACGTGACCCAATACAGACTTCATCAATGATGCCCGTCCCTTCAGGGGAATTCAGGCTCACATATATAGTACAGAATTATACAATAGTTCATAATTGATTAATCAATGGGGCGTATATTCAGATAACAAGGGGATTATTGATTGGTTGATGGTCACAAACAGGAAATCCAAATATGGTCAGCTGGGCTTAAGTGAAATGGCTGATCTTTTCCTGAAGATGGCAGATTGGTTCCACAAGTCTTGGATCTCTCATTCAAACCAATGGAGTTTCTTAATATGCCTTGTAAGCAGAAAGGTCATCTCTGTTCATGTGTCATGATGCTCTTTTCCAAAACCGAAGGTTCATCTGATATGTACTTATCAAAACCCATAAAATGTCATTAAGTTCTGGTTATCTAAATAAGAGGGTCTTTATCTAAGCACCACGTATGCACTTATGCTCTTAGTCACAAGCTAGGGCAAAGGTTGGCAGAAACTTTCCACTGGAAGAAAACTGATCATTATTGGAATTTAAAAGAGTCATTTACAGATCTATAATTATAAGTCTAAAAGCAATACAGATATTTGATTTTTCTTCATCATTCCTATCTCTTGTTTAATCTCTAAACACAACATATAGTAAATCAAATATTCATTAACTTCAAAAATTTCCTTCAAATGAGTGTAATGTGAGATGTGAGATAGTAAAAGGAAAATCCATTTTCTGGATGCAATCGCTGGCACGAGTCCATTGAGTATCGATGCGAAAAGTCTCAACCCTCCAGAAAATGTAAATAGATAAGAGAAATGAAAGGGGTAGCGACAGGATGTATTCTTGTCTTCTTCAACCTGGCTATATAGGTTGAGGTTCCTTCTTCCTAAGTGTACATATGATGCATGAGCGTGTAAGCACCTATTAAGGTATATTTCTGATAATCTGACTATGTGTAATAAATTACTGATTCACTATGTGTGGGTTACTGCAGTGTAGGTAACAGGAGTCATTACCATAAGCTTGGTTCTTGGCTTTCTCTCAGGCCTTGCGAGTACTCTCCCACATGACCGTCCAAGAATAGGCAGGCATTTTATTGTTACATAAATTATAAAAATTATAAGTATTATTATCATAGCATAGTGTAGTATGTGGTAAAGCCATTTTGAAATTTCGGCTTCCATCCATTCAAAGGGGTCCCAATCAGCCAATTGGGTCATATGTTCTTGTATATCCTGCAACAACTTAACCTTTTGTTCAATGGGATTATAATTATCTGAGATGTTAAAACAACACATTCCTTTGAATTGTTCACAACCACTTCCTGCATTAAGTAGCAGGTAATCAATGGCTACTCTATTTTGTATCATACCATCTCTCACTTCTCTGAGTTCTTCATTTATGAGGGCTATAGCTGTACTTGGTGCATTGATAATTGTAGCTAGTCTATAAAAGTTAAACTTCTGAGGTCTATCACAAGTCTATATAACAAGCCAAAAGGCATATCAGTACGGGTATGGTTTAATAGTAGTTTAATTGTAAATAATTTTATTTTAGCTCTATAAACATGGGATATAAATACTTTTGATAAGCGTGTCTCAATTGATAGGTGATTATTTTTATCAGTATCTTATTTTTACATCATTTAGTACATATTCCTAGCGTTGTTCATGGTTTTCATATGCCATGGTCAGTGTGGGGAACATACTGTATGTTATTTTCCTTAAATCATTATGGACCATGATGTAGGGAAAAATGTTGTCAGTCACATAGAACCCACAAGTGAATTGTTACCTTACTTGCCACATCACCAGGAACCTGGTTCCGCTCCACATCCTGTTTCCCCCCTCGTTCAATCTTGTATGAAATATATTCTCTGCCATCCAATCTATCATGGACAGGTCTATTCCTAAACTTAATACACCTTATAGGGATTTGTGATTCCTTTTATTTATCAGGTTCAGGGCAGCAGGACATTCTCATCTGTCCCACATTCTTTCATTTTACCATCCTTACCAAACAAGGCATTAAACTATTTACTGTCCTTTGAACAGTTCCTCCAAACCTAGGGTGAGATCAGCCCCCCTCGTTGGTGCTTTTAGCTTCTCCAGGTGGGTTTCTCTCAGCAACTTTCCTAGGTGGAGGTAGTCCTTGACCTGGTCCTTCCCCAGTGATCTACCTTATAAGGAGACCTGAAAAGAGAATTGCGGACCATTCATAAACTCACGAGGCTTCATATCATGCCAGCTGGTCTCAGCACTGCTGTTTGCCTGTGAGGAGACTGCGCTCTGGTGTATCTTTTTCCTTTAAGGCATGGATATAATCTGTGGTGCTGTTATTTATTTCAGCATGATCTTCTTTCGGGTTTACTCTATAATCTGAGCATGTGCTAATGAAAATCTAATATGGAAACAGGTTCTTGGGAACAGGGTTAGAGGAGCAATAGACATCAACTGGTGTGTATGCAAGACTACACCAACTCCACACTGTGTTCCCTGTGACTGTTACTCTCTGAGGTCAAAGACCTATAGGGCAGTGTGCTTGTGGATTAGACTCTCATGATCAAATATACATATTTGTCTATCAAAATGTGGCCAACCAGTGTTTCTGGCTGCCCACTAAACACTTTACAATATACTAAAACATATTTCTTATATGGTGGGTAGATTTATTCTATATCGCCTGGGAAAGGACCTTGCGTAGAGCGGGGTATTCTTTCCCATTACCGTACATTCATAGGAAAAGAAAACTAAACTGTTATTTGTTATCTGTACAGATCTCTACAGATACTGTTATTATCTGGTTCACATCCATTTTCCCTTCCACAAGGAAGGACATTTTCATAGGTTTAACCTTTCACTATTATACATTATTTATTTTCCATATGAACAGGATAATTTCTATATTTCTCATAGTGGTTCATTGTCAAGTAATCATGGAATCAATGTCTTTATATTGTTTTTTTGTGACTGTACAGTTTCCTTTGACATTGCAATATCATTGTCGTGGGTGGGATGACTAGGTGGTATCTCATTCTTTTGTCCTTCTGAAGACTGACCCTTCTAGTCTTCAAACTTTCACGCAACATTCATATTGCTCCATCTATTATACTACATACTTTTCCTTTTTCCACTTTTATATCTTCTCTAATATAAAACTTGCTGTGATATGCGCCATACAGTTATTGATAGTAACAATATCTTTGCCTATACCAAATATGTTCTACTCTCCCCCCCTTTGGGACAACCTTGTCACAAAACCCAAACCTGTATTGTTTTATAATGCTTGTACCACTTTGTTGACTTCCACATTACAATAATAAAACTCTTGTGTTGTTATATGGTCAAATAACTGTTAATCGGAATGGAGACCTTCCTTTGGATCTCAGTGGTGCTTTGGTCTTCAAGCAGTGACCCCTGTACACCTGGGATTGAGACTCATAGAACACACTCAGCAGGTCTTCTTGCATATAAGAGCCGCTTTTCCCATAAGACTCTATATGTCTACCGGTACTGGGATGCCCACCAGGACTTACGCCACTGGCGGTAGTTTGAGCTCAACCCCTAGGTGACCTGAATCAAAGCCGGCAGGAACTGAACCCTAAGAGAACTACATGGGCAGTGAGGATCAGTGGGGTGAAGGGAAGGCAAACAATTGCATTGCATAATAACTAAGACTAAAGTACTGAGGGGATGAGGGACTCTGGGAGAGAGGTTAATACTGAGGAGAGCTTAACTGAGATAACCTCCTTGCTGGGAGGAATGGTACTAAATGTAGCATCTAGTACTTAACTAATACTAAAGATAAATAAAGATACATTATGCAGCAATGTAATTTTATAGAAGGCTGGTACGGTGCAAAAGCTGGACACTAGATCTGGCACTGTCGATGGATGCTGAGAGCCCGGGATTGGAACAGAGTGATGATGGCTCCTGCAGCAACTAGGAACTATGACCAGCATGGAATGAGAGTAGGGAAACACATATATAGGAGATAATACCCAATCAGAGCCGCCAGGGAGAGGAGACTTAATGCCCCTGTTCAGCTACACATACAGAAAAAACCTCCTCATTATATTGCAGCTGAAGCTGAACACAAAGAAACATGCAAAAATCTAATGATCTGGGAATGTAAAAAAACATGGCAAACTGATACAATAGAGATAGATTATAACAATAACCCTAGAGTTATGAAATAGGTAAATGAAGTTAAGGTTTTGACCATTAAAGTATGAAAATATAATATTTAGAGAAAAAAAAACAGCAATATGAGGAAAATGAGGTAGAGAAAAATTAAATTATGTCGGTAGATACGTTACTTCTGTGTAATATGTCCTTGGCGTTATTTAGAAGGGGATGTCTGAAATAGTAGGTGACTCAATTAAGCGGGCAGTAGCCAAAAGAAAGGAACAAGTTTAAAAAATTCACCACATGTGTTTGGTAATAAAAAAATACAACCAGGGTTGAATGTGTAGGTGGAAAAAAGTAAAAATAAATATTTCATCGTCCAAATTAGGGCCCTCATTCCGAGTTGATCGCAGTGAATCATCGCATCGCAAACGGGTAAAAAACAACTAAACGCGCATGCGCAAAAGCGGAAATACGCATGCGCGAGCATAGCGATCTGACATTTGTGCAGAAATACTACAAAGAAAACTGCTCGTTACACAGAAACGAAAACGGGGAGTGGCGAAGGCGTGACAGAGGCGCGACTTTGCAATCTGACGACATGGGCGTGAAAGTAGGCGTCTAGTGTGGGAGTATGCAACTAGCAGTAGGCGTGTTTTCGCAGAAATGCATTTTCGCAGTTAAACTTAACATATCAATTCCTCGCAATCTTGACGCAGCAGCCGAGTAGGTCTGCAGTTACTCTGCATTTGCGAAGTAGTGTTACAAGTGTGTATGCAATAATTTGCAGTTAATTGGAGAGCCCATTCATCTGTTGTCCAATTACTTGCTAAACACTGCTCTGCTGAAGTACTGCAAACAGCAATTGTGTGGACACATTACATGTTTATTCTAAGCACCTATAAATCTGTAACGCTGCCAAATAAGGTTTTTATTGTGAGTCAAGTTTTTGGATAAACATTCATGTTAAGTGCATGTTTTAATGTGTTAAATACTACCAAATGCAAACAAGTGAAATTAACAAAACTTCAAAACTACATCAGCAACATCTAAACTACATAAAATGTTACCTTTGTATATCCCAAATATCAGGACCAACATAATGCAGCATACACTTAATTTGTTGCTTAAATAAAACTTTTATCTTTGGTTAGAATATCTGACAATGTTTAAAATGATGTCCTGTTGCCCATAGTAAAACAAAACCTGAGTTGTGACTATTTTTATAATATGGACATTAAAGTGTGGTGCAAGGCATACCTGTTGCATTTTTAAAGATGCAATGCTTGTATGTTTTTTCAGATTGTTCCCTTGTTCCCCAAGTGTCTATATGCTTTGCTAAACTTTCCTGGACTAAGATTAACATAATGCAATAACTTTAATAAAGTACACAAACTTTTTTGTTTTTTTTTGTTTTATTACTGCTGTAATATATTTAGTGATCCAAACAACATGGCTACAGGTGAGTATCACAGGCAAAGATGGACCAAGCAGCAAGCAGATGCCACTGACACAAATGACATAGCAGAACTCAGTACTAGGGAAACTCCATCTTCTGACAAAATAATAATTTAAATGCAAATAAATAATATGGTGTAAACACCCTGCCAGACAAATATATTTGGGGAACTGAGAAAGATTCAGGAGCCAGCACACAAACACAACAATACACAGCACACTAGGAAGAGGAAGATGGCTCTGGTGTACAGGTAAAAAAGCTCACAGGCTACAATACAGTATATCAAAACAGAAATAATAAATTTCACTAAGAGGGAGTTAGCCATTCTGGCCACACAAGCCAACACAAAAAAAACATAGAGACAACATGAAAAACATGGGCGCTGCCCATCTGGAGAGACATCACTTTCTTTTTTTTTTCCCCGCCTGATGCTGTTCTTCTTGGCTTGGTCTGCGGAGCGACCTTCGTGTGCCCTGCCCAGTGGGATGTTCTTCCTGGGCAGGGGCAGGGGTAGGGGAGGGAGCCGATGTGGCTGGCTCTCTGCCACTGTGGGCAAGGGAGACAGCGATGGCCTGGAGCCCTTGCAAGATGTTATTTGCAAGGTTTTGGAATGAGGAGGCAAGTTGATCTTGTCCCTGCCTGATCTCTGCCAGACCTTGGCAGAGTTGAGCAACACCTTGCTCCACACTGGTTCTGTGCTCAGTGAGCCGGACAGCTATCTGGCTTACCTCCCGGATCATCCTGTCCTGAAAAGCGTTTAGGCTCTCACCATACTTAGCTATTTCAAGCAGGATCTCCGGGATAGCAGAGGGTTGGGTGGGGGGGCCAGTTGGAACCTGGATAGGTGGGATTTGGGGTCCCACACTGCCAGACACACTAGGTCCCTCCACCTCAGCCTCAGCCACATAACCCTCCTGTGACTCTACCTGCTCACCCCCCTGTGCTGTGTTATGTGCAAAGCAGATAGAAGAATGTGTGGAAAAAGAGTAAAAAAAACAATATGAGACTTTTGTAACAAAAGCAATTAAACAATACAAATATGTGTGTAAACTTACCTGGCAAGTCATGTTCCGTCAGTATTTCAGGCAGGTCCGTGTCCATATAAGACACCCCTGACCCCTCCTCATAACTGACACAGTCCATCGCCATCTCCTCCAACTCTGTATACTCCACAGCGATAGCTGGTCCGCCCCCTGTAGCCCTGTAGGCATTCCACTCCGCAGACCTCTTGCCCTTCAGGCGGGATGTGAAGTCGGCCCAACTACATATATTTGAAAAAATATGGGGCAAGGTATATATTTAAAATAAATTCCTGCTTTAATATATAGGACACATGTTCTGCATTTGGTTGCTATAGACATCACATCTAATATATAGGACACATGTTCTGCATTTGGTTGCTATAGACAACATCACATGTAACTAGCTTTTTAAGAATACTTTGCACAGATAATGGACTGCCAATATACACTTACCGTCGTCTAACTTCCTGTGATGTTCGGACTATAGAGCCGACTTCATTCACAGAATGAGTGATGTCCCTCCAGATTCGATCTTTGGTAGCAGCACCCATGTTTTTTGGTCCTCTATGTATTTTTGACATGGCCTGTGTGACCAAAACACGCAACTCCCTCTTAGTGAATGCAGGCTGCCTTTTTTTTCGCCTTGAAGTAGCCTGTGAGCTTTGTTCCTGTTCCTCCTCACCATCTTCCTCGTCACTAGCTGCTTGTGTATGTTGTGGTTGTGTGGCTAATGCTGAATCTCCCTCAGTTTCCCCAGTCTGTCTGTCTGGCAGGGTAACCCCTCCTAACTGCTGGGTATCAGAAGGTGGAATGTCTCTAGTACTGAGTCCTGCTTCTTCAGAATCCGCAGAGGCGGATTCCAGCATTTGCCGACGCAATGCTATTTGTCTTTGTGCCAATGCGGCCTGCTGCCGCTGCACGCGGTCCATCTCTGCTGCCAAATCCTCACGAGTAGCCATGTTGCTAATGACATGTCTGTACGCACAGGTGTGTAGGTATTTATAGCTACGTGCGTTGCGCAAAATCACACAGGTGTAAATTATGCTAATTGTGTGACTGATTGTACTGCTTATTTAAGAGCCTTGTTTGCAGCCTGTGTGAGTGGGTGTATGATAATAAAAACTGCTGTGTGTTATCATCGAAGGTGGTCCTCTTTGGTATAACATTCCAGTGAGTAATTTTTGCATTGTCTTGCAGACAGATGTCCGTTTATTCGCTTTAAACATTTTGTATAGCGTAGTGCGTTTTTTTTGCTAATTTTCTTAAGTGAGTATTCCTACATTAGTCAATTATCAAGCCAAGTATGTATGGTGATGCAATGGAACTGGGTTTATGTATTTTGGAGGATATCTGTTTGATATTTTAATGGTTTAGTATGCCATATGTTTTTTTTTCTTACCTGTACTTTACAATGTGTATGTTATATTGTTCACACAGTTTGTTTGATTTATTAGACTCCTTCTGTGTCTCTTGTAGGTGTCTGTTTTTTGGATTTAGTTTCCATATTTTGATTTTGCCCAAGTAGGAAGATTTGTTGTTCTTTTTTCAAACAAATAATAAGCTTCATTTATTGACCAGGTAAGTAGACTATACCTGTGTGTGCTGCTGTTTGTTGTAATTGTCTATATGATCTCTTAGACTCCTTCTGTGTCTCTTGTAGGTGTCTGTTTGTTGGATTTAGTTTCCAGATTTTGATTTTGCCCAAGTAGGAAGATTTTTTGTTCTTTTTTCAAACAAATAATAAACTTCATATATTGACCAGGTAAGTAGACTATCCCTGTGTGTCCTGGAGTGTGTTTGTAGCAAGTGTGTATCTTATTTTTTATTGGCCATTTCTCTATCTGTTTCTTGGTTTACAAAGCATTTACTTTTGACAAAGTAGGGCTGATTTTTTCTGTATTAGCTACTAAAGGACACCCTTTTTTTTTTGAAGGTTTTTTTAATTAACAAACTAATTTACATTATTCCTACTTAGTTGTTTGAATATATATTGTGGCAGTTATTATATGGGTATGTTTGAAATCTCAAATACTTTTTGATTTGTGATGTTAACCTATGTTTGAAATAATTAGCTAAAGGTTTCTTTTTTAGTTTTGTTTCCAATTTTGTGTTTTGGACCCGTATTTTATTCTTGAAGAAATGGAGTATGCTCCTGCAGTAAGTTAACACCCATACACTTTGTCTTTGATTATGGCTGACAATGTGTTTTTTTTTTTTTTAATTTTTAAAAATGATTCTTACCTTCATTTTAAGTTGGTGATGTCCGTTCATGTGGCAGCTGAAGCCCTCCCACCCCAACCCACGGAACCACTCCCACCCCAACCGCTGCAAGCCCTCCAACCGCAACCAGGCTCCTCATCATCCAAGGCAACGGAGGCGTGCTAGGCCACCAATTTTCCGTACCCGTGTCCTCCTTTTTGGGATGCCTGATGATGTGGTTTTGCGCAGATACAGGCTGCCACCTCATCTAATCCTAGACACTCTCTCCATAATAGAGAGTGATCTAGAACAATCCATTAGGTATCCTACAGCAATACCAGCATTGACACAATTCCTTGTTGTGTTACATTTTGTGGCCACTGGTTCATACCAGCATGTTGTGGGCGATCTGGTTGGCATGTCGCAGGGCCAGTTCAGTAAGGTCCTGCGGCGTGTCAGCCAGGCTTTTATTAAGCGCGTTAAGCAATTTATTGCTATGCCCTTGGATGTTGGGGCCCTAGATGTGGTGAAGCGGCAATTTGAGGAAGGTGGTAGTTGCTTCCCACATGTTATTGGGGTTGTGGATGGCACACATGTAGCTATTGTACCACCAAGACATAATGAAGAAATTTATAGAAACAGGAAACTGTTTCATTCTCTGAATGTAATGGTTGTTTGTGGGCCATCCCTCCAGATCCTGTCCCTGAATGCTAAGTTCCCGGGGAACTCCCATGATGCCCATGTCATTAGACAATCAGGGATATGGCACAGATTAAGATCGATGGCAGGACAAGACATGTGGTTATTGGGTGAGTGTTTTTATTTATTTACTTACAATAATATTTTTAAAAATTACATTCTAATTATTTTCTTTTCTTCTCATCAAACAGGAGACCGTGGATATCCTTGCACCCCCTGGCTCATGACTCCTTACAGTAAGCCCAGGCCAGGACCACAGATGGCATTTAACTCCGCGCTTACTGCCACTAGACAGCTGGTGGAGCGCACGATTGGTGTCCTTAAAGGGCGCTTTCGTGTGCTCCACCGCACTGGTGGCGACATCATGTATTCGCCGGAGATGGTATGTAAAATTGTGGTCCTGTGCACAATTCTACATAACATCGCTGTAAGGAGTCGTGTTGAGCTTCCTCACACAGAGGAATTGCCAGATGAGGAGCCAGGGGTTGGGCGGAGAGTCGGTGGGGGGAGTGTTTCCCGGAGGGGAAACGAAGTAAGGGCATGCATTGTTCGGGAATTTTTCAGGTATAGTGATTTTTAACAAATTATAAAAATATAACACAAAGTCACTGTATGTTTATGTTCATTTTGCTCTGATGTCATTTAGTTAGCTTTTGAAAGTTCATTGTGTAATTGTTTTGGTGTGTGTGAATATATTATTAGTTGTTTCTGTAAATATTCAAACATGTTAACCTTACAATGTTTTTTTTGTTTGGGAAATATTTTTCCGTTGTTAAAATGTTGTATTTTTTTTTTTAATACTAATCCTGTTTTCAAAACCAAATACACAACATATGATACTAAATGTTGAAAACTTTCTGACTGTGCAGCTGATTGTTCCTCCAAAATGTGGTGAGTACACAGATTGTCACAAATATTTTAGTAAAAATGTGTGTGTGTGTGTGTGTGTGTGTGTGTGTGTGTGTGTGTGTGTGTGGAATTGTGTGGGTAGGTTCTTTTATTATCATGTTCTTCCGCGACTGCGAATTTCCGCTTTAGCGAAATAACCCCTCTGCTCTTCAAAGCACTGCAGACAGCAATAAAGTTTATTCAATGCACACATCAATAAAGTTAATTTAGATGACAGCACAGATTTTACACCAATCACATGCCAACACACACTATAAATATATGCCCATATATGGAAAACGCCATTGCCATGATGCGTGCTGAACCGTTCACACGGCGTGAGCTCCGCGTCCTGGTGGCGGTGATGGACCGCCACGTAGGCCGCGTAGGGCGCTTTATCCCAAATCAGGTAAAGCGCGAGGCCTACGCGGAGGTCCGCCGCTTGTTAAGAAGCCGCATCCGCAGCCGGACGACCATTATCCAGCTAGAGAGGCGCTGGAGCGACCTGCGAAGGCGTACGCCGGAATTCTTGGCGGAGCTACGCCAACAGATCCGGACCCTACGTGGGCGCAGTAAGTTACATTTCGGCACATGACGGATTTTACGCATAACCTTTGCATACTTTCACTAAGTGAGAGTGTGAAAATTTGCACACTTACAATAAGCATGAGTGTGTGTGGGTAGGGCAAGCAGTACTGCATACCTCCCAACATGACCCTCTCCAGGAGGGACAGAATACTCTGCTTCTGGACTTGTCACTTAATTTAGTGAATAAAGGTGTTTCAGCACAGATGATGGCAATCATACATTAAGAGGGAAGTGACGGAGCACAACATTCTGTCCCTCCTGGAGAGGGTCATGTTGGGAGGTATGGTACTGACTGTATGTTGTTGGGCATAATTACTACACAGGCTCACAACTGAACACAATAACCTGCTCAGTGGTTTATTATTAAAAATGTTGGTGGTTTTGAGAACTGGTGATGTTGGCTATAACAAACATTCAGATTCTATATATTATCGGATATAGAAGGTGCTTAAGAAAGTTTAATTATATTATGATTGGTTGCTAAGGACAACATCACCAGTATAAACATTTTAATAACTTAGTAATGTTACCCCTGTCTCTTTAACATGGGACAGAACAGAGTAATATGAATATGCGGATGTTCTAAATGTATATGTTAAAACCTAAAAATTACATATGTCATTCTAGGGCGAGCACAACGGCAAGGTGCTGCTGCTGGTGCAGGGAGGCCACAACACCGACAGCCACAAACACCATCCCCTTCTGCCTCCCCCTCCACCTCTCCTGCCCAATCCCCCTCTCCAGCCACCTCACTCTCTCCAGCCACCTCACCCTCTCCTGCCCAATCCTCCACTCCTGCCCAATCCCCCTCTCCTTCCCAATCCCCCTCTCCTGCCCAATCCCCCTCTCCAGCCACCTCACCCTATCCAGCAACCTCACCCTCTCCTGCCCAATCCCCCTCTCCTGCCCAATCCCCCTCTCCAGCCACCTCACCCTCTCCAGCCACCTCAGCCTCATTTTCCAACTCCCCCTCTCCAGCCCAAGCCCACTCTCTTTCCCAATCCCCCTCTCCAGCCCACACCCCCTCTCCAGCCCAATCCCACTCTCTTTCCAAATTCCCCTCTCTGCCCCCCTCCCCCTCTGTGTCCCAAAAAAACACACCACCACCCTCACCCTATCATTCCCAAACACCATCTGTAAGTACCTCCCCCTTCCATCCTCTCACCCAGTTGGACCCTCCTTCCCCATCCTGCCTCCTTCCCCCATCCAGCACCCATCCCCCATCCAGCCATCCTCACCCATCCAGCCCCCATCCCCCATCCAGCCAACCTCACCCATCCAGCCTCCATCCCCCAGCCAGCCAAGGTCGCCCATCCAGTCTCCATCCCCCAGCCAGCCAACGTTGCCCATCCAGCCTCCATCCCCCAGCCAGCCAACGTCGCCTACAGAATGGGCAGCAGAGGCCCCGGAGCCACTAGAGGGAGGTGGCCAAGTGGCAGAGGAGAGTAAGTTCGCACACATTCCTTATTTTTAAATTTTATAAATACAAAACACATTCAAATAAATTCAGTGTTGTACTGTAGCCAATCTTTTGACAAGGTTAAATGCTTGTCTTCTTCATCATGGTATGGATGATGCATTCACATTTGTGTGCGGGACATTATCTACAGTGTCTACATCTGGTTGCTAATCACTATGTCGACAGGTTTGCCTGCACAACAAGGTTTGTATGTGAAACATTATATGCAACACATTTAGACCTGAATGTTCATTTTTGTGTGGTTTTACTTTTACAATTGAGCTTGGGTATTGCAATATTTAAAAAAAAAAGTCGCAGGAGTCACTTTGTTAGCCAGCCTAACGACACAATGATTTGTGTTGTGAAAGTTACACTCACAAAATGCTTATTTGCTTTTTCAAAACCTGTTTGACCTTATTTATTTAGTAAGACAGGCTTTCAGGGAGTGTGGGCATGCTAGGATATGTTGTCCTTCTGAAGATGTTGATATACAGTGTGATGATGCAGGGCAAAACAGCACAAAAGACAAGTCTGCTTCACTACAGATGTGAATGATGACCAGTATGGGGTTACATGTACTAATTTGGGGGTGTGATTCAAGATTGGATGTTGAACATAGCAACCAAACAAAAACTAAGTTTCAGTTATTTCCAACCTTCTAGAAGAGAAGTAGAATGTGATTGGTTGCTATGGACAACATCACACCCTAAATATAACTCCCATCTTAGTAAATGTACATCATGGTGTGGTAGACTTTTACACATTTAAATTTTGCTAGGCCAAACATTGCTGAGTATGCTTGTGTGTTGGTATGCTACTGTTTTGTCATTTATACATCCATGATGTATATCATTTGATATGAAAGTGTGCTTTTTGTGATTGTGATGTAATAGGTAATGTGAGTTATGTTTTAATTTGCATTTTGACTCTACATTTCAGATGGTGCCATTGGAGATCCCACAAGCCTGGCAGGCATCGTTGTGCGGATGAAGGCAAATTTGGAGGCCATGTTGGCCGAAGTAAACAATTTGGCAAATTTATTGTAAAAAAAAACAAAACAAAAAAAATATGTTTATAAAAAACTTAAATAAAAAAATGTACCAAAAATAAAAAAATTAAATTTACTGTTATGCGCTTGTGATGTTTTTATTGCCAAAATATTAAAGCATATTGCAAAGCAGAAATTGGTTACCTAACAAAAAAAACACAAACAAATTACGAGTTTAAGTCTTATTTATTACATACAAATTAGGTTAGTTAGTAGCTTATTTTTAAAATAAACATGTAAACACATACATTCACACACTAAACATCCACACCAAATTATTCTATATACATTTATGTCAGGTACAGTTTACACATCTCTTGCACTTCTTTCAAAAAAAAACATGGTAATGTCCAATTATGCCTACAAAGTGTTCTTGAGGTATTCTTTGCAGACTTTAATTGGTCATGCACACAAACAATTATTACACTAATTGGATTTATAATTGAGGGACGCTTGCTGAGTTTGAATTGCAAGGTGTCATCTAAATTAGGAAAAAAAAACCATTGCTGTGCATTTGTTTGCACAAACCTTAGCACATTTAAGAGGAATGCGTAAATCTACAATGAGATCGGCTTTTTACAATGAGGAGTGTGCGTATGCGATGGATTCGCATTAATGCGTTGTGATTTGGCATACGCCTACTTTGTGTAGTACTGCGTACAAAATAGCAAATGTACGTTGGGGGCGGATGTTCGCAATTTTACAACATAATCGCAACTTTGCGAATATGTTGTGCGAACGAAAAACATAGCGAACAACTCGGAATAACCACCCATATGCGCTTAAACACTGTGGAAATAAATAGTAATGTTAATATCATTCTTAAAATTCATAGTAACAAGAAACATAAATGTTTTTCCCATAAATACAATCACATATACCATATATACACATGCATACACACACACACATACACATAGAAAAATTTGTACTGTAAACGCTGCGCCAAAAAAAACATTTAACTTGCATATAAAGTTATGAGAAATATATTTATGAAATAAGGTTTTGTTCAAAGCCAAAACAAAACTTCCCGGACGAGCCCCCAAATGATGATTCCTAATTATTTGAAAGAAGTGGGGAGTCTCTATGGTGATGATATTCAGCATATAGCATTTATTATCAAAGAGGCCACGCCTATTTTATCTGTGCAGAGTGACGTGACCCAATACAGACTTCATCAATGATGCCTGTCCCTTCAGGGGAATTCAGGCTCACATATATAGTACAGAATTATACAATAGTTCATAATTGATTAATCAATGGGGCGTATATTCAGATAACAAGGGGATTATTGATTGGCTGATGGTCACAAACAGGAAATCCAAATATGGTCAGCTGGGCTTAGGTGAAATGGCTGATCTTTTCCTGAAGATGGCAGATTTGTTTAACAAGTCTTGGATCTCTCATTCAAACCAATGGAGTTTCTTAATATGCCTTGTAAGCAGAAAGGTCATCTCTGTTCATGTGTCATGATGCTCTTTTCCAAAACCGAAGGTTCATCTGATATGTACTTATCAAAACCCATAAAATGTCATTAAGTTCTGGTTATCTAAATAAGAGGGTCTTTATCTAAGCACCACGTATGCACTTATGCTCTTAGTCACAAGCTAGGGCAAAGGTTGGCAGAAACTTTCCATTGGAAGAAAACTGATCATTATTGGAATTTAAAAGAGCCATTTACAGACATATAATTGTAAGTCTAAAAGCAATACAGATATTTGATTTTTCTACATCAGTCCTTATACGTAATGCGCCCCCAGTAGTAGTACCGTCCTTATACATAATGCCCCCCCCCCAGTAGTAGCATCCTTGGCCCTCATTCTGAGTTGTTCGCTCGCTAGCTGCTTTTAGCAACATTGCACACGCTAGGCCGCCGCCCTCTGGGAGTGTATCATAGCTTAGCAGAATTGCGAACGAAAGATTAGCAGAACTGCTAATAAATAATTCTTTGCAGTTTCTGAGTAGCTCCAGACCAACTCACAGATTGCGATCAACTCAGTCCGTTTAGTTCCTGGTTTGATGTCACAAATACGCCCTGCTTTCGGCCAGCCACTCCCCCGTTTCTCCAGCCACACCCCCGTTTCTCCCTGACACGCCTGCGTTTTTTTAGCACACTCCCGGAAAACGCTCAGTTACCACCCAGAAACGCCCTTTTCCTGTCAATCATTCACCGATCAGCAGAGCGACTGAAAAGTTCCACAGGATCCACAGCAAATCTACTAAGTTTTTAGTTAAATAACTAAGGGCATGCGCCCTGCGTGCCTTGCGCACTGCATTTAGCAACAAATTTCAGCATAGCGAAAATCGGCAACGAGCGAACAACTCGGAATGACCCCCCTTATACGTAATGCCCTCCCCCCAGTAGTAGTAGCATTGTTATACATAATGCCCCCCCAGTAATAGTAGCGTCCTTATACATAATGGCCCCAAGTAGTAGTATCGTCCTTATACGTAATGTCCCACCCCAGTAGTAGTAGCGTCCTTATACGTAGTGCACCCCCAGTAGTAGAAGCGTCCTTATACGTAATTCCCCCCTAGTAGTAGTATCGTCCTTATACGTAATGCCCCCCCAGTAGTAGTAGCGTCCTTACACGTAATGGCCCCCCCAGTAGTAGCGTCGTTACACGTAATGCCCCCCTGTAGTAGTAGCATCCTTATACGTAATGCCCCCCAAGTAGTAGTAGCATCCTTACACGTAATGCCCCCCCCAGTAGTAGCGTCGTTACACGTAATGCCCCCCTGTAGTAGTAGTAGTGTCCTTATACGTAATGCCCTCCCAGTAGTAGCGTCCTTACATGTAATGCCCCCCCAGTAGTAGCGTCGTTATACGTAATGCGCCCCCCAGTAGTAGCATCCATAAAGAGCGCACACACAGACATACCTCACACACACACACACACACACACACACACACACACACACACACTTCACACATATATACACACACATACACACCCACTATATACACACACACATACACGCACGCACACACACACACACACACACACACACACACACACACACACACACACACACACACACACACACACATTTCTCTCTTACCCTCCACTTATCTAAGCCAGTCTCCCTCTGTACAGCAGCCTGTTCTGTGTAGCTCCGCCCCTTCTGTCCAGTTTAACCCCGCCCCCTTCTGTCCCGTGTAGCTCCGCCGTCTTTCGTCCCGTACACAGCGCTGTGACACAGGTGAGGGGAGGGGAGGGAGGAGGCTTTTCATGCTACAGGCACCGCTGCCAGTGCCTGTCATACAGTGACAGGCACAGCAGCTGTCAGCAGCAGGGGGGACAGGACGGCGCAGCAGGGAAGCGATGCAGAGCAGGGAAAGCGCCTATCCGTCCCAGCGCGTACAGTAAACTCAGGGACTCATGTTTATAACTCAAACTGTGTAAAATGGAGTGGATTTAGAAGAGGTATGATGGTGATAATAATAATAATAATAATAATAATAATAATAATAATACAGGTTGAGTATCCCTTATCCAGAAATTCAAAATTACACATTTTTGGGTCCCCTACTGTGATAATGACACATATATAGATATTATATTATATATCTATAAAATATATCTATATTTCTGCAGCGGGGTATACTGGTATTCCACAGGGAATAACATCAGGGTGTAGAGTTGGATATTGATCCGAGGCACCCACAGGCTAAAGCTTTGACTGTTCCCAGGATGCACTGCACCGCCTCGTCTATAGCCCCACCTCCAGGCACTGGAGCTCAGTTTGTACGTTGGTGCCTGCAGTGCAGGTCACTAACAGGTGGGGCTGCGCTAGGCAGCCCTGAAAAGAGCTTTTTTAGAAGACTTCAAGGGCCGCAGCACTTTCTATGTCATCCTGACATGCTGTGCTGCGGCACCATCACCACCCTCAGAGGCGCTGCATACTCCCGCGGCCTGGTTCCCGGGTACTTGCAGAGGGAGGAAGTAAGAGAGTCCCCCGGGTGGGACCCGCCGGTAAATCGTGGTCCGGTCGCGGTCTAAGGAGACGGACTGCAACACTGGCATGGACACTGTGGTCGTGCAGGGACCTCACTATATCCACCAGGGCATGGGAGCACAGGTCGGATACCTATATATCCATTTTAATAAGGCTCCATAGTACCCGGTGGTGAGGACCAGCATAGGGGATAAGGCGCTTGACCTGTAGACCCTCCCCCAGCTCCAGGCGCCATCTACTGCTGGTGTTCCAGCTCTGGAGCTGCCTCACACTCTCCCTCACTCCCTGACTGAGACGCTGGGCGCCATTTTCTAAAATAGATGCGTCTGGTCTCTGGGACTGTAGGGCAGGGTCTCCTTTGTAAACCCGCCTGTACATCAGCGCCGTGGTTTTCCAAACACTTAAGTATTCTACATGTCACTATTAAGCCAGCGTTAGTTAAGAACAAGTGTACGTGTGACAGAATATTCTGCTATATACATCCGGTCTCAGACCATGCATTGTTTTATATATATATATATAGGTAAAGAAAAGAGGCGGCACTCAGAAGACTTGTGAAAAAATCAATGCAGTGTAATCAATACGGCCAACGTTTCGGGGACCACCTCCCCGTCTTCAGGACAAGTGTACAGTGTCAAACAAACAAACTTATACCAGTAAACTTACCCCCCTCCGGTTTCCTCGCCAGCGTCATTCACGGCCGCGTCTCCCGCGCTCTCAGCCCGGCGTCCACAGCGCATCACATGATGCAGATCACATGATGCGGAAGTGACGTCACGGCGCCCGGCCGGGCCGCGTTACCATGGTGACCCTGGATACAAAAACAAAAAACAGACACATGCGGGGTTATCAGGATTAATCATACAATCTTTACAGTACATCAGGTCCTCTTGGGACATTATTATATTAAAAATAAAAATTGTAGTGAAATAAAAACATTACAGTAACTGTGCAAATATACAATTCAGACGATCCCTGACAGACAGGGAACTACATACGTCCATATTGATGGCAGCATCAATATGCACGTATGTAGTTCCCTGTCTGTCAGGGATCGTCTGAATTGAATATTTGCACAGTCACTGTAATGTTTTTATTTCACTACAATTTTTATTTTTAATATAATAATGTCCCAAGAGGACCTGATGCACTGTAAAGATTGTATGATTAATCCTGATAACCCCGCATGTGTCTGTTTTTTGTTTTTGTATCCAGGGTCACCATGGTAACGCGGCCCGGCCAGGCGCCGTGACATCACTTCCGCATCATGCGAGCTGCATCATGTGATGCGCTGTGGACGCCGGGCTGAGAGCGCGGGAGACGCGGCCGTGAATGACGCTGGCGGGAAAACCAGAGGGGGGTAAGTTTACTGGTATAAATTTGTTTGTTTGACACTGTACACTTGTCCTGAAGACGGGGAGGTGGTCCCCGAAACGTTGGCCGTATTGATTACACTGCATTGATTTTTTCACAAGTCTTCTGAGTGCCACCTCTTTTCTTTACCTGTGCTTATACAAGGGTTCTGCCCTGAGGAGGGCACCGGAGCAAGTTACACCCAGATGGGGCGGCCAAGAGTGCCGGAGTTGTGTGTATATATATATATAGATGTGTCCACATACATCTTTGCTAAATCCCGCCATGTATGGCACAGTTTTGCATGCCATAGGCTCAGAGATTAAGCCATGCCTTGTGATTTTTCTTAAGTTGCTTCTTTAATATGTTACTTTATACATATTCTATCATGGCAAACAAAAATTTTAAAATTCATCCACTCTCTACTCGTGAAAAACAGCTTAGCCGTTTTTTGCATGTTGTGCCATATTTGTAAAAAAGCAAAGATGTAAGTGGACACATCTGTATATATATATATTAGTGATGTGCACCAGAAATTTTTCGGGTTTTGTGTTTTGGTTTTGGATTCGGTTCCGCGGCCGTGTTTTGGATTCGGACGCGTTTTGCCAAAACCTCCCTGAAATTTTTTTGTCGGATTCGGGTGTGCTTTGGATTCGGGTGTTTTTTTACAAAAACCCCTCAAAAACAGCTTAAATCATAGAATTTGGGGGTCATTTTGATCCCATAGTATTATTAACCTCAATAACCAAAATTTCCACTCATTTCCAGTCTATTCTGAACACCTCACAATATTATTTTTAGTCCTAAAATTTGCACCGAGGTCGCTGGATGACTAAGCTAAGCGACCCAAGTAGCCGACACAAACACCTGGCCCATCTAGGAGTGGCACTGCAGTGTCAGACAGGATGGCACTTCCAAAAAATAGTCCCCAAACAGCACATGATGCAAAGAAAAAAAGAGGCGCAATGAGGTAGCTGTGTGACTAAGCTAAGCGACCCGACCCAAGTGGCCGACACAAAGACCTGGCCCATCTAGGAGTGGCACTGCAGTGTCAGACAGGATGGCAGATTTAAAAAACAGTCCCCAAACAGCACATGATGCAAAGAAAAAAAGAGGCGCAATGAGGTCGCTGGATGACTAAGCTAAGCGACCCAAGTGGCCGACACAAACACCTGGCCCATCTAGGAGTGGCACTGCAGTGTCAGACAGGATGGCAGATTTAAAAAATAGTCCCCAAACAGCACATGATGCAAAGAAAAAAAGAGGTGCACCAAGGTCGCTGGATGGCTAAGCTAAGCGACACAGGTGGCCGACACAAACACCTGGCCCATCTAAGAGTGGCACTGCAGTGTCAGGCAGGATGGCACTTCAACAAAATAGTCCCCAAACAGCACATGATGCAAAGAAAAATGAAAGAAAAAAGAGGTGCAAGATGGAATTGTCCTTGGGCCCTCCCACCCACCCTTATGTTGTATAAACAGGACATGCACACTTTAACGAACCCATCATTTCAGCGACAGGGTTTGCCACACGACTGTGACTGAAATGACTGGTTGGTTTGGGCCCCCACCAAAAAAGAAGCAATCAATCTCTCCTTGCACAAACTGGCTCTACAGAGGCAAGATGTCCACCTCCTCCTCATAGTCCGATTCCTCACCCCTTTCACTGTGTACATCCCCCTCCTCACAGATTATTAATTCGTCCCCACTGGAATCCACCATCTCAGGTCCCTGTGTACTTTCTGGAGGCAATTGCTGGTGAATGTCTCCACGGAGGAATTGATTATAATTCATTTTGATGAACATCATCTTTTCCACATTTTCTGGAAGTAACCTCGTACGCCGATTGCTGACAAGGTGAGCAGCTGCACTAAACACTCTTTCGGAGTACACACTGGAGGGGGGGCAACTTAGGTAAAATAAAGCCAGTTTCTGCAAGGGCCTCCAAATTGCCTCTTTTTCCTGCCAGTATACGTACGGACTGTCTGACGTGCCTACTTGGATGCGGTCACTCATATAATCCTCCACCATTCTTTCAATGGTGACAGAATCATATGCAGTGACAGTAGACGACATGTCAGTAATCGTTGCCAGGTCCTTCAGTCCGGACCAGATGTCAGCACTCGCTCCAGACTGCCCTGCATCACATGCATCACCGCCAGCGGGTGGGCTCAGAATTCTTAGCCTTTTCCTTGCAGCCCCAGTTGCGGGAGAATGTGAAGGAGGAGTTGTTGACGGGTCACGTTCCGCTTGACTTGACAATTTTCTCACCAGCAGGTCTTTGAACCTCTGCAGACTTGTGTCTGCCGGAAAGAGAGATACAACGTAGGTTTTAAATCTAGGATCGAGCACGGTTGCCAAAACGTAGTGCTCTGATTTTAACAGATTGACCACCCGTGAATCCTGGTTAAGCGAATTAAGGGCTCCATCCACAAGTCCCACATGCCTAGCGGAATCGCTCTGTTTTAGCTCCTCCTTCAATATCTCCAGCTTCTTCTGCAAAAGCCTGATGAGGGGAATGACCTGAACTGACTTCACGTGTGGCAAGTTCAAAGGGTTGCAGAACCTTGCACAACGTTGAAATCATTCTCCACTGCGCTTGAGTCAGGTGCATTCCCCCTCATTTGCCTATATCGTAGGCAGATGTATAGGATTGATTGGCCTTTTGCTGCTCCTCCATCCTCTGAAGCATATAGAGGGTTGAATTCCACCTCGTTACCACCTCTTGCTTCAGATGATGGCAGGGCAGGTTCAGGACTGTTTGCTGGTGCTCCAGTCTTCGGCACGCGGTGGCTGAATGCCGAAAGTGGCCCGCAATTCTTCGGGCCACCGACAGCATCTCTTGCATGCCCCTGTCATTTTTTAAATAATTCTGCACCACCAAAATAAATGTATGTGCAAAACATGGGACGTGCTGGAATTTGCCCAGATGTAATGCACACACAATATTGGTGGCGTTGTCCGATGTCACAAATCCCCAGGAGAGTCCAATTGGGGTAAGCCATTCTGCGATGATGTTCCTCAGTTTCCGTAAGAGGTTGTCAGCTGTGTGCCTCTTCTGGAAAGCGGTGATACAAAGCGTAGCCTGCCTAGGAACGAGTTGGCATTTGCGAGATGCTGCTACTGGTGCCGCCGCTGCTGTTCTTGCTGCGGGAGGCAATACATCTACCCAGTGGGCTGTCACAGTCATATAGTCCTGAGTCTGCCCTGCTCCACTTGTCCACATGTCTGTGGTTAAGTGGACATTGGGTACAACTGCATTTTTTAGGACACTGGTGACTCTTTTTCTGACGTCTGTGTACATTTTCGGTATCGCCTGCCTAGAGAAATGGAACCTAGATGGTATTTGGTACCGGGGACACACTACCTCAATCAAGTCTCTAGTTGCCTGTGAATTAACGGTGGATACCGGAAACACGTTTCTCACCACCCAGGCTGCCAAGGCCTGAGTTATCCGCTTTGCAGCAGGATGACTGCTGTGATATTTCATATTCCTCGCAAAGGACTGTTGGACAGTCAATTGCTTACTGGAAGTAGTACAAGTGGTCTTCCGACTTCCCCTCTGGGATGACGATCGACTCCCAGCAGCAACAACAGCAGCGCCAGCAGCAGTAGGCGTTACACTCAAGGATGCATCGGAGGAATCCCAGGCAGGAGAGGACTCGTCAGACTTGACAGTGACATAGCCTGCAGGACTATTGTCTTTCCTGTCTAAGGAGGAAATTGACACTGAGGGAGTTGGTGGTGTGGTTTGCAGGAGCTTGGTTACAAGAGGAAGGGATTAGGTGGTCAGTGGACTGCTTCCGCTGTCATCCAAAGTTTTTGAACTTGTCACTGACTTCTGATGAATGCGGTCCAGGTGACGTATAAGGGAGGATGTTCCTAGGTGGTTAACGTCCTTACCCCTACTTATTACAGCTTGACAAAGGCAACACACGGCTTGACACCAGTTCTCCGCATTTCTGTTGAAATAATTCCACACCGAAGAGGTGATCTTTTTTGTATTTTGACCAGGCATGTCAATGGCCATATTCGTCCCACGGACAACAGGTGTCTCCCCGGGTGCCTGACATAAACAAACCACCTCATCATCAGAATCCTCCTTGTCAATTTCCTCCCCAGCGCCAGCAACACCCATATCCTCATCCTGGTGTACTTCAACAGTGACATCTTCAATTTGACTATCAGGAACTGGATTGCGGGTGCTCCTTCCAGCACTTGCAGGGGGCGTGCAAATGGTGGAAGGCGCAACCTCTTCCCGTCCAGTGTTGGGAATGTCAGGCATCGCAACCGACACAATTGGACTCTCCTTTGTGATTTGTGATTTAGAAGAACGCACAGTTCTTTGCTGTGCTTTTGCCATCTTAACTCTTTTAAGTTTTCTAGCAGGAGGATGAGTGCTTCCATCCTCAGGTGAAGCTGAACCACTAGCCTTGAACATAGGCCAGGGCCTAAGCTGTTCCTTGCCACTCCGTGTCGTAAATGGCACATTGGCAAGTTTACGCTTCTCCTCAGACGATTTTGATTTAGATTTTTGGGTCATTTTAGTGAGCTTTATTTTTTGGGATTTTACATGCTCTCTACTATGACATTGGGCATCGGCCTTGGCAGACGACGTTGATGGCATTTCATCGTCTCGGCCATGACTAGTGGCAGCAGCTTCAGCACGAGGTGGAAGTGGATCTTGATCTTTCCCTATTTTACCCTCCACATTCTTGTTCTCCATTTTTTAATGTGTGGAATTATATGCCAGTAATATATCAATAGCAATGGCCTACTACTATATATACTGCGCACAACTGAAATGCACCACAGGTATGGATGTATAGTATACTTGACGACACAGAGGTAGGTAGAGCAGTGGCCTACTGTACCGTACTGCTATATAGTATATACTGTTGGTCAGCAAACTGTGCAAAACTGAAATGCACCACAGGTATGGATGGATAGTATACTTGACGACACAGAGGTAGGTAGAGCAGTGGCCTACTGTACCGTACTGCTATATATTATATACTGGTGGACAGCAAACTGTGCAAAACTGAAATGCACCACAGGTATGGATGAATAGTATACTTGACGACACAGAGGTAGGTAGAGCAGTGGCCTACTGTACCGTACTGCTATATATTATATACTGGTGGACAGCAAACTGTGCAAAACTGAAATGCACCACAGGTATGGATGGATAGTATACTTGACGACACAGAGGTAGGTAGAGCAGTGGCCTACTGTACCGTACTGCTATATAGTATATACTGGTGGTCAGCAAACTGTGCAAAACTGAAATGCACCACAGGTATGGATGGATAGTATACTTGACGACACAGAGGTAGGTAGAGCAGTGGCCTACTGTACCGTACTGCAATATAGTATATACTGGTGGACAGCAAACTGTGCAAAACTGAAATGCACCACAGGTATGGATGGATAGTATACTTGATGACACAGAGGTAGGTAGAGCAGTGGCCTACTGTACCGTACTGCTATATAGTATATACTGGTGTTCAGCAAACTGTGCAAAGCTGAAATGCACCACAGGTATGGATGGATAGTATACTTGACGACACAGAGGTAGGTAGAGCAGTGGCCTACTGTACCGTACTGCTATATATTATATACTGGTGGACAGCAAACTGTGCAAAACTGAAATGCACCACAGGTATGGATGGATAGTATACTTGACGACACAGAGGTAGGTAGAGCAGTGGCCTACTGTACCGTACTGCTATATATTATATACTGGTGGTCAGCAAACTGTGCAAAACTGAAATGCACCACAGGTATGGATGGATAGTATACTTGACGACACAGAGGTAGGTAGAGCAGTGGCCTACTGTACCGTACTGCAATATATTATATACTGGTGGACAGCAAACTGTGCAAAACTGAAATGCACCACAGGTATGGATGGATAGTATACTTGACGACACAGAGGTAGGTAGAGCAGTGGCCTACTGTACCGTACTGCTATATAGTATATACTGGTGGTCAGCTAACTGTGCAAAACTGAAATGCACCACAGGTATGGATGGATAGTATACTTGACGACACAGAGGTAGGTAGAGCAGTGGCCTACTGTACCGTACTGCAATATATTATATACTGGTGGACAGCAAATTGTGCAAAACTGAAATTCACCACAGGTATGGATGGATACTAGTATACTTGACGACACAGAGGTAGGTAGAGCAGTGGCCTACTGTACCGTACTGCTATATAGTATTTACTGGTGGTCAGCAAACTGTGCAAAACTGAAATGCACCACAGGTATGGATGGATAGTATACTTGACGACACAGAGTTAGGTAGAGCAGTGACCTTCTGTACCGTACTGCTATATAGTATATACTGGTGGTCAGCAAACTGTGCAAAACTGAAATGCACCACAGGTATGGATGGATAGTATACTTGACGACACAGAGGTAGGTAGAGCAGTGGCCTACTGTACCGTACTGCTATATATTATATACTGGTGGACAGCAAACTGTGCAAAACTGAAATGCACCACAGGTATGGATTGATACCATACTTGACGACACAGAGGTAGGTAGAGCAGTGGCCTACTGTACCGTACTGCTATATAGTATATACTGGTGGTCAGCAAACTGTGCAAAACTGAAATGCATCACAGGTATGGATGGATAGTATACTTGACGACACAGAGGTAGGTAGAGCAGTGGCCTACTGTACCGTACTGCTATATATTATATACTGGTGGACAGCAAACTGTGCAAAACTGAAATGCACCACAGGTATGGATGGTTACTAGTATACTTGACGACACAGAGGTAGGTAGAGCAGTGGCCTACTGTACCGTACTGCTATATAGTATATACTGGTGGTCAGCTAACTGTGCAAAACTGAAATGCACCACAGGTATGGATGGATAGTATACTTGACGACACAGAGGTAGGTAGAGCAGTGGCCTACTGTACCGTACTCCAATATATTATATACTGGTGGACAGCAAATTGTGCAAAACTGAAATGCACCACAGGTATGGATGGATACTAGTATACTTGACGACACAGAGGTAGGTAGAGCAGTGGCCTACTGTACCGTACTGCTATATATTATATACTGGTGGACAGCAAACTGTGCAAAACTGAAATGCACCACAGGTATGGATTGATACCATACTTGACGACACAGAGGTAGGTAGAGCAGTGGCCTACTGTACCGTACTGCTATATAGTATATACTGGTGGTCAGCAAACTGTGCAAAACTGAAATGCATCACAGGTATGGATGGATAGTATACTTGACGACACAGAGGTAGGTAGAGCAGTGGCCTACTGTACCGTACTGCAATATATTATATACTGGTGGACAGCAAATTGTGCAAAACTGAAATGCACCACAGGTATGGATGGATACTAGTATACTTGACGACACAGAGGTAGGTAGAGCAGTGGCCTACTGTACCGTACTGCTATATAGTATATACTGGTGGTCAGCAAACTGTGCAAAACTGAAATGCATCACAGGTATGGATGGATAGTATACTTGACGACACAGAGGTAGGTAGAGCAGTGGCCTACTGTACCGTACTGCTATATATTATATACTGGTGGACAGCAAACTGTGCAAAACTGAAATGCACCACAGGTATGGATGGATACTAGTATACTTGACGACACAGAGGTAGGTAGAGCAGTGGCCTACTGTACCGTACTGCTATATAGTATATACTGGTGGTCAGCAAACTGTGCAAAACTGAAATGCACCACAGGTATGGATGGATAGTATACTTGACGACACAGAGGTAGGTAGATCAGTGGACTACTGTACCGTACTGCTATATATATAGTTATACTGGTGGTCAGCAAAATTCTGCACTGTCCTAATACTATATACTACAATGCAGCACAGATATGGAGCGTTTTTCAGGCAGAGAACGTATAATACTGGTGGTCACTGGTCACTGGTCAGCAAAACTCTGCACTGTCCTCCTACTATATAATACTGCTGGTCCCCAGTCCCTACAATAAAGCAATTAGCACACTGAGCACAGATATTCGCAGCACACTGAGCACAGTCAGATATGGAGCGTTTTTCAGGCAGAGAACGTAGATATTTGCACTTGCAGCACACTGAGCACAGATATTTGCAGCACACTGAGCACAGATATTTGCAGCACAATTTGCAGCCCACTGAACATAGAAACTGAGAGGACGCCAGCCACGTCCTCTCACGATCATCTCCAATGCACGAGTGAAAAATGGCGGCAACGCACGGCTCTTTACATAGAATACGAATCTCGCAAAAATCCGACCGCGGTATGATGATGTTCGGGCGCGCTCGGGTTAACCGAGCAAGGCGGGAGGATCCGAGTCTACCTCGGACCCGTGTAAAATGGGTGAAGTTCAGGGGGATTCGGATCCCGAGGATCCGAACCCGCTCATCACTAATATATTATATATATATTATATATATATATATATATATAGAAATGGATTCTCGTGGGAGCCAATATGCCTTTTGTATGACAATAATTAAAAGTTTTTATTGTACAGAAACAAACGATATTTATCCTAAGCGTTCGTTATTGACACAACCTTCTAAAAATTCATATAAAACAATATTACAATCTTATACATAAATTACAGTTGGATGTGAGGATTTTACAGCCAGGTGATCACAGTCAGAACTCGAAATGGATGTATCTCCAACCAGATGTTTGTGATAAGGACTTTGTTAACCAGACGTTGCAAAACCCAACGCGTTTCGTCCGTTAGGACTTCATCAGGGGTTTGGAATCTAGATAGACTTCAAAAAAATATATATAAATTTGGTTGAAATTAGATGATGTTACGTTCCCTATTTTCAATCAAAAATGGTGGAACCTTATAGTCTACCTCTGTTTATACACAGCCTGTAGTTGGGATTCAGTGAGGTTGCACTTGTTCCTGTAAAAAGGAATAGTTTCGTTCAGGATTTGAAATTTTCCTAAGTTCTCTGTTTGGTGACATGTATAAACAGAGGTAGACTATAAGGTTCCACCATTTTTGATTGAAAATAGGGAACGTAACATCATCTAATTTCAACCAAATTTATATATATTTTTTTGAAGTCTATCTAGATTCCAAACCCCTGATGAAGTCCTAACGGACGAAACGCGTTGGGTTTTGCAACGTCTGGTTAACAAAGTCCTTATCACAAACATCTGGTTGGAGATACATCCATTTCGAGTTCTGACTGTGATCACCTGGCTGTAAAATCCTCACATCCAACTGTAATTTATGTATAAGATTGTAATATTGTTTTATATGAATTTTTAGAAGGTTGTGTCAATAACGAACGCTTAGGATAAATATCGTTTGTTTCTGTACAATAAAAACTTTTAATTATTGTCATACAAAAGGCATATTGGCTCCCACGAGAATCCATTTCTATTTGTAATCTACTTTTAATACCTTATCTGACAGAGGGTATTTCTTGTTGGTTTGAGACTAGAGGTATAGCGCAAGATATTAGGGTTGATTTTTTGTTTTGATATATATATATATATATATATGTGTGTGTTCATATAATAAATATAATAATTCGAAGCAATTTTATTGTCCTGAAAATAATTGTCTGCATTGCAAACGTGACTGTGTGTGCCTGATCTGCTATGTAATTCACTGTGGTGTATTCCAGATATATATATCACTGTATACTGTACCCTAGGGTACTAGGTATGTCTGGGTCAATATATAGTGCATCACAGTATTTACCTATTATGTGTATTATACTGTGTACTCACATAATACCGGATGTATTCGCAGGTGTTGTGTATTAGGTACTCAGTCACATGCTAACGGATTTATTTGCAGGTATTGTACTCTATCTGGCTTCATCATACTAAGCCGCTCTCTGTTGCATTTGTGTATAATATTTAATATGTAGGGCAGTAAATCTGGGGATGCTCCTGCAACCCTGCAGGGTATTCGCAATGGATTTAACTGAGGGGGAAGTTTTGTGTGATTGTCTGTGTACTATGGCCCTCATTCCGAGTTGATCGGTCGCAAGGCGAATTTAGCAGAGTTACACACGCTAAGCCGCCGCCTACTGGGAGTGAATCTTAGCTTCTTAAAATTGCGACCGATGTATTCGCAATATTGCGATTACTAACTACTTAGCAGTTTCAGAGTAGCTTCAGACTTACTCTGCCTGTGCGATCATTTCAGTGCTTGTCGTTCCTGGTTGACGTCACAAACACACCCAGCGTTCGGCCAGGCACTCCCACCGTTTCTCCGGCCACTCCTGCGTTTTTTCCGGAAACGGTAGCGTTTTCAGCCACACGCCCCTGAAACGCCGTGTTTCCGCCCAGTAACACCCATTTCCTGTCAATCACATTAGGATCGCCGGAGCGATGAAAAAGCCGTGAGTAAAATTACTTTCTACATAGCAAAGTTACTTGGCGCAGTCGCAGTGCGAACATTGCGCATGCGTACTAAGCGGATTTTCATTGCGATGCGATGAAAAATACCGAGCGAACAACTCGGAATGAGGGCCTATGTCTCATACATCTCCCAGTCAGTCCGCAGCTCCTGTAATCAATCTGGAGCCAACCTGGGCTGTGTTCTTAAACCTACTGGGTTCTCTAACTGAACGCTTTTTACCCCCTATGGGACCACCTGTAACATTACAGTCACTAATGTCCCCATGGTTACTCCGCTTTGGGAGGGAAAATTTTACTTTACAGGTTGTAGGATATGACTCATTCCTTGCTCAGGCAAAACCCTATTCCAGGTCACTCTCGTGTCTCTGGGTCATCTAAGCGGGCTGCTTCCTCCTCCCTATCCAATTATCTCTCAGATATTTTATCTGAAGAGAGGGATACATGCTGTCCTGTCAGTGTCTACAGTATATTAGGTGTTTCTGACATGGATTTTTTTCATTGCTAAATGAAACCACTGCCCTTGTGGTTACTGGGAAGCAAATCCTACAAATCATGATGATAAGAGGATTCCCCTACTGCGGTTAAGCAAACTGATATGTTCAAACGTCAGAGAGTAAATAAAATTCTGCTACCACATTCTGACCATTTAGTGTACATCAGACAAGACCCCTGGTCTAATCCAGGGAAGATATTCCCCCTGTCTACAACAGGCATTAGCTCGATATCCTCCCCCTGCAGAGTTATATAACAAATAGATAATTCACTGCTAGTGAACTAATGTGTCACCCATTGGGTGTCGTCCACTCTGCCTGTCACCACTGTCCCCTCACTGTAGGAACTGACAGATAAGCGTGTGGAGGGATGCCTGAAGTCTATTAGTCCCTTGCATTTGTTGTACATAGATCACGATTGCATCCTCTTGGGGCTGCAAAATATCTTGATGATTTGTTCAGGCATTAGAGGATGTGCTGCCCGAGGATATATTTGTCAATGCCAGACATTCCCTGTCTCACAATGCTACCGCCACCTGTTCTTTACACTAGGAGGCGTCCTTTGAGGCGGGTGTGTCGGCTGCCAAGGCGTTGAATACGTCTGTCCTGGCTCGCTGTATTCTGTGGATGAAGTCATGGAAGGTAAAACTGGACTCCAAAAGTCCTTGGAGGTATTCCCCATTACTGGAGTCATCCTTTTTGGGAAAGACCTGATTAAAAATTGGGTCTGACTCGACGGCTACAATGTCTGCTTTTCTATCAAATACTAATCCTTCTGCACAGAGGGCAAAAGGTACCACCTTTACCTGCTTTCAGCCTCATGGGAAAGCAAAGGTCATGTCTCGTGCTCCCAAAAACCACTAAGCCCATGGCCTAATAATCCTGGGCAGCCCGTCAGCCTGCTTCTAAACATGATAAGCCTGCTGCATGACAGAACAGGCCTCCCCCTGGGGGTCCCCTGGGTATGAGGCCGACATCTGCAATTCACCCATGTAGGGTTAATGACCACTTCAGACGCATAGGTATGACAAGTTGTCTCTCACGGGTATGCAGTCTCTTTCAAGAGGCGTCCCCATCGGCAGTTTTGCACAACGGTTACCCCTTCGGATCTGTTAAAGGCGCAAGCTCTAACATTGTTTGTGAGTTCCTTCCTGGATACAAAGAGGAAGAGGATACTATTCGACCCTGTTTCTAGTACCGAAACCCAATGAGTCTTTCCGGCTTATACTCAACCTCAAATCACTGAAAAGTTGTGAGAGTATCCAAGATCCGCCTGGAACACTGCGCTCAGTTGTACTGGCCATGGAACCCAGAGATTATTTGGTATCCCTGGTTATACAAGATGCTTACCTACATATACCTATTGCAATATCGCATCAGCACTATTTGCGGTTTGCTGTTGGCAACCTTCACTATCAGTTCCAGGCTCTGTCATTTGAACTGGCCATGGCTCCTCAGATCTTTACTAAGATTATGGCCGTGATGACGGCTCATCTCCGTCGCCATGGAGTAATGATCCTGCTGTATCTGGATGACTTGCTGATACTGGCAAACTCCCATGATGTCCTACTCAGTCATCTATGACTGACGGTAAACTTCCTACAAGCCCACGGGTGGCTCATCAACTGGAAGAAGTCCTTGCTGGTCCCTGCTTGGAGCATGGTGCACATGGGGGCACTGCTGGACACACACAGCCAAAGACTGTTCTTGTCTTCGGAGAAAGTCCTGAAACTTCAGGACAGGATCAGATACTTCCTCACTTGCCCAAGAATGTCGATACAGTCAGCAATGGAAGTACTAGGCCTCATGGTGTCGGCTTTCGACATGGTGGAGTACGCTCAATTTCATTCCCGCCCTCTGCAGAGGTTAATCCTTTCCAAGTGGGACGGCCTGCCTCATCAGATCAGGTCTCAAATGATCTCCTTGACTCTGGAGGTTCGACTGTCACTGAGCTGCTGGCTACAGGACCAACAGTTGAACAGGGGCCGTCCCTTCTGGATCCCCAACTGGGTCCTCCTGACTACGGACAGCAGTCTGCGGGGTTGGGGTGCGGTGCTAGAGCAACACTCTCTCCAGGGTCGGTGGACCAAGGAGGAATCTCTCCTCCCGATAAACATTCTGGAATTGCGGGCAGTTTTCAATGCGTTGACACTGGCCCTGCCTCTGGTACAGAACAGATCTGTTCAAGTACAATTAGACAACGCCACCACAGTGGCATACATAAATCATCAAGACGGCACTCAAAGCAGCACGGTAATGATGGAAGTGTCAAAGAATCCTCCAATGGGCGGAACGACATCTACCAGCCTTATCGGCAGTGTTCATTCCGGGAGTCCTCAAATGGGAAATGGAATTCCTCAGTCATCAGGACGTGCATGCCGGAGAGTGGAGTCTTCATCCAGAAGTCTTTCAACTCCTAGTGGACAAGTGGGGCCCACCAGATGTAAACCTGATGGCATTTCGACACAATCACAAGGTTCCGGTCTTTTTGAGCAAGGACAAGGGATCCTCAAGCAGTGTTCGTGGACGCACTGGCAATTCCATGGAACTTTAGGCTGCCGTACGTATTCCCTCCAGTGTCACTCCTGCCCAGGGTAATACAGAAGTTCAAGCAAGAAGGAGGAATACTACTTCTAGTCACTCCAGGGTGGCCCAGACGGCATCAGTTCTCAGACCTGCAGGGTCTCTTGACAGAGCGTCCTCTTCTACTTCCTTAACGCCCAGACCTCCTCGTTCAGGGCCTTTGTGTCTACCCGGACCTGGCCAGACTGGCTTTGTTGGCGTGGCTCTTGAAGCATCTCTACTGAAATCAAAAGGGTTCTCAGATTTATTACAGGGTCTGGAATTCTTACTTTACCTGGTGTACGGCTAAGAATTATGATGCATATACTTTCAAAACTTCCAGACTTTTGGCTTTTCTGCCCTCCCTCAAGGTCCATTTATCTGCCTTGTCAGTGTGGTTTCAGAGAAAAATTGCGTCTATTCCTGACGTTCACACTTTCACTCAGGGTGTTCTACAGATTCAGCCACCCTATGTCCCTCCTGTGGCTCCGTGGGATCTGTCTGTTGTTCTGAATGCCCTACAAGAGTCTCCATTTGAACCTCTTGAGTCTGTGGACCTTAAATGCCTTACGCTTAAGGTCATTTTTCTGTTGGCTATTGCCTCTGCTAGGAGTGTGTCAGACTTAGGCGCTTTGTCCTGTCATCCACCTTTTCTGATTTTTCACCGTGACCGGGAAGTTCTTCGAACTCGCCCTGGTTATTTGCCTAAGGTGTTATCATCTTTTCACCTGAACCAGGAGATTGTGGTTCCCGCCTTCATCTCTTCTGGTGTGTCCTCCAAAGAAGGATCTTTGGATGTGGTACGGCTCTCCGTATTTATGTGGAAAGGACTGCCTCTATCAGGAGGTCAGATTCCCTTTATGTACTTTTTGGTTTTCACAAACGTGGCTGGCCTGCGTATAAGCAAACCTTGGCCAGATGGATTAGACTGGTGATTGCACAAGCCTATGCGCAGGCTGGGCTCCCAGCTCCTGCTGCTATCAAAGCCCATTCTACTTGGTCTGTTGGACCTTCTTGGATGGCCCGCCGTGGCGCGTCCGCAGAACATTTGTGCAAGGCGGCTACATGGTCCTCAGTGAACACGTTCATCGGGTTCTATGTCTTTGATACTTCCGCCTCCCAGGATGCTTCCTTTGGACGCCGGGTACTTGTACCCGCTACAGTGCATCCCCTCCCATGAGGAACTGCTTTAGGACATCCCCGATGTTATTCCCTGTGGAATACCAGTGTACCCCGCTGCAGAAAAGGAGATTTATGGTAGACTCACCATGGTTAAATCTCTTTCTGCGAGGTACACTGGTTTTCACAGGGCACCCACCCTGACGCACTTAGCTTCTTTGGATTTGTATAGCATTAGCCGCTAGTCCCTTCTCCTGTCATGAGAACGTGGTTCTATGTGACTAACATCTACTGTCTCTCTTACCTGCAACTGCATTGGACTGGTTAACAAAACTGAGCTGCAGTGCCTGGAGGTGGGGCTATAGAGGAGGCGGTGCAGTGCATCCTGAGAACAGTCAAAGCTTTAGCCTGTTGGTACCTTGGATCAAGATCCAACTCTACACCCCGATGTTATTCCCTGTGGAAACCAGTGCCTCATAGAAAGAGATTTAACCATCGTAAGTTTACCATAAATCTCCTTATATACATATGATATATAATATATATGTTATTATCTCAGTAGGGGACCCACAAATGTGAAATTTTGAATTTTGGATAAGGGATAAGCAACCTGTATTAATAATAATAATAATAATAATAATAATAAAAATTGTAGTAGTAGAAAATGTCTCTAATTCTTAATTGACCCTCCCCGTCTGACTATTTGATTGTGGATGATAGGCAGAAGAAAATTTAAATTTTACCTGCAGAGTAGAACATAAGGCCCACCAGAATTTGGCTAAACTTTGTTCACCTCAATATGATACATTTTCAGAAGGTACTTCATGGAGTCATGAAGATCTCATAAATAAAGAAGAATGAGTGCTGAAGTCAAGTGTTCAAATATGCGAGGTGAAGGATAACAGTTCTTGATGGTGTTCTCTTTTTTCATTCCTGATACAGTAAAAGGTCTAGGGCCTCCATCTTTCTTCTTAACAAAAAGTAACCTGCTCCTGTAGATGAGGAAGATACAGTAGTTGCATAATCCCCTCCTAAGGTTTTCTTTGATATAATCAGACATAGCATTGGTCTCTGGATGGGACGAAGGATAAGTACATACTCTAGGAAGTGTTTTATCAGGAATTAAGTCAATAGGATAGTCCCATTCTCGATGTGGAGGAAGTGTCTCAGCAGCCGGTTTACAAAAAAATATCAATAAAGGCTCTGTAAGGAACATGTAATGCAGTAGCCTAAGGAAGTTTACAAGATGCGAGAGGGAGTAGCTTCAGCATTTTACAGGACTTGGGATTTTGCACTCCTTGGGATCCCCATCAATATTTCTCAGGAGTAGCTAAGTGGAGATGAGACCCTGATGATTACTGAAAAGGACTAGTCTGAGTAGGAGCTTGACTTGAACCTTGCCCAGTAATAGCCAGTTGCTTGTTGTCTAAATGACTGGAAAGTTCCTGGTGAAACTGCAATAATTGCCTTTGCATAGTTTCCTGGTTTCCCAACTGACTAAACCAATTTTGTAGGGAGCCTGAACCTTGGGCTTGTTTTCCTGCCAGTACCATGGGGCCAGGACAAACTATCAGAATCTGTGAGCTTACTGGATTTGGAGCAGGACCTGAGGTGTGTGTATGGTTGGAGGCCTATGATGAAATGTTTGAGATTTGGTGAGGTTTTTTCTCATATGGTAATTAAAACTTGTTTATTAATATTGGTAGACACCGGTAGAGATTTGAATAGGCGCAATGACACAGTCACTGATTACCAGTAGAACTGACAAAAAGGCTGAGGACAGGGGAATGCAGAGAGTGCCTAGTGTAGACTTTAGCTTAGAGAGTCTCTGCGGATACTTAATATGACAGCAAATAGCTGAATACAGGAGACAATGGTGCTTAAGAAGACACTAATGATATGTATAAAGGGTTTTCACAGCAGCAGGTAATATACTGGAAACTGTGATGAGTGCCAGACTGTACTAAAGACTGATGCTGAGAGTACACAGGAGTACACTGGAAACTGTGGAGAGCACCCAATAATAGTAACTGGCGTTGGGATTATCACAGTAAACATATTGGAAATAGCGGAGAGTGCCCAGCAGTAGTGACTGGTGCTGGGAGTATCACAAGAACAACTTGGAAACTGTGAAGAGGGCCCAGTGGTAGTGACTGGTACTTGGATTATCACAGGAAAATGCTGAAAACTGTGGAGAGCGCTCAGTAGTAGTGACTGGTGCTGGGAGTATCACAGAAGACACTGAAAATTGTAGAGAGTGTCCAGTTGTGATTGGTACTGGGAGTTTTACAGGATTACACTGAAAACTCTGGAGAGTGCCCAGTAGTAGTGACTGGTGCTACAAGTATCACAGGAACACACAGGTAACTGTGGAGAGCACCAAAGTAGCAGTGGCTGGTGCTGGGAGTAACACAGGACTAATGGCCCTCATTCCGAGTTGTTCGCTCGGTAATTTTCTTCGCATCGGTGCGATTTTCCGCTAACTGCCCATGCGCAATGTTCGCACTGCGACTGCGCCAAGTAAATTTGCTAAGAAGTTTGGTATTTTACTTACGGCATTACAAGGTTTTTTCTTCGTTCTGGTGATCGGAGTGTGATTGACAGGAAGTGGGTGTTTCTGGGCGGAAACTGGCCGTTTTATGGGTGTGTGTGAAAAAACGCTGCCGTTTCTGGGAAAAACGCGGGAGTGGCTGGAGAAACGGGGGAGTGTCTGGATGAACGCTGGGTGTGTTTGTGACGTCAAACCAGGAACGAAACTGACTGAACTGATCGCAGTGGCAGAGTAAGTGTCGAGCTACTCAGAAACTACAAAGAAATTTCTATTCGCAATTTTGAGAATCTTTCGTTCGCAATTTTGCTAAGCTAAGATTCACTCCCAGAGGGCGGCGGCTTAGCGTGTGCAATGCTGCTAAAAGTAGCTTGCGAGCGAACAACTCGGAATGAGGGCCAATAGGCAACTGTAGAGAGTGCCCCGTAGTAGTGACTGGCGCTGGGAGTGTTACAGGAACACACTGGGAGTATCACAGCAGTAGATGGAGCATAATGAACTGTGGAGCAAAATTTTGGAACAACTGCATGCAGGAAGTTAGTAAGCAGACTACAAAAGAAGCAGTTCTGGCATAGAACCATGGCCAGGGACAGACTTATAGGGTGCCCTGGCTGCTGATAGGTCACAGGAGTCATGTGCAGTGAAACAGGTCAGAGATTGAGCAATGGTCAGCTGATTGCAAGCAAGATGGCGATGCCAATGTCCTGATGTCAGCAGCTCCACATGGGGAAAACAAACCATTTTGGCAGAAATACCACATGGGACATCAAGAGCTACTATGGTTGCAGTGTTAGTAAGCGCTTCAAGATAAAAGCAGCCTGTGGATCCCAGGTCTATACTCCCAAGACCAGGAATGAAGGATAAGAGAAATGGAGAACCATGATGGCGCTAATATCTTAATCGAAGATATGACACTCAATAATGAAACAATTAAACAACAGAGGAATATGGATGAATAATACTCCCCCTTATAAGGTGTAGATGGTTATGTTCTTGTAAGTACACATATGGAGGGGTGTTTTTGGCTAACATATGCAGCGAACATGCAGGGCATAAAAAAATGGCAATGTGTAGTACAGTATATTAGGAAATATCGAAGCACCCCAATGAGCGATCACATGTGGAGGGAATTCTTCACCTCTATATGGGGTCAACAGGCAACACGTACCATACTCACAATATCAGTGGGTGGAATGTGTGCATAAAGGTATCTTTCTGCTGCGGGGTACACTTGGCTCCACAAGGATTGGACAATGGGGTGTAGAGTAGAATCTTGATCCGAGGCACCAACAGGCTCAAAGCTTTGACTGTTCCCAGAATGCACAGCGCCGCCTCCTATATCACCCCGCTTCCCAGCACAGGAGCTCAGTTTTGTAAGTTGGTGCTGCAGTAAGCAGGCACTTAACAGAGGGGCTGCTCCAAGCAGCCCTAAGAAAAGCTTTTTTTGAGGTAAAAAGTGAAGACTTCAAGGGCAGCAGCGGTGGTAAATGTCTTGTGACATTCACTGCTGCAGCTCCAGCTCTCCCCAGCGGCGCTGTACACTCCTGAGCCCTGGTTGCCGGGTACCTACAGCAGAGGCTCCGGTTTTCTTCACGTTAGACACACACAGCTGGGGTTCTCCAGGATCGCGTGGCCGCGCTTCGGGAGGTGGTAAGTGGGTCCCGCTTGCGGGACCCGGTCTTTATCGCGATCCGGCACGGTCAGTGGGAGGCGGGCCGTGCGCGCTGGCGGTGGACACTGTGGATACAGGCGATCCCACTAGATCACCAGGGCATGGGCGCAGGTCAGGTTTTCTCTCTAAACCAATTCTTATATCGCCCACAGTACCCGGAGGTTTTGCCAGCAGAGGGGATAAGGCTTAGACCTGAAGCCCCTCCCCCAGCCCCTGGGCGCCATTTCTAGCAAGTGTTCCCGCCCTGGAGCTGCATCTCTGTCTTTTCCTCACTCCCTGTCAGTGTCTGCAGCGCCATTATACCTCAGCTCACTGTTCCTGGGAATGCTTGGGCAGATCCTCCTATGTAAAGCCGCCTGGTTGTCAGCGCTGTGACTTTACATGACACTTAAGTATTCTACCTGCCTTTTTAGACAGTGATAGTTAAGAAAGAGTGCACTTAGTCATGGTTTTATAGTACAATTACCCTGTGATATACATCCAGTTCTTACTGTGTACTGTTATATCTATTGTTACATAGCTGTGTAAGCTAGTCCAGTGCAGTATTATTGTCAGTAATAACCTCTGCATTGTACAAACTGTGACTTTATGTGTGTGCATTTGATAGCTGAGTGGTGTCCATTTCGTGTCTTTCACTCAACCTGCTATCCCTATATTCCATAACCTGAGGGGGCTTGGTGCGTCAGGTGTTATCTAATATAGGATTTTCACAAAGATATAGTGTATTACGTATTTTTCTCTTTGATTTAGTCACCATATCTCTCCTTTATCTCTGCTAGTGCTGACTACACTGCGCAGGGGTTTGGGTTCAGAGGTATAGTGCTGCTGATAATTGTACTGTGTTAACCTCATACTGCAAGTTATATCATGTCTGCTTCTGAGGGTAACGGTTCTGGGGCTGAACACACTGCCGGTGTTGCTGACGCCACGGGGCCATATGAGGAGAATATAGCAGCTGTGGGCTCTGGTTCTGGGGGCTACTTGTCCCCCAGTGGGACTGTGGCAACGGAGGCACATACTGACCCAACGTGGGCCGCTTTTTCCAAGCTTCTGCATACGCTAGTTCATAAACTAACTCCCCCTATGGGACCCCCAATGCCGATACAACCGTATGTGGTCCCTGCAGCTAACCCGCCGTGGGCGGACGATTTATCTGCTCAATTAAAGAAGTTGAACCAGTCCTTGACTACTAAAAAGTCTGACCAATGCTCGCCTAAGTCCAAGAGGTCCTCTAAGCGAGCGCTTATCTCCTCACAATCCACTGCTGTCACTGACACCTCGTCTGACGAAGACGGCACATATACTGACCCCTCCGGTTCTGCCTCAGATACGGCTGATGGGGAGGGTAGTTCACATGTGGATGTTCCTGATCTTTTGGAGGCTATTAAATTAATTCTGCAGATTACGGATGATCCCGAGCCATCCATCCCTCCTAAGAAACCAGATAGGTTCAAGCATCAGAAGGTGGTTAAGCAAGTTTTACTTCACTCTGACCACCTAGTGGATATACGTCAGGAACCCTGGGAAAACCCGGGTACGAAGTTTGTGCCTCAAAAGAAGATGCTGGCTCGCTATCCCCTCGTGCCAGAGCTGTCTAAAAATTGGGAAACGCCTCCTCCAGTGGACTTACATGTGGCTAGGATGGTGGTTTCCTCAGCTCTACCTGTCACTACCGTCACGTCTCTAAAAGAGCCTACGGATAAACGTGTCGAGGGTTGTCTGAAAGCGATTTACACCCTCATGGGTGCTGCACAAAGGCCCACTATTGCAGCTACATGAGCTGCGGAGGCTATTGAAGCATGGGCCTTAGAGTTAGAAGCTGAAATCTCTTCTGACCATGCTAGACAATGCTTGTCATATATTGTCGCAGCTTCTCGATATATTAAAGAGGCGGCTTCTGATGCCGGTATCCTAGCAGCCAAGGCCTCTACTACGTCAGTCCTGGCTCGCCGGATATTGTGGCTGAGATCCTGGCCTGTGGATCTGGACTCTAGAAAAACCCTGGAGGTACTCCCTTTCAAGGGAGATATTCTGTTTGGGGAGGACTTAAATTAGATTGTGGCTGACTTGGCTATTGCCAAAACTGCCTGTCTGCTTAATACCGCTCCTTCTGTGTCAAAGGCTAAAGGTACGTCCTTTCGCCCCTTTCGTCCTTCAGGTAAAGCAAAAGGTCAGGCGTACCATAAGCAGGCCCGCACTTCGAAACCTGGTAAGCCGAAGCCCAAAAGAGCCTGGGCTGCCCGTCAGCCAGCTGCCAAGACCGATAAGCCTGCCGCATGACGGGGCGGGCCTCCCCCTGGGGGATCCCAGGGTGGGGGGCCAGCTTCTAGGGTATACCCCGGAATGGTTGAAGACCACTTCAGATGCCTGGGTACGGGAAGTCGTCACTCGAGGTTACGCCATAGCCTTCAAATACCGACCCCCTCATCGATTTTGCCAGACAGACGTCCCTTTGGACCAGACAAAGGCAAAAACTCTACACTTGGTGGTACAGACCCTCCTGGATACAGGAGTCGTAGTACAGGTGCCTCTTGCGCAGAGGGGCCGGGGGTACTATTCTCCGCTGTTTCTAGTCCCAAAACCGAATGGGTCCTCCCGGCCCATTCTCAACCTCAAGGCATTGAACAGGTTTGTGAAGGTTTTCAAGTTCCGTATAGAAACCCTTCGCTCTATAGTTCTGGCCTTGGAACCTGGGGACGCCATGGTCTCTCTGGACATACAGGATGCTTACCTGCATATTCCTATAGCAGTGTCACATCAACAATACCTGAGGTTCGCTATTGGCAACCTACATTACAAGTTTCGGGCATTACCTTTTGGTTTAACAACGGCTCCGCGAGTCTTCACCAAAGTTATGGCGGTGATGACGGTGGTACTCCGCCGTCAAGGGGTCAGGATACTGCCGTATCTGGACGACTTGTTAATCCTGGCAAATTCCCCAGATCTTCTCCTGCGTCATCTGGATATGACGGTCCGGTTTCTATAAGCCCACGGGTGGCTCGTCAACTGGAAGAAATCCTCCCTGGTCCCTGCTCAGAGCATGGTGCACCTGGGAGCGTTGTTGGACACTCACAACCAGAGGTTGTTCTTGTCTCAGGAGAAAGTCCTGAAGATTCAGGACAGGATTCGTTGCTTCCTTTCTCGTCTGCAAGTGTCGATACATTCGGCAATGCAGGTGCTGGGCCTAATGGTATAAGCATTCGACATGGTGGAGTATGCTCAATTCCATTCTCGCCCCCTCCAGAGGCTGATTCTAGCCAAGTGGGACGGCCTGCCTCACCGGATCAGATCTCAAATGATCTTCTTGACTCCGGAGGTCCATCTGTTGCTACACTGGTGGCTCCGGGACCAACAATTGTGCAGGGGTTGTCCCTTCTGGATATCCAACTGGGTCCTGTTGACAACAGATGCCAGTCTAAGAGGTTGGGGCGCGGTGCTGGAGCAACACTCCCTTCAGGGTCGGTGGACCAAGGAGGTATCTCTCCTCTCGATCAACATTCTGGAATTGCGGGCGGTCTTCAATGCGTTGAACCTGGCCCAGCATTTAATTCAGAACCGTCCTGTTCAAGTACAGTCGGACAACGCCACCACAGTGGCTTACATAATTCATCAAGGCGTCACTCAAAGCCGTTTGGCAATGAAGGAAGTCTCACGGATTCTACGTTGGGCGGAACGCCATCTACCGGACATATCGGCAATATTCATTCCGGGAGTCCTGAATTGGGAAGCGGACTTTCTCAGTCGTCAGGACGTGCATGCCGGCGAGTGGGGCCTCCATCCAGAAGTGTTTCAACTCCTAGTGGAAAAGTGGGGTCTTCCAGATGTGGGTCTGATGGTGTCTCGACACAATCACAAGGTTCCGGTCTTCGGAGCAAGTACAAGGTATCCTAAAGCAGCATCCGTGGATGCGCTGGCGGTGCCGTGGAGGTTTCGGCTGCCGTATGTGTTCCCTCCGGTGTCACTCCTGCCCAGGGTAATTCGGAAGTTCAAGCAAGAAAAAGGAAATCTGCTTCTCATAGCTCCAGCGTGGCCCAGACAGCATTGGTTCTCAGACCTGCAGGGCCTATCGTCAGAGCATCCAATTCTACTTCCACAATGCCCAGACCTCCTCGTTCAGGGCCCCTGTGTCTACCAGGACCTAGCACGGCTATCTTTGACGGCGTGGCTCTTGAAGCTTCCGTCTTGAGGGCTAAAGGGTTTTCTGAAGGGGTCATTAAAACTATGTTGTGGGCCCGGAAACCGTCTTCTACTCGGATTTATCATAGGGTCTGGCATTCCTACTTTGTTTGGTGCACATCTAACAATTATGACGCTTCCAAGTTTAGTACAGCCAAACTTTTGGCTTTTCTACAGCAAGGCCTAGATTTAGGCCTGCGTCTGGCCTCCATTAAGGTTAATATTTCTGCCTTGTCGGTGTGGTTTCAAACAAAAATTGCGACTTTACCTGATGTCCATACTTTCACTCAGGGTGTGTTGCATATCCAACCTCCCTATGTCCCGCCTGTGGCTCCTTGGGACTTGTCGGTGGTTTTGGAGGCATTGCAGGAGCATCCATTTGAACCTCTTGGTTCAGCTGACCTTAAGTGGCTTTCCCTTAAGGTGGTGTTCTTGCTGGCTATTGCCTTTGCTATAAGAGTGTCGGATCTGGGTGCCTTGTCTTGTAGTTCCCGATATCTGATTTTTCACCGTGATCGGGCGGTTCTTAGGACTCATCCCGGATATTTACCTAAGGTGGTTTCTTCGTTCCACCTTAATCAGGAGATTGTGGTTCCGGCCTTTGTCTCTCCTGATTTGTCTCCCAAAGAGCGGTCTTTGGATGTGGTACGGGCTCTCCGTATCTATGTGAAGAGAACTGCTTCTATTTGAAAACTGATTCTCTCTTTGTTTTGTTTGGATTTCACAAATGTGGCTGGCCTGCTCACAAGCAAACTCTGGCCAGATGGATTAGAATGGTGATTGCACATGCTTATGTGAAGGCTGGTCTCTCTGTTCCTGATCACATTAAGGCCCATTCTACTCGGTCTGTTGGACCTTCTTGGGCGGCCCAACGTGGTGCGACCCTTGATCAATTGTGCAAGGCGGCTACGTGGTCCTCAGGGAACACGTTCATAAGGTTCTATGCCTTCGATACTGGATGCTTCCTTTGGACGCCGGGTTCTTGTGCCCGCTACAGTGCGTCCCTTCCCATAAGGAACTGCTTTAGGACATCCCCATTGTCCAATCCTTGTGGAGCCCAGTGTACCCCGCAGCAGAAAACAAGTTTTATGGTAAGAACTTACCTTTCTTAAAACTCTTTCTGCGAGGTACACTGGGCTCCACAAGGCGCCCACCCTGACGCACTTAGCTTCTTTGGGTTGGTATGGCATTAGCCGCTGACACTTCTCCTGTTGTGAGAGTGTGGTGTATGTGGCTACTAACCGTTGTCATCTCTTTTCCTGTTACTGCATTGGGCTGGTTAACTAAAAACTGAGCTCCGGTGCTGGGAGACGGGGTGATATAGGAGACGGCGCTGTGCATTCTGGGAACAGACAAAGCGTTAAGCCTGTTGGTGCCTCGGATCAAGATACTACTCTACACCCCATTGTTATACATTATGCAACACACCACAATGCCCGTTATACATTATGCCACACACCGCAATGCCCGTGACACATTATGCCACATACCACTATGCCCATTATACATTATGCCACATACCACAATGCCCATTATACATTATGCCACACACCACAATGCACATGACACATTAAGACTTCTAATTACTTTTAAATTACCTGCTCGTTGCCAGTGGTTTCATGCTCTGGGTTTGATGCTCATTGCCCGGGGTTTCATGGTCTGGGTTCCATGCTCGTTGCTAGGGGTGTGTAATGCTCATTGCCAGGGGTTTTCATGCTGTGGGTGCAATACTCATTGCCAGGGGTGTGTAATGCTTGTTGCCAGGGGTTTTCATGCTCTGGGTGTCATGTTCGTTTCTAGGGGTGTGTAATGCTCATTGCAAGGGGTTTTCATGCTGTGGGTGTTTTGCTTGTTGCCAGGGGTGTGTAATGCTCCTTGCCAGGGGTTTTCATGCTCTAGGGGTCATGATGCTACCAGAGCTATGTGCTCCTGGCACTTCCCGGCTCCTTGTCAGACAGACGCTAGAGGTCAATTATGACCTCTAGCATCTGTCTCCTCCAAGGCGGTGGCCATTTTGGGAGGGACTTTTAGCAGATTGACATGCAGATGACAAGTGCACATGGGATTCTGCAGTGTAAACAGTGGTGGTGCCCCTGCAGCCATGCCACTGAACCTGACGTAACAATAGAACTAGGGTCTTGCTCATACATGGTATACAAAGAATACACTAATGGATAAAGTACAGGCATACCAAAACTCACGAGTAAAGGCACAGTGACATTTGTAAAGGTTTCTTTGTGCTTCCAAGAATATCACAGAAATACTTCTATAAAAACAGGGTGTACAGCAATGGGGCCTGCCAGTCTGGCGTGTGACAGTTGTAGTGCCTCCAGTTCACATTATGTCAAATTTAATATCCCCCAGTTCACATTATGATCAATATTACATCTTAAGCAGTGATAATGTCAGTATCAGAGTTTACTGGGACTGTAGGAAATGATGGGGATTGTGATGTCTGTGCAAGTTACTAAATGGTAAAATATCAAATTTTCACAGTAGGCTGTGCAGCACCAGTTAAACAGGAGAAGAGTGAACAGATTCACTGGCAAAATGTCGATCATGACACGCAGCCTCACCTCATTTCAGGGAATTAATAGTGCTTAGAAAGCTCCTATTCAGTGCCCCGTGGCTATCTCTTTAAAGTGCCTGGAATCTCCACTACCCGCTGGCAAAAGGAAGAGCTCCCCAGTTATAACTGTGCACAACTAGAAGTCTCAAGAGGACTCATCAGTGGCATTCTCACGAAGAAGGGATTAGTAGCACCAGGAATGTGCACTTCTACTCTTGTTAAAGCTCTAAGTGAAAGATTCACAAGCCTACATGGACATGATAAGGCCTACAAATGAACACATCCATATAATACCCCTTTCCCAACAAAATCCCAGATCCGACCAGTGGTGTCATAAGGGGGATGCGGCCTGCACCTGGGTGTCACCCTCGGAGGGGGAGACACCAAAGTGCATGCTCCTCCGCAGTGACAGGAGCCAGGTGCTGCAGTCTGACAGCATCCTACAGCACCTGTCTCCTGTCATTGATGAGGAGCCGACAGCAAAGGAAGAGTGTCTCCGGGGGCTGCCCAGTACAGCCCAGCATCTCCAGAGATGCTGGGCATGCCCCCGGAGTTACAAGGTCGGGATCCCCGCAAGACCACGCCCTCTACACATGTGACCACGCCCCCTTATATACGGCCATGCCCCCTTTTTGCCGTGAGCACACATTCTGCACGCAGGGTGATCCAGGGTGTGCACCGGGTTACACCAGCTGGTTTTGTGCCAGAATCTACTGTGCATGTGTACAGCGCAAAGCCTGTGACGGCGCTATTTCCTGCCACCGGCTAGATCACACACGGCACTGCCTCCCGGCTCCCACTGACTGACTGCAGCATGTTCCTGCCCACCCACATAAAGGTGTGCTCTGGGGACATCCATAGGGTAGCGCAGCGCAAAGGTACTCTTCACTGGGGACGGGGGGTCATAAAGTCAAAGTAAAAGACTTGGAGCAGGAGGGGCCAGTTGGGTGTACTGGTAGTAGCAGCAGCAGCTGACGGGAAGAAATTAATACCCAATTAAATGAAGCCTGATCTATATCCAATACAAGCCTGGTCCCTATACAATTTGTGTGTGTGTCAGTGTGCCCCTGGTCCCTATGCAATGTGTGTGTATATGTGTGTGTGTCAGTGTGCCCCTGGTCCCTGTACAATGTGCGTGTGTATCAGTGTGCCCCTGGTTCCAGTACAATGTTTGTGTGTGTCAGTGTGCCCCTTGTCCCAGTACAATGTGTGTGTGTCAGTGTGCCCATATACAATCTGTTTGTGTGCCAGTGTGTGCTCCTGGTTCTTGTGTGTGTGTCAGTGTACCCCCTATACAATCTATGTATGTGTGCCATTGTTCTTGTCAATAGTTATGCCATTCACAAATTAGTCTAGTTTATCTAGAGCCCTGTCTGAATAATATGTATAAACCAGCTGTTAAGCATTGGGCAGGCACTGTGTAATGTGTATTAGGGGCTCTTCCATGGCATAATTTGTATAAGGTGCTCTCTACTGTGGTGCAACATGTATAAGCTGCTCTACTATGTGCTGTTACGTGTATAAGATGTACTACTGTGTGGTGTAATGTGAATTATGGACACTACTGTGTGGTGTAATGTGAATTATGGACACTACTGTGTGGTGTAATGTGAATTATGGACACTACTGTGTGGTGTAATGTGAATTATGGACACTACTGTGTGGTGTAATGTGAATTATGGACACTACTGTGTGGTGTAATGTGAATTGGTACTATCTTCTGGCCATGATCCTTTCCCATGAAGCTATACCCTATATATTCCACTAAGGGGCACCAAAATATACATTCGATTACCCCAAAGAATTGTTTCGGGCTGGCCCTGATCATGGCGTCCGCTCCTTGTTCCCAGGGACATTTCTATTGCGCATGAGCAAATCAGCAGAAAAATGTCTGCCGTCACATTTTCCCAGTGATTTCTGCCTGCAGTTCCAGCAGCCGCCATGTGACTCTGGAGGAATAAGTATAATTATTGGTGTAGGGCAGAGGTTCTCAAACTCGGTCCTCGTGGGCCCACACAGTGCATGTTTTGCAGGTAACCCAGCAGGTGCACAGGTGTATTAATTACTCACTGACACATTTTAAAAGGTCCACAGGTGGAGCTAATTATTTCACTTGTGATTCTGTGAGGAGACCTGCAAAGCATGCACTGTGTGGGCCCACGAGGACCAAGTTTGAGAACCTCTGGTGTAGAGTGTGTGATGTGGGCTCCCATGGACCCAGGAGTTCATGTGCACCACACACTTTGCACCCATTATAGATATGCCAATGCATTGGTGGCATTCGAGGAAAGCATGACTGCTGCAATTAACCCAGCGTGTTTGTTGCTGCATGTGTTGCCAGAGGTCACATACATCATCCTGTCTTTTAATCTTCAGTTTCCATTGCACTATTATTGGACTGCTCATGCAGCATACATACAGCAGTGTCGAGTGTTAATTCCTTTTCACATAGGCGCAGATTTATCAAGCCTTGGAGAGTGATAAATTGCACAGTGATAAAGTACCAACCCATCAGCTCCTAACTGTCATTTTTGAAACACAGTCTGTAATATGACAGTTAGGAGTTGATTGGCTGGTTCTTTATCACCGTGCAATTTATCACTCTCCAAGGCTTGATAAATCATGGACATACTAAGCCATTGATAGAGATAAAGTGGACAGAGATAAAGTACCATCCAATCAGCTTTTAACTGTCATTTTTCAAACATAATTAGTAGTTAGTAGCTGATTGGCTGGTATTTTGTCTTCATGAACTTTATCTCCGTTCAAGGCTTAGTAAATAGACCCCATAGTCTGCTGGGGATGCGTTCAGAATTCCAGCAGTTGGGATGATGGCGGTCATGTGACCGATGCTGGACTTGCAACATCACTCAGGAGACCGGCACCGGAACACCACCAGCCGACATCCCAAAGGTAAGTATCGGGGCTCAGGTTAGGGCCCGGGAGGGGTGTTGCTGTTTAGGGTAAGGCACTAGGGGGTTAGGTTAGCCCTAGATGACACCCCCTGATAGGTTAGCTCTGGCCGCCCCTACCCGAGGGTTAGGGCAGGGGTGGGCATGAATAACTACCCCCTCTGATGTCGGTATTTTCAGTGACGGGATGCTGTGGTCGGTCATGTGACTGCCAGCAACAAAACCAATCTGCTGCAGTCCCTCTTTCATACTTGAGGTGATACTTACTGTTTGTGGGTATTCCTTGAAAACGGGTAAATGATAAGTAAGATAACTCATTGCTTCAATGCAAAGGCTTTAAAATGTTGGTTTAATCTCCTGCTTTTTGACAAAAGACCCTGGTTCTTAATTAATAGATGACTAATATTTGCTACTGTCTGAGGCTATTCACTCGCAGTCAATTGTGAAGGCAAGGCAGAGAGGCTGCTCTCAGGGGGTTTTACCCATTTTCCACAGCTTGAAGAATAAAGTCTAATGGGATTGGCTAGTGTTGAGTTGCACAGGTCATACAACGGCCAATCAATACACCACAAACCACTTCTGTTTTTTGTTGCGGTCATGAACTGTGGTGTGCTTTATTATTTCTTAAGAGACTTTAGTTTATTCTTATCTTGCATCTGAGAGTACAGTATGACTTGTTCAGTAAGTACCCTTTTAATGTTTTTTTTTAATAGATAATGGCATATTTCACCATGCCTGTAACTTGTTTTATATATTTTTTCCCCTGTGAATGTGCAGCTCTGATCAAACAATGAAGTTCCTTGAACATAACCTTGGTAGAGTAACCCATGTACCCCTTCATACTGCAGCCGACCCAGGTCAGATTCAGGAAAATCTCTGGTCATAAACTGGTGATAAACTGTGTCAAAACAGACACGCCAACATGCAATTCTGTTGTTTTTTTTCCCTGAGTCTTCAGTGAGAAAGGAGCAGTGCTGAAAGTAGGGTGGTACGGAGTATCATTAAGAAATATGGTGGTGATGTTCAGTACCACCAGCCCACAGCTGGGGCAATTTTGTGTGTGGGACATAAAATGGTGTCAGTGGCATAACTGTGTGTGGCATAATATGTAATAGGCATTACGGTGTGTGGTATAATATGTAAGGCATTACAGTGTGTGGCATAATGTTTCATGGGCATTACAGTGTGTGGCATAATGTGTAATGCGCATTACGGGGTGTTAGGCATAATGTGTAATAAGCATTATGGTGTGTGTTATAATGGCCCTCATTCCGAGTTGTTCGCTCGCAAGGCGATTTTAGCAGAGTTGCTCACGCTAAGCCGCCGCCTACTGGGAGTGAATCTTAGCATCTTAAAATTGCGAACGAAGTAATCGCAATATTGCGATTACACACCTCGTAGCAGTTTCTGAGTAGCTTCAGACTTACTCGGCATCTGCGATCAGTTCAGTGCTTGTCGTCCCTGGTTTGACGTCACAAACACACCCAGCGTTCGCCCAGACACTCCTCCGTTTCTCCGGCCACTCCTGCGTTTTTTCCGGAAACGGTAGCGTTTTTCCCCACACGCCCATAAAACGGCCTGTTTCCGCCCAGTAACACCCATTTCCTGTCAGTCACATTACGATCGCCAGACCGATGAAAAAGCCGTGAGTAAAATTACTAACTGCATAGCAAATTTACTTGGCGCAGTCGCAGTGCGGACATTGCGCATGCGCATTAAGCGGAAAATCGCTGCGATGCGAAGATTTTTACCGAGCCAACAACTCGGAATGACCCCCCAATGTGTAATAAGCATTACAGTGTTTGGCATAATGTGTAAGGGGCATTACGGTGTGGCATAATGTGGCCATGCCTCTATTGTCATGTAGCCACTCCACTAAATTTTGTGTGACCATGCCCCCTCATGGCACGTGACCACACCCATTTTTACTATCAGTACCACTGAGAAAAATTCTACTTGCACCACTGGAAAGGAGTATTAGACATTGGCAAGTCACACCACAATTTGTGTATACCTCATGTAAAAGAATTTAACATCCCACATGCCATCGCTTTTTTGCTTCGTGTTCAAAACCCCTATAACTTCTTACAGCTACCAGCTGTGGCAGTTCCCCTACAAATAACAATTTTATGAACCGCCATCAATATCTATTACTAGGTTATTGCTATACAGTGTTTACTATACTTATTCAGTAGCACTGATGTCTTCTCTGCAACAAATTTTAACCTTTGCAACTAAATTCCTGAGCTTGCCGTATCAGTGTGCAATACATCACAGTGGGATTTCTCCAGGTGGGAGGCTTGATGAGGATTTATACTGCAAGGTACAATGGAGATAGACAACTATCTGAATGACAATTATATTCTCTACAGCACTATGTAATTGCTGGTACTACATAAATCATCATCATCATCACTCATCAATTATCCATCATCCATCATCCATCATCCATCATCCATCATTCATCCACATGTTTCTTACCAACCAAGAGGAGGAGACCCATATTGTCCATGACTGTATTAGGGTGAGGCCAACCTAGCAGTGAAATGAGCGATCTCACTAGATTTGGCATGCATGCATGCCAAATCTAGAGCCGGCGATAGCGATGCGTGGGACTGCGCATTGCTGTCGCCGGCACCCTACACACGGAGAGATCCGTGCTTAATTTCTAAGCAATCTGGTCAGATTGCTTGGACTTTAAGCACAGATCTCTCCATGTGTACCCCCCTTTACTCAGATTGCAGATGGTCTCACAGATGATCCGATTCTGGCTCTCAGCAGTAATGGATTTATCACTACGCAACCAATGTAGCTGCTAAGGGTCGAATCATGGTTCACTGCAAACTCTGCAAAAATACCAGAGTGCTGGGCTGTCTGAATACCCCCAGCAGACTGTCAGTGATTAGACAACTGCTGGGTGCTGGCTCCAGCGCTCGCCTGCTGTGTCTCAGTGTTTTATGCTATGTGTGTGATCCATCATGACATCACGCTGATATTTATGCAAACAAAACTTGGTCTGCTTTCTTTTTTAAATGGATGCTGGAGTGAATTAGATGACCATCATCTGGGATGTGCTGCAATAAGACAGTACAGATATCAGGATGTCAGATGTTAGCTGCCATATAGTGCTGAGTGCAAGATAGCATTCTATAGGGAGGGGGCCAAATAGGGAACTTTGGGGGACTGTAATGAGAAACATGGAGGAGTCAGCTGCAAATGGAGAGTAGAGACACATGGAGAGGGGCAATGGGAGTGAGGTGGAGGTAGCAATAGGAGAAAGACGAAGGGGGCAATGGGTAAATAGCACAGTTTTTCTCTTTCTTTTATTGTGAATGATGATGGCTATAAATTTGCATAACAATTATCCAGATTTGTCTTCTATTTTGACCCAACTACTTTAATAAAAGGACTGCTCAATAACTATTTTGGCTCAAAGGTGCCTTGAAAAAATTATGGAAACCCTAAGGGTGCCTTGAACTGAAAAAGTGTGGGAACCATTGAATTAAAATATAATTGCGACAAATATTTAGGTTACACTGACCCATATGGATAGAGACATGCTGTATTAGTACTAGCTGTTCTACAGAATACTGCAGTAAAACTAAATGTTTGCACATGCTGGTAAATCCCAGGACCACTGCATGGAGAATAGTTGTTCTCCGCACAGAAAGCGATGTATGCACGTATAGTAACTACAGGGATTATTGCGTAAGTAGATTGTTCTTACCAAAAACTACAAGAGGGGGAGATCGGTATAGGGCAATATGCAATCAAGAAATCTTCTGGATGTTTAAATTGAACAGTATTTTTCTGGAGGGTCTGAACGAGTCAGTGGAGCTAAATACAGTGATCTAGCTAAGTACTGTATTCTTGTGTCAAGATGATTATATGTAACTGAGAAATTTAGAATCTCTGTATTGTTGAGCTGTTTGTTAACTATCGCATCACTATACATTGTTAAAATGCTTTCCCAGCAAATGCCATATGTATTGTACTCACTTAACTAATGTATATCTAATTGTGTATGAATCCATCTAAATCCATTCAGGAGAGATACATTTTAAGTGTATTTTTTTAATATACACATATTTATTTTTTATATATATTTTTTATGTGATTACAGTTTGATTAAACGAAATCACTCTATCACTATCCTCGAATCAGGAAGTGTTTTGCTGCGTTCCACTGACCGGAAGTTAATGGTCCGTGGTGAAAAAACATCCCCGTGGTCCACGGACTTAGTGTCATGGAGGCGCAGCAACAGGGAAACCCATTAGGTTGCGGTTCACGGACCGGAAGTCACGTGACCGCTGAATGATGTGCACCTGTCTCTCTCCCCTCTGATTCTGAGCTTCAGGGGATATGGGCAGTGCGGCTGTGGTGGGGTGGCGGCACGGGGCGCCTAATTCCCCTATAAAATGAAGCATGGTTAACAAGCTAAGAAATTGGAAGCTGAATATGAAAAAGCATAAAACAATTTAATCTTCTTACTTCCTTATTAATTCCGGGTTCCGGGAGGAAGTGACATATGCGGTCCACATGCAGGAAGTCACGTGGCCGCATGTGCGTTTCAAAAGCAGGAAATTATGTAAAATTTAAGATTTCAGTTTTCTAAACACTTTAAAACATAATTTCTGCTGAATGGATAAATAATAATAAGAAACTGACAATAGGGTTTGCCTCTGAGTCCCATTAGTAGATAATACATATTCTAAACATGATGTTTTATTCAATATTAGAGTTTATTGGATGGATGAGTTGCACAAGTGTTGCCTAATTGACCCTCATTAAGGGTATAAATATGGCACTAGTTACTCTGTCATGTCACCTTGAAAAAGCTGCCTAGGAGCAGCGAAAGGCGTGGTGTGACTTGCGGCTGCACTTGGATCACCTTTTTGCCACTCCACCCCCTCCAAATTGGATTAAGGAAATTTCAAGAATGTTTGTGGGACGCCACACTGCACATCAGGACAAGACTACCACTTCCATTTAAAGGCACCATGTGACTGGTGAGGACTTTCAGAACCCTTGCTGAGGTTCTGACACTAATCTTTGGATTTACCTCCAACGGTGAATGTATGTACAAATTGTCCAGACGAGACTGTGTCCGAAAGTCCTTGCATTGCTTGTTTTACCTTCCTTATTAAAGGAGGGGAGGGTGTAAAATTTACCATTGATGATCCTGGCAGCTTTTCAATGTACTTTATTTTAATTTAAATTTTTCATTTACTATTAAATAATTTTAATTATTTTTAACTGTTGTTCACTCATCCATCCTTTTAGGTACATTCAGCACTGCTATTTCTCTGTGTTTTTTGTTGTGGTTAGTAGGTTTGACTATAACCTACACTGAGCAGCTGCATTAGAACAACCCACCCATAAGCGCCCAATTCCACCTAGGTTTTTTTTACTGTTTTGTTCTTATTGTTGTTTATAGATAACATTTCTCTGTCCAATAGTGGCTCAGACACATTTTATTGTAAGGTGTGTGGCTTATCATAAGAATGACAACAATACCTAGATCTGTAGATATAGTGTGACATTATAATAATAATAATAATAATAATAATAATAATAATAATAATAGTAATAATAATTATTATTATTATATTACTGTAGGAATGCTAATGGAATAGCAATATACAGTATTTAAAATAATTAATTTATATGTATGATTTGTCATATGCAATCTGTGTCTATCCAGGTACTGTGGAACTACAAGTCCCATCACATTCTGCCATTGTTATTTAGCCACTGGTTGCCAAATCTAGAATGGTGCATAGAGTGTTAGTGGATTAACTACCATGCTGGGACACATAGGGGAAAAGTGGTCATTATCTTGTGTGGGCACAGCTATGGCTCATACCCACACCAAAGTCTTGGTACCAGGGCCAATCCCCCACCATCTCTGCCCAAGTCTCAGTGACCAGGTATATATTCTGCATTACTGGGACAGTGCTGCCTATTATTGTTCCTCATATAAATAGGATTATATATACATTCCAAGATACACTTGGCAATATATACCATGCAATATACTGACACTGATTTCTGCTTACTACACGGCAAATGCACACATGGATAGATACATACATACATACATACATACATACATACATACGTACTGTACAAAGTCAAGGTTACCATAAAGCATCGCAAGAACAAACAGATCTCTGCAACTTTTGTTGGAAATAACACATTACATGTACTGTATATACAATGCTTATATATATAACTTTGATGTTACTCCACAATGAATGCATTGTTTGGAGCTTTTATACTTCGATGTAAATAATTACTGTTACATATATATTATGGGAGTGCATTATTATTATTATTATTATTATTATTATTATTATCTTTTATTTATATGGTGCCACATGAGATCTGCAGCGCCCAATTACAGGCTAAATAAACAAATAAGAAAAAACAAGAAGACAGTGGCTTATAATTCAATACAATATAGGACAAGTACAGGGTATATAAACATAGCTGTTTTAGTGGACAACACTGAAATAAGTATCAGGGTGGCAGAAAACCGAGGGATTTGGTGCCGTCACAGGGAATATTGAAAAGAAGATAGGTTAGGTAATATACGTAAAAGCACATGAGGGAAGAGGGCCCTGCTCATGAAAGTGTACATTTTAAAGGGGTGGGGCAGACAGACAGGGGTAACATAGATGAGGTAGAAAGTGAGCGTGGGCCACAGAGGACTAAGGATGAGAGATGGCTGGGTTTGGTGAAGATGTGTGTCTTAAGAGCCCGTTTGAAGTTTGAGAGGCGGCAAGCATTAGCAGAGCGAAGAAGACGGGCGGGAGTGTAAATGGAGATAAGGTCAGAGATGTAACTGGGAGAGAAGTGGGTGAGGGCTTTGTAAGTGAATGTAAGAAGCTTGAAATGGATTCTGAAGGGGAGCCAGTGAAGGGCTTGTAAGAGAGGGGAGGTGGATGTACTGTGGAAGATGAGCCTGGCAGCAGCAATGAGGATAGAATGAAGTGGAGAGAGGTGTTTGTTAGGGGTTCCAGATAGGAGAAGATTACAGTAGTCCAGTCTGGAGATGACCAGTGCGTGGATAAAGGTCTTAGTGTCATCCTGGAGGAGAAAGGGTCTGATCCTGGAAATATTTTTGAGATGAAAATGACAGGTTTGTGAGAAGTGCTGAATGTGTGGTTTGAAGGAGATGGAGGAGACAAGGATTATTCCAAGACAGCGCACTTGGGGCTAGAGGAGATAATGAAATACATCAATAGATAATGAAATTGTGGGAGGTGAGTTTGTGTGGGAAGATGGGCAGATGATCAACTCAGTTTTAGACACGTTAAGTTTAATAAAGCGCTGGGACATTCAAGAAGAGATAGCAAAGAGACAGTTGGATACATGAGTGAAAAAAATAAGAATTTACTCACTGGTAATTCTATTTCTCGTAGTCCGTAGTGGATGCTGGGGACTCCGTAAGGACCATGGATAATAGACGGGCTCCGCAGGAGACTGGGCACTCTAAAGAAAGATTCAGTACTATCTGGTGTGCACTGGCTCCTCCCTCTATGCCCCTCCTCCAGACCTCAGTTAAGGAAACTGTGCCCGGAAGAGCTGACATTACAAGGAAAGGATTTTGGAATCCAGGGTAAGACTCATACCAGCCACACCAATCACACCGTATAACTTGTGATAAACTTACCCAGTTAACAGTATGAACAACAACTGAGCATCACTCAACCGATGCTACATAACCATAACCCTTTGTTAAGCAATAACTATACACACGTATTGCAGAAAGTCCGCATTTGGGACGGGCGCCCAGCATCCACTACGGACTACGAGAAATAGAATTACCGGTGAGTAAATTCTTATTTTCTCTAACGTCCTAGTGGATGCTGGGGACTCCGTAAGGACCATGGGGATTATACCAAAGCTCCCAAATGGGCGGGAGAGTGCGGATGACTCTGCAGCACCGAATGGGCAAACACAAGGTCCTCCTCAGCCAGGGTATCAAACCTGTAGAATTTTGCAAAAGTGTTTGAACCCGACCAAGTAGCAGCTCGGCAAAGCTGTAATGCCGAGACCCCTTGGGCAGCCGCCCAAGAAGAGCCCACTTTCCTTGTGGAATGGGCTTTCACTGATTTCGGCTGCGGCAATCCCGCCGCAGAATGAGCCTGCTGAATCGTGTTATAGATCCAGCGAGCAATAGTTTGCTTTGAAGCAGGAGCACCCAGCTTGTTGGATGCATACAGGATAAACAGCGAGTCAGTCTTCCTGACTCCAGCCGTTCTGGTTACATAAATCTTCAAAGCCCGGACTACGTCCAGCAACTTGGAGTCCTCCAAGTCACGAGTAGCCGCAGGCACCACAATAGGTTGGTTCAAATGAAAAGATGACACCACCTTTGGCAGAAACTGCGGACGAGTCCGCAATTCTGCCCTGTCCTTATGGAAAACCAGATAGGGGCTTTTACATGACAAAGCCGCCAATTCTGACACACGCCTAGCTGAAGCTAAAGCCAACAGCATGACCACTTTCCACGTGAGATACT